>NW_027150585.1:90000-690000 GCF_001643675.1 Monocercomonoides exilis | reverse complement strand
GCAACTGCTCTAACTTTTGTGTACTCCTCATTGCCTAACCCTGGAAAGGCTCCTGAATGCTCTTTCATTTACTCACATAAAAACGAAACGGTGGATATTCTTTCCTCTGCTTCGCCTATCAATTCCCTTCCATGATGATTGTTGCAATGCTCCAAAGAGCAAATGAAAAAGAAGAAACGGACGGAATGGTTCTGACATTCAACGAACTCTTCTTGCTTCATTGTCGCGTACTGTTACTGTTCGTCGACGTCTTCTCTTCAAACTTCTCTCCATTTCTTTTTAACTTTAACATTTATCAATATCTTCATTTTTTTCTTTCAAATTTCCAATCATCATTTATTGACAAATCAAATTCTTCTTCTCTTTATCTTCATTCTCTTTATTCACTTATCATCTTCTTTTCATTTTTTTCAAAGAAGTTGATTTCTTCATAAATTCCATTCTTTTTAATTTCTGCTGTTATCCATTATGAAGATGCAAAAAATGAAGAAATACGATAAGAAGAAGAAGAAGAAGAAGAAGAAGCGTAGAAAAAGAAATATCCAAGAAGGAGAAAGAAGGAGGAGAAGAAGAAGAAGGTGAAGAAGAAGGTGAAGAAGAAGAAAAGGAAGAAGAAGAAGGTGAAGAATAAGAAGAAGAAGAAGAAGAAGAAGAAGAAGAAGAAGAAGAAGAAGAAGAAGAAGAAGAAGAAGAAGAAGAAGAAGAGGAAGAGGAAGATGATGATGATGATAATGAAGTTGAAGCAGAAGAAGAAGAAGCAGAGAATGAGGCATTGAGTGTGCCAGCAGCAGCTGAGGCTGTTGAGAAAGCATCGACTGAACGGCTAGCTGTCTGCACACTCCGACGAGAATTCCGCGATGCGGCAGTGATCGCTCTTCTTTCCTCTCTTCTTTCTCATCTTCTGCTTTGTCTGCTGATATTCTCAACTTCTTCTTCTTCATAACTTCTTTCTCTTTCTCCCTCATTTTCAATTTCAATATCGTCTCTTTCTTCTCTTTCGTTTGAACTTCCTTCATCATTATCGTTGTCATTATCTTCTTCATTCTCTTCATTTTCAGCTTCTTCTGAATCCAGCGGTGTTATATGCTTTCTATTTAAGCTGCTTTTGATGTCTGCAGGAATTAGTTCTGGAGGGGTTGGGGAAGCGATCGGGGCGATGAAGGGATTATTTTCTGAAGTTGCATTGTTTTGAGCAAAATTCGAAGGAGATAGCGGACTTGGGCTGAATACGTGCTTTCTATCTGAATCTATGGAAGTTTCTCTTATATCACCTTCTTTATTATTATCATCCACTTCTTTGTTACTTCCTTCTTCTTCTCCTTCCTCTTTCCTCTTCTTCGCATACGCCTCCCCTCCCATTCTTGTCATCTTCAGCACGATCCCAAAGATATCCATCTCCACCAGCTGCTTTCTAAAAGCCCTGCTAATCTCACACACAACCGCCACAAACCTCAGCACATTCGCCAAGTTAATTCCCTCCATCGTCTCCAGCAGCTGCGGAACAACAGAAGAGAGCAAGATATGTGTGGAAGGCCAGGAGGGGAAACTGATTCTGATAGAAGACAAAGAATGTGCTATGCGTCTGTCTTGCTTGGCAAAGTGGGTTAAGGCGCGGGCGGCGTAGACGAGAGGAGGAGTTGGGTAGAGGCGGAGGTAGGCGTTGGGGCTGGTGGAGGAGAGGGAAGAGAGAGAGGTGAGGGAAGGGAACTTGGTGAAAAAGAGGGAAATGAGAAGGCGGATGAAGCAGGTGCCGGAGTCGAAGTGAAGTTTTTGGTCGGAAGAGGAATATGAAGAGGGAGAGTAAAAGGGAGAGGAAGAAGAAGAATACATTGCCTCCGTCGCATTTGCTGCTGATGCTATTCTTCCGCTCCCACTCCCACCAGGAGAAGAAGCCAGAGAAAAGAAAAACGACGCCCTTTCCTCCGGTTTCTGGTACAGCTGCAGCGCAATCCTGTCTTCCATCACATCTTCTGCTCCAAATCCCAGTTCAGCAAAGGCCGAAATGCAAGCAACAGCCAAAGAGACTGTGCGTGGCGTGTGCGTGAGCGGGTTGATCAACTTCAGCATCGACTCGAACGTGAACGAGCACATCTTCACTGCCAGCATTTCGCAGGGGCAGCCAAACCGCTCTCCATTATATTCCCTCCTTCGTGTGATAGAAGTGATGGCGCTGTCAGCGTCAGGCCGGTTGTGTATCGTGCCCAGCATCACCACAAAGAACTGCAGGGCGCCAAAGATAAGCTCATCTGGAACTGATCTCAGCCCTGCAGACGCCCACTCGATGGCTCTGAGGGAATCCAGCGACAGACGCTCGCTTTCTCCCCTCTTCGCTGCCTCCAACAGGATCTGCAGGACGGTTGTCTGAAGAGGTGTGTTTGGGATACCCAATAAAAGGAGCATGCGAGGCATTGCAACTGAAATGTGCTCAAAGCTGACAGCAGACGATGCAAACAGCGCGACAAGCGAGGCGGAGAGGGAGCGGTCGACCTCGCAGTACCTCTTCATCTGCTCTGCATTCAGTAGCTCAGGAAAGATCGGGTTCCACAAGTCGAAGTACTTTGATGGCAGGTGAGTTTCAGCCAGGCGGTTGAGGGCGAGCAAAGCAGCGTGCTGGACAGTGGGGGAACTGATGCGCAGGCATTCTTTTGCCCATTTGGCTCCTGTGATGTCAGGGTCGTCGATGCTGTCGCCGCCGCTGAAGAAAGAGGCGAGGACGTCTGTGGAAGCAGAGCTGAGGTGGCAGTTGCTGTTCCCACAGAATGTGCAGATGAGGAAGAGGCAGTTGCGCACGTGGAGGGTCACAAACTGTTTTAATCTTTCTCTTTCTGACAGGGTCATCTTTCGCACACGCGCGGGGGAGGCGGCGGGGGAAATAGAGAGGAGACAGAAGGCGCAGGAAACGAGTGAATTTGCGTGCCTGGTGTGAGAAGAGAAGATGGCGACACAATAGGAAGTGCAGAACACCCAAATGAATAGGATAAGTTGGAGTGATAAATCCACCTTCGCTCTGCGTCTGAGAGACGGGAATCAAGTTCGTTCAATGCCAGACGCTGCAGAAGAGCTGCTTCTGAGTCTTCGGCTGTGCCAAATTCTTTCATTGAATCACCTTCTATTGAAAGGAGAAGAAGAAGAAGATGATGATGATAAAGGTGAAATTTCTGTTATTGAAGAAGAAGGAGGAGGAGGAGGTGAAGAAGAAGAAGAAGAAGAAGATTATGAATTAGATTGTAGCTGTGAGATAAGCAGAGCAAGTAGGACAGTTGCAGGTGAAGATAAAAGAATATCCTTTGAAAAAAAGAAAGAATTTTGAAAAAATAGACTTCGCGTCGTAGAATTCTCAGGAATTGCTCCAGATGGGGGAGAAAAGAAAAAGAAAAAGATACCCGTTCACGACTCTGAAGTGGAAGAGAATGAGTCGAAGGAAAAGGGAGGGAAACTGAGGATGGAGAATTTATTGATGTGAATGACGGAGAAGAGGGAGAAGGAGAAGGAGATTGCGAAAGCAAAAAGAGAGGAAACTGAGAGGAGGTGACGCTTGTCTGAAGCTGATGTGGAAGAATTGCTGAGAATTAGTCTTTCTTTATCTGATAGGGAAGTTCTCCTCCTCATCCACTTGCTGTTCCTGATGCATTTATCGCATGCCAACAGAAGTTGTATTAGCTTCATCAGCAGCAGAATTTGAAGATCCACTCAGGTCCAGTGCATCTGTTGCAATATTCGATGCCAATGAAGTTGACTGAGACTCAGATGTTTGCTGAGAAGATGCAAAAGCGGAAGGTGTGACTTGTTGTGTGAATGAAGCACCAACGGCCTTTAACCGCTGAGTGAGAAAGGAAGAAATGGACATCGAAGGAGAAGAAGAATGTTTCTGGTTTTGGTGCATCTCGAATATGGCTGATATTTTGTGGAACAAGACATCCTTCACCATCAGCCTGTGAGCAGCGGTTGCAACAGCAGTGAGTGCAGTGCGCATGGGTAGCAGACAAAGCAGCAGGCGATTGGACTAGGCGGCAGAAGGGCTAATGGGCTGAGTGGAGAATGAGATGATAGCAGGTGTTGTGATGGAGGATGACATGGACTGAGAAATAGAAAAAGAAGTGACGCAGGATGTGAATAAAGAAGGGATGGAGAACACGGAAGATGAAGTGAAAGATACTGAAAGAATCTTTGAAGGCAGAGTGCGGACGATTGAAGTGAGCAAATGAAAAAGCGGGAGAGGGAACATGTTGACAAGAGACACCCATGAAAACTTGAGAGAAGAAGGCAGAGTCGAATATTGCTCTTCTTTCTGTGTCCGTTCAATACGCAGCAGAGCAAACTGAAAAGATGGATTTGTCAGTTCGAGTAGACTTTCTCCGATGGATGGGATATATGCCGTTCTTTGAGGAGGAACTAAAATTGTATTTTCTGAGGCAGACAGCAGAAGTTGTTGGTTTTTGAAAAAGACAGACGAAGCAAACAATAGTGGGTCAAGCAGAATATTCGCATTGATTGCATATAACTCTCTTTCCATTGCATCCAAAGAGAAGTTATTGTCGTCATTCTTCCTATTGATCTTTTTATGCACTTCAAACTCGTTGCTGTAGATTCACCTCTCTTCGCAGAACAGCTCAGCTGTGTCTCTCGCCTCGTGCACTCCTTCCACAGCTGCCCTTCCTTCTCCTCTCCACAAACTCATCTACTTTCTCATGTTCTCCACCAGTTGCATATCTCTCACAGTATCTTCTCCTCCCAAGCTGAACAGCCTCGTTCCACACAACAGGCTCAGAAACGAGTTCGCATCATTTGCCAATATTCCCCCTGTTGTCCCGGCATGCGAAGAAGGAATGGTTGTTTGCTTTGGAAGCTGAGGTGACCAAAGCTGGTTGAAAAGATGGAAGAGTGCCTTTCCGAGAGAGTGAAGCAAAGAAGCGCCTTCATCCTGCCCAATCTGTTCATCAACCTCACAAACAGCTTCTTCGGCCCTGTCTTCTGTTTGTTTTTCTCCCCAAACACAGAATTGTTCCCAAGGTCATCTACTCCTCCTCCTCTATCTTCTCCATTTGCATTGGCATGCCGTCTAACAAGACACACTTGCAGAAGAAGAAGCTATCGCAAACCCGTTTTCCGCAGCTGCTCTGAGATGTGCCTGCAATTCTCTGCCGAGTGCTGCTCTGATGGCAGACAGGACAAGATGTCTTCGTGACACAGAAACAGCCGCCAAGCTGTGGTTGCTGTGTCTTCTGGTGGGTGCTGTCTGGCTTCTCTGTCTCCGTCTGAGCCAATTGTGTTCTTGTATTCTTCTTTCTCTCCATTTTCCTTGTGGACTTGGGTGAAGGAAAGGTAAACTGCAGAGGGGTCGAACTGAGCTCTCCGCTGGAGATGGTTGAGGTGTGTGAGAAAGTGACATGCGACTTCTTCTGATTTCTCTTTTTGGATTCAGATGAAAGCGTCTTTCGCTGCTTTGGAGTGAAGCGCAAGGCATGGAGTGTGTATGAGTCTTCTTTTCTTTCCGCTGCCTTGTCTGCTTTATTGGCATTTAATGCGTCAGCAGATCGTGTTAAATACAAACTGTCTTCATCATCACTAACGTCACTATCATCGCTATCGTCGTTGTCATCATCTTCACTGTCTTCTTCTGCTTCTTCAGTGTCTGTTGTACCTGCTCCGTTCACTCACTCTTTCCTCTCTTCATTTCGAATCAAATAGTTCATGTTCTTCCCTTTCCCTCTCGGCAAGAACTTTCTTTTTTGCTTCTTTCCCTTGCTTTCCTCTTCCTGAACGAGATTTGCATAAAGTCTAATATCGGTTGGATTGATTGTTGGAATGATCCTTCCATGTATCTGCTTCAGTGTGTTCTTCATCAATTTCTTAAGTGAATCTCTTTTCTCCCTGTCCTTCATCTCAGTTGTTATTAATGTTGCTTCGATTGAGCTGTTTTCTCTTATTTTTGCTGAGTTGAATGTGGTAGAGGTGCCATATTCAAAAACAAATCTGATCTTTTTCGGTGTCTGCCGATTTGCCCGTGTGCTTGTCATGGATATCTTTGCACTAAGAATCCTGTCTAACTCCACGTCTTCTTCTTCTTCTTCTTCCTCCTTATCATCCACTCCCTCGTCATAGCCATTCCACTCAATGTCACTTCTGCTTCTTCCACTTGTCTCACGAGTGTCAGATTCAGAAGAGTCAAATGTGATGCTGCCATCTGCCACACAAAGCAGCTCCAACTTTTTCGAAAGCAGCTCACTCAGGACAGCTTATGAACGCATCATCGGACTTATCTTTGATCTGAATGCTTTTCCTTTCCCTTTTTCTTCCGTTTAACACCCTCTTTCACTCTCCTCTTTTCACCTTTTTGCCTGCCACACTCCAATTCAACTGATGGAAACTCATCAAACACAGAAATAATTCTTTCCTTATCTTTCTCCTTTCTCCTTTCTCCTCTTCTTTCACTTTCTCTTTGTTTCCAAGCTTCCTCTAACTCTCCAATGCCACAGTAGCTTTCTCCAAACACCTCGCATTCTGCGCTGTCGCATTTGCATTTGTTCATCCTTCGCTCTTCTTCCCCTGCTGATTCAACCTCATTGCAGTCATCATTCGCTTCCTCTTCATCTTCGGTGGTCTTCCTCTTAGAATAGCCAGCGGCACTTGTTCCATCACCACACGTAATAGCTTCTTCTCCTTACTGCTATTATTATTTTTATTATTGATGTTACTTCCACCTCCTCCCATCTTATTTGTCAGCCCTAGCACTTCTGATTTGAACTCTGGTGGAGCAATTCTTGAGTTTGTGTATGTCTTCATACGAACTGTCCGCTTGAAGGCAGCAAGCGCTTTTCTCCCTCCGCTTCGTTTGAGTGCTCTTCCGAATGCAATTGATGGCATGCTCAGCAGTGAAACAGAAGAAGAAGAAAATTATGATGAAGAGGGATTCTTGGTTTGATCACTTGAAATCGGGAAAGATGCAGCTGGAAAACCAACATTCAATGAGGCAGAAGAAGAAGAAAATAAAAGACTTGAAAATAAAATTAAAATTAAAAAATAAATAAACAAACAAAATGCCTTGAAGGACAAACATAGAATAATTTGCTTCTCTCCATAAGAAACGTGAAACAACAAAATTCAACTATGACTTCAGTCGAGAAAGAGCCACAGAATCTCCACAAAGAAAAGCGAAAGAAATATTCAAAAATGTATAATAGAATCTTTGGCAAATTAAGAAAAATTCCGAAAATTAAGTATCAACACGAAATTTCAAACATTTTTCTTAATTGAAATCCCATTTCAATTTTCAATTTTTTTATTGATCTGCAATTTGCAGAAATGCTTTTTTTATACACCTAGATAATATTTATATGTTGTCGAAGTATTTCATGAGGTCCATAACCATTTCTGCAAATTTCCACGTTATAAAAAAGTTTTCATGATCATTGAGATCTTTTTTAATGCTAAAAATTTTTTGTTGATCTGTTTGAAAAAATTCATTTCTTTTAAATAAATATATATTGCTTTTAACGTTAATTTTAGTAATATGGAAGAAACTGAAGTTGAATTCAAGATAAAAAAATTTAATATTTTCGAATCTGAGTCAAAATCGAAATGGAAAAATTATCAATGAAATGAAAAAAATACGTTAAAAATTAACAATCGTTCATCAATCAAAATGACATAAATAAACAAAAAGTACTTCATGATATTGATTAGGCCTTTGCGACAGACCGACTTTTCACCAAAGACCTCGACAAGTCGACCGACAATGACAATAAGTTTATTTTCATCTTTTTTATTTGGACAAAAACATTAGCAAAAAAATGAGTAATATTCTATTTTTTCAGTTTAAATGAATGATAATCTGATAGACGAAAACTTTATTTGTGGTGCATCAAACTTTATTAAACAAAACATCATTCTTTTATGGGAAATCGACAGATCTTTGTCGAGATCAATCTGTCGAAAGATCAGTCGGACGAAAGATCAGTCTGTCGGAAGATCAGTCGGTCGAAATAATCTGTTTGTCTAATGGATTTATTTCAAAAGCATTTCATCCATTCAGTGTTTGTTTTTAGATACTATTATAAAGAGAATTATGCAATGTTTTAAAACAAATGAAACAGGGGAAAATATCTTGTTTTTGATGGAATTTTCAAGCATTTGCAATAATAAAGGGGATTTGACATTTTTGGCAAAATCACCATAATAATATATACGTTGCTATAGGCTGTGTATTTGAATGATCTTGTAACCTTCTCTGAGTTATGCTTCATATTGTATAAGTAGTTTTTTTTCAGAAATTTTCATTTTAAATGCAGCAGTGCAAAGAAGATGTTCAAGAATTTTCCTGTTTGTCGCTATTCAGTGTTTGTCCCACGAACATAGGTCAAAGGTTAATTATTGAAAGTGAAAACATAAATTTGAAAGCGGAAATACGAGAGAGAAGGATTTTTTAAATAGAAAAATACAGAAAGGAAAAAGATTCCTCATTAAGAATGTTGCTAAAAAAAAATGCATGGTGGAATGCGCGTGCAAGTGCAACTGGCAATTTTGAGAAAATAAGCATTGAATAAGCATCAGCATTGACACGCTCAAAGGTTTTTTTCCCATTTCGTTTTATTGGAGTTGTTTTTGTAATATTTTGTTGCTCAATTGTTTCTAACTTTTTGGAGATCTCGTTGATTGCAAAGAAAACATAACTCTTCGAAATAGGCGATCTTCTTTATTAACTGAAAAATAGGAACAGATAAATTCATTTTCATCAAAACAGAATTCTGAATCAAGAAATCTGATTAAAGATGCAAATGCTTCTTATTTTTCTTATTGTGTTTTTTATTCTGAAATGGTTTTCCTGTTGAAAAGAACAAATATGAAACAACAACAAGAACAGCAACTATTTTTTTATCACATCAACAATGTCAAGATCCAATTATTACCAATGATTCGAAAGAAATAACTTTTATTTATGAATACGATTCATCTAACTGAGACCTGTGTTTTGATTACAAACAATTTTGATGCAAAATGCTTTCAATTCTGAATTGAGCAATAGATTTCTTTAAGAGATGGTGATAGCAACAATGTATTGGAAAAGAAAGCTAAAACAAAAGAAAGATATTCAAATTTAAAAAAGAAAAATGAAGCTAGAAAAATCAGTTCGAGATAAAGTTTTATTGAATTCAGATTATGACAAAAACAAAAGTGAAATTGAGAAATGTTTTCTGACAAATTGTTCTGAATCAGAAATCGAGCAAAGAGAAACGCTAGAAGATGAAGTGGAGAAGATCAAGCGACTTTCAATCCAATATCAAAAAAGTGAAATAATATAGAAATTTGAAAAATACGATAAAACTTTTGAAAAAATATGCAACATAAAAAATTGAGGATAAAACAACAACGAATATTCAGAACCATGAAAATATCTACAGAATTTTCAACTTGTTTTAACTCCAATTTTTGTATCGATACTTTCTAAACAATAATTGTGATTGTTTCATTCGTGCGCTTGAATTACTTCTTTCTCGTTTGAAAGTGATCTCCAAATGATGCATTTTTCAACCAATTTCTTTTTTGAAATATAAAAGCTTGTTCATTTCTCCAGATTGCAGTGGACTTTTTTTGTTCCTAACGGAATGACCGTTAGATGAACAATCTGAAGCTGTTATATGTTTGTCTCCATTGCGGTGTATTTAAAATTTTTGACTTTTTTCACTCACTTTGATGCTTTCTTCGGAATAATCACATTTTGAATTGAACGAGCCAACGAAAGAAAATTATCATTTCTCAGCTAATAAGGTTCAAGATTGTTACTGAATCCAGGAATAATTAGGAATATGCTTGCTCAGCATTTTTGTTGTGTGTTTGTATGTGTAACTGTTTCTGTTGCTCTTGCATTTGATGGGCTTATGGCATATTAGGAAAAAAAGCTATCACAGCATCCGTAATTGGGGCAGTATCGAAGTCGAAAGCATCACACATAGTGAGCATGTGGCGCCTTCAGGGAAGCCACGGATTAAGATCCTCTTGTGGCTGATGAGAGGTGATCTGTCTGCAGGTGTAAGACAGCTGCATTCCTTTTCCAACGGGCAAAAGGCGAACCGCAGTTTTTTTAAAAATTTTGGTCTTTCTCAGTCATTATTTTCAGCATGAAAATAACTGATTCGCATTAATGAAGCTGAATCAAAGATATTAAATATCACCTCAACATCGTTTTATTGGTAAAAGTGATGGATTCCTTATTTTAATTCTTCTAAACCTGAATAAGCAGCAATAGTGCTTTCTATGTCAAATACTTCTTTTTGAAACCATCCAAAAGCACAAACGCTTATAAAAACAGAGGCAAGTTTGTGTATATCTTGCTCTTTTGTAATATTTCGGATGACTATGAAATTACCATTGATGAAGAGATGGATGAAGTATCATTGTCTGATATCCAGTCGGTGTGAATGGCAACGCAAATCTGCATATGTTTGAAGAAAGAATGATAAAGTTTCTGAGACAGAACAGCGAAAAAAGCATCCCATTCATTTCTTTGAAGGAATGGAGTGCGTTAAACACTCAGAACAGAATCTGGAAATCTGTCAACTTTCTCTCCTTCAACATGCCTGCCGTTATATCTTTTTCTTATCCATCCTATGAAGCAAAACGTATAACAAATCCCACTGATTTTCAATCAGCTTCCAAAAAAGCAATAAATAAAAGGTTGCATCCATCAGGCTTAACAACGAAGATGCTATATGATGGAACGCCTTTAAAATAAAATGATTTGGAAAGCTATCGCACATATTGAAAATTCAAAGAAATTTTCTTTGTTTCCATCATTTTATCCTATTATCCACTCGTTTGATTTGCATCTTGAATTTCAAAATAATTTAATTTGAATTAATTGCGAGTTGTTTGTAAAAAAGAAACAAGAATACCTTGACTGTTCACTCCTCAATTTATCTTTTTTTTATTTTGTCGCTTTTGCAGCACTGACTTGTTCCTTCTGGAAAATGTGGTTTAGTTATAATAAATAACAATAAAGAAAACCGTTGCTTTTATTTATTTCACCTGCTTTCATACACAAATAGAAATATTTTATTTTTATTTTGATATCAAAGAGATTCGCATGACAAACAAAATACAAAAAGCCTTATAAAAGGACACATGATAATTATTCTTTCAACGCATAGTCAGCAACATTTGTCGATGGGTGAGCAAGTTTTTCGATAAATAACTATTTTGATCTTTCCCACATTAATATTCGAAATGGAAAAATTTTCGAATTGAGAAAATGAATATTTGAATAATATAAATTGGTAAAAATATACTATGAATTTATAAAACTTGTGCAAAGAAAAGAATGAACCTGTAATGGCTGGAAAAAAAAAAAAAAAAAAAAAAAAAAAAAAAAAAAAAAAAAAAAAAAAAAAAAAAAAACTCGACAAAAGTTATCATCTCGACCGACAAAAACGTCCAAAACTTTGCTTGTCGCAAAGGCCTAATATTGATCATTAAAAAAATTGAAAATAGTCAGATATTTTCTAATCAGATTCAATAACTTTCAAAAAAACATAATTCCATCACATAATCATCAAAACAATCACCAAATGTTAACTAAATATCAACAATTTTGAACAATAAAAGATATAAGAAAAAACAGTACTATTGCAACAAATAATAGGTATCAAAGACAATTCCAAACAAAAAAGAATACTTATATTAAAAGTTCAAAAACTAACTTGTCTATTTTCCCTCTGTTTTCCATCCACTCTGCACTTTCTGATATTTCTCTCCCTTTGACTCAAAAAGATCAAATCCAACATTGAAAAAAGACAGACACAATGATAAGACAACATTTCACACTCTCAACAACTCTCCCTTTCATAAACCTCACACAAAGATCAATGAATTCCCTCACAACTCTCTCTATTAATGAATCTCGATAAATACAAATATAAGCGGGACAATAACCAATTTTATTATAGGGACATCATTGGGACAAAAACCACAAGAAAACAATCGGATTCTAACTATTGTGCACCTGGGAGGCTGTTCGTCGTATCCAAGTCCGGATAAAGCAGCCCAAAGGCTGCAGTATCTCATCCGAACAGTCATGTCCAGCACCCTTCCGATAGAGTGCCAGCTAAGCATACACAACAACTAGTTTCTTAATAGGGGACACCAAAAGAACAATTTTGAGATTCATTAATAGAAGAAGAGTCAAGAAGAAGCTCAAATCTCCTTGAAAGAAGATCTTGAGAAGATTAAGAAAGAAGAGAAAAGTTAGATGATGTGATATCAGAGTGAAATGACTTTCTTGAACGTTGAACTTTTTCTTTCATTGTCGAAGATTCGAGGGCAACCAGAGAGCGTTGAGGAAGATATCCAACAGCTGAAACACAGACAAATGAGCCCTTGCGCTCAAAATATAAGTAGTCTTTCATGTGAGGGACTGACAATGATGGCCATGAGATTTGTTGAGATGGTACATATTCTTCAAAGTACCTCTCATGCTCAAAGTCATTGACAGATGTTGACGATGGTGAAGAGTTTGATGATGATGTTGAGAAAATGTTTGATTGAGAAGTTGAAGAAGCAGATGTCGAAGTATTCATGTTGTTTTCGAAGAAGTTGATCAAATCATGAAGTGTGGTGATGCGTTCAGTCGAAAGATTGTTGTCGATTGCATTCACTAACGCACCAAATTCACTATCACAGATATTTTTTCCATGGTGCTCAGCGAAGAAGTTGAGTTGAGTATTTTTCTTTTTGAGAAGTTTGGATTGTTTTGAGAGGATGAAGTGAAGAAGGAAGCGATTACGGTTGTGTGGACCTGAATCGCAGAAGAACTTAAAAGTTTGAGTGTCTGAGAAGAAGTATCTTTTGATCACAGATCTCAGACACTCAATGACAAATCTGTGATCATTTGAGAGGCAGTCGGAGAAGAAGTTGAAAGTTCTTTTTATTTGTTGATTATTAATTTTTTGAAGTGAGATGATTGTGAATTGAGATACTTGTTGATAGTTGAAGAATTCTTGTTGAAGTTGGTTCTTTCTGATGGGGAGTTTCCATTTCTCGTTGAAGTCGAAGACGAAGACTGCTTCTCCCTCTTTCAGATTATCAACAGTTGATTGATAATGTTTTCGTTGCATTTCTGCAACTAGTCGATGTTGACGAAGAAGTTTCAGAGTGTGAAACTCGGCAGAAGAAAGTCCATTTTTGTTTTGTGAAGATTTCATTTTGTTTTCCAGATAGTTGAGTTTCTCACACATGCCACAGAGATCTGTACGTCTTTTCGCTTTGGAAAAGTTGGTAGTGAGTTTGTAGAAGTGGGAAAGAGAAACTTTGATGTTTGTTTCTTCTGTAAACTTACTCCACAGTTTCGTTTTGGGCTTGAAGATTAATCTCTTTTCATTGGGAGAAAAGATGCCCGTTTTCTTTCTTTTTTCATTCAGTGCTTCCAATCCATATGAAGATGTGATTGATGAAGAAAGTTGTGGAATGGAAGAAGTTTGATGTGGTGGTGTGATGAATGATGATGATGATGATGATGATGATGATGATGATGATGATGATGATGATGATAAGGTGAATGAAGTGTTTTCATTTAATGTTTCTGAAGAAGATGAAGAACCACCAAATTGAATTGCTGATAATGTCGGCTTTGTTTTTTCTTTTGTGAAAAATGAAAGGGAAGGAGTGTAACCCTGGGAGAAAAGATCTTTCCATGAAGAACTCCATTTGTCACTATCGAATTCAGAAACATTTTCATCATTGCAAATACTCCAAAAACTGTTGATTCCACTCTTCCTTTTAACAATAGCAATGTAATGTCCATTTCTTTGATCCAGACGTTTATATAGTATTTGTCCTGAAAGATGATAAATGATAGTTTCCTTATTGCTCTCTTGAAGATGTTGAATGTTTTCTGTTAAAAACCCTTTGCAGAACGTGCGCTGGTTAGTGCGATCAGTTTCAATTAGAAGCGTTCTCGAAGGCGCAGAACTAGCAGAATCAGTGCATTCATGACAGAGAGCTAGCACCTCTGGAAATGCAGCCATTTCCTCCCATCTCGCAGCACAGCATTTTTCCTTGCAATCATTGCAACAGACAGCATTATTTCCGTTCAATATCTCAGTTGAAAAGATAGAAGATAGACCTTTATGAGGAGAGGATGAATTAATAATAACATTACTGCAGGCTTCATTGAAATGATTAGAAACTTTTTGACATTTTTGACATTTGAAATGAGTAATGAGCACAGGATTGAAGGTATCCTTGCTTATCAACTCATCTTTTTGAAGAAGTTGATGAAGATTTTCAAATGCTTCTATCACATTCTGTTGCTGCCTGCTGCCATATCCGCAAAAGTCTTCCCATTTGTTGATAAGCGATGGGATCCACGAACGCACTGCCATTCCATCTTTAACCAGTTGTTGACAAACACTTATAACACGCGAAGATGTGTTCTTCATAACTGTTTGTTTTTTGATAAAAGATGGTTTTTGCGTGATGATAGAAAACATGCATTGCAGAAGAGAAGCCAAATAGCAAGTATTTCCCAAGTTTGGTAATCCATTTGTTATTTGTGATGATGTTTTCGAAGAATTTAATGAATTTGAAGAAGATTGAGAATGAGAATTATTTTTAATTGACTTTTCTTTAGCATTCTTTTTTGAAATATTTTTTGAAGAATTACTTTGTTGATATATTTCTTTATTTGAAGATTGAATGCTTTGTTGTTGATGTATTGAAATGTCATTCTCTTTTGAAAATGAAGAAAAGAGAGTTTGAAATGCTTGAGGTGGAATTAATGTGGGTGAAGCAGCATAATCCACTAATTGTTCACAAACCCACACATCATCGTTATTAAAGGAAGTTGAAGATTCTTCAATTGCATAAGAATTTAAATATTCTTTCTGTTTCTTTGCGAAAGATGAGGAAGATGAGGAAGATGAGGAAGATGAGGAAGACGAGGAATTGGATGATGTTGTTTTCTGTTTGAATAGTTTGTGAATTGGAATTGGAGATGGAGAAGAATGACGCTTGTGATATGAATTTTTATTTTGGTTTTTTGTTGAACCCCTTTCTCTCCTTGTTGGAGTGTTGATTGGAGCATCAACAGCTTGAGAAGAAGAGGAATTTGAAGATGGAGAATTTTTTTCTGAAATGGGATTAGATTTTTTATTTTGTTGAGACGATGTTGAAGAGGAAGAAGATTGTTTTTTCCTTTGAGATGAATTTTCAGTAATGATCTCTTCTTCCCAAGCCTCTTCTTCGATGTATCTGACATATTCTGGCTCAGCTCGCTGCTTTTTCTTTGCTGACTGAAGCGAAGTTGAAGCTTCAGTCGAATGGGCTAACATCCAGTTGTTGCCCTTTTCCCAATCCTGTTCATTCAAACCTAAATAAACAGAGAAAATTATTCAAAAAAATTAAATAAACACAAACCACTTTTGCAAGACGGAAGATGAGGTTTTTGAGGAGGAATGATAAAGCCTTGGTTTTTTTTCAGCGTTTGTTTGGCATACATAAATTTTCCCTCTGTGACATCATATCCATAGTCCTGTAAATCGGATAATGATGTGTTGCGGGACAGCGCTTGTAGCATTGTTGTCTGAGTGTGCAACGGTGCGTTGTTGTACACCACAGACAGGTCTTCCAGCAGCTTTGTGTGATATTCTGTTTCAAAAAAAATATATTATAAACAAAATTAAAAGAAAAAAATAACAGAGAGAAATAATAATATTTTTAACACAATACAAAAAAACAAAAAACCATACCATTCAAAGACTTCAGTAAATCATTAATTACTGAAGATGATTGCCTATAGTTGTAAAAGAGATATACGAGCAACGAATCAACGTCATCTCCGCCAATTCGTTTAATTTCGTTCCAAATAACTTTGCATCGAGAATTAAGAGTTGATTGAGGTTTTGAAAAAGGCATTTTTATTTTGAAAGTATTTTAATTATGGTTTGATGGTAATATAAGTTTATATGTTGTTGTTTGAATTTATAATTCTTTTTTTTTTTTTTTTTTTTAAATTTTTTTTTGGGCTTTGTGTTTATTCCATGAAAAATTGAAAAATAAATATTTAAAGAGCTTCGGAAAAAATTTTTTTATTTCGCAAAAATATCCTAATGAAATCTGTCTACAAGTCCACACTGACCTAATCTTCTTTCCTTTTCCACATCATCAGAAAATTATATTAACATCAAACAACCTAAAAAAAATTATTAAAAAGAAATATAAAAAATATCATTTATAAAACAAAAAATCAGCATTACTATCTCATTCAAAATTTTAATAAATATAACAGTTATTTTTGTGTTTATTAAAAAAAAAATGACGAAAGCAAAAATAGGATTTTTTTAAAACTATTTTTCTGGAAAATGATAAGTTTTTTCAAAATATTCTTTTTTCGATAATGACAAATAACAAACAACAAAAATTTATTTCATCGATTGAAATTTAAGAATTCAGAATATTTATGAAAATGTGTCTTTAAAAATAATCATTCTGAAAAATGTTTACTTTGATCTTATTGATCAATGAAAGATTTTTATTACTAGTTGGTAGATAACCCGGGTAAATTATTATTAATAGAAAAAAGTTATTAAAAAAAGATATAATGCAATGTTTTATGTGAATAAATGAAAAAACTTAATCGAAAGTGAAAATTCTGCACTTCGAATAATCAATTAAGTGGGTTTTGCTGATGGAAGCTTCGCAACCTACAACAGGCGATGTTTCACTGAGGTTTTTCAATACAATTTCAGGATTTAAGGGCCAAATGCCAGAATCTCTGAAGGATGCTACGATGGTTGAAGGTTTTAATGCTTCTGATAATGCTTCTTTGAGTTTTGTGACGAAGTTGGATCTGTTTGATGCTGCATTGCTTCGCACAAAGTCTGAATCAGTAGTGTAAATAATTTTCTTAATATTTGCATTGACGTATTTATCTAATGGTTGGACGATGTGCGAGGTGTGTGAAGGAGGAAATACAATATCAATCCTATTTTCCTTTGCCAGTTCCAAAACATCTTTGTTCGTGTGTGTTGTTGCACCATCCATATGCAGGCATGCAGGAAAGTTTGATAATCCCATCAGTTTTCTTCTTCTATCAATAGAATCAACTACAACATATTTGAATAGGTCAAAAAATAAAGAAGTATCCATTCCTTTCTTTGTGGTTGCAGTGAAAACAAAGTTGTCGGAGTTGGCCTGTGCATATTCCTGAGGAAGAAAAGTAGAATGGCTGATCACAGAAGTTTTGCAATGCTCTCCGTCAGCAGAAATCAGCAAAAGCAAAGAAATTGATGGAGGAAGAGGTGCTTCTTGAGAAATTGGGCTTGGACAATCCGGCAGAGTGATAATCTTCGTAGATTCAGTTGTGTCTCTTTTGATGTAAGTTTCATCCAGATTAAATATTAATTGTGGAATATATTACTTCTTCTTATATAATTCTTCTAATTCTTCAAAAAAAGGACGCAAAATGAACCTTGTTGAATGTTCGATTCTGTTTATAGGTAGTTTTGTTGGCTTTTTTAATAAACATCCTTTCATTTTGGAAACAAAAGAATAACCCCACTTTTTATTCACAGCCTTTTTATTAACGCTTTCGTTCTTTTTCGAAGAAGAAATTAAAGAAGCCTATTTATAATAAAAAAATAATTAAATAATTGAAATATTAACATTCAAACTGCATTTGTGCATTGCTTTGCAGTTGTTCCTTTGAGATGGTGTAAATCATTTTTTATTTGCATTGCTATTCCATCGCGATACTTTTTTCTGATTTTCCAGGGTCTTCCATTTATTCCGACGTCTCTCTGTTCATTTTTTGCCTTAACAGCTCTGTAGTATGCACTCTTTGAAATCAATCCTGCCTTGAACACATCTGATGCTCTGAAACCTTCTTTTTCTATTATTTTCAGGATTCTTAGCTGCCTTGTTGAATATTTTCTATATTCAGACGAAGAAAGAAAAGATATAAATCTGCGAAGGTTAAATTTCTCTCGTTGTTTTTTCATAACAACACATAAAGGGGGTGATCATTAAGAAAATTTCCCGGGTTATCTACTTTTTCCCGGGTTATCAACCAACTAACTTGGAAATTTGCAGAAATCGATTTTGCGTAAATATACCTCTTCTTTACTTCATTTATACCATTATGAACTAAAAAATAATCAATTCTGCAAATTGCAGATCAACGAAAAAATTAAAATTCGAAATGGGTGTATGACAATATTAATTGATTTGATTTTTCTGAAAGGAACTTTGTTTTTTGGTAAACAAAATTCAAATATGATTCATATCTTCTGTAATGCTTCTTCTTCCTCATCTTTTTCACTCAAAAATGTTCTTCATTTATGTCAAATAATTTGATGAATCTTTCATCATTTTTAACCTCCATTTCTTCTGCTTTTTCTTCTTTTTCTCCTTCTTCTTTGCCTGCTTCTTCGTTCCTTTCTCTCAAAACACGCAATGCTGATTTATTGCCATCATCGTCTGCTGCTTCTCTTTCTGCTTTTCCTTCAACTACTCTACCTATTCTATCGGTTTTGCCACAAAGCGAAGTCATTTCAACAAGATCTCACGAAAGAATCAAAGTGTTTTTCCTCTATTTACTTCGTTCATGCACACTTGCCGTGTTGTGCGTGTGATTGAAATGACAAAGAGAAAAGAAATTATTGTCCAGAGAAATTCAACGCTGACAGAGGTATTTACGATCCATTTCAATCTGCTTGAATTTCTCCTGCTTCTTCTTTATTGTTACAGAATCGGGAAGAAGAGCAAGAAACCGGCGAAATGTTATGAATACAATTCAAACACAACGAAACTGCATTGTGTGTGGTGGCTGGCCTGGAGATCCTCCCCTCCGCGGCTGTTGTGGACGTGCACCTCCACAACACGGAGAAGGTGATTGTGTGAAAAGAGCTGTCTTTGAACCAGTTGAGTAACGCGTTTACCCGCGAGCTTACACCTGACGATGACACATTCAATTACTTCGATGGGCTGATCTTCACAGAGGTTGCTATGCACTTGCTGCAGAATATGATGCACCTGTCATTCTATTAAAGTGCTGCTCCGCTGGGAAGCAAGACGTTTTGAAGATTGCGTTGCAAACGTTGAGTTTCACAGATGAGCATGCTGTGTTTGAGATCGAGCGAGGAGCAGAGAAGACTGCAATGCATTTTTTGGAACAGGTGCTAATCTGCGAGGTGAATATGCAGATTCAGTCAATCGTGCTTCAGAATGAAGGAGGGGCAAGCGTTGACTGCTGACTCAACCTGACTGAAGTGGAGCGTCTGAATGCGTCGGCAACTGATTTCACTCTGTTTGAGTGCCCTGCCATGAGGGGGATTGCACCGGCTTTGGGGAAGCAAATGATATTCTGGAGCTTCCATTCGCTGACGAAAATAGGTCATTTGGTTAGGATTCCGATCAAGCTGGGAATTAGATACAGCGCAATGAATGGGATGAATATATGCGCAGTTGGAGGAGGCTCAGGTGAAGAGGAAGAAGCAATGAAATAGAAAGCATCGTAGGCACATGGAGCCAGTGCTGCAAGCGCTGTTGACAAGCGACGACTTTATCGCAAAGGAAAAAGCAGAGCTGCTAGCAGATGAGAAAAAGACAACAATTTTAGCCCCTCTTTCTCCGCTGCTCGGACAGCTGTGCTTGTTGTCACATGAGCGAATTGGCTTTGGAAGTGTGGCTAGCGGAGACATGGAGCGGAGTCTGGTTTGTCTGGAATGTTCTCTTGTGAGGAGGCACACGGCGCTGTAGAAGAGAGCATTCGAAAAAGGAGAGAAGAGTGACATTCTGTTTGACGAGGAAGAAAGCCATCTGCTGATCATGTCACATGTTTAGACGATTCAGCCGATCAGGGGAAAAATTGCAGAATGAGAGAAATGTGTGTGTGTTGTGGAGCTGCGTACACTAATAGCTGCACAATTCGTTGACACTTCACTTCAATTTCACATCAGAGATGCAATTTTCACTTCCTCCTTCTCAAATTCTTCAATTTCAGAACAGAATTATTCATCGTCTTCTTTCTTCAATGGTGTTGGTGTAAGTTTAGAAGGATAGCAGATTTTTTCGTGTCATCGTTTCCCTTCAACACATCGTTCATCTTTTATGAATGCTTCTTCTTCATCCTCTTTATCTAATGTTGTTACATCCAACATTAACTCAGGCAGCATTGATGATAACTCCATCATCGCCTCACTCTCCACACAGCACTCTCAACTTGGAAAAATCAAAGGAATTCCTTCTTCTTTTCCAATGCCTTCTCAATCTTCATCTTCCTCCTCACTGGCAATTACCCCGCATCAGCCAAGCATCCGCAAGAAGCCACCGAGAGTGAGTATCATTGAGCGCATGACGAAGTCGCAGGGTATTCAGACAGCCTCTCGACTTGAGCAGTTCTGCCATATCCTGGAAAAAGCGAGAAACAAAGAGAATCAGTTTATGTTGGTGCTTGCAAGGCAGTCTGTTGATCCGCTTCAGCTGCTGCTGCGTCAACATTGCAGTCACGAACATTGGCCAGTGGCATTCCACTCAATGAAATCACGAAGCAGGCACTGGAGATAGCAGCACAAAAAAAAGAGGAACAGAAGATTAGGATTTTGCAGAAGGAGTAGGAAAGAGAAGAACAATATGAGAGAGAAAGAGAGGCGTTTGAGATGTTCAACCTCATTCCAACGAATTCCGCTACGAAAGGAACAACAAGAAAGAACAAAGGGAACTTGGGGTCAATGAGAGAGTCGCGAAGCAGCAGTGCTGGAGGAAGAAAGATGACTGATGAAAATGAAGAAAGCGAAGTGAATGTTTCTCTTCCTCCCTTGTTGAATCCGTCTACTGGCTCTTCTTCTGGTTCTTGTTCAGTTTCATTTCCATTGTATTCTCAACAGGGAATGGTGCAACAGGTGTTTATGCAATCACAGGATATTCAATGAATTCAAGGGCTTATTCCAACAGGAGCAACGAACATGCAAGGCAGCGCAGCTCGTCTGCCTCCTTTGGGAATGCAGTTGCAACTTCAGAACAAAGAGAACTGTGCCGAGCATCTTAAGGAAATTGAGATCTTCTTTTACTATCTTCAGCTTATATCGTTAGAGCAATCGAAGAAAAAAATACAAAATGCAAGGTTTGAAACACCAAATTCTTTTATGCGCCAGAAAAGAAAAGAGCAAAAGATCACATTGCCTTCAAATTATATTTTCGGATCTCCAATGGATTGTTCAAGTGATAAAAGTCTTCTGACATTGGAAAAGCTCACTGTTCTTCGAACACTTCTTCACAAATGTCACTGACATTTGCTCCACAGGCACATCTATCATCTGCGCTGACTCCTCTTTCAGCTGCCAAGTTATCCTCTCCTGTTTCTGACGTTTTGTGCGAAATGGACATAATCTCTGTGTATAATTCATTGAGATGTGTGTTGGGCATTCGAATATCATTATTTGTTTATTTAAGAGAAGTGACTCAGGTACGAAACGGTGTTGGATTAATGAAATTTCGTGAATTTTTCGGAGAAGTTGAAGATTTAGCTTCAGTTTGCGTTGGGGCAGCTGAAGAGGAGGATGACATGGACAAGTGAAACAAGATGATCGGATATCAATAAAGAAGCCGTGAAGAATGTGAGGAAGAGATGGTGAACAATGAGAAGAAGAAGGGGGAAAGGAAGTTATATTAGAGATGATGAAAGAGAGACAGAAAAAGAAGAGTTTCAGCTTGAGAAAAGATTGAAAGCTGTTCTGTGAAAGTAATTGGCGAAAGAAAAGATAATTTTGATGGACAGAAAGAGATCTTACAAGAAGTGTTCAATTGGAAGAAGAGAAATGTCACCAAAAAGAAACAGAATGCGGATATATCTTTGGAAGTCTATCTATAACACAAAAAATTCCTGAAAATGATGAAATCAAAGAAAACGAAAGTGCTTCTATAAATAAAAATGCAGATGAGACTGAAAGAGATAACAGAAAAGAAAAAATGGAAAAAGAATGATACAAATCAACAAAAACGAGAAAGTTGTTTTATTTGTGCAAATAGAAAGAGAGAACAGAGTGTTTGGGAGGCTTGTGGAAGGAAAGAGAGGAAGGAGCTGTTCTGCTAGAAGTGAAATACAAGATGATCGAGGAACATTACAAGAACAAAGAGATGATCAAGAAGCTGACAGAGCTGGAGTGAGCAGAAGTCACGAAAGACTGAGAAGAGATTGACGAGCAGATAAAACGAATACTGACTGCGAAGAACATGGTCTAAGGAGAACAGAAGAAGATCCAGGAGCTGGAAGAGGCAAGCTGAAAGACAAGAAAAAGAAGAAAGTGCATGAGAAAATCGATAAAAAGGAAAGAAAAAGAAAAGATCAATTTATCTGCATGATATTTCATCTCTGTCTGAGACTCTTCTCATTCAACTTTTCACTTTCAACGAGCCTTTTATCACCACCGTCTCCTCTTAATCATCAATATATTCAGTCACATCCACTTCATTTCAGTAATAAACTTTATTAAAAGCAGAATATCCCTCTTTATCCTCGTCATCATTGTCATCAACACCTTCTTCAACTATTTTTCAACTTCTTCTTTTATGTTTCTTCTTATTTGGCATTGGATCAGAGCATCGACTTAGTGAAATGTCTGTTTTATACAATTCAGCAGAGCTTCCGAGTTAGCAAATTATTTTCTCATTTCTTCAACTCCCGTTAAATCCAGGACCAAGCATCATCTTTTATTATCTTTTCGGAAGCACAAAAGGCATATTCATTCTATTGCGATATGTGGCTAAGTTTTAATAACAACAGATGTGATTTCTTGTCGAAAGAAACTGATCAGTCAGAGTGAAATCAAAAAAGGAGGACGATTTTGCCTTTTTTTATTTGGAAGCTGAAAGAGGCGCAGATTAAAAAGAAAGAGTATTAGAGCAATTCTTTTATGAAATGAATGAGCTCAAAAATAGCGTTCGGCAGGTTACACAATGCCAAATGCCTTCAATATGTCGTAGAAGATGAAACGATGAGGGAAACTTATTTATTTGAAAAGGCATATTTTTTATGGAAAATTTCTGTGAAACAAGAGAATAAATTGCCAGACAAGCAATGTTGATTTCATCAAATGCACATATGAGATGTTTTCTTCTATTTTGTGTGCCATCTCCCCATCTTTCTTCGACCTTGTCGTCACTTGCACCAATCCACCGACAAGTCAGCTGATGAAATGATTTCTGCCTTATGATCTGCACCTTCTCCAGAAGACACATCGCGTTTTGTGTCCTCTTGCAGGACATCTTTGATAGCCAGCAATTCATTGCTTTGATACCAAGATGATCATTCACATATTCATTGTCAGCTGTATGCCCGTTGATAAAGATTTATTAATCGACATTCCAATCACCGAATGCTTCTGTTCTGTCATGTCCAACAACCGAGTTGTCTTTCTGAGTGATGTTTCCCATGAAAGTGAACAAGGGCTCTTTCACAGAAGCGACAAGGGATTCAC
Organism: Monocercomonoides exilis; assembly: GCF_001643675.1. Lineage (NCBI taxonomy): Eukaryota > Preaxostyla > Oxymonadida > Polymastigidae > Monocercomonoides > Monocercomonoides exilis. The sequence goes on along the minus strand of NW_027150585.1, from coordinate 666,538 downwards.
ACACAAAATGCACATCTCTTTAGATACTGGCCTTGTTACCTCACTTCCTCGCTCATGAAGCAACCTGTGAACTTTGTGTGAATAATAAACATTTTACAAGAGATTATTTGCTGGTTATGCTGGGCTGAGAAAATGCTTCTCATGAAGCAGAAGGTGATTCCAAAGGAGAGAAAGTTTGACGGAGGAGATGGCAGAGGAAAAGAAAGAGCTCGAGAAAGATGCTTTCATCATCAACAATAATTTCCGAACGAAGGATTTGGAAGAAGTAGATTGGAAATAGAAGGAGGAAGTGTGGCAAATAAAGAAGGAAGCAGGGAGGGCAGTTCAAATGAAGAACATAGAGAGAAAAGATAAGATTGAATCTGCCTTATTCATAATTTTTATCTCCTGTTCATTCCATTCTCCGTTCGCTGATGCTTATGAGCTTCACAGCTGGAACGGAGATTTGACGGAACTGTTTTCGCTAAAGAACTGGAGAAAACAAACATTTTTTATTAGAAATCAAGAGTTTTTTATCCATTTTGCAATCTTCTCAAATTTTCATTAATAATGTTCTTAAGTATTTCTATTGTAAAACAAGTTTTTGAACTTTATATTTTCCTTTTTAAGATTTATTTTTCTTTTCTTTTCTTTTTTGAAACTTAATAAATAAATTCTTTTTTTTTTTAAACATAAAAATAGATATGTATTTTTGAATAAATTATAAAACACATATATATCACAGTAATAAATGATAAATGCTTATGAAAAATCAATTTTTATTTTATGATCAATGAAACCACAATAGATTTTAATTTTTCGATTTTTGATCTTTTTTTATGATATCAAAAAAAATCACCCATATTTTTTAAAAAAACTTATGTGGGAGAGAAGCCGAGAAACTGCAAATGATGTGAACCAATGTGGGATTTTGCAATTATTACAAAATAGGAAGATGCCACAAAAAATTCTTTAGACACACAAATACTCCAGAGAAGAGCTCTCATCCTCACAATAAGTTTGAAACTTTTGAGCCAGCTGAGCTGGAGAGATTGAGAAGGGAGTGTTCTATATTGAAAGAGAATATAGTATTAATAGAAGTGCAGATAAAGATAACAGTTAAAAAGACTATAAATATCGATATTAACAAACATTCAAACGCACTCATCGATGCAGAAGAAACGCTCCAATAATGAATTAGTTAGTCAAGGACGAATTTAAGAGATGAAATCGCGTTGGATGATATTAGAGAAAAACAATTCACAATTTTGCAAAGAATAGAAGAAGAGTTTGTGGCTTTGCTGAGAGAGAACGGAATGCTCATCACGTTTACCGCATACTCGATAAGACTTGCAGTGATTGCACTCTTTGTTAGACGAGAAGGTGCAGATAAGAAAGCAATCAATGCAGACGCGACATGTGGACAGGGTTGAAGGGTGGCACAGGAACACTTTACAGTTTGCCGGTTCAAGATACGAAATAAATCCTGGAGACTTTTGGCAGCCCAGGACCCTTTTGCGGAGAAGCAGAAAAGTCGGAAATGGATAGAGGAAGGAAGGATATGAGAATCGAGAAAGGAAAATTAGAAATGAAAGATTGCACCAAAAATACTTCAGAAGTTGGAGGAGAAGAAGATATGAGCAAATGAATGAAGAAAAAGAGAATATACTTACCGAGTTGAAATGAGACAAAGAAAAGAGAAAGAACCCAATCACAACATAACTCATCCCGATCACCCCAGCTTTGGAGAACACCCCTCATAATTCCCTTCAGAGCAAGCGAGCTGACTGGAAGCAAACACACTGCTTCACAGAGAAAGAAGGGCATAGACTGGAGGAAGCAGTGTGTGAGATATCCAGGTTAGATGATAAAGAACTCAAGAGAAAAGAATTCCCGGTCGAGCACGCCTCGGAAACACCCCAAGAAAGGGAGGGAGTAGAGACAGGAACCGCACATTCATCCGCAGGCTCTTTATGCATCCGCCGCACGATGACGTGCAAGGCAAGAGGGTTTAAGATCATAACAAAAAAATAAATTTATAAATAATAATATTATTTAATCAAAATAAATATATAAAAAAGGGCTTTCAAGACTCATTATTGAGGAGCAAACCTGCTCCTTGCGTTCGTTTATTCGCTCTATTGCGAATTGATCGAACGCAGTGAGACAGTTTTTGCTCCGAGATAATAATAATGCGGATGGAGAGGCGATAGGCAGCTTGGTGCGAAGGAAAGCCTCATGCGAGTGAGAAGATGATGAGAAAAAAGGGCGAGATATAGAAAGAGAGAAAGAAAGAGCAAACGCCCGAAGTGATCAGCGTACGCCTAGAGCCTGGAAAGATACAAATAGAATGAGTAAACAAGTGTAATCAGAAGCTATCTTTCCAACACGACAACGATTGTTCTTCACACAGAAGAATTAGATTGGTCTTCACAGTGCGCGATGATAGGGTTTGCTCTGCCGATGCAGCAGAAGAACGGGAGGCAGAGCACATCACATGCAGTTTTCTTTTCCACGCCTTGCATAAGTGAGAGTGGTTTTTCTTTCTGCTCCAAGATTTCTCGCCTCACCTGATCCCTGCACGGACTGCAGGAGAAAGCTCCGAGGGGCTATGTCCCCTGCCCTCTGATCTTCGTGACCAAGGCAAAAAGGCGAAGTTGGTGGTGAAGTGAAGCGGACAATGCATTATTTTATTTCTAAATTTCAATGTTATTGTTTTGCATTTTCATCTCGCCCTTTTTTCCACGTTATTTGGGAGGGAGAAGTTCTCACTTAAACCACACATTAATCGTGATCAATACTCATAATCTCGCAGCAAACCTGTCTCACTGAGTTCTATCAAAAGATTTTCTGATCCATTTTCAAAATTTTAAAGTTTTGAAAAATAAGAACACGAAAAGATAAATAAATAATTCTTATTCATGGAAGCTCAATTCCAAAAAATTATATCAAACAGTTATGGTCTCGAACAATTATTAGAAAATCTGATTTTCTGAACGAAAGAATTAAATATCGATGAAATCACTAATTCACAACAAATCACAAATACTAAAATTTTGAGGATTTGCATATGGAATGTTGATATGATAAAAATTGGGTGAATTTTGACTCAATGAAAGAACAAGAGACAATAAAAGAGGAAATGAAAAGAAATCAGTTAATTATTCATAGAATAAACACACACCTTTGAGAGAAAATCAAACATACAAAGCTGATTATGACAAAGCTTTAACTCTCGAGAGATTTCAGATTTGGAAGAGGTGATTCCGATGTCAAGGATGAAGATAAAAGTGAAGGCATAACAGCATCCGAAACAGAAGAATTCGTTGGTGTATTACAAGTTGCTTCTCACTGCATTAAAAGGACTTTCAGTTAATGCTTCTTTCATGACACTTTAGCGATCTTCGCTTCCAATTTCTGAATCAATGATCTTTCCCTCTGAAAAACCTCCTTCTTTTCTTTTTCCTTTTTGTATTTTCCGAACTTGTTCGAGTTTCAATAGCTCGTCAACATCAACACAGCTATGCGCAACATTCGCAATTTGAATACAACTCTTGTTTTTGGTGCATCAGATGAACTTGTCTGGGCTGCGTGCTGCTGAGAAGCTGAACGAAGAGTGGACTGATCGCTCCATGAATAACCATTCCACTTCGAATCTTTGCTGAAATTTCTCGTTTTCTGAGATTGGCTTATAGATATTGGTTGTGTTGAATGAATCAACAAAGATGCCAACAAAGCCTAAGAAGAAGAGGAAGCAGAAGAAGATGTTTGAGCAGAATTGTCTTTTGTAATTGTGCTTGGATGCATCTGCAAACAGGCCTTTCCTGTCCCGTCATTGCTCCAGAGTAACTGCGAACCTGGTCCTGGCTTTTGATCTTCATGAGCCAATATAACACGCTCTGATTTTGCAACTTTTGATCCAAGCCTCATTTCCTGTTCCTTCGAATGACAGCTAATCTCTTCTTCATCTGCTGTTGCGAGCTGTTCTTTCTTTTTCATTTCCTCCGATCCTTTCTTCTCTCTGACAATCTGATTTTGCAATGTTGCTGAACACGCCATCGTTAGTTGCATAACTGTGTGTAAAATGCTCTCACTTGGCAAGCGGAACATCTGCCCGTTTTCCCACCCACCAAGCTCAATCTGCTGTGCTGAGCTGTCAATCCATCCTTCACATCGAAGCTTACACCGAATTCTGCTCAGTCGTTCATCAGCATCTTCTTCTTCTTTGGCAGTTGAACTCAGCGCTCCTCTGCTTCCTCGTCTTTCATCCTGCTCATCAGATCTAAATCCTTTTTTCTAACTTATTTGTTCATTATTTTTGAAAATATGTTCTTTTTCACCACCATTCCACTGCCTCAATTCAACATCATCGTATTCTTCTTCGGATTGTTGTTCAATTCCATTCGTTTATTGAATAATGTTTCTTTCATTTGCTTCTTTGCTGTTCATCTGTTTATCCTCCTCGCTTACCACCCTTTCTTCCTCCACAACCTCCGGAATCGTCGAGTTATATAATCCGCTGATTATATCCTTTTCTCCATGCTTCTCTGACACATTCATCCAATCTTCATTCTGTTTCGCTTTTGTTTTATTCATTTTCTTCTTCTGTAAAATCGCAATCTGCTGCATAAGATTGATTATTTCCTCGTCTTCATTCGAAGGGAGAAGTCCCTTGCTCTTCATTCTCCACCTGCTTTCGCCATCTTCGACTCTTCTCGCGCTCTGAAGCGTGCTTTCAATTCCATCTGGCAGCGAAATCTCTTCTGTTGCATCGTGTGTAATGCTAAGATCGTCATAGTATGCTGAGAAATGAGGCGAAAACATTGCAGAAGAGCTGGAAATGCTTGGACTGAAAATTGAGTGAGGGCTTTTCTCAGCTTCGCAACTGATTTCACTGGGCTGTGGGAAGCTCTGAATATCTCGAACGATTCTTGCCTCCTCTGAAGATTGTGATAAAAGACGGGATATACCATGTCCTGTTGCATTTTCACTGCGAGGCAATCGATTTAGAATGCTGCTGAACTGAGGAGATGCTTCAGAATAAATGCAAGGTGATGATAAGCACGAGGAAGTTGGTATTCCTGAGGCACATGAAGCCGACGAAGAAGTAGAAGCAGTGGTTGGAGTTGATGTTGTTACAGACGATATCGCTGTATTAACTTTCGGAGATGAAAGCGCTCCTAAAATTGGAGAGCGCCGATTGTTGGAAGACGAAGTTGCAGCAGGAGAAAATGAAGAGGAAGAGGAAGAAGAATTTGGCGAATCAAAAGGAGAAAAGCAGGGCGCATAAGGATGAACAATGGGAGTTGTAGGCTGAGGAGCACAGATCCGAAGAAGACGAGGAGAAAGCAAGTGAAGAGGGCACCCTCCTGACAATGGCGCTTCAGGAAAATGAGGAGTGTTGAATAAGCTAATTCCTGCCTGCACAGGAGTTGCTAATGCCACTGAAACAGATTGGATCATCCTCATTTGCCTTTCGCTGCAGGGAGAATTATGATGATAACTTAATAAATGAGAAGTTCTTTGCATGTCTGGAAGTGATGAAAGTGTTCCAAGTTGGACAACTTCTTTTCCATGAGGCTGACAATCAATCGCATTTGCATGTGACAGCTTCTCTGAAAGTGTGGGAGAGAGAATGTGTTCGGGCTCGTTGTCAGCATCATTCAAGTCTGCTTCCAAATCATATGCTTCTGATTTTAAAGTCAGCTCTTGCTGAATTGGAGAAGCCAACTCCCCATTCGCGCACACAGAACGATCTTCCTGTATCTGCAGCTGCTTCGATGACTTCATTGAGATTCCAGCATCTGCACCGTCAAATGGGCTGAACAGCATCCTCTCCATCTCTGATTCATCATCATCATCATCTCCATCGCCTTCCCCAATTGCACTGCTGCTTATTCGACCATCTCCACAAACTTCCCAGTTTTGCATATCTTGTTTGTGAACACTCCATGCTTCCTGTTTGTGTTGCCCTTCCTCACCTTCTCCTTCTTCCTCTTCCTCTTCCTCTTCACTTGCTGAAAGATGCGATATTGTGTGTATCTTTGTCATGCTTTGTACAGATGCTCTTCCTGGTGTGATAGCAGATGATGATTGCACCATGCTTGAGTGCTGAGACATCAGCAACCCTTCAGTCATCGCTTCCACTTCTGTCTCCTGTGCCTCTGTGATTCCAAAAGAACGTTTGAACTTGCTCCACAAGCTGTGCATCAATGACGATTTCGGAGTGCGTGGAGTGGGTGAAGGAGAAGGATGAGTTAAATACATGAATGTTGGTGACTGCGATGTGCAGGAGTTTGTTGTTGCAGAAGTCAGATAGTTGCTAACAGGAGTGAATGAGGATGAAGAAGAGCGAGAAGGAGTTGAAGAAGAAGAAGAAGAAGCAGATGACAGTATCATCTTTTCAGCATTATTGTTTGGCGGAAAATTGGAAAATGGATCAGATGATGATAAAGATGAGGCAGATGAAGAAGTTGTTCTATGAATCGAATTAGATGATGCTTCAGGAATGAGAAGCGAGACAGGAGTGTGAGAAAGAATATCTGTGATCTTCAAAGTTGAATGTGATTCTGTTCCTGAATCAACATTTCCAACAGTCAAGTTTTCTTCTTTCTCCAAATAGTGATTTTCATTCAGTGGAGCAAACTTGATGTCCAAGAGTGTTCCTTCTCTTTCTGTTGAAGTTTTTCCAGAGGTGTTTGTGGAGGCAGATGCATCTGACTCATCTGGCTTGGAATCGAAACGAAGAGGAGATTGATTCACAATCTTGGAATTGGCATTCACGTTATTATTGTTTTTGGCACAAGCACTGATTCCAGCAAAAGCTTCTGCAGACAGACTTCCAATACTTCCAAAATGAGGAGATGACAAAGCAGGCGAAGAAGATGGCACAGATTCCTGAATGGAATTGTTCTCGTTCTGCTGCATTTCCTCTCGTGACGATATCTTCTGCATCCCCAAAAGTGCAAATCCCTTATTTTGGAAGTCTGCTGGAACATATCTCGAAAACGCAGAGGCAGAAGAAGAGAACACAGGAGGAGAGTGGATAGGAGGGCTGGCTATTTGCATGGGTATTAATGCATTGCATTTCTCTGGCTTTAATCGAACTATCCCGTTTGCTCCCACAGCAAACACACTCGAATTCTTCCCTTCTGCTTCGCTTTCACATTTCTGCTCTGTTTCCTTGGAGTGGCAGTCTGTCAGAGCAGCAGAAGAAGGCAATCTGGGAAGAGCCACATCGATGCTATCAAAGAGGATGCTTACAGATGAATCAAATGAGTTCTGAGGCAGCTCTTTCATCGATGGAAATTGGGATGTGGGATGAAGCAGTGGAGGGCGGTGTTCTGAGCGAGATGACAAATGTTGCTCTCTTTGAGGAGATGATTCGGGTGAACAAGGATGAAGTGAGGGGAACAAAGCACTTAGTTGAGCCTCTGAAACAGAATGAATTGGCGGAGAATGGAGTGGGGGAGACACAAACCCAGTGGGACTCAGCATGTCTGTCTCATTTCTGCTGAAGTTTTTCCCTTTCAACAATCCACTTGTACCGAAGTTGTTTGTACTGTTTGGCAAAAGAACAGGCGATTGTGGTGATAGTGGAGGCGAGGAATAAGATGTGTTGAACCGGAATATTGCAGGAAGCAGTGACATTTGCGAGCGGGATGAATTCAGCAGTGGAAACTTGCTTTCCTTCAAACGGTCGCGTTTTGGCGACAAAAGTCCATTCAAAAGGGATGATTGCTGTTTGCATTGCTGATCATTTGGACCGTCATTAATGACACTCTGAGAGGATGAATGATTGAAAACAGGAGAAAAACAAGATGATGAAGAAGATGATGATGAAAAAGAGGAAGAGGAAGAAGTGGAATAAGAGGAATAAGCAGAAGTCGTTGAGGATACTCCTTGCTCTTCATTTTCTCTTTGCTCTGATGTTTTATTCAACTCAACGTTGAATTTTTCTTCAGGCTCAGAATCAATGCAATACACAAGCTGAGGCGACGAATCAATATCCTTCTGCGTCGACCTTCCTCCGTCACTTTCATTCACCCCACATCCATTCCTCATTGAAAGTGGTGAAGGAATTGTTCTGACCACAGACACCTCTGAGTGAGAAGAGAGGAACGTGGTCGATGCATTGTGCATGGCTGGAACCGTCCCTGTGCGGATGAGTGGGTTCTTTGGGTGGTCGAGAATGTGCGTTGTTGCCTTCAGAGGCTTTTCTTCCTCTGAACTCTGCTTTGATCCTTCAGACTCGCTTTCCTCAGTGGCTGGCTGAGTGATTTGGATGACGATGTCCTTCGGGTGGTTGGAGCTTTCTTCGCTTTGAATGAAATTCTCATTGCCTCCAACTTTCTGCACTTGAACCTGAACATTCGTTGAAGCGCTCTCATCTTCTCTTCTTTTCAGTTCTTCAAAAAATGATGTTGTTGCTTCTGATGCAAAAGGCGAGGTTGGATTATCTGCTGACAATTCCCAAGACAAAGATGCAGATAAAGGCAGTGCTGAAAGCCTTCCTGATCCATTTCCATTTCCTTCTTGTGACTGAGTTATTGGAGGAGTAATGGGTGAGAGCTGGTTTCCAGACAGGATAAATACTCCTTCATCCTCCTTCTCCTTCCTCAGCCGCTCATTCACTGCCCAATCGAAGATCTGCATATCAGCAAGTGCTGCCGAATCCAAAGCGTTTAGCGAGAGAGGAGAAAGAGGAAGGTTTCTGTCATACGATCTCGACTTCTTCATTCTGCTATGCCTGCTCTGTGAAAGAAGCTTGTTTGAGTGTGAACTGCTTCTCAAAGACATGCCATTTAGCATCGCTGGACGAGGCACTTGTCTTGCTCCTCTTTGATGATGATGTTTTCGTGCCGCAAATGGTTTCTCAGAGGCAAATGAACAGCTGTGTTGCATTCCAGTCAATGGCTCGCAGGCTTCCGTTGATTCACCAGTCATTTTGCTTGTGCTTTCGTTTGAATGGCTTGATTGTGCAAGGACCCCATCTGGATTGTCAATAGAGTTCGATTCAACAAATCCATTCGCTTCCTTCTTTTCCAGCACATTGGATGAAGCAATTCCCATTGCAGACGAAAAACTATTCTGTTTGCATTGCGGAAGCACAGGAAGACTGCTATATCCTACGAGAGAGGCAGAAAAAGCATCATTCAGTTCTGCTCTGTTTGCTGTTTGATCTGATGATGGAACTTTTTGTGTGGGCAAAGGAATTACTTCTTCTTCTTCAAAAAAGGATGGTATGGGGATATGAATGGGAACTGTATTTGTACAAGTCGAAACTGCTGAAGAAGAAGGAGGAAGGGAAGAAGAAGAAGATGATGAAAATGAGGAAGCCAAAAGTGTTGATAAAGGAATGGAACTTATTTCATCAAGAGAAGGAGTAAGAGAAGATGATGATGAAGATGATGTAGATGTTGAAGAAGGGTTTGAGGAGATCTTCTCCTTCAAAAATGGCAAAATGATGTCGAGCATCCTCTGTGCATTCTGCTTCACTCTATCTTCTGCATTTTCCATTTCATTATTGTTATTATCATTTGCATTCGTTGTTTTCTCTTCCACTGCACCACTTTCATTATTCCTTTGCTCTGTCTCTTGTTTTTGCATTATGTTTCTTCTATCCATCAAATTCTGTGATAATGCTGTATCTGCAGTTCTTTCTCTCTGATAACTTGACTCTTCTGTTTGCGACGAATGCAATGAATGCAATGAATGTGGAATTGAAGAGACAAAAAAGCCATTTGCTGAACTGTTTGTATGTGAAACTGCTTTCGAATCGCAAGAATCAGAAAATGATTGTTCGAATTGTGAATTTTGCAAAGAAACAATTTGTTGTTGTTGTTGTTGTTGAATGCGAACGTTATTCTCATTGAATATGTTTTCTTTTTCATTCTCATTCTCTTTCACATCATTATGAATAGCATTTGCTTCTTTGCCATCAATTTCTTGTTTCTCTTCTTTCTCTTGTCCACTCTGGTTTCTTCCTTTGCTCACATTCTCCCCTTTCATCTGCGCATTCGCTTTCTCCATCGTCTTTCTCAGAAATTCTGCTCTTCGCCCAAATGAATCACCCAAATTGATCAGTCCATCTTCTCTTTGCTCTGAAATCATTCTTTTCATTTGTTTGTTAAGTTGTTGTTGCTGCTGCTGTTGATTGAAGACATTTTGTTGATCATGTGGATAAAATTGATTCACTTGATTATCCTGTTGATAATTTTGTTGATGATGTTGTTGCTGCTGCTGATGATAATGATAAGTGGAATTATGCTTCAATGGGTCCACAATTCCTGTGAGCTCATCATTTGTCTGCTTTGTTGAATACTCCAGTTGATTAAATGAAAGGCCATTTTTGTTTTTCTCATTCATTTGAATATTTCCTTTCTCAAATTGAATAACCTCATTGTCATTTTTCAAATTTCTCATGCTCATTTCTTTATCTCTCTCATCTTTCACTCTGATTTCACTTGTTTTATGCTTCTCTTTCTCCTTTTCTGCTCTCCCGCGAAAAGGAGGAATTCGAAGAGAAGGCGGACAGTTTCTTTTTCTTGTGTGAAGAATGCGATGAGGAGAGAGAAAGGCATCAGGAGTCATGTTAGATGGGTTATGTATGGATGAAGAGGGGTTGAGGATGTTGGGAATGGAAAATGTTAATGGAGAAGGAGAAGGAGGAGGAGAAGATGAAGAGGAAGAAGAAGAAGAAGAAGAAGAGGAAGAAGATGATGAATATGAAAATTTTGCATTTGAATCAATGATAAGAGGAGAATGAAGAGGAAGAGAAGGAGGAGAAGGAGAAGGAGAAGATGAAGAATGAATGAATGGAATGTTCTGATCGAGAGATTTCAATGAAGAAGGGGAGAGTGAAGAAGAAGATAATGTTGGTGAAGGAGCAGGAGGAGGAGAAGATATTTGTTCATTTTGTTGTTGATGTTGATGATGAAAATCCTGCTTGAAAGGCAAAGAAGAAATCAGAGTTTTGGCATTGTTGTTGGATGTCTCGAGAATGCTATCATTAGACATTGTAGGAATTGGGAAAGAAGAAGACGATGAAGAGGAAGAGGAAGAGGAAGAGGAAGAGGAAGAGGAAGAGGAAGAGGAAGAGGAAGAGGAAGAGGAAGAGGAAGAGGAAGAGGAAGAGGAAGAGGAAGAGGAAGAGGAAGAGGAAGAGGACGAAAATGAAGAAGAAGTATTATTATTATTATTATTATTATTATCTGCTTCCAATGAAGCATTTGTTGTTCTCTGGCTAAGCTCGGCAAGTGCCTGTCTGATGAGAAGAGGCTGAAGATGCGGAGGAGCCAGCAGAAAAGACTCAATCGACAAATTAAGAATGGCTTTTGGCTTGTCTGTTTGTAATTGGGATTGAAATGAAGATTGGGATGATGATTGTAATGATGATTGTGGTTGAGATTGTAAAGGTGAATGTGAACGTGAGAGAGAAGAAGAGGAAGAGGAAGATGAAGAGGAAGATGAAGAAGAAGAGGAAGAAGAAGAGGAAGAGGAGGAAGAGGAGGAAGAAGAGGAAGAAGAAAGAGAAGAAGAAGAGGAAGAAAGAGAAGAGGAAGAAAGAGAATGAGAAGAAGAAGAAGTTGACAACTTTGGCTTTTCAGGGGGTATTGAGACTTGTGGTGATACAGCTGCAGATGCAATGGGAGTCTGTGTTCTGGAAGAAGGTTGAGGAGTTGAAAGAGCAGAAGAAGAAGAAGAAGAAGAAAGTGAAGAGGAAGAAGAGGAGGAGGAAGGGGAAGAAGAAGAAGAAGTTGAAGGTGTTTTTGTTGTAACTGCAGTTTGTGAAGAAGAAGAAGAGGAAGAAGAAGATGTTGTAATGTTTTGTGAAGAAAGCACATGTGTTTGAGGAGAACGAGGAGGAGGAGGAGGTGGTGGTGGTGGTGGATGAGTAGAAGAAGAAGAAGAAGAAGAAGAAGAAGAAGAAGAGTGTTTTGTATCATCATCATCACGAACAGTTCCTCTGTTGTTCAACGAATTTTGCGGGGATGCTGTTAAATTGCTTGTTGGGTGGCTGCTTGTGGGCCTTGGAGGAGGAGGGCGATGAGGAGGAAGAAGAAGAGGAGAAGGAGAACGAGAAGAAGAAGAGGATGAGGAAGACGGAGAAGGAGAAGGAGAGGGAAAGGGGTGAGGTGAAGAAGAAGAAGAAGCGGAAGACGATGATGACGCTACACATGATGTCTGACATGTCCACTTGCATTTTCGGTGTGCTGCGCTCTTCATGGAAAAAGGAGTATATGATTCTGTATTATTAGGGAAGCTGATCAGAAAGTGTCTCATTTCCTATCATATGATGAGCAAATACACAGTTTCAACGCTCACTTGAGTTAAACATTTCATCAAGATGGATCGAAGAAATCAAATGCAAATAGAAATTCCTATTTGAATCGGAACCGATCGTTGAAAGATAATGAATTGATGTGGTGTTTCAGCAGCTGCATTTATAATCTGACACCTCTATGTTTGACAGACATCGTTGAAGATGAATGGAAAGCATCCAAACTCACCAACGGTTGATTGCAGCATACAAAATAATTACCTGTGTTTTGTTCAAAAAGGAAGCTGTTCTCTTCATTCCAAAGAAACTGATATTTGATTGGATTCCTTTCTTTCCTCCAGAATCCCATTCTTCCTTTCATTTGCAGAGGAATAACGTTGCTGGAGTGTATCTCATGGAAAAGTCGTCTTCCTCCTTCTTCTCCAAATCTCAGTTCGACTGAAATGAAAACGGCCTTGAATGAACAAATCTTTTAACAGTATCCGAAGATATGAAAATATTTCCTTTTGATGTTTCACTCTCAATGAACTGAAAAATCTCCATCATTTCTGTTGGTGCTGGACTTCATCGTTTTTCTTCATGGCACAAGATTATTTAGCAACTGAAGCATTGGGGCCTTGATCTTCTTCCTCTCAACAAGCATGTTCTCCATGTTCAAAATCATGTTCTTTTTTTTCTTTTGTTCATTTAATGAGAGATGATATTCTGAATTTCATTTCTTTTCATCTTTCGCAACCCAATGATTCATTGACAGATGATCTCAAAATGCAACAATTCACAAAATATGTCAAACCATCAACAATCATCTGTTTTGGTTTTCAAATTCATTCTTCTCCACAAAAAACAACTAAAAACATCTTCCGTTCACTCGTTCAATCTGCCAGATTTCTTTTCCTCTTTGCTAAAGGATTTGCAATTTATTCCATTGGACAAAAAGATGTGATTCAAATAGTTAATGATTCTTTTCCATAAATATCATTCTTCAATTAAAAAGCATTAGCTTCTTAATTCTCGAGAACTAATGAAAATACAACTCCTCTTTCTATATGGGATAGAGCTCCGTTTTATGGGCTCAGCCGATCAATAATTATAAACAATGAGCGTGCTTCAGCCTGGACTCGAGTCGAGTCTGAATTCCTTATCTCAGGATATCAGCGGACCTCCGAGCAGCGTGGGATTTACGCAATCCACCTCCAGCATATTTTCCTCATCAGCCGCTACTATTCCGACGCAAAATATTGCAATGGGCCTTGAAAACACATCAAGCCGAGAAGATCACAATGTTACAAACTTGCTCCATCCACCTTTCCAACAATCTTCAAGCTCTTCTCAGCCCCAAATATTTCCAAGTCCAACAACACTTGAGCAACACCCAATCCATTCTCCGCAAACGACGCAGCAGCAGAATATTCTTCAAACGATAGACACTTCGCAAGAACACCTGATGGAGAAAGACAATTATCAACCGAACTTCAAATACATTTGTTTCTCGCTATTCGGAGATAAAACAAAGGATTCAATATTCGAAATGCATTTTCCTGAACAAGCAGGCTCAAATTCCACAATTTACTCGAATTTCTCAGCACCTCCGTTCATTCCAGAGGCTATCCACCCAATTCAAAGAACATCAAATTGGTGCTACGACGCTCTAGAACAAAATGGATTCAAAATCGAAGAAAAATTGATATCGGCAATAAAAGCGCTTATAATTGGAAAAGATATGGTAGATAAGGGATTGAACCCAAGTGCAGTTTTGGCTGATTCTTTCTTAATGATGGTTAAAGCACTCCAGGAAGCGAGAACACAAAGGATCCAAGCAGTTTATGGGTTCAGAGCCGCAAGGACATTAAAAGAAGAAGATGGAGACCAATTGCTTTCCAAGAGGCAACTTGAAACGTTGAAGATCGCTGAGCCGAAACAAAAATTGCTTCCTCGATCGCAGGGATGGATCAGACCGTATACAAATACATTCTCACTTAAAAACCAGTATTTTCGGACAAGAAGGATCCCATTTACAAGAAGAAAATTCAGTTCAAACAGCAGCAGAAGCTCCCGGAGAACCAGCAGAACTTGGAGCTCCAACCAATGGGATCCTCGAAGAAAGTTGGAGGAAGAACAAGACTCTTTCTCAAGAACTGGTCCGAAATAGGGACCAGGAGAATTATAGAGAAGGGAGCTTGTCCTGTTTGGAGAAGCAGAGAGGCACGAGACAAGCTGAAAAATGAAGTCAAAGCAGGACATGGTTTCATTGGATCCCAGGAGCAGGAGAGGGAGTGCGAGAAGTGGATAACGGAAGCACTGGATTGTGGAATATTGAAGAGGATCAAGTTCGAAGATGCAAAATGCCTGAGCAAACTGTTTTTCGTAAAGAAGAAGAACGGGAAATGGAGACAAATATTGGACTGCAGACCTCTGAACAAAGCCCTGAAATCAATCAAGTTCAAGCTGGAGGATCACAGAACTGTGGAAAAGTTGATGGAAAAGGGAGATTTTGCAACCTCATTGGATCTCTCTCAAGCATATTTCTTAATCCCTGTTCGCGAAGATTTCATCCCGTTTTTGGCTTTCAAATTTCATCAGGAAACAATAGCGTTTCAATGCCTTCCATTTGGAATGAAGGATGCCCCAAGAATCTTTACGAAGATAATGCGTTCAATTATAAAGCTGGTGAGAATGAAGTGGAAAGTTCGTTGCATCTCTTATCTGGACGATGTCCTCTTTCTTCACAAGGACAAACAGAAGCTGGAGCAAATAACAAAGGAGGTTATGGATTGGTTCTCCCAACTCGGTCTAATGGTCAACAAGGAGAAAAGCGAACTTCAGGCAAAGCAAAGATTCAACTTTCTGGGATGGAAATGGGATTCGATGCAGTCGACAGTGGCTCTGAACGAAGAAAGAATTGCCTCCATTGTTCAGAAGTGTTATATGGTACTGATAAACACAATAAAGAGACGTCCACTCTCGGTCAGAAAGTTTGCTTCAATTGTGGGACAAATAAGCGCTGCCAGATTTGTTTACACAGACGCATCATTACACATGACAAACCTTTATCAATGCCTGATGAAGAATGTCAACATCAATGGATGGAACGGGCTATGTCGACTTCACTATGGAATCATTCCAGAATTGACATTCTGGATAAGCGAAGTCAGGAAGAGAAAACAAAGAACGCTTCAATCCTTTGGCTCCCCTCAGGTGACGATTACAACAGATGCCTCGCCATGGGAATGCGGAGGAAGTGTAAAGATATCAGGACAACTCAAGAAGATTTTTCACGTCCCTTTGAACAGAGTTGCTCAAAACCAAACGTCAAACTTCAGGGAATTACTTGCAGTCAAGATTGCGCTTGCAAGGTTTTCTCAGGATATCGCAAAACTGTCGGAAAGGAAGGTGTTGATACGCTCGGACAACACATCGGTAGTTTACAACATTAACAGATGGGGAGCAGGAAAGAATCTGCGACCTCTGTTGAAAGAGATCAGGAAACTTGTGGAGAGTCAGGGAATCCAGGTCAAAGCAGTTCATATTGCAGGAAAAAAAAATGTGGAGGCAGATGCCCTGTCAAGACTCGAGCAGTCGGGAGATTACGAAATCAAAAATCAAGCTCTTCAGATGGCACTCAACCAGCTCAGCATCAAACCGACTCTGGATGCGTTTGCAAGTGCAAAGAACAGAAAGCTTCAACGGTGGTGCGGGCCAGGCAGCAGATTATGTCAGGACGGTCTGAGCTATCCGTGGAAGGGCGAGGTGGTTCTTGCCCATCCGCCAATTCCACTGATCCTTCAGACGATGAGGAAAGCGTTGAAGGAGAGAGCGAAGATGATTCTTCTGATACCGGATTGGACGAATCAGATTTGGAGCCAGACCCTTCAACTGTGGAAAAGACGATTCATGAGATGGAGATGTTCACGAATGATATTACTTCCAGGGCAGGGTCTGAAGGCGAGAGGAGCAGCGCTTCCTCCGGGAGGTTACCTGGCAATAAGCTTTCCCTAGTCAAGAAGGCGGGTGAACAGTGGTTTGAGCAGGGCCTACGAAAACTTAATGTTCCGGACAGCATGATAATACACATTAAAAATAGTGTTGCCACGTCAACATGGACAACATACACATTTGGATTCGCACATTTCGCAAACGCTTGGATCAAGGGGAATATGGGGGAGTTACCGTCAGATCCTGTGATTTGGGTGAGGAAGTGCTTGGACACTTTCATATGCTTAGATAATGAGGGTTTTCCTCCTCAGTGCTTAAAGCAAACAAGGTCCGCAGTGTCGCTATTCACTAGAAGTGCTTTCTCTTTCGATTTAGGAACAGTACCGATAATAAAGACATTCTTTCGATCTATCATGAGAAAGGAAAAGAAAAGAGCTCCGTACGAGGAAATATGGGATCCACAGGTCCTTTTCAATTATCTCCGAACTCTGTTGCCCAACGAGACTTTGAGCGTATACTCTCTGACATTGAAATCAATAACTCTGTGTATGTTATTCACTGCATGCAGGTTTTCAGAACTGGCGAGCATTTCAATGAACGATTCGATAATCTCTGAGAATGCAATTCATCTTTCAGTCCAATTGAAAACAAGACTCGCAAGATCGTTCATCACAGTCCCTAAACTGAAGGAGATCCAGTCAGATGTTTGTCCAGTGCGTGCAATATTGGAACTTTGGAACCAAATAAAAGTTTTGTATCCAGGAAGAGACACGTTCATAATTAACACGAGAACCGGATCAAGAATGTCAAAGGATAGAATTCGAAAACTCGCAAAGGAGGCAATGAAGCAGGCAGGAATCAATCCCTCGTTTCGGCCTTACACTATAAAGCATGCAGCTTTGTCTGCTCTCCTTGCCGCTGGAGTTCCGGAGGTTATGGTAGCACACTTTGCCAGATTGTCTCCCACAGCTCACACACCAACTAATTCTTACTTCAAAACAAACACTGCTCAAGCGATGGCCCAGGTTCTGACAGAGCACCAACCATTCCCACAAACGGGGTCTCAAATACAACCTTGGAGTGCACAAATAACTCAAGGATCTTCTTTTGCAAACATCCAAGCTCCAATCCAATCTGCAATAAACGTGTTTCCTGTTCAACATGATATGGTCCTTTCACCTCAACCACATCCTTCGCAACTGCATCAACAACAACCTCAGACGTTTAATTTTCAGCCCTCCTCTCAGTATTTTCAAAGCCTGCAACCTTCAAATTCAATTGGATTATCGCTGGCGCAACCACAAACTTTCAATTCCCCACAACTATCTTTACAGGCAAATTGTTCCATTCCAACACAACAGCTCCCCTCTCTCACAGAACAGAGCATTGACGTGTACATCGAAGAGTCGCAATCATCGCAGACCGTTGGAGAGGAGAAGGATATCAATAAGGAAAATGAAGAAGTCAAAGAAGTTGAAGATAAACTGCACAATAAGGAAAATATTTGTATAGATCAGGAAGAGGATTCTGAGCGATCATGTTCCCATTCAACTGTCAAGAAATCAAGAAATATTTGCACACGAACAGAGAGAGTAGTAACAAGAGCCTATGCAATATTAATGGAACAAGAGACACAAAACATGCCCAATTAATGATATCCCAAATAGAAAGAGGAGTTGTATTTTCATTTGTTCTCGAGAATTAAGAAGCTAATGCTTTTTAATTCGTTAGAGAACTAATTAATATACAACTCCTCTTTTCCCTCCACAAAGCGAAGCTTTTCCCACCCATGGAACTAACAGTTAATAAAACCTTTTCTTGCATTTTGAAAGTCTTCGTGTTTTGTCGTTATAAAGGAAAGATATAACTCCTCAGTGCAAATTTGCACAGCCTGTTATTGGACGCAAACTTTTTAATTCTTTTTAGCTTTTTCATCACATCAGCAAACACCACAAATTTCACGTCATATTGATCGGCTGAGCCCATAAAACGGAGCTCTATCCCAAATAGAAAGAGGAGTTGTATATTAATTAGTTCTCTAACGAAATAATCTGTTGGTTATGATCAAAAAGAAACAAAAGATTTCCATTTCTGGCCTTATACAGCCAATCCTTGAGATTTATTCGCAATATCTTTTACACTTCTTTTTATAAAGCAAAGAATTTACAGTTTGTATTGAAATCTTTTAAATTTTGTAAGATTATCAACAATGTGTGTATTTATCTTTTATTTTGTTATTTTCAAGGCTTTTCCGCTATTTTTGAATATTTTTAATAACAAACAGAATGAGTTTGTCAGAAGATGATAAATGTGAAAAAGGAGTTCAAGCTATGACCAGAACCAAGAAGTTTTCAAGTTTGTTCTTTTATTTGGTTTGAACAATTCTGAACAAAATTTTTGTTTTTTTAAATACCCTTTGCAGAATTATTTTGTGAACTGGAAGGTTGCAGAGAAGACGAACAAAAACAGAAAATCAAGGAAATGAATGAAATGATCAATGAAATGAATGAAGGAGAATTCAAATCAGTTTTTACAGTAGAACTGTTCGATAAAATTCTCCAAATGATTGAAGAAAAGACATTGTCATTGGAAAGAGCAACTTTACTGTTGAAGCATGTTGGATATTGCAAGAAACTGAAATGCTTTTTTTGTTATTCTTTTGATAAATCATCGTTGAGCAGAAGAATGAGAGAGAAGATAATTGATGAAAATGAGAAGATAAAAGTTGAAAAGGATGAAATGCTTCTTATTGAACTGTGTGAATGCTTTGCTTGGCTGAATGAAGATTTTATTTCAAAGGAATTGTTTTCAGTCATTGTACCTCGCCTTCTGAAAGTTGCCTCGAAGAAAGATGAAAACGAGGAAACTCAAAAAGAAGTGGAAATGGCTTTGCTGGCTTTAAGTCACATTAGCACATGTTATGTATGTTCACTTCCATTTTCTTTTTGACGTTGTTGAATTGTTTTTTCCTCCTTTTTTGCAAAGGAAATGAAAAGAGAACTGTATTTAAAGGAAATCAAAGAGATCATTGAATATCACCAGGAACATCGAAACCTCACTCGACTTGCCTATCAGACTGTCTGGAAATTTTTAATGAGCAGATTCTTCAATGATGACAGCTTGGAAGAAGTGATTGCGGATGAACTGCATTTCGCGAGAGAAGCAGCAAAAGAACTGAAAGAGCTTGGAAATAGTGTGGATTGGAAGAGAAAAGAAGAAAGAAGAAAAGAAACAAAAGTGAAAGAAGTGTCTGTTATCAAGAGATGGCTCGATGTGATTAGTGAGTTCACATTCTCATGCACATTGCGGAATGGAGAACTTGAAGGACTTTTCTGCAGCCTTGTTCAGGTGTTTAAAGCATCAAGAGATAATTACCCAGATGCATTCCGTCGATGCATTAATTCATTAAGAAATGCATCAGAAAATAAAGATGTGAAAATTGATGACTTGTTGAAAAGTGGAACTGTTGGTCTCTATATGGAGGAAATGAAGCAATCAACTTTGGAAGATGGAATCATATCTGATTGCTTGCATTTCTTTATGAGTATTCCAGAAAGATTGAAAGAAAAGACGAATGAAGAATCTGAAGAAGTGAAAAGAAAAGAGATGAAAAGAGAGATATTAGAAAAGATGGAAGAAGAAGGATATGAAGATATCATTGCAAGCCTTTATGGATTCATTTCTTTTGTTAAGGAAAATGATATAGTAAATTATCAAGAAACGCTTCTGAATATTTAATGTATCTGTAGATGGAATATTCCACGCGTCTCCATTCATTTCATCTCATCTCAGAAAAGAAGAAAACTTGAAGAAGAAAGATGAAAGAAAACGAGCATGTGAAAAAACAAATAAGAAAAGAAAAGAAGAGAAAAGAGAAAAGAGAAAAGATTTCGTTCTGAAGCAACATTTTCAGTTGAACGCGAAGAATATTCAACAAAAATTGCGTGTTCTTCATTCATTTCATTCAATCATCTCATTCTCATCTTCCACTTCGACATCACTCACACACTCTCCCTCCCTCATTCAAACATTCACACAGCATCTGTCTTCATTTCAACAATTGTGATCTTCCTTTTCTTCTTCTTCTTCTTCTTCTTCTTCATTCGTTTCGACAAAGAAGACAACACGCAACTCAGATGAATTGGGATTGAGTCACTTTCAGATGATGGATGGAATGGAAGTGAAGGGCAATGAAACAAAATTTGGATGAATTTCAATTGAAGATTTCTGAGCAAAAGAGAAAGAGAATGAGAAAAAAAGAATTCAATTGAGATTGACTTGTTTCAGCCAAGCAGTTTTTGAATAAGATTTTCATTCTTTTTCTTCTTTTTCTTCTTCGTCATCAGATTTATTTCTGTTTTATTTTGCACAAAAGAAGTTGATAACAGGTTTCTTCTGCAAACATTTCTTTCTTTTTTATTTCTTTTGTATTCTTCTCCTTCGCCTTCTCTTTTTCATTGAAAATATAATCAGAAAGAGAATAAGCAAAGGAGAGCAGAGGATTCAAGAGGCAAAAACTGAACAATTGAACACATTGCTCAAAATGAATCTTGTTGATGAAGATGGAGGGCATGAATCCATTTAATGAAAATTCTTGATGGTTAAAATTTGTGAAGAAAAGAAATTCTATTTTTCATTTTTTCAAAAAAAAAAGCTTAAATATATGTATATATGTCTGTGTAATTATCCAATTGGGTATTTTTTTATGAAAAATTACAACTTTTCAAATATATGTAACATGGAAGTTAATTATAAAACACTCCGTTGCCATTATTCATCATAAAAATAGTTTCTTTCAAATTAATGTTTGTTTTCACATGAAAAACTTCATCACTTCAAAAAAAAATGAGAAGTTAAAATAAATATAAAATATTTTTTTCAGATCACTTAAAAATTGCTTTTTTCGCATATTGCATAAGTTATTTTATTAGACACATAAAACTCTAGGGAATATTTTTGATGTGCAGAATATCTCTGAAATTTCAACATTGAAAACCAAAGGTATTCTTTCGAATTTAAATTTTTTCATTAATCGTATTTATTTTGTCAAGGAAACTCAATTGATGCGCAATTTCAATCAAAAGTCGATAACAATTATTTATTCCAGCAAGATTCCTTTTCAGAAGTGAAAAGATTGCAGTCAGGAATATCTACAGTGAAGAATACATTTATTGGATTCTTCAATTCTTCTGTTGGACTGAAAAATGTGGCAATTGAACATTCTTCTTCACCTTTGATGCTTATATCGGATAAGTCAAGTGTTTTGCTGGATTCCTACATTTCTCACCGAAAATCGGAATCACAGTTTCTTTTGCAAAGTGGGTCAATCTGTTTCACAGATATGAGTTTGATCCCCCAAAAGAATCTTTGCCCTTCCAGCCTCATATTTTCATTTGATGATTCAAATTCTGATATTTTGAGAAATTCCATCATTGCGACCTAGTTGTTTCTTCTTCTGACTATTTTCTTTTGGAAGGAAAGAGCAAAATGGAACAGATTGATCATCGTGCCTCCAGGAACATGTCAGTGAAATATGACAAAAACAGTGATTATCAGATGGATCAATAATGCTTTTTGAGATTTCCAGAGCAGAAGATTTGATTTTTCGTGAACGAAACATGTTTATCGGAAGTGAACGCAAAATAATACAGAGCTTTCCGCAGAACTGATTTATGTTCAGAATTGCATGTTGAAGAGAAGAAATGTGAACTGGAAGAAGATTATCTCCACAACTATTTAGTTTTCGCTTTCTTCGGCAAATGAAATTTCATTGAAATCTTTTGTGATTTTGTTGAAATTGAAAGAGGAATTACATTGCTTTTGATTTCAGCGAGAGAAACGAGAATGATCGCAAGTGAAGAATCACCATATGAACGGATAACTATAGGGAATTCGCTCTCTTAACTACTGATGACTTTCTCCACAAAGTTGACTGGTTCGCAGATGTTCAAAAAGCTGGAGACCTTTCAGAAGTTGTATTTTGATATTTTTTGAAGAGAGGACCAGCGAAAGCGAACCAGCAGTTTTATCGTTGCGCAGAAGAAGAAAAATAGAAAAGAAAACCTCTAAATCTACCCGAAGAAGACTTAACATCTTACAGAACGCAGATGATGCAACTATTTGATAATCTGAACGATTCCTTGGACAGATCCGATATTTAATTCTCTTCTCGGCAATCGTTGAATATACCAGAGTTAACAACCAGATCGTCCATTCATTGCTATAGACTTGGCAGATCACACACTTTATTTTCATTTCTATATCAACGGAAAACTTTACTGAATCACAGCATCTTCAATTGCAGCAAACTCGGCCATTGTCTCTCTCTTTTTCTTTCTTTCTCTTTCTTTCTCTCTTTTTCTTTCTTTCTCTTTCTCTCTCTCTTTCTTTCTCTTTCTTTCTCTCTCTTTCTCTTTCTCTCTCTCTCTCTCTCTCTGTCCGAATTTCAAAGAAACAATTCCCCATCAAATGTCAAACGCCAATTCAACACCAGACTTTTCACTTTTCACTCCTCTCTCTTCAATTAACGATCTTCATCTCTCTTCTTCTCCTCCTTCTCTTCTCTTCTTTCTCCTCCCAAACAGCTTCTCCCCAATAAACGTGACGCTCATCTCCCCGTCCGGCTGTATCATCCACTCCACAATTGCCTTCCCTCCAATCCTCTCCCACTCAACAAACATCTCCTTCTTCTCTCCAATCACTTTTATCATCATATGATTCTTTCGCTAGCCACCATTCGCACTATCACAACCAGCTTTCACACACACCTTGGATGAGCATGAACAATCTGCTGCGATTTCACATCCAAAATCTGTTATTCCTCTTCCTCTTCTTCCTCTTCTTCCTCTTCCTCTTCCTCTTCTTCTTCTTCTTCTTCTTCTTCTTCTTCTTCTTCTCCTCGTTCTTTTTATTCATCTTTTTATTCTTCTTTTTCTTTTTCTTTTTCTTCTCTTTCTTCTTCTTCCTCTTCTTCCTCCACTCAAGTTACTTCTCAGCCTCCTCCTTATTCACCTTCTGCTCCTTCTTCTCCAAATTTTGCCAATCAAACGCCAACAACACCAACAACAACAACAACTTCTTCTTCTTCATTTACAACATCTTCTTCTTCAACATCTTCTTCTTCTTCCCTTTCTCCCCCTCCTCCTCCTCCTCTTCCCCCAACTCCATTAACCCCTCCTTCAATGGAGCATATGGATTCATCTTCAAATTCTTCTTCTTCTTCTTCTTCTTCTTCTTCTTCTCAGCTCTCAACAACTCTTTGAATTGATTCCTGCGATATAACCTCCTCTTCTTCCACTTCAAGCACAAACGGGGGTGCGTTATTTATTTCTCCTTCTGAAACAGGAGCGCTTGTTGTGAATGGCACCACGACAACATCTGGATGCACATGTGAAACCGAATATGAAGGAAAAGGAGGATTTTTATAACTGCTTTGTCCAACAAACAACGATGATTTTGCACTGAGTGGGTTAACTTTCTCGTCAAACAATGCATTTGTGGGGAAAGACCTGTTTTTGTCGTGTGCTGACTTGACAACAAAAGTTAGCAGCACCTCATTCGCCTTCGCTTTGGACATCGACGAAGACCAAAGAGCAAATTCTCTAATTGGAATCGATCGAGCAGGATTCACAGTAAATACTGACTTGTTTATCATCATCATTAGGCTGAATCAGCATTCACTCGCAATCAACGGGGAAAGCGGGACAAACGGGATTTTCTGGGGAGACACGGTGCAGTGCCTGTCTGTTGATTATGCGCTTTCTCTGTTTGGGAGGAAAGGAGAAAGGACGGTTGTGCTGACGGGCGATTCGCCGCTGGAGGCAGAAGCGGAGATGGATCAGCGTGTGGTGAAGAGCGGGGTGGAAAAGACAGGAGGAGGAAGTGAAGGAGGAGAAGCTGTGATTGTGAAGGCAGGTTTAATTCTGAATGATTCGATTTCTTCTTCCACGGGAATTGTAATAGAGACAGTTGGATCACTTAAGTTTGAGCAGATTGCATATACACTTCCTGCTTTTTTTGTTAATTCTGTGAATGTGCTGATCTCATCCACCACTACTGCCAGTGAATTAACTCTTTCTCATTGCAGTTTTGCCAAGCAGACTGATTTCGGCACAGCTGTTTCTTTCTCTTTGGTTGCTTCGTCGAGTGGAAAAGTGATTGTGGATGATGTTTCCTTTAGTAACTTTGAGTTTTCTGTTTCTCTTTTTGCTTTGTCACAAACAGCTGAAGTTAGCATAAAGGCGATGATTGTGAATACAATTTCACTCGATCAGATATCCTTCTTTTCTCATCCAACAACAACAGCGTCATCATTGTCATCATCGTCAACTTCTTCTTCTTCTTCTTCTTCTTCTCCCTCAAATTCTTCTCCTTCTCCTTCTCCTTCATTTACCAACTCCAAAATGAATCATTCTTCCAATTCAACCAAACCAAATAATTCTTCTCTTTCTCTTTCTCCTCCTCCTCCTCCTTCCTCTTCTTCCTCTTCTTCTTCTTCTTCTTCTTCTTCTTCTTCTTCTTCTTCTTCTTCTTCTTCCTCTAATTCTTTTTCCACATCTTTGATAACATTGAAGACGAAAAACAATTGTTTTCTTAGAAAAAGCTTGACTCCATCATATATTATTTCAACAGAGAAGAATTCGATTTTTTACGATGGGAAGAGAGAAAGTGCTGAAGGATCTTCACAAGCAAACGAGGCAGATTCGCAGCAATTGCCATCTGAGCAAACAAAGACAACTTTGTTAGAGGACAAATCTGAACACTTGGTGAAGAAATTTGGAGGAGAACATAAAGCAAAGAGGAAGTGCGATGAAACCACTCAGAAGTTGGCATCTCTTTTGAACCAGTCGTCATCTTCATCATCTACATCTTCGTCTTTTTCGTCTTCAAAGAACACTGATTGTTTGAAGTGTGATGGGGAGAAAAGGGATGAAAAAGCAGATATGGAGCAAGATGGAATGCCAGCTGGAGGGGCGTTTGATGGTGAGGAGTTGGGCGAAGTGCAAGGGGATTCAACTTCTCATTTGAATTTTGTGGATGAGCCGTTCAATGTGCGGATGGATGAGGAAGAACACAAAGATGGTTGCACTCTGTCTCACCATCCACAAAGCGATGGCAGCACTGAGCAGATGCGAAGCACAGAGAAATCCTAACAAAACACAACTCTATCAAACTCATCAGCTCAAGAGTCAAATCCTTCTTCAGCTGAGTCTTCGGCAGTCCAAACATCCATCTCGTCCACATCTGATTCCAAGTCACCTCAACCGCACACATCTCCAACATCATTGTCTGCTTCTACTGCTTCATCTTCATTTCCTTCATTTCCTTCGTGTCAGCAATCTCCTCCAAAAATTGAAACAATTTTTCAACCAAGGAAATTTTTTTCTAGCGATAGCTGCGTCTTCTTCTCCTTCAGGTTGCACAGAAAGTGTGAAAAGTGCATCGGGAAAAGGATGCAGAAAAGCAAAGCTGACAAAGAAGAAAAAGCAGAAAAAGAAAAGAGGGAAAAAGAAAAGAGGGAAAAAGAAAAGAGGGAAAAAGAAAATCATGATAAATGATCCAATGATTTATTCATATGCAGTTTGGCAATCCTCTGAATTAATAAATGTTTTTGAATCATAGCGTTTCATGGATAATAGAAAATGAAATGATAGCACACAGTCTCCGAATGCTTCAGGCAGCAGAAGTTTCCCAGGATCAGAGAGGCCATCTCCTCAGGGAACACATCAAACAGCCTCAAAAACAACTCCTCAAATATCTCTTCATTCATCAGCGCCAACTTCCCCAGCAACGCCAGTAACGCCAGCAACACCATCCACTTCGCAAACACATTCACCAAACTCGACTTTGAGCTTGCTACCTTTGCCAAAGCAAAAGAGCCAGTCGAACTCTACCATTGACAATCTGAGAGCAGCAGAAGCCGCATTGCCAAAAACATTGTTTCTTCTTTTTCAAATGAAATCGTTTTTGCAGTCGGGCATATCGTTGCAACTAAACTCCCCCCTCTCGAATTATTCTCCTTCAGCATCGCTTTGCAATCTTCTTTCGTCTTCGTCTTCTATTTCTTCGAATGTTTTGAGCGAAAAGCGGAGCACACAGAATTTGTGAAATGCACGGGGATCATCGCTGAGCCCTTCCATGTCAGCATCTCCGCAGTTGCTGGCATGTTCTCCGTCAAGCGCGATTGTGACTCTTCCTTCCTCGCTTCACTCTCTTGCCTCAAACAAAAACTCTCCAACGAACAAAGTTTTGCATCCATCAGGAGAGGTGCATTCGCTGGAAACTCTGTTCAACAGTGATTTAAAATCATTTCCGCCTTCTCGTTTGGAGAGTGATGCCAGAGCACAGGAGTGTGGCTCAAACATTGACGACATCAATTTCTTCCCTTTAGAGTTGTCGAATATTCAGCCAACTTCTGTTGGCTCGAAGAAAGTCTGCACAAAGACTACATCGTCTCCGAATGACAAAAGATTTTCATCTTCATTGTTGAGTCCTGTTCTTTCGTTTCCTCAGTTTTAGACGGCAGACCCAACGACTTCAACGATTGACAGCTCATCTCCTTCAGTACCATCAATTTCGAGTGCTATTGAGCCATCTGAAAAGTCTGCATCATCTGTGCAGTCAAGAGTGCATGACTCAATTTTGTTTCCACACTCATCAGAGGAGAAGCAGTCTCCGATTGATATAGGATAGAAGGAGAATGAAAGAGATGGCAAATCTTCCTCTTGTTCTTATTTTTCTTCATCTTCTTCCTCTCTCCTTCCTCTCTTCTCTCTTTCTTTTCTCTTCTTTTTCTTTTATTTTTCTCTCCTTTTCTTCTCTTTCTCTTTTTATTCTTTCCTCTTATTCTTTCTCTCTTCCTCATTCAAATTATCGTCTAACTTCTTTTTCAACTGCTGAAAATCAATCAAATTCTGATTTTCATTCAAAATCTCTTCTTTCTTCCATTCAACAACAAAAAGATGAAACAGATTCAATGAAACAATTAAAGAAACATTAGCTTTTTTTATCATAATAATTATTTTTTGTAAAGATCTTTTGATTTTTGTTTTTGCATTTTCATGTTTGTTTCTTCATAAGTTCTGCAAGTTATGACAAGTGATTAATTGAACTTTTTTTTAATTTTTTTGCTTTTCAAAATATTGTTTGCTTTCCATTATAATTTCATTTTCTGGAAATTTTATCTTTTTTTCATGTTTAGTACGACTAAAGAACATCGAAGCACGCGAAAAAGACTGATAAAATCGGAAGCAATATATATTGCTAACATTTTTTAAAAAATGCCTTACGAGCGCGCTGTTTTGTTATTTAAAGCTTTTGTGCTTGATGAAGAATTTGGAAATCTTCTTTTCCGCGATTTTGTAAAATCGTGTTACTGTTTGCATTTTTCTTTTTGATTTTCTTTTATAACAAATTTTATTTTTATTATCGATAATGATATTTTTGAACTATTCATTTCTAACAAATAAAAAATGCGATTTTTATTCATATTCATTAGCTCCAGTTATAAAAATTATTTGTGAAGTGGAAAAAACAATGCAAAAGAAAAATTCAACATTAATATTTCCCTCTTTTTCATCTTCTTCTTCTTTGTCTCCTTCTTCCTCAACATCTTCATCTCCATCCACCACAAAAAAAGCTTCTTCCTCTTCTTTTTCTTCCTTATCCTCTTCCTCTGCATCTGATCCTGCCTCCCTCTATTCTTCCGCCTCGATCTCTGCTCGTGTACCTGCCCAGATGCCTATCGAAAGTGCATTCCATTTCCCTTCTGTAGAGCAGATCGCCCAGTCTTCCACACTCTCTTTGTATTCTGCTGATTCGCCTCTTACCTCTGGCACCACTGCTGATAATGCCACTTCGAGTGATGCTTCTGAACAGTCAGCACAGCCACCCCAGTCATCTGCACATGCTACTGTACCTGCATCATCATCATCATCTGCTGCTGCTACTACCACTTCATCTTCTATTTCTTCTGCTTCATCATCATCTTCTTCTTCGTCTTCTTCTCCATTTGCTCCATCTTCTATATTTGCTCCTTCTGATGTTTTTCAATTGCAACCTTCGCTTTCCAATGTCAGTGCCTCGTATACTTTATTCCCATTGCCTAATTAATCTCAGACTTCAACAACAAGCTCATTTCCAACAGAAATACAGGCACCTTCCACAAATCACTCTGAGACTACACAAATAGAACAGGTTGTATCATCCAACCAATCTGATTTATCAATTCCTTCTTCTTCTCTCACTTCTTCTTCTTCTTTCTCAAATTTTTCTCCTTCATCCATCACATCAATGCAGAATTTCCAAACTCAACAGCAACAACAACAGCAACAACCTTCTCTTCAAATTTCCACAAACTTATTCAAAGAAAGTGAATAAAATGATACTTTTTCATTTGCACATCATATCAATGATTTTTGCATTTCTTTTAAAGCTAATTCTTTATTTCACATAAATATAAAGGTATCAAAGAAACACATAAAGCATTCGATTTTTTCTTTTTTCATAACAAAACAATCAAAAATGCAAGATTTTTCATCATCTTTTTCTTCTTCATTATCTTCGAAAGTTAATTCAAGATCGTGCGTTTTCATGCTGCTTTCTTCTCAAAGAGGACTGAAAAACAATGGCAGTGTGTGCTCTCTTTCTGCCATTTGTCAATGCA
The DNA here is from genome assembly GCF_001643675.1 of Monocercomonoides exilis. Taxonomy (NCBI): domain Eukaryota; phylum Preaxostyla; order Oxymonadida; family Polymastigidae; genus Monocercomonoides; species Monocercomonoides exilis. Next base: position 637,679 of record NW_027150585.1, on the reverse strand, counting down.
TGGCTTCTATTAATCTTGAATTTACAGACATTTCAAAAATGAACAGTATGAAAAAAACATTCATGCAGCTGTTTCATCTTCTTCGAATCTCTTCGTTTAATTTCAATGTGTGGGATGGAGGTCAAATAAATAAATTCAACGACACTTATCTTGGAGGGAAGAATCAACCAAAAGAATTGTCTGTTGTTTTTGAAAGACTTCTCAAAGTTCTTTCCAAAAATTGTAATGAAATTAACGATATGTTTTCTATCATTTCACAAAATGTTTTAATGTGTGTTCATTGTAATGATTACTCCATTTCAAGAAGGGATGATCAGTTTTTTGTTACAGTTAGAGGATCAGATGTTGTTTCTTGTCTTCAAGATTTATTAACTTGTAATTCATTTTTAGTTGAGAAAAGAGAAGGAGAGTGTGTATCATGTCACAAAGATAGACAATTTTTGAAATATGTTCGTTTTTTGTATTTTCCAAAAGTGTTAAGTGTTTTATTCAACGTTGGTATTTTTTCACTGTAATTGCTCCTCCTCTCACTATTCATTTTGTTGATTCAGGGTTAGGGCCTGAGGATTAAAAAATATTTGATCCAAAGGCTAACTCTGAAGATTCATTATTAACTTCTGGTTCTGATAATGATGTTATTGTTTATGAATTAGTTGGATGTGTTATTCATTCAAGTGTTCTTTATAAGCAAGTGCATTTTTTGGCCGTTGTGAAAATAGATGTTTCTAAACCTAGTTCCATTTTAAAGTTTATTGAGTGTAATGATCATATTGTTTCAGAAATTATTCCTGAAAAATGGAATGATTATTGGAATCATCTCGCTTTGGAAAATTTTCATCCTTCTATTTGTTTTTTCAAAAAAAAATGAAATATCATAATTCTTTTCATTTTTTTTTTTTGATTTTAATTATTGAGAATTTTCTTAATTGCAAAAAAACAAATTTAACTTCTCTATTCATTATTTTTCTTTTTTGTTTTTTTTCCAAATAATAATAATAAATCATTGTTTGAATATTTATTCAATGACTCTTATTTTGAAAAAATGATAATTCACAATCGAAAATTAATTCAACTCTGTGAATAATTGTTCATTATTTATTTTTCACTTGATTATAAACAATATAAGGTTATTTGTTGTTTTCAAAAAAACATTTCCTTCAAAGAGAACTAATATGAAAGAAAAATAGATTTTTAATGAATAAACTTTTTTAACTTAAAAAATCTATATCTCTGAAAAAAGAAAGAACAAATAAATAAATAATATCATATTTTTTCATTAATAAACATCGTTTGAAAACATTTAATAATAAAAAAATTAGTTAACCATTCTTTTTGAAAAGAAAAATATTTTATTGTTCTTTTTTTAAAAAAAATGAATTATTCAAAAATGTTCAGGAAAAATATATTTAACTCAAAAATTATGCAAATAGGATATTTTGTTGATATTTTTGTATATTTTCGAAGAACAATTTATCCTTTTCAAAAAAATTGATTGATCACAACAGCCCATTATTTTTTTTTCTTTTTCGATTTTTGATTTTTTTTATGATATCAAAAAAAATTACCCATATATCTTCTTTCGATGAATGAATTTTCCAATATAGTTCATTTTTTCACAATTCCATTGAGATAAAAAATTCGATCAAAACTCGAACGAAAGTATAATTTCGAAAAGGATCGCCCACATTTAAGTTTATTTTGTGCAAAATTTTTATAAATTAGTTTCAGTAAGTCTGAAAAACTTAAAAAGATTATGAAAATTTTATTTGTTGTTGAAATATGTGGTTTTGCGAGAATATTCATTTTAATGGATCTTTTATAAAAAAAATATTCATGTGACAAAAACACTTAAATAATAATGGATAGACAAATAGTTTTTTCATGAAACACATGTTTTAAACTTTTCAAAGTTTCAAAATTTATCTGTTACGATAATGAAGAAAAAGATCCGTAACTAATTATTCTTTTAAAATGATCTGTTACATAAATTGATAAACTCATTCGTGAGCAACAAACAAATATCATTTGATCTTAATTTCAAACAAAATGAATGTCAGTGGTGGCACTTTGACTTTTAAAAGGGATGATAGAGGAAGAACAGAGGCAATGCGATGGATCATTGAAAAAAAGGCAGATCCTCCAGTTGAAATTCGGCACAGCACAACAATTCGTGATCATGATGGCTGGACGTTGGCCATGCATTGGATAAAAAATGTCAAGAAAGAGCCACCAGAATGGATGAGACATGACGCAGCAATTTGCGATAATGGAGGAAATTCAATGTCGATGCTTTGGATCGGGTTTGTCCATTTGGAACCACCTGAATGGATGAGACATGACGCTGCACTTGCATGCAAGGAGGGACAGACAATTGCCATTAGATGGATTTATTGGGTTAAAACAGAACCACCAAAATGGATGAGACATGACAATGAACTTGCTGATAAAGATGGATGGACAATGGCTATGTACTGGATTCAATTTGTGAAGACAGAACCACCAGAATGGATGAGACATAACGTTACACTTAAAGATAAAAAAGGATGGACAATGGCCATGTGGTGGATTCAAGGAATCCAAACAGAACCGCCAGAATGGATGAGACATGATGTTGAACTTGCCAATAACAACGGAGAAACAATGTCCATGCGTTGGATAAAGGAAGTGAAGACAGAACCACCAGAATGGATGAGACATAACGTTACACTTAAAGATAAAAAAGGATGGACAATGGCTATGGTGTGGATAGCTCATGTTAAATCTGAACCACCACAGTGGATGAGACATGATGCTGAACTTGTTAATAATGAAGGATTTTCAATGGCAATGCTGTGGATTGTTAACGATAAGACAGAACCACCAGAATGGATGAGACATTCCATAACATTTGCGGACAATGAAGGTCGTACAATGGCCATGCTGTGGATTCAGTTTGTTCAAACAGAACCACCTTTATCAATAAGGCATGAAATTACGTACAAAAACAACAATGGTGAAACAATGGCAATGAAGTGGATTCGATTTGTGAAGACAGAGCCGCCGGAATGGATGAGACATTCCATAACATTTGCGGACAACGAAGGTCGGACAATGGCCATGCTGTGGATTCAGTTTATTCAAACAGAACCACCAGAGTGGATGAGACATGATATAAAACTTGCCAATAAGAACGGAGAAACAATGGCAATTATGTGGATAAAAAATGTCAAAACAGAACCAAAAGGATGGATGAGGCACATCATGACACTAAAAGATAAGAACGGATGGACAATGGCAGATCATTGGGGAAAAAACGTCAAGAGTTCACTACCGATATACATGAGACATAAAATTGCATACGCTGATGAAAATGGAAGAACAGAAGCAATGCGTTGGATTGTGGAGAAAAAAACAGAGCCACCTGTAAAAATCAGGCACGATACAATACTTTCAGATAATAACGGGCAAACGATGGCTATGCTGTGGATATTTTGGTTGAAATCGGAGCCACCAGAATGGATGAGACACAGCATTACACTTTCTGACAAGAATGGAAGAACAATGGCCATGCACTGGATAAAACAAGTTAAAACAGAGCCACCAGACTGGATGAGACACGACAAAATGCTTTGCAATAAGAGTGGGTGGACAATGGCTAAACTCTGGGAATTCTTTGTTCAAACAGATCCACCAGAATGGATGAAAACAGACGATTTATCATAATTATTTCCTTTCAAAAATTGAAACTGTCCGACCTATTCATCAAATTTCATTTTAACTTATGAGAGCTTGAATGAAATCATTCCAACAAACAAATTCTTTTTTTTCATGAAAAAGAGAGAAAATGTTTTTTTGTTTGTGATATTTGTGTATATTCATTGCGAAATCCGTTGATATATATAAACATTTATATATCTGGAGTTTCTTTATTTTTGTATCTCCTCTTTCGCTATTATCGAATTTTTTTATTGTTGTTGTGAAGTGATGATGGAGTTAAACACTTCGTTCTTTTGTTCTTTTATTGACAATCTTTTTAGACCAGTCACTTGTTTTTTCATCTGGTAATTTTCAATCCACTCTCACTTCGGTTTCTCTTTCCAATAAACTGTGCAATCAAATGCTATTGCTCTTTTTGTTCTTGAGTTTTTGCTCTTTGTGTGCTTGTTGACAATTTTGTTGTAAAAACAAGCTGAATGAGCTATTAACTTCACAATAAAGTTATTGTTATTGAATTTCGGATAAAACTCAATTTATTTTTTGGGATTCTGATCTCAAACCTCCGACAAACTCTCTCTTCACAAAATTTCCCTGCGGTGGATGTGGGCACTGAAACTCAAAGAAAGAAACCTGGAAGAATGAACTTATTCGATTTGGACAGCCATTTCATAAAGTGGTGTGAATGGGAAAATTCAAATAGTGGAAATAAATATGGCGGTGCACTTTTTGTTGAATGTGTAAATGCCGATCTCACCATCACTTCTTGTTCATTCAACTATTATTTAACAACTCATTATGATGGAGCGTTATTCTGTCAAAATTTGTTGAAAATCTCTCTCACAAAATCCAATTTCTCGAGCTGTTCAGCTGCTCATGGAGGAGCAGTCACATCATTGTATCCACTATCAAATTCTGCTTGTGTGTTCTCAGAAAACAGAGCGGAAAGATGCAAAATAACAAGTCGGTGTGGAACTGGTTGGTTTTTTGCCCTAAAAACAATTTTTCACAAATGGTCAATTCCTGTTTTCCAAATGCAAATGAATCTCAAATTCAGGTGGCGATTCTGCTGGTTCTCTCACATTCAATTGGCCTCCACAAAATAAACCAAATCAATTTTTGGTTAATGATTGCCAATTTGTCAATAATGAATTGACTGCTTCATCAACTTCCTATGGTGGCGCTGCGTTGTGTTGTACAAGAACATATGATTGGATGAATGGTGTGAAATTCATCACATTCTGTTTCTTCGATGGCAACACTGCAACAAATGGCAGAGGGAATGATGTGTTCTTCTGCGGAAGCAGCATCACTCAATCCCCATTCAATCAGTGAGGGTCAACAACAGAATCAAAAAGAGTGCATAATAATGGACAAGCTGACAATGAAACTTTCAACAGTCGGCCTCGTCTCATCAACCAGAACAAAATCGTTGCCAGCAATGGAAGTGATGTCGATGCCTGTGGCAAAACACAGCAAAGCCCATGTGCCACTGTGGAGTATGCTCTCGGATGCGTTGCTCCCTTCAGCGATGCCTCCCTCTCCCTTCTCGTCTCCACTTTCACTCCCACAAAGACTCTCACATTTCGTGCTCCAAATACAAAAATCACAGGAAATGGCACAACTGCCACCACCATCGCCTCCAGTGGCATTCCCCAACCACAAAACTCACATTCACAGTCATCGCAATCAACATCATCATATTCATCATTTTCATCATTTTCATCTGCATCTTCTTCACCAGATCCATCTTCCACTTCTGCCCTCTTCCAACAGATTCAGGGCTTCCTCACATTCTCTGCACTCTCCATCGCCCACAACTCCACAAACCTCGTCACCCCCATCCTCTTCCACCTCTCCGATAACTCCCCGTCCCTCAACCTCAACACAACCACCATCACCGGAACAACCTCCATAACAATAAAAACTCCCCTCTTCTTCCTCACTGCTGGCTCCCTCTCCCTCAACCACACAGCAATCACCAGTCTCACCCTCAACAGCCAAAGCATCTTCCACCTCACCTCCCTCACAAATCCACTCACCCTCAACTCCTCCAACATCACCGACATCACCTCCACTGCCACCCCCACCAGTTGTGTCCTCTCCTCTGCCACCTCCCCTGCCCTCTCCATCTCCCTCGCCAACTGCACCATCACCAACATCAACTCAGCTCCACAAAACCAACAGACAGCCACCAATGGCGGGTGCATCTCATTCTCCTCATCTTCCACTGCCAACACATTTTCTGCGAGTGATTCCACCTTCTCCACCTGCTCTTTGAGTGAGGATACAAGTTCTGGAGTAAGAAGCGGTGCTCTTATGATCAAGTACAAGGATGATTCACAAGTGTCATCCACAACCTTTTCCATCACCAAAATCGTGTTTTCAGCCAACAAGGCTTGTGTTGGAAGAGATGTGTATTTTGTGTGTGAATCCCTTGTAGCTTCTGTGAAGGAGCCCTTGTTCACTTTCATGAGAAGCATCTCTTCAAAAGACAACTCGGCTGTTGGACATGACAGAACAGAAGCATTTGGAATGTCTATATGCTTATATTTCTCAACGGGCATTCATCTGACAATGAATGCGTGGATAGTCATCTTGGCATCAAGGAAGTGAATTGTCGGCTATCAAAGATGTCCTGCAAGGGCACACGCAATGCGATGGGTTTTCTGAAGAAGGTGCAGATCATAAGGCAGAAATCATTTCATCAGCTGACAAATTGAGAATTAAAGCGCAAATGAAGGCAAAGTCGAAGAAAGTTGGGGAGATGGCACACAAAATAGAATAAAACATCTCATTCGTGCATATGATGAAATCAACATTGCTTGTTAGGCATTTATTCTCTTCTTTCATAGAATTTTCCATCAAATATGCCTTTTCAAATAAATAAGTTTCCCACATCGTTTCATCTTTGATTGCTTGTTGAAGGCTCGTTACAATGTAAAAATCTGAAGAAGAGCATCATTTCAATCATTTATTCCGTTCAAGAATTGCTTCGATAATATTCTCTTTTCATCTGAACCTCTTTCATCTACTAAATAAAAAAGGTAAAGTCGTCCACCCTTTTTGATTGCAAGTCTGCTGCTCCGCTTTTCTTGATTCGAAATCATATCTATTGTAGTTTTATTTCAGATGATCTTTCCTTCTTTTTTAATGATTCATCTCACTTCGCATTGAATCATACTTTTGACATTCAAATATTCAAGCTGTTCAATCAGCAATTTTTGACAAATTCAACTGAAATTTGTTTCATTAGCATTTCTTCTTTTCGGCTTATCAATCGCTAAGTAATCCTTCTTTTCATTTTCCTTTTACAATTCAGATGAAAAAAGACATCTGCATAAATTCATTTTTTTCAATGAGACTTGTGAAGAAGTTAAGAATGCTTTGCATGATGTTGTTGGCTGGCAAAAAATATCGTATTTGATAAATTGACTTCAGAAGGAATTGAAAATTGTAACACCAAATTTTATGTGGATAAACTGCGATTCATGAATTAAGCTGTATATCCACAAGTCATTGGCTGACTTTGAATTGTTGCTCCGGCTTTTCATTTTGAAAAGAAAACCCCTACATTTTCAAATTCTTCTTCTTCATCTTCTTGTTATCACCCAAATCAGAATTCAATCGTTCTCTTTCTTCTTTGCACCTCTCATCTCCTCAACTTCTCATTTGTTCTTCTTCTCATTTTGTTTTCTTCCTCCAATAAATCTCTTTCGAAGTCACTTCTGTTTCCATTCTTTTCCGATTCTCTGATCGCTTCACTCACCGCGCACAGCCCATTCGCAATGATCTCTTCCAAATGTCTTCCATTGAGCCATCTATTTTCACAAAAAAATACCCTCAAATAAATTAACAATATCAAGCATGTGTGGCCGAGGCGCTTCTGATGACGTCTCGCTCAATTCCATCATTTTGAAGAAACCTAAATAAATCAACACAAAAAAATAGAAAAAAATATTGCAATCATCAATTATGAAACAAGTGAAATAATACATTCTATTTATCAGCGTCACACAACCTCAAAACAGTACTTTCCGCTTTTTGACGTTTATTCAAGCTATTTTTCAACAAATTGCAAAGTCAATCATGCGATGAAAAACATCATTCAAAAAGGACTATCAGTGATTTTTCATCCTTCTCTTCTTCATCAACAATCATCTTTCCAATTTTTCTACTCAGTGAAGGATTGACAAAACGACCAATCCTTGCTCCATTCAGCTCTTTGCAACAGTTCATATGCTTTAACAGCAAAATAGAATTTTCCATTTTCGTTTTTCTTTTCTCCATTTGAAATTATCCATTTTCGTTTTGTCAAGCATTTCATTCATCAGAACAGACAAAAATTGTTCTTTTTTTTCCATTTTGCCCGTTGTCCCATGCATTTCTTCCATTTCCTGTTTCTGTTCTTTCTCGTCCGTGTGCCAGCACATTTATCTATTCAACAAAAAAATAAAGAAAGAAAGAAAAATTATCCAATCATTTCGAATTCAAGGGAAGCAATGTTTCCAAACCGGTTAGTGCTTTCAATGCTCCCTTCTCTTGCATTTTAACAAATCCACAGAAATACAGAAGCCATCCCTAATTTTCCATTCAAATTCAACAAGAACATCTTTCAAAGGCTTCAACAACAAAAATATAGAAAACGCAAAATAATCATGAAAATTGTTGTGCCCACTCTGTCAAACTGAATAAGAACATTTTTGGCAAGATATTTCACTGAAAAATACAATGATTTAACTATTCAAGTTTATTGTTATGGATGATCTGATCGAGTCGTTTTCTTTGAACGAAATTAACCATTGGAAAGATGAGAGATTATTAGATAATATTTTTTGCGGAATAGTCGATATAATTTTGAGAGGCTGCACGAGACAGCGACTTCAAGGCATCGATGATGGAATTGGAGGAGACATTTTTTATGAAAAGCATCATTGAATGAAATTCAACATTTTTTAAAAATCAAAATATTCGCATGTGTGCGTTTTTTTATCGTTCCTGTTTGTTGAGAAGATGCTTTTATAAACCATCTTTTCAGAGTCCAAGAATCTGATAAATTAAATAAATGGCCATTCCTTTTCTTTTCTGAGGAGATCATAAGAAGAGAGCTATGCTGAGAGACAATCAGCAGATGTGAATTGCAAATTTTTGTATTCAGTTGGGAGAGGGGAAGAAAACATATTCGATTTCAAAGCATTTTGATGAGAGCGAAATGGAATGACAACAATTGAACAGCATTTGAAAAGAATAAATCCGGAGATATTTTTTTCTTTGGAGAAAAAAGTGGATGGCAACATCAAAAGCAGAATATTTGTGTGAGAAAAAAGGAAGACGGAGAAAGAAGCACTGAGAAACAATGGAAAAGGAGATTGGCTGCTTCATTGATTGAACAATCCTCTGCATTTGTGATAGGGAGGGTGTATGTGTTCTTTTGAGGAATTTTTATAATCAACGGAAAACTAATTATTTTTATGTATTTTTTAAATCATTTTTCCATTCCAGCAAACAGCATTTTTTATGTTGAGCGTCATTCCTGGTGACAATCCATTTCAAGTTGCATTTTTTGCGGATTATATGGTTTCTTCTTCTCCTCCTCCAATCTCTTCATTGACGAGATTTTAAAAATTTGACTGATGGAAAGAACTCCTTCTTCGTATTTGAGAATTTGTTGTTTAAATAACCATAAAATTCTCATGATGCAACATAAAATAAATCTTCCTTCTCTTGCTGCAGTTGTCTGTTATGAAATTCGAATCTGTTCATTATGCCTGCATTTTCTTCAAATGTGTCTTGCTCGCCTTTGTCGCCCAGCTTATCCAAAGAGCATCATCGAACTCATTTCATTCCATTTCTCTCTCAGATGTCCCTTCTTCTTTTTCTTCTTTCGTTTTTTTTTCATATTTGTTGATTCAAGAAACTAATTTTACGAAAGCAGTCATTGCGTTGAACTCTGATCATTCAGCATTAACTTCATCATCATCTTCTTCTTCTCCTTCTCCTTCTCCTTCTCCTTCTTCTCCTCCTCCTCCTTCCCCTTCTTCTTTCCATTCTTCTTCTTCTTCTTCTTCACCTTCTTCATCTTCTTCACCTTCATCACCTTCTTCACCTTCATCACCTTCTTCACCTTCTTCACCTTCATCACCTTCTTCACCTTCATCACCTTCTTCACCTTCTTCACCTTCTTCACCTTCTTCACCTTCATCATCTTCCTCATTTCTCGGTTTGCAAACATAAAATTCGCCTTCTCACAATTCACTTGCTTTTTTAGCTACAAGCATGCCTGTTATGAACTGCATGGCGAAAAACACGTAAAATCTTCTTCAGTCAGATATTTCTTCTTCTTCTTCTTCTTCTTCTTCTTCTTCTTCTTCTTCTTCTTCTTCTTCTTCGTCTGCCCATTCTTTCTCTTCTTCATTAGCAACAATTGATTCGAAAAGTTCTTCTCCTTTTTCTTTTTTTTTTCAACGTTATCATTATCATCTTCTATGATATTTCCTCTAACTTTGATTTGAATCAAGAAATGACCCCTCCGATGTGTTTGTGCACATTAATCAAAAAAGTGTTCAGTTGGAATTTTTATTAATTTAACTTTTCTTTCCTTCCTGCCACAGCCTGTCATTAAATGAACCTTCTTATCAATTTTCATTCACAATTCTGTTGATGAAATGTATTTTTGGAAAAGTTTTTTAATTTCTTTCAAATCATGTTCTTCTTCAGCACATTCTTCGAAAAGCATATAAAATCTTTCTATTTTCATTTCATTCAACTCCCCTTGAATTCATCATCAGGACTCATCTTTCATTTCTATTCAGAAGCACAGATAATTATTTATTCTAACACAGAATGCCAACTGAAGTTATATGAAAATGAGAGTTCTATATTTAACCAAGATAAGCTGATCAGAAGGCACGAAATCAACAAGAAAATTGATTCTGATATTTTTATTTGAAAGTTGAAAGAAACACAGATTTAAAAGAAAGAACTTTGAAACAATTTTTGCTTGAACGGCTGGTTTCAAAAATAGCCTTCGGAAGGTTGCACAATGGCACTTTCATTCAAATGGACTTGAGGAAGTTGAAATGAGAAAGAAAAGCAATTAAGAGGAAAAGCAATCTATTAGAAATGACAGATTCAATCGGATTATTCCGCGAAGCAGGAGCATACATAGCTGACAGACTGGTTGAAATAAACAAAACAAAAGAAATGGACACTTTTGAAGAGATTTCTGATGAAATTGAAAAAATTCCTTTTTTAGGAAAGGAAAATGGCTGATTTGTGAAATCAAAAAGAGTTATAAATTCGTTTGATGAAAAAGGGTAATCAGAAGGAGAAATGTTGAAGATATATTTTTATCTGAGCGGAAGTCAATATTTTTGAAAGTAACACGAGTGATGGCATGAGATATTATTAGCAAAATCTATGAAAGCTCACGATTCTTCAATAACATGGAAAATTAACAATAATTAACAAAAGAAATCATTGGAGGGGATAAATGAGAAATAGAATAAGAAGATGAGAAAGTCGAAGAACAAGAAGAAGCAGAGGAAGAAGAAGAAGAAGAGGAAGAGGAAGAGGACGAGGAAGAAGAAGGGGAAGAGGAGGAGGAGGTAGAAGAAGAGGAAGAAGAAGAAATCGAATTTAAAAAGGAAAAAAAAAGTTACCTTCCAAGGTTGTTGATGATTCGCATTGTTCAGTTGCTCTTTTGCTCTGGCACCTTTCTTCTCCGTTATTATTTGACCGTAATAGTCGAGTCCATCTTTCATTTAAATTTTCTTTCATTTTTTTTCTCATTTTTATTTTGTTTCGTTTGTTTCCGTTAAAAAATATTGAAGGTTGATATCCTCTCGCTGAAGAGGAGGGTAACAATATTGATAGAAAAGAAGATGAGTAGGGGGCCTCTTGCAGCAAAGGAGTTAAAATGGACGAAAATTTTGATGATTGAAAGGAAGATGTCTCAGGAAGGATTTCTGCGGAAGATTGATTTGATATAGCTGGTGGTTTGTTGTGCAACAGGATATACATAAATCTTGAGTTGCAAAATTAGGGGAAATGGAAGAAGAGTTAATGTTTTGCTTTCTCTTTCTTTCAGAAGACGATGAATATGGAATTGCTTTCTTTGCTGTATTTTTTAGGTTGCTTGTGATAATTCTGAAGAAGGAAATTGTTCTGTTGTTTCTATAGTCACATTTCTTGCTTTTCTTGTTTTTGCTGCTTTTGCTGCTTTTGCTGCTTTTGCTTCTTTAATTTCTTCATCTGTAGATGTTGAATTCTCACCATTTGAAAAGAGCAATGGTATTGGCATTGTCAACTGAGACGATGACAGTTCAGTTTTCAATATCATTTTACGATCTGTTTGAAAAGATGATTTTGGAGGATTAATCTCAGCTGTCAAATTATTCAGCTGAAACAAATTCTTCGAAATAGGCGGAGGAGTTGTTGATGTTGTTGTTATTGATGTTGATGGTTGTGACTGAGTTGATGATGCCTGGTGTTCTTGTGACTTTGCTGTTGAAAATGGCTCTTTGCGCTGAGGTGATTGAGTCCTTCGACAAATATCTGGCGGCTTCCGCTCCATCAGGAAAGTTGGCACAGGAATCCATTCAGAGCTGGAAAGAGATCTTACAGAAGAATCACAGATGTTTTTGACTTAGCCAATTCCTTCACGAGAACAAACAAATGCTGCGCGCGAATACACATCATGCAATAATACCATATCGTTGATGTGTTTTGAATGCCTTTCATAAGTCCAATATTCTTTTCGAAGTTCAATAACATCCGACTTTCGATAGATCCTTCCATATTATTTTTCTTGTTTTGTAGCATGTGAAAGTGAGAAATCAAAGAATGAAAATCTTCAAAATGAAAATTCTCAGTGGGAGTGAAATTCAATGTTGCCAGTATTCTGAGCTGTTATTTAATTCGATGGTGCGACTCTTTGCATTGCTTCATCAAACTGAACTCCGAATTTCACAAACAGAACCCGAGTTCTCTTTTTTGTTTCACTCGCTTAAAAATCTAATTTTCTTTTTCCTTTCTCTTTGGATTTGATGTTATAAACTTTTGTCTTTGAATATTGATTTGACGATTGGTAAACTGAATAATTATCTGTGATCTGATCTGAATTATCGTTCATTTCAATAAAAGGAGAAAATACATCAAAGCGGCACGCTATCCACATTTGCAAACGTATTGGACTGATATGAATTGGACAAAAAGAGTTTAAGGGATGATTTTGAATGTTTTTCTTATTTTTCTTTTGTGACTATTGCAAGATCAATATCGCTGTTCATAGTCATTATAGAGTTTCGTTTCGAACCATAGAGCTTGAAAGAATGAAAAAATCCTCAATTTTTTTTTCATTGTGAGCTACTTTTCATCCTTCGAATTGTTTTAGAGTTTTCGTTCACTCAGGGCTAAATAACTTTGAAACTACAACTGTATTTCATTCTCTGATGGATTGCTTTAAAAACCTTAGCACTCCTAATTATTTTTGACGATTATCTTGTGCATTGATGTTTTTCTTTTGATTGTTCATTAAAAAATAAATTTGTTTCCTTTCCTTCATTCTTTTCCAATCATTTGCAGTGCATTTTGATTTATAACTTTGTTTTTTCGTATATATTCTTGTAAGATGTGCCTGTTTCTGATATTGTTGAAAAAGGAAAAATCAATATGGACCTTTGTATTATCATTTAAAAAAAGAAAAAAAGAAAAGAAAAAGAAAAAGAAAGAAAAAAAAGAAAAAGAAAAAGAAAAGAAAAAGAAAAGAAAAAGAAAAATATATATGTAACAATAAAACCTTTGTTTTTTTCTTTGTAAGACTTTCAAACGTCAAGCTTCGCCGTTGATGTCGTCCAACGATTTATTTGGTACAATCGAATCAGAGATCATCTTTGTAGTGCTTGCTTCTTCGGATCAGGAGAAACTGCTATGAAAGACAAAAATGCATGAACTGTTACCAACTTTTAAAAGTTATTCATCACAATCATCCATGTTTCCTGCTTTTGCTCGTTCTTTGATCTTCCACATCGCCTCAGGTTTCTCCACAGTAACCGATGCTCCCTTCGCCCAATCATCTGTGTGCCGTCCAAGTGGATACAGGAACTCCATAGAACAGTAGCGGATGGAGCAGCAGTATATTTGCGCTTGCACGAGAGATCACATATGAATATACAGAATAATCCAGTATCCCTTCGAAGTTCTTCTTCAATCAATCCACTTCCATTCCCGCATCCACATCTCGATGCATCAGTGAGTTAAATCATGCATGTTCACATCAAACTCGCGCAAATGTGCCTCTCTCACTTTATTCGCAACAACTTTCTCTGATGGAACTTCTTCAGCTTTTCTTCAAAAACAAAAGATTGTTTTGTTTTCGTCTGCAACGAAAAGCTCTGTCTTTTCCGTCTGTCGCTTAACAAAATATTCATCGGCTTCCTTTGCCCTCACTTTGTTCATATTCATCTCTCCATTTTTCATCTTTGCATCTGTTGTCAAACCTAGCAATTCAACTTCTTCTTTGAGCTTCTGGAATCTGTCTTTCACATCCTGCAAAATGAAATGAATCGCAAGGTTGTTTTTTTAAAAATTGTGACTCATTTTGCTCAATCCACAGCAATTCAGTTGTTGTCATCCCTGCGCTCTCCAGCCACCTGCATCAACTCGAAGCTCACAACTGAACACGTTGCTCTTCCCGTAATTCAATTTGGTATGCCCATATCTCTTCTCGAACACTTCAGAATGCTCAAAGGCCTTTCCCAATTCTGGCTCCAAGTTATCGCACACTTCTTCGTTGGCAAAGCCCACATCCAAAGTGCTGTGTCGCTCAATTAGAGCGCTATATGCCAAATCCTCTCAAAGAATTCATTCTGAGCGTTTTTATCTTTTTCCTTCACCACATCAACCCCTGGATCCATCCGTATCACCATCATCTCCGCCAATCAGCTATTGTTGAGCACTTCGATCTTGACTTATCCTTGCTTTTGAAATTGGTTAATCATCAACTCAACCTGAAAATAAGACGGGTGTGTCTTTTTTTGAATGGAATATCCTCATCAGGTCCAAAAGCCCTGGGAATGAGCACAATAGAACATTTATAACAAACCGATGCAGTTCAAGCTTCTATCGATCCATGGAATTCATTTTCAGAAATCCCTATGGAGTGAGTACTTTAAGTATAAGATTGTTTTTCCACTTCCAGATGTTTATATTCAAAGCAAACTTTGAAGCCATTCCCGCACAACAACCAATTGTTGAATGCTTGAAAAATTCTTTTGCAAAATGTCATCTAACATATGCTCCAACACATCTTTTTGAGAAGTTTAATCCATCTGTCCAAATAATAGCGGCCCTTGTCTCCATTCAGTTTATTCTCTATTGAATTGTTTTCCCTCTGCTTTTTGATGAGTGTTTCCAGCTTTTATTCTTTAACTGTGGTATTCTCCTGACTTTTCAGTTGTTCACACAAAATTGCATAATACAGGCACTCTATGGATTTGCCTGCAGAACTCCAAGTACTTCATTGAGTTCCTTTTCATTCTTCTCCACTGCTTCCTTTTTGTGAATGAATCATCATCAATTCTTGCATGATTCTCTTTATACTAAACCTATTTATCAAGGGAAAGATCATAATAAACATACAATGTTAACTGTGGATGTCAATAATAGCAAATGAAAAGTTCAGGTACATCACTTTCATTATATTATGATTTTTCGAATTAACAAAAAAATTCAACTTATTTTCTGTGAATAGCAAATAATCTTTATTTCTGTTTTTGATTATTTCGATTGAGAAAACGACTTTTTAACTTCTCGCTTTTCAATCTCGATTTGCAATTTCATTAAAACGAGATTTTGATTCGTCATGTAAGAAATTCAGCGTTCTTTTTAAAGTATTCAAAAAAATAAATTTATTCTTCAATTTTCGAGAGTTCTTTTATTTATTTTTTTTATTTTTTTCACATTTATTTTCTACTGGAACAACAATAATCAAATGAGATTCATTAAACAATTATTCTTTAACATTTCAATGCAGAATGCTCAAAATGTTGATATAAAAGGATGAATGAACTCTATTCTTTCAATAAAATATATTAAAATTTTCAACAAAAAAATAAAGAATAAAAAATCTCGATAAATAAATGAGGCCAAAGAGGAAAAACAATGTCTGGCCAAATAATAAGAAAAATCTCATATTAACACAAATGCACCGCGCCGCAAATGATTGGTGGCCCATACTTCTTAACTATCATGTATACAACGTTAAGAAGAGGTGGAACAACTTCGCGGCATTTGTGGGCCCAGGTTGGGTGTTTGTCGCATTGTGACCATAAGAAGTTTGTTATTTGCTTGTTTGTTTTTCCATATGCATATTCAATTGCTTTTCCTACTAGCCACTTGCATAATCCACAAACTATTGGAATTCCATCTTCGTCGAGTTCTTCGTCATCTTCCAAATCTTCGAATTCAGAATCATCAATTTCGTATGATTCATAATCCGGGAACTCATCTTCTTCATAGTACTCGGTGTATGCAAAAGCCTTTGATATGATAGAAATAAGTAATAAAGTGAACATCACTTTGAATTCTTTCTTATAGGATCTATTACATAAATTTTAAGCAATTCCGTTTCCCATTATCTTGAATAAATTGAAATTTCCTTTTTTTTTTCTCTTTTATATTTATTGTTTCAAAAAAACAATGGAATAATCAAATTTAATTCTTCAGAAGTTTAAGCAAGAATAATTTTTTATTTTTTCCTGTTGTATTATTCGCATTTGAATCAAATAAATAAAAATAAATAAATAAATAAATAAATAAATAAATAAATAAATAAATAAATAAATAAATAAATAAATAAAAAACCTGTTCAAAATCAATTGAGCATTATTTTGTTTAAAATTTTATTGAAATTTTCAAAAAAAACAAAGAAAAATTGTTGAAAGATTAATAAATCAATGCGATTGTTAATCGAATCGTGTTTTGACGTATCACTTCTAAAAAAGTTTTTACGAATAAAATGTTTCATCACCATCATCAAATACAATCATATTTTTCAATATTTGAAAAATTGAATGAAATGCATAAGTACTAATAAAGATGGAAGAGTCATATTTGTATAAATCAAACATTATATTTTGCAAACAAAAAGCACTTTTGAAAAGGTTGTCTTTATTTGATTATGCTTTGAATTTAATTTTTTTGTATTTGTCCAAATTTTTTTGAAAAGTTCCTTTTGTTTAATTTTCGAATGGAATGAAACTAACACATTTCGATCATATTTTTGTTTCCATTCACGAAATTTTACAAAAATGGTAATGATAGCATTATCAAGATATTGCTTTCATTATAGTGAAGTTTCGTGAGTGAGAGAAGAAATTTGATTGAAATATGAAATTTTTATTCTATTTGAAAATCAAGCAAAAGGAATTTTTCAAAAAAATAAAGACATTTTAAAAACTTTTGCGGAAATAAATTTATTACAATATTTGATTTATCAGCAAAGCTCATGATAGGACTTGAAAATATATTTCTCTTACAATAAAAACAATTTTTGAAAATATAAACATATTTATCTTCTGCCATTTCATGTTAATCAGTTGAATGAGATGTGCAATTGAGGAATCTTTCATCTTCGGATTCCTTGTCTGAAAGTGCTTTATTGAAAATTTCATCCACGATCAGTAAAGATTTAAACTTAATTTCAATTGTATTTATCTCCTCCATTTATTTATTTTTCTCCAACAAACTTTGATTCCTTTAACTTCTTCTTCATGATTCAAAGAGTGTTCGATTCAGTCCAATAAACCAAACAATCTTCCAGATTGTTATTCCTTCCTTTGTATTCAAGGAAAACCTTTCACAAATGAGGCCATAGACCTTCAATTATTTTTTCACAAGCACCAATGAGCATATTCACTTGATACATTTTGTGACACACTGTTTTATGAATGAAACAAATTGAATCAAAAAAAGTTGATGTTCTTTTCTCATCGTTAAGAATGGTTGTTCTTTTGAAAATGGGAATTGGATGAAATGAAAATAAGTGCTTGCAGAACAATGTGAAATAATAATACTTTCAGTTTCTTCGATTTCTGAAAAGAAATCCATAATTACATTCGTTCAAATAAACAAAATTAGTTTCTTTATTCTCCCTTTTTTTCTTTTTTGTCTTCTCCGCATTCATTCATCTATCTCCACAATTTATTTCTTCCCCGCTCAACACAATTGGATGAAGGCTGATAGCAAACATGTTCAAAAAATATCAATGCACAACTCTAAAGTCTCACCGTTGTTTTGTGAATATAAATTAAAAAATTATGAACATATGTTTTTTGGAATTATAACAAAAGAAAAAATAAAAAATTATTATTTAACATTTGTCAAAATTTTTTTGAAAAGTTCCTTTTGTTTTATTTTCAAATAAAACAAAATTTTATATTTCAATCAAATTTCTGTTCCCTCTTACGAAACTTTTCTTGTATGGAAATGATAACATTGTTTAGATTTTATTTTCATGATAGCGAAATTTGGTGAGTGGGAACAGAAATTTGATCGAAATATAAAATTTTTGTTTTATGTGAAAATAAAACAAAAGAAACTTTTCAAAAAAAATTTGACATTTATTGGACAGATTTCCTCTTCCAACTCATCACATATTACAGGAATGAAAACTTTTCCTTTTCAATGTTTCTATTGGTTTGTTATTTCTATTCTGGTGTAATATGGTAAATGAATAAGAAACTTGATTGAAATAAGAGAAGATGTTAACATTGGAAAAAATAAACAAAAAAGCTTTCATAAAAAAATAAAAATGTTTCCATTATGCAGTCTAAACAGGATATCATCACATCGAATATAATCAACATATGGGTGATTTTTTTTGATATCATAAAAAATTCCGACGTTTGATCATAAAAAATTTTCATTAAGGGTGGGGTTGATTGGAATAATGAAAGTGATGATCATTCAAATATATTGCTTTAAATATAATTATTATTAATTGTTAGTTGTTTTAAATTTGTTTACAATTGTTTTTATTTTATATTTTGAGAAATTGATATAATTTCTTCAAAAAATTTTCGATAATTTGATAAACATAATAAAACTTAAGTTAACTGATTTCAAAAACATGATAACAATAATTACAATAATGTAACATAACATTTTCAAATTAAAAATATGTTTCATAAAGTTGTTGCAAAGAAATTTTTATATAAATATTGAAGATCTTAAAATATTCGTTGAAATTTAACAATTCACATTAACATTAACGCAAAAATATAGCAGTATAACAAGATATTTATCAGATACACAACAATTTGTAGTTGACATTTGCTTGGAAATAAATAATACTTTAAAGAAGTTATTTTAATAAATTGATCAAAGTTTTTTAAAAAATTTACAAAGAAATAATGAATAAATGAAAATAAATACGAGAATTTCTGCTTTTTTCACTTAAAAAGCTCGTAACTTTTATGATCTCATCTTTCTCATCCTCTGTTCTTCTTTTTGGCATTGCCTCAGTTGCTTGGTGAGCATTTCATTCAACCCTTTTTCTGAATATATTTCTCTGTGCTATTTCTTCTTCTTCGAAAATCTCTTTTAAAGCTGTACAAATATGTGAATAAGTTTTTTTGCATTTTTCATCAGCCCTGCTTGGTTCAGTTTCGAACTTGAATGAGGATGCAAAAATCACTTCAGAAAGTGGAGATGATAATTTTCGTGCTGACAACAATCAGCTCTGAGAGGCTGGTGCTATGCGAGTTCGAAACACTGTGCAAAATTGCGAGCACAGTGTTTTCACAGATCAAGTGCACTGGGAGCAGCAGTATGGTGGAGTGCAACGGGCGTATGATTGGGGGTGGGGAGAAGGGGAGCGGAGACGGGGGATGTGTAAAGATCGCAGCGGTGCAAGAGGAGGTGACGAGGCCAGGCACAGACACATGGCTTGGGTTGCGTGGTGTTTGCCATCGATGAGCTCAGCGGATTCGTGCTGGCCACAGCCGGTCCCCACCTTACCCTCTCCATTTTCAATCCCTTATTCGCCTCCCACTCCTCCCACCGACACCGACCTCGATGTCGACTCCTCCCCTTAATCACATTCTTACACGCCTTCTAAATGTTCGTCGAGCAATACACCGGTACCTCTGCCTGCCAGTGCAGCTACCTGCTTGAGACTTGCATCTCCCTTTCCACTGTTGTACTCTGCATCTGCCGCTCAATAGAAAACTCCCTCTGGATCAGCCCACTCTTCCCTCTTTTCCCTCCTCGATGGATAACTAGCTGTGTCCTCCTTCCTCTTTTCCGCTGCTGACTAGCTCGTCCGCCTCATCAAACCCCTCAATTGTTCTTGCCGAGGCACACTTCGCCTCTCCAACATATCTGTCCAATCCCTCACCCCTCCCCTGCCCTGCTCATCATGCCCTCGCCACTTCCTCCCTCTTTCTATCCCATGCCAACCTCTCCACCCTCAGTGCTGCCTCGCCTGTGCTCCTATTCGACTATGACGTCAGCAACTAAGTTGAGCTTCTCATCACCACTATTTATCCACTGAATGATTCAGCGTGTTATTTTCATCTTTCTGTTTTAAATAAGTCAACAAGCTTCTTCAGCATGATGTTCTCCTTCTTCACTGCCGTCTCGCTCGACAAGCTCTGTTGGAGTGTGCATGTCGACAGCTTTTTGCTCACCTGCAATATCCTTTCCATTTGTATATTTTCCCTCATAGCCAGCTGCAACCTCATCTGCTTGATATGTCAGAGCACTCAATATTCCTTTGTTCAAATGAGGAGGCGGAGTCATCCTTCCAAACACCTCTTAGTGGCTCTTCAACTGTTGATTCACTCGGAGCTGCATTGAGAATCATCTCTCTCCTCTGCCTTTCGTATCGATGCTTTCAGGCTTTCGTGTTAAGGAAGAAACAGATGAAAAGACACACCTTGAAATCTGTCATTCTTAACTCTAAGAGAAAGAGAGATAAGAAGGGGATATTGGGGAATTGAAGAAGGGGAAGAAGGAGAAGGAGAAGATGAAGATGAATCGAGTTGCGAAGATAAAATAAGAGGATGGGGAAGAGAAAGTTGAAAAAGGGAATACGAAGAAGAGGAAGAGGAAGGATAAGAAGAAGAAAAAGAAGGCAAAGAAGGAGAAGGAGAAGGAGAAGGAGAAGAAGAAAGAGAAGAGGAAGTATTTGAAGAAGGTGAAGAAGGTGAAGACGATGAAGAAGAAGAACTTGGAGAAAAAAAAAGAAGAAGAAAAAGGAGAAGAAGAAGAAGGTGCATAGGGGAGTATGGAAGAAGTTGTTGAGAAGAGAGCAGAGGCATTGAATTGAGCTTGAGTGGAAAGAGGAGGAGGAGAAATATTCACTGGAGGTTGAAGAAGAGCATCATCAGCTGCATTTATTGTGTGCGTATCACATTCTGTTCTTCAATACTTTCTGTTGAAGAATATGAAGAAGATGATGATGACGAAGAAGGAGAAGATGAAGGCAACGTTTGTGGTTAATTTCAACATTACTTGCTTCTGTGTTTGTATTTAGCTTATTTCTGGATTTATCATCCTCTTCTTCTTTTCTTTCTCTTTCCATCCTCTCTTTTCCTTTTCCATTCTTTCCTTCTTCCTTCTCTTCTTCTCTCTCATCCTCCTTGCCCAGATCTCAGCCTCTCTGTCCTCCAGTGCCTTCATTCCTTTCTCAGTGAACCTCAGCTCCTGCGGACATTTCAGTATGCGAGCCAAAATTCTCCCTTCTCCGTCGCACAAGCTTCTCTATGTCCCATCCATCAACAGGCAGTAGCAACACGCTGTCTTCCATCGTGCTTCTCTGCCCGCAAGTCTCAGCATAGCCGACCCAGTGGTGGAGAAAAGAAGGAAATGTGGGGCAGGGCGAACAAGGTGGTTCTTGAGAAACAGAAGAAGAGGAAGAGGAAGAAAACAAAGAAGAAGAATATGTAACTGCGTATGAATGCGCAGAAGATGTCGAAATAGTCAGTCGAGTCTTTGCTGAAGAAGACGAAAGAGATGAGTTTCGCTTCTGACTTACTGTTAACTTCTTCTGTCTTTTGATTTCAGAAGCATTTTGCGAGAGAGTCGAGAGTAAATATGTAATAGAGATCGGTTTGAGTGTGTGGCTGCTGTGCTTCTTGTGTGTCTGTGCAAGTGGCTGGCGGGGATGAAAAAATTGTTTGATAACAGATGTATTTCGAGAGGTTGATGAAGAAGATGAAATAGAAGAAAATGAAGAAGAAGGTGATGATGATGAAGCAGTTGGGACAGCTGTTGAGGAAGGAGATAAGGAAGTTGTTGATGAGCTGGGTTTTGAATGAGATGACTTTGAGGAACGAGAATGTGAGTGAGGCCTTGAAAAAGAAGAAGAAGCAGATGTGCTTGGAAATGGCAAATAAGGCTGCGAAACTTCAGCTTCACCACTATTAGCAGAAGAAATTAAAGAAGGAGAAGAAGAAGAAGAAGCTTCTTTCACGCTTTTTTTGATGTGCTTGCAAATTTTCTTTGTATTTCACAAGACATTCATCAAATAGCATGCTTTTCTGCAAAGGAGCAGAAGAAGAAGCGAAATAATCTCTCAAATTAAACATCGAAAAACGCCTTCGCATTTTCGCTTCGCTTTTGCTCCGAATGTTTTTGTTCTATTTAAATGCAATTTTCTTCTTGTTCTTCTTTTTCTTCTTCTTTTGTTGTTCTTTTGAAGAAGATAAGTTTTCAGAAATACTATCTTTTCCTTCTTCTGCAGATGAAAATGTGCTTTTATTGGGAAAAACATCTCCAAAGCTTCCAAATTGAACAGCCTGCCTGTCTAAATATAGATCGTCTCGAATCGACAGTGTCTTCATTATCCATACAACAAAATGCGATTCTGTATTCTCCTTCATCCGCACCTTCCTCTGCTTTGCTCCACTTTTAAAGTTTGATTCGCTTCTTTCAATCTTCTTCTTCTTCAGATACGAGGCAAATGCCTCCTGCTTCTTCTCAGCCTGCTCCAGCGCCTTCTTCTGCTCGTCTTCGAGCTTTTCCTGATCTTTCTCCGAGTTTTCCTTCTCTTCCTCCAGCTGCTCCTTTGTATCCTTCTCTGCCTCATTCTTCTGCATCTTCTCCATCTTCTGCTGCATCGCTTTCTTTAATTCAACTCGTTCGATACAGCTCGGAATAGCCAACAATTTTGGATCAGGAAAGCACAATGACGAAGAATAAACGGGATGCTAAATTTGATTGGTGAAAGTCGGGGTATTTGTGAAAGAAGGAGATATAGATAACTTTGAAAAAGGAGATGAAAGTGATGATGTTTAAGGAGGTAAAGCATTGACAATTTGATTGTTATCAGATGGAATATGTGAGGATAGAGAAGAAGGTTATGATGATGATAAGGAGGAGGAGGAAGGAGAAGAAGAGAAGGATGCTGATCTAGTTGATTGGAGCGTTGACTGAAGAGTTTGATTTGGTCCAATTGACGTTGCGTTCGTGGCATTTTGCTGAAAAAAAGGCAAGTTTTTCATTCTTTCTGCTTCTCTTTCTCTTTCTTCTCTCAGCTTCTTTTCTTTTATTCGCCTCAATCTTTCGTCAAATTTCATTCTCGCCTTCGTTTATTGCTCCTTTCACACCATCCCATTTTTCACTTCCTCCTCTTCTACCACTCTCACCACATCCACATCTTTCTCTTTCTCCTCAAACCACTTGCCATCTGCAGGCGCAATATCACCAGCTGAAATCAGAGTCAGTATCCTTTCAGGTGTCAGTGATGAGCATAGCGAAAGAGAATCTGTGTTCTTCTTCTCCTCTTTCCTCCTCTTTATCCCTTCCAGCGTAGCAAGAAGGCTGCTTCGTGGAGCCTTTGTGTGTTTGCTGGCACTTTGTGGAGAAATCAATGAAGAAATCTGAGGGGAAGATGAAGAAGATGCCTGTGATTGAGAAATAGATGGGCTTAATGCTTTGTTTGCAGTTGTGTTTTTTGACCCGAAGTAATAATATTCGTCTTTTTGGAACAGAACCATGTCATCTTTGCTGCATTTCTTCCTTTTCGCTGTCATTTTGGATTCATTCTTTGGATCGCGGAAAAACGTCTTGCTGCTCTATGAAGAAGAAGACGATGATGATGAAATTACTGAAGAAATGTCACGAGCATGTCTTCTTTTCTTCGAAGCTGATTTTGATGCTTCAGACTATATCCCGTTCAGTTCGCTTTTCCATCTCTCTTTTTCCTCTTTGTCTTCCATACAAAAATGCTCATTTAATCTTATGTTTGACTTCATTGCATTCACACCTGTCACTTCTGCTTCCCGCATTTATGTAATTAAACTCAAAATCTCTTCATCTGCCACAACTTTTCCAGCCAGTTGCCATTCTTAGAAGAATAAATAACAAAAGATGTTCTACTTTTATCTTATATCTCCAAATGGACCATTCTATCGACTTTGCTTTTGGAAATACCATCTTTCTCTGTCTATAAAGAACCCTCGTGTTCAACTCTATTTCCTATTTCTCTTTCTCTCTCAATTGGCGATGTCAATTTCCCTTCTATGTTATCTCCGCTGAACAAGATTTCGTTCTTCTCTCTCATCCTCCATTTTGTTGCAGTTCTCATTGTCTTCATCTCCTTCTTTTCCTTCTCTCTTTTCCACTTTCTCTCTTACATCTACTGATTCGCAAGCATCTTCTCGCTCATCTCCATTGCCCTCCTCTTCGCGTTCTTCTCTCCCAGCTTTCGGTTCAGCCGCAGCCTTATCTCCCGCATCTTCACCGCCCCTTCCCTCCACTCCCGCTCCTTCTCGTCCTCCCGCAGCATCACTGACACCTTGAACTCTTCCCCCACATTCATCTTCTTCTGCACCGTCGTCACACGCGAAAGCTCCGATTCCTTAAAGAACTCACCCCGCGGCTTCAGCAGCAGCAGCGTCGGCGACACCCCTTCTGCTGCCCCAGCTGCCCGCCGCCGCCGCAGCTCCTGCTTCCCCGACCCTGCCCGCTCTGCCTCCCACCGCTCAAACTGCCCAACCGACTCCTGCATTTTGTTCTTCGACTGTCAACTCCCGGTATGCCATGTTTCAGCCCATCACCAACCAAATGGACGCGCACCAACACCGCACCATCTGTTTTCTGCTCGCAATTCTGAGACTAGCATATTCAACAGACGCGTCTGCTTCGTCAAAAAAAGCCATGTGAGAATGTTTTCTGTATCTGAATCAGAGAAAAAATAAAATAAAATCATGAAATGGCCTTAAAATATTACAAATATTAAGTTCAAAATTGATTTTTAAAAAAATGAAGATTGAATTAAATGGATTGAACAAAATAACCTTTCTAATTTTCTATTCTGCCCCTTTCTATTCTCATTCCTTTATCTCTCCTCCTTCTTTAGTTCTCGGTCGTTTCCTTTCTTTGCAGTTCAGCTTCTGTAACAAATGTCTCCCTTGTCCTGCATCTAATCGAAGCATTCTTTTGCTTTTCTTGCTCTTTCGCAGCTGTCTTCCGCCAACAAACAATTGAATTCCCCGTCTCATTGCATTAGCCACAACGCGCTGTGAAAGCACTTTCACATTAAAAATATGCCACTTCTTCAATAATAGCTGCAACTCGCCAAGAAGATGAATGAATGAATGATATTTCATTCGTCTTGTTGGCGCACGAGCAGCAGAGTGAACTCAATCAGCGCCAGAAAATATGTTCGCTTGAAAGAAGCATCTGAAGAATTCTCCATTTTTTAAAAACCATTTCCATAAAAGCAGCAACGCAAGATAAATACAGGCCAACAGTTTAAGAATCAGATATTACTGACAAACAAACATAAAATATAAAGATTTTGAATATATTTTGACATATTTTTTAAAAAAAGTGGTAAATAAAAAATATATTTGAGAAATAATAGCATTACAACAAACATTAAAAAACAGAAAGTTAAAGCAAACCTGTAAAAAGTTGGAAAAGCAAGTGATTTTAAAGAAATGAAAGAAACAAAACTCCAGCTTTAATCAGAACCATATCTTTTTGAAATTTTGAATATTTATTGAAAAAAAAAAACAAATATCAGAAAAATTTTTATTGTTTGTCTAATTGTTATATACGTGATAAGAGTTAGTAAAATGTTTTTTTTGATTTTTAAAACGTTGTATTTGAAGAGCATCAGCTCTTTTTCTTTGTCCAAACAATGGCGATCACAAAATGACAGAATCCTCAGGGGTCTTTTTTTTGCATAAAATGATTGTTTTCACCATTTTAACTTCATCTATAGCCAAAAAACTGCATTCTTCTACCTGCAATTTTCGCCCTTTAACGCTTATTTTTTTGATCTTTTTGACCCCTTGGAAATTCGGATCATGGGTCAGATCCTTTTATCATTGAAGAATGATATTAAATGTTATTTTTTAATATTTCTATATGAAAATATAATTTGTCAAAAGACATATTCATTTATGCGACGAATATTCAATAGACCTTCAATTTAAGAATTCTTTGATTTTTCAAATTTTTTTCTGATATGAAATTTTTAAAAAATTTTTCTCTAATTTAAATCACGTTGAAAAATTTTTTTAACAATTTTGGAAATAGTCAAATAACGAATAAATAACAATACATATTTTTTTATATAAAAAATATTTTTTAAGAATAATTGTGATTTACCATAAAAAAAACATTTATTAGAGAAAAATGTCGTTTTCAAAACGCGAATCGACATTAAATTCTCGTTGCAATGTTCTATGGCAAGAAATCAAGCGCATTGGCGGAAATGACGTGGATTCGTTGCTTGCCTATTTGTTTTACATAAGCCTTTGTGACTTGGAATGAAATGTTGTTTCAAGTCAGTCAGTGACTTAAAGATAACTGATCAAAAAAAAAAAAAAAAAAAAAAAAAAAAAAAAAAAAAAAAAAAAAAAAAAAAAAAAAAACAATTTTTTGAATGATGGAATTGAAATATTAATATGTGTTTAATAAAAGCAAATGAAAATATGTTTGAAATCGAAAATTCACTTTTAAAGGAAAAATATTAATTTTCCCATATTTGTTTATTCTTATAACTATTTATTTTCAAAATAAGCAAAAGACAGAAATAAAAATATGTTATACAATAATTTATTCGATAAACTTCAAATGAATTATTGAATAGTTAAATACATGTTGTATGAAGTTATCGAATAAGAGAGATTAAAGAATTTGAAGAAATTGAAAGAATTGAAGGACAATATCGATTGACATTAGTTTATGACAAAAAAGAAAAGGAATCAGAATGAAGAGCTGAAGACAGAGAATAAAAAAAACAATAAGAGATAACATATCATCTAAGAAGTCAGTTGTTGAATGCTCTCAACATATTCGTGATTATATCAATGAAAATTCAAACAACAACAAAGACATTATTTATCCTGAGCTGATTGAACCATTTTTTAAGTTTTTAAGGTTCAATTCACACTTAACTTAAAGCATAGCATATTTGTTGATAATGATATTTTTATTTAATTATTAAATTGTATGTATTTTGCAAAATATACATGTTTGTTGGTTAACTATTTTCTATCATTTTTCATTCATTTTTTAAACATAGGAAAAGTGTTTCCTTTTCTGTTCTGCATGTGATGACATTCCTCTTCTTTCGATGCTTCATTCGTTGGTACGAAAAAAATATCTTCCAAATTCTTCTTCAATGATAGTTAGCACTTCTATTTCTGATAACAGGAAAATTAGGTTTCTTTTGAATCTCCTTTTTTTTGAATTCTTCTTTATCAAAATCCCAACAATCTTCAATTTTTTCCTTTTTAGATTTATTTTGTTCTTTCATCTCTTCATTTCCCTCTTGCTCTGCTTTTTCTTGTTCAATTATCAATTCTGACAGTCCGGTGACACCCGCTGCAATAAAGAGCTATAACAACGAAATAAAAAATGGTGACCCAAACCTCTTTAAGTGCTGCTGCTTCAAAAGCTGCTTCCGCCGCAAAATCAGTGGCTCACTTCAGTCAATCGTGTTCAGCTTTTCCTTTTCCGCCTCTGCATGCTTCTGCACGGACAGAATTTTTGCTGCTCCTGCTGCATCCAGTGAACACTTTGAATGGCACCTTCTGGCGAATTGAAAGAACAAACACAGCACGCAGGGACCTATTCACATAAGGAAAGGGAGAGGAAAGCAGAGGAGCTTCGAATGAAGATGAGGAGGACACTTGTGTTTTTGAAGGAAAATGCAAAACTCTTTGCGTCTGAGGGGAAGATGGGAGCGAAAAGGAGAATCGAATGGAATGGAATACAAAACAAACGAAGATGGTGCGAGCAACAGAATGAAGGAAGGAGAAAGAAGAGGAGTTGGCAGGATCTCCTCACATTTGACTGGGAGCAGGTTATTTTGAAGGATAAAGACAGTGAGGCAAACGGTGCTACGAGCTGCAGAGAAGAGAACAAAGAGCGAAGTGCAGGGCTGTCTGAGGAGAGGCCACGGAGTAGTGGATGGGGAAATGGCGGAACAGGAACGAGACGAAATGGAGTCTCAGACAGCAGATGCGCTGAGTGTGGCAGAATATATCTCGGTGGATGAATGACAGGAGGGAGTGGGAGAGGACAGATGGAGATTGGTTGAAGGGGATGGTGAATAGGCAAACGAGGAGAACGAAAAAGAAGAAGAAGAAGAAGATGATGATGATGATGATGAGAGTGAGGGCGATGGAAGATGAATGTTGAATTGAAGGATTGTTGATAGAAGAACAGGAAACATGTATGCAGCTGCGAGGATTGCGAGAGATGTTAGGTGCATAAGTCCAAACTACAGACACATCTTGAATAGAATTGTGAAAGATGCCTGTTTTGAAAATTAAGAATAAGAGAGAGAGTGAAAGAAAAAGAGAAAAAGAAAGAATGAGTTGCTCCTTTTGAATCTGATTTCACTTTTTTTGATTCAAAAATAGAAAAATGCAAAATATAATAAACAAAATTCTACGAAATCAACTTAGAGAGAAAAAAAGAAAAATGCTTGAATTAATTATTCAGGCAAGCTTCTAAATAGATCAGCCGAAAGAAAGAATTTTCATGGAGGGAAAAAAAAGCTGAAGATTATACGAAGTCGAAAAAAATCAATCGTTGAGAGTTATATCTCCATCAAACAAATTCTCCGGATTTTGTTTAAAAGTCTTTAAAAGTGAGATTATGAGGATATAAGCAGAAAAGAAGAATTACATAAAGAAGAATAAAAATAAGAAATAGACAAAACCTTATCAGATAATAAGAGCGAATAAAGAAAATATTTAGAGGAAAAAAGAGAAAGAAAAAAAAAATGATTGCTAAAGAGGAAGAAAGAAAAGGAAAAGATGAATGGAAAAGAAGAAAAGAAAAAGGTAACAAAAGAAAAAGAAAAGTCAGTAAATTTATTTTTAGTTGAATCAGAAATAACTTTTTTCTTCATTCTCCACTTTATCCAGCGAAGAAAGGCACAATTTATTGAACATTTGTCTCAACAGTGACAACATCTGCATCTGTGTTTCCTTTTTTTTTCAATCATTTCATCTGCAACTGTCGTGGAGACCATACATCATGCCTCCCTGTTGACATCATGTGAAACCCTCTCAAAGAAGAAGCAAGTGGAAACACAGATCCGTGGAACAGAGAGAGTAATTTTCTGGAAAGTCCATCTCCATATCGCAAAATCTTGCTTCCTCAGGTCTAATCCGTCGCGTATGTTGATACTGCCTGCTTCTCTGAAGTTGTGCCTGATGTGGAAGCGGTTCAACATAGAGCTTGTTCTGAGTTTTGTGAGGAACGAATTGAATGTGGAGAGACTCTGATGAAGTTTTGGAAAATGAACATAAACGTTCTTTGTATCAACAAGGCTGAATGAAAAGGACATCAGGCAAGACTCAATCGGCTTTGCGTTTTATTCCTCATAGTTTCTCTTCTCTTTTGTCTATTTCTTCTTCCTTGTCTTTTTCATTTTCTCCTTCATTTTCACTTTCTTTTCCCTTCTGCAATCCTCTTCCTTTTCCTTCTCCTCTTCTTCTTCCTTCTCCTCTAATTCTTCCTTCTTTTCTTCTTCTTCTTCTTCCTCTTCTTCTTCCTTCTCCTCTTATTC
The DNA here is from genome assembly GCF_001643675.1 of Monocercomonoides exilis. Classification (NCBI taxonomy): domain Eukaryota; phylum Preaxostyla; order Oxymonadida; family Polymastigidae; genus Monocercomonoides; species Monocercomonoides exilis. The sequence goes on along the minus strand of NW_027150585.1, from coordinate 607,939 downwards.
TTCCTTCTCCTCTTATTCTTCCTTCTCCTCTTCTTCTTCCTTCTCCTCTTATTCTTCCTTCTTTTCTTCTTCTTTTTCTTCCTCTTCTTTGTCTTCCTCTCCTTTCTTTCTTGTCTTTGTTAAAATTTTTCATCTCTAAATTTCTTTATTTGCTTCGAGTACCTTTAACTTATCAGATCGATATGAGAATTTTCGTTTTTGCTATTTGCATCTTCAGAAATGAATTTCATATCTGAATCGTATATGTCATCTCTCTGATCGTCGGCTGATATTCATCGTCACGCAGAGAGGGAATAAGAAAACGTCTAAGCTGGAAAATCGTCTTGGCGTACGGGGGCAACGAAAGAGGGCATTCTTTAAGTGCCTTCAGATGCTTGTAGTGTGGCAGCTCCAAAGTGTTTGTCTCTTCTTCTTCTTCTTCTTGTTCGTCTTCTGCGGAAGAGTTAGAAATTCGTGCTTCATTCAACGAGTAAATTTTGAAAATCAACTTTGTTTCAACCTGTTCTCGTTGGCAGGTTGTGCAATCAGGTGGAATATTCAGCAAACTTCATAGCAGAACAATGCAAAACTTCGTTTCTTTGTCCATTTCCTTATTTCCAGCAGCATTCATTATTCACAAAATTTCTTCAAGTGTGTTTATGGACAGAATATTCATTATGAAATAATAAGTTGAGGTGATCGAGCATTAAAACTCTTCACAGCGCATTGTGGTGATGGTTTCGGAATAAACGTTCATCGACGAATCACTTCGATTGGATGAACAACTAGAAAAGAACAAGGTCATCTTTGGATGGAGAACGAAGAAAATGATCACTATTGTGGAAAAGAAGAGGAATAGATATGGTAATGAGCTGAACGCAAACACGAAAGCGAAGAAGAAGAAAGAGGAGATTTAGAATGAAGTTAATAGTTCAAAGAAAATTGCTTCATTGTTATTTTTCTAATTGTGTTCATTTCATGATTGTTCTTATAAAAGAGATAATGTATTTTTTCCTTGTTTATTGAGATAAATATGAAAGTTTTATAAAATGAAATGTGTCAAAAAAAAACTCAGCTGAACAAAATTGCAAAAAATGAATGAAGAAAAACTATATTAAAAGCAATGCATTGGGAGTGTTAAATGAAAGAGAGTGTCTGTTGTCTACAGTTATTCTTTTCATCCTCAAGAAAATAAGCTCACAGCTTGATTCACTGCAATGGGATGAAACAAAAAAAGACAAATATTCGAATATATGGTGTAATTGAAACTTTTATTTGAAAAAATTATATAATAGATTTGAGCATTATCTTCCTCAACAAAACTTAATGATGCACTCATCTCACTTTGGTGTAACTTCAGATATAATTCTTTCAGCTTAGGATCTTCTTTAAATAAAACTGAATTTATTAATATTTCAAACCTTCGCTCCATCCTATTGCTCCAATCTGAATTGATGCATGAAGAAATATTGAGGCGCATTTCAACTTCTTTGTCAGTCGAATGTAGAGAGATTATATCAAAAACTTAGCTTGCAAAAAGCAATTCAACTTCATCATCTTCCGATTCAATTGCAACATCAAAAGATTCGTTCATGTCTGAAAATGAGTCAGACGATCTTGATGATGACAACAAAATAGATAATGAACAAGACAAATATGATGATGGAGACGAAGATGATGAAGATGAAGATGGAAATGAAGATGAGGAAGATGATTTTATGACTGAATCGTAATGAAAAAGATTCACAAGCATAATTGCTGCTTTTTCATTTTGTTCTACCAGAGTGAGGCTCAAACAATCACATCCGTTTTTTATTTTTTATTCATCGAGTTTTCTCAAATAGCTCATTAACTTAAAATAAAAAATAAAATGTTTAATTAATAAAAGCAAGGAAAAAACAGTCAAACAATTTTCGAATCTGTTTGTGCATCTTGAAACTCTAAGATAAGTGAATTTTTGTTCAAAATGATGGGTATTGACATGACTTTTTTGACTGAGACACAAAAAGATCAACAAGTCACTGACTTGGAAATTCCCCAATTGTTGATCTGGTCATTTCCCATCATTAACAAAATGTTCAAATTGATTTTTTTCTTTGAAGCTATGATTTGAATATTTAAATTCATGAAAATAATATGAGTGAATAAATTTTCAAACTGAATGAAAAATATTCCAAATTGAAAAATAATGCTTTGACTTTAAAAAATGAAAAAGTCAGTCAGAATATTCATTTTCATCATTGATAGTCAGTAAGTCACAAAGGCTTAGTTTTACACTTACAGGCAATCATCTACGGTAATTAATGATTTACTGAAGTCTTTGAATGGTTTGATTTTTAATTTTTTTGTATTGTGTAGAAAATATTATTTAAACTCTCTGTTATTTTTTACTATTTAATTTGTCAATTATTTGTTTTTTTTGGAACAGAATATCACATAAAGCTGCTGGAAGACCTGTCTGTGGTGTACAACAACGCTCCGTTGCACACCCAGACAACAATGCTACAAGCGCTTTCCCGCAACACATCATTATCCGATTTACAGGACTATGGATATGATGTCACAGAAGGAAAATTTATTTATGCGAAGAAAACGCTCAAAAAGAACCAAGGATTTATCATTCCACCACAAAAACCTCACCTTCCGTCCTGCAAAAGTGGTTTGTATTTATTTTAATTTTTTTTGAATAATTTTCTCTGTTTATTATAGGCTTAAATGAACAGGACTGGGAAAAGGGCAATAACTGGATGTTAGCCCATTCGACTGAAGCCTCAACTTCGCTTCAGTCAGCAAAGAAAAAGCAGCGAGCTGAGCCAGATTACACAAGATTTATAGACGAAGCAGCGTGGGATGAAGAAATTATTACAGAAAATTCTTCTTCAAATAAAAAACAATCTTCTTCTTCTTCGACATCATCTCAACAAAATAAAAAATCGAACATCGATTCAGAAAAAAATTCTCCTTCTTTCAATACTTCTTCTTCTCAAGCTGTTGATGCTCCAATCAACACTCCAATTAGGAGAGAAAGGGGTTCAACAAAAAATCAAAATAAAAATTCAAATCACAAACGTCATTCTTCTCCATCTCCAATACCAATTCACAAAATATTCAAATCAAAAACTTCTTCTTCACAAATTTCAATTACAAAAAAATTGAAAGAAAAAATAAATTCTTCATCATTTCAGAATGATAATGTGTTTGTGAGCGACCAATTGGTCGATTATGCCACTTCACCCACATTAATTCCACCTCAAGCATTTCAAACCCTCTTTTCTTCATTTTCAAAAAACAATGACACTACAACACTTCAACAACAAAGCATTCAATCTTCAAATAATGAAATATCTATTCAAAATAATTCTTCAAAAAATATTTCAAAAAAGAATGCTAAAGAAATTTCAATAAAAAATCATTCTCATTCTCAATCTACTTCAAATTCATTATATTCTTCAAATAAATCATCACAAATAGCAAAAGGATTGCCAAACTTAGGCAACACATGCTATTTGGCTTCTCTTCTTCAATGTTTCTCTTCAATAACTATTCAAAAACCATCTTTATTCAAAAAACAAACATCTTTGAAGAACACATCTTCTCGTGTTATAAGTGTTTGTAAACAATTGGCTAAAGATGGAACGGCAGTGCGTTCATGGGTCCCATCTCTTATTGACAAATGGGAAAATTTCTGCAACTTTGGCAGCAGACAGCAACAAAATGTTACTGAGGCGTTTGAAAATCTTCACAGACTTCTTCAAAAAGATGAGTTGATAAGCAAGGACACCTTCAATCCTGTTTTAATCACTCATATCAAATGCCAAAAATGCCAACAAATCACATCAAACTTCAATGAAATTTGTAACAATGTTGTTATCAATTCTTCCTCGACTCATAATGGACTATCTTCTCTCTTTGCAACTGAAGTTTTGGATGGAAAGAATTGTGTTTTTTGCAATAAATGCAACGAAAAATGCTGTGCTGCGAAATGGGAGGAAATGGCTGCATTTCCAGAGGTGCTAGCCCTCTGTCATGAATGCACTAATGTTGCTAGTTCTTCTCCTTCAAGAACATTTCTAATAGAAACAGATCGTGTTAACCAGCGTACTTTCTGCAAAGGGTTTTCAACAGAAAGAATTCAACATCTTCAAAAAGATAATCAGGAAACGATTATTTATCATCTTTCTGGACAAATTCTTCATAAACAGTTGGATCAAAGAAATGGTCATTATATCGCTGTCATCAAAAGAAATAGAGGAAACGATGTCTCATGGAATATTTGCAACGATGCTGATATGACAGAATTTGATAATGATAATTGGAATTCATCATGGAATAATCTTCACTCACAAGGTTTCACTCCATCACTCTCATTCTATATCAAGGAAAAAACAAAACCAACACTGTCAACACTTCAATTTGGTGGTTCATCATCTTCTTCAGAAACATCAAATTTGAACACTTCAAATAACTTATCATCATCGTCAACAACAACCACGACAACGTCATCTTCATTCATCACACCACCACATCAAACTTCTTCCATTCCTCCACTCTCTTCGTCAATTTCAACAAGTTATGGATTGGAAGCACTGAAAGAAAGAAGAAAGAAAACGGGCATCTTTTCTCCCAATGAAAAGAGATTAATCTTCAAGCCAAAGACAAAATTATGGAAAGAGTTTTCCGAAGAAACAAACATCAAAGTTTCTCTTTCCCATTTCTACAAACTCACTACCAACTTTTCCAAAGCGAAAAGACGCACAGATCTTTGTGGAATGTGCGAGAAACTCAACTATCTCGAAAACAAACTGAAGTCTTCACAAAATAAAAATGGACTTTCTTCTGCCGAGTTTCATACACTCAAACTTCTTCGACAACATCGACTAGTTGCAGAAATGCAACGAAAACACTATCAATCAACTGTCGACAATTTGAAAGAGGGAGAAGCAGTCTTCGTCTTCGACTTCAAAGAGAAGTGGAAACTCCCTATCAGAAAAAATCAACTTCAACAAGAATTCTTTAATTACCAACAAGTTTCTCAATTCACAATCATCTCTCTTCAAAAAATTAATAATCAACAAATAAAAAGAACATTCAACTTCTTCTCCGACTGCCTCTCAAATGATCACAGATTTGTTATTGAGTGTCTGGAATCTGTGATCAAAAGACACTTCTTCTCAGACACTCACACTTTTAAGTTCTTCTGCGATTCAGGTCCACACAACCGAAATCGCTTCCTTCTTCACTTCATCCTCTCCAAACAATCCAAACTTCTCAAAAAGAAAAATACTCAACTCAACTTCTTCGCTGAGCACCACGGAAAAAATATTTGTGATAGTGAATTTGGTGCGTTAGTGAATGCAATCGACAACAATCTTTCGACTGAACACATCACCACACTTCATGATTTGATCGACTTCTTCGAAAACAATATGAACACTTCGAAATCAGCTTCTTCAACTTCACAATCAAACATTTTCTCAACAACGTCATCAAACTCTTCATCATTTTCAACATCTGTCAATAACTTTGAGCATGAGAGGTACTTTGAAGAATATGTACCATCTCAACAAATCTCATGGCCGTCATTATCAGTCCCTCACATGAAGGACTACTTGTATTTTGAGCGCAAAGGCTCATTTGTCTCTGCTTCAGCTGTTGGATATCTTCCTCAACGCTCTCTGGTTGCCCTTGAATCTTCGACAATGAAAGAGAAAGTGCAACGTTCAAGAAAGACCTTCAACTCTGATATCACATCATCTAACTCTTCTCTTCTTTCTTAATCTTCTCAAGATCTTCTTTCAAGGAGATTTGAGCTTCTTCTTGACTCTTCTTCTTTTAATGAATCTCAAAATTGTTCTTTTGGTGTCCCCTATTAAGAAACTAGTTGTTGTGCATGCTTAGCTGGCACTCTATCGGAAGGGTGCTGGACATGACTGTTCGTATTAGATATTGCAGCCTTCGGGCTGCTTTATCCGGACCTGGATACGACGAACAGCCTCCCAGGTGCACAACAGTTAGAATCCGATTGTTTTCTTTTGGTTATTGTCCCGCTTATACATGTATATATCGAGATTCATTAATAGATAGAGTTGTGAAGGAATTCATTGATCTTTGAGTGAGGTTTTTGGAAGGGAGAGTTGTTGAGAGTGTGAAATGTTGTTTTATCATTGTGTTTGTCTTTTTTCTTTGTTGGATTTGATCTTTTTGAGTCAAAGTGAGAGAAATATCAGAAAGGGGAGAGTGGATGGAAAACAGAGGGAAAAAAGACAAGTAAGTTTTTGAACTTTTAATATAAGTATTCTTTTTTGTTTGGAATTGTCTTTGATACCATGAATTTGTTGTTAAAGTACTGTTTCTTCTTATATTTTTTATTGTTCAGAATTGTTGATATTTAGTTGACATTTGGTGATAGTTTTTATGGTTATGTTTTAGAATTATGTTTTATTGAAAGTTATTGAATCTGATTTGAAAATTTCTAACAGTTTTCAATTTTTAAAATGATTAATATCATGAAGTACTTTTTGTTTTTTTATGTCATTTTGATTGCAAAACGATTGTCATTTTTTAACGAATTTTTTTTCATTTCACTGATTTTCTATGAAATCTCAATACAATGAAAAATTGATGTTTGAAAACATTTAACGAAAAAGTTACAACAAAACCATCGATATTTGTGAAATAAGAACCACATAATTGCAAAATCTTTTCAAAAAAATTTTTAAAAGTTTGAATGAAAAAAAGGATCTGACCCATGATCCGAATTTCCAAGGGGTCAAAAAGATCAAAAAAATAAGCGTTAAAGGGCGAAAATTGCAGGTAGAAGAATGCAGTTTTTTGGCTATAGATGAAGTTAAAATGGTGAAAACAATCATTTTATGCAAAAAAAAGACCCCTGAGGATTCTGTCATTTTGTGATCGCCATTGTTTTCTTTAAAATGTTTTAAATTTTAAATTTATTTATTTCTTTTTAAATATTACGATCTTTATAAAAATTTTAAAATTTTGTGAGTTTTTAATAAAGTCTATTTTATTATATTAATAAATATTTTAATATAAAAATTTCAGTCATTAGCTGATTTAACCCATAAAACTGATTCCTTCGATGTCTTCTCAGAAGTTGTCTTCCTCTGGATCTTCTAGGATTCATTCAAGCTTGCGGAAAAGCAGTATAATGAATGATGTTGATTCACTGTCAAACTTTTTTGGACAAATGTCAATTGATCATGCGAATAAAGTGCTCTTTGTATTTTTTTGTAAATCTTCCAACGGAAATATTTTTCTGAATAATCTAATGAAAAATTTTGGATGTTTGTTTCTTGTTTTATTTTTTGTTTCTTTGTTTTTGTTTTATTTAACATTAAATTTCTTTCTTATTATCTTTTTTATGTATTTTTTATATTCATTTAAAAATAAGTACCATTACACAAAATCGTCCAGAAGATGAAGCTCCCTTTCAATGAATCGAACCCGCATGTCCAAGAAAAAATGCTGCTGTGCCTGACTGAATGGTTTTCCCAACATGAACTTGAGCAGGATTTTTCTTACAGAATCAAATGCATTGGAGATAATTTGAAGGAGGATGACAAAGAAAAATCGACAAATTTAACATTACGGAAGCCGTCTTCATATTCATGTTGCAGTGTCATTTCTTCAGACGAAGATGAGGCTGATGATCAAATGTCTGAAGAAGAAGAAAGTGATGAGGAAGAGACAGAGAGTGAGGAAGATTTTCTGAAAAGAAAAGAAAAGAAATGCAATGATATTAAAGGAGGTAAGATGGAAATAGAACTCGAGGTTTGGTTTTTTTTTTATTTTTTTTATTTGCCTGATTCATTAAAACAGGCAAATCAATAATTGTTTGATTTATTTTTTGTATGATGTTTAGAAGCAACAAACTTCAATGGAAGCATTAGGAAATCCTTATTCAATTCTTCCAACAGTTCCACAGATGAGCAGTTTCTTTCAATTTCCTCCTTCTTTGCTATTCCCGACTAACCCTTTTTCGAAAGAATCACGTTCATATGTACAGGTGTTGTGCGAAAGTGGAAGGGAACTAATCAATTTTGGAGCTTCATGTGCTTTGGCATCTGTTTGTCAGTGTTTAGCTTCATTTGGTGTGACTTGTGATGTCAAAAAGAAACGTGGAGGAGCATTTATTTTTGGAAGGCTATTCAACGCAATCCGTTCACACAGCATCACAAAAAGGATCTGGGGAACAAAATCATTCAAATCATTCATCGAAAAAAATGGTGGGAGCATTACTGATCCAATGGGAATAACAACAGCATTCAATTCTGTTTTGAACAGTGCAGTAACTGATGGATGCAATATCAAAAAAGATTTCATTGTGAAGCAGTCTTCATTCAAACTCTGTGGGAGGTGTTGCCATGTTCGCGTCAACAACCAGTGCCCTTCGTTTTATGTTATTATTCATCATCCATCTGTTGTTGAAGGGTTGAATCAATCGTTGAGAGTGATGGAGCAGATTACTGATCAAGAACTATGTGTTGACTCATACTGTGGGATGAATACTATGTTTTTTCAGTGGACTCGAATAGATAGATTTCCGAAGATCCTGACCGTTTATCACAGCTTACAAGATAACATTCCAGTTGTGCCTCCACCAAAAACAATAACATTCTGTGGAAATGGTTCTGGGCCAAAAGCAATGACTGTCACGTCTGAAAAAACAATTCAACAGAAAGGTGAGTTGCTTCAGTTTCCTCGAACCGAGTATAACTTTATTGGATACATTCTTCGCTCTGCAAAACCTTCACCAATTGGACATTTTATTGCTGTTGTTGTTGAGGGGAAAGACGAATCGACTGGAGAACTTCAGCTGTTGGAGTGCAACGATGGTGTCATCTCTCGTGTGAATCCAAAGTTCAATAACGCTTATTGGAAAGCAATGGCAAATGAAGGATGGAGTGGAACTATGTGCTTTTATAAAATCACTCAATCGAAAGATTAAATTGTTATTTAGTTTATTTTTCTTTCTTTCTTTCTTTTTTTTTGCCAGATATTTTTTTGAAAAAAATTTTTTTCTCTTCTCTCTCTTTTTTTTTCTTTGTTTTTTAACATTTTTTATTTTTGATTCGTTTTGCAATTCGTTGAATACAAGACAACAATATTCTAATATTCAATCAACATTTTTTTCACGTAACATGACTTTTGAAACCATATGACTATTGAAATTGTGAATAAAAAAATCATTTCTAATTTAATAATAAAATACCCAAATTTCTGAAAAAAAAGAATCAATAATAATGAAGCAAAAAACTGATTAGCAAAGTTCAAATATCAATATCGAAAATATTAAGTTTGAGATAATAACATATGTCAATAAACATGTAAAATCTTTTCAAAAAAATTTTTAAAAGTTTGAATGAAAAAAAGGATCTGACCCATGATCCGAATTTCCAAGGGGTCAAAAAGATCAAAAAAATAAGCGTTAAAGGGCGAAAATTGCAGGTAGAAGAATGCAGTTTTTTGGCTATAGATGAAGTTAAAATGGTGAAAACAATCATTTTATGCAAAAAAAAGACCCCTGAGGATTCTGTCATTTTGTGATCGCCATTGTTTGGACAAAGAAAAAGAGCTGATGCTCTTCAAATACAACGTTTTAAAAATCAAAAAAAACATTTTACTAACTCTTATCACGTATATAACAATTAGACAAACAATAAAAATTTTTCTGATATTTGTTTTTTTTTTTCAATAAATATTCAAAATTTCAAAAAGATATGGTTCTGATTAAAGCTGGAGTTTTGTTTCTTTCATTTCTTTAAAATCACTTGCTTTTCCAACTTTTTACAGGTTTGCTTTAACTTTCTGTTTTTTAATGTTTGTTGTAATGCTATTATTTCTCAAATATATTTTTTATTTACCACTTTTTTTAAAAAATATGTCAAAATATATTCAAAATCTTTATATTTTATGTTTGTTTGTCAGTAATATCTGATTCTTAAACTGTTGGCCTGTATTTATCTTGCGTTGCTGCTTTTATGGAAATGGTTTTTAAAAAATGGAGAATTCTTCAGATGCTTCTTTCAAGCGAACATATTTTCTGGCGCTGATTGAGTTCACTCTGCTGCTCGTGCGCCAACAAGACGAATGAAATATCATTCATTCATTCATCTTCTTGGCGAGTTGCAGCTATTATTGAAGAAGTGGCATATTTTTAATGTGAAAGTGCTTTCACAGCGCGTTGTGGCTAATGCAATGAGACGGGGAATTCAATTGTTTGTTGGCGGAAGACAGCTGCGAAAGAGCAAGAAAAGCAAAAGAATGCTTCGATTAGATGCAGGACAAGGGAGACATTTGTTACAGAAGCTGAACTGCAAAGAAAGGAAACGACCGAGAACTAAAGAAGGAGGAGAGATAAAGGAATGAGAATAGAAAGGGGCAGAATAGAAAATTAGAAAGGTTATTTTGTTCAATCCATTTAATTCAATCTTCATTTTTTTAAAAATCAATTTTGAACTTAATATTTGTAATATTTTAAGGCCATTTCATGATTTTATTTTATTTTTTCTCTGATTCAGATACAGAAAACATTCTCACATGGCTTTTTTTGACGAAGCAGACGCGTCTGTTGAATATGCTAGTCTCAGAATTGCGAGCAGAAAACAGATGGTGCGGTGTTGGTGCGCGTCCATTTGGTTGGTGATGGGCTGAAACATGGCATACCGGGAGTTGACAGTCGAAGAACAAAATGCAGGAGTCGGTTGGGCAGTTTGAGCGGTGGGAGGCAGAGCGGGCAGGGTCGGGGAAGCAGGAGCTGCGGCGGCGGCGGGCAGCTGGGGCAGCAGAAGGGGTGTCGCCGACGCTGCTGCTGCTGAAGCCGCGGGGTGAGTTCTTTAAGGAATCGGAGCTTTCGCGTGTGACGACGGTGCAGAAGAAGATGAATGTGGGGGAAGAGTTCAAGGTGTCAGTGATGCTGCGGGAGGACGAGAAGGAGCGGGAGTGGAGGGAAGGGGCGGTGAAGATGCGGGAGATAAGGCTGCGGCTGAACCGAAAGCTGGGAGAGAAGAACGCGAAGAGGAGGGCAATGGAGATGAGCAAGACGATGCTTGCGAGGCAGAGGAGAGAAGAAGCGAGGTGAGAGTTCTATTTGGAGCAGAGGCAGAAAGGGCGAGAGTGGAGGGGAGATGAATGGGGTTTGGAAGAACAGACGAGAAGAGGATCAGTAGCAGAAGCAGACGATGGAAGAGCACATTCTGAAGAGGGGAGAAGAAGGAGAAGAAAGAGAAAGGGGAGAAGTCAGCGAGAATTGCTACGTGATGGAGGATGAGAGAGGAGATGGGAAGGAGGCAGAGGGAAGAACAAAGATTGGAAGAGGAAGGAGAGATGAGGATTTTGAGGAGGATTTTGAGGAGGATTTTGAGGGAGAAACGCCGAGAGGGAAAAGGTCTGGAGAATGGGCGGAAGGAAGGACATCTGCACCAGCGACAGCGAGAAGCCGAAAGGAGATGACGTTTCTGTATTCGCAGCCAGACAGTGTTGTCCTTGTTTATCCGCAGCGGATGGTGGAGCGGATGGTGTTGAGGGATTCTGTGTAGCCAGGAGAAGAGGAGGAGGCGTTGCATGTGGATGTCGATGAGCATTGCAACAGCCGCCGCCACCACTGCTATCATCATCAGCATCCGCACTACCGCCGCCGCCATCTTCCTTGGAGATACGAGCGGACTGGCGATGGCGAAGATGCAGAGGAGAGTGGAAATGAAGATAGAGACTCCAAAGAGGATGGAGAAGACAGAAGTGGAGATGAAAAAGAAAGTGGAACGGGAGAGAGCATGGAGCATGAAGAGCGGGGTGCAGCGAGGCAGGGCAGAATGACGAAAGAAGCGGAAAAGGAAGCACAGCAAAAAGACCAGGACAATGTCCAGGACGAGAGGCACGAGGACGAAGGGGGAGAAGGAGCGAGAGGAATTAGAGGGGGAAGCTGAAGCCCAAAATGGATCTGCAGGAGACGGATTAGGGGAGCCGCTGTTCGCAACACTTCCATGGTCACCAGAACCGGATGAGCTTGAGCCATATTGCTTCCGTCCGTATGCAGTACGGCACAAAGCAAGCGAAGAGAAGGAACAGCGTCTTTCATTTATCACGACATCGGAGCCATCGGAAGCCGCAGTATCTAATTTTCTGTTTGGCTCGCTTACATCGTGGACAAGTTGATTGGGTGTGGAGCCGAAGATAGGATTTGGGGCATCAGATGGATGAAAGAGCGGAGGAGAAGGCCAAGAGCGTTGGACAGAGAGAACGAGCGGAGAGCAGACGGAAAGAAGTGATGGGTTCGGGGATGTCCCACTTCTGCGCCTGAGCCAGGTGAAGCGGGCTGAGAAATCGCATCGGGAAAAGAGAGGAAAGCTGGAATGCCGAAGGGCACTGACGCCAATGCGGGAGAGGTGAAGGTCAACATCTTCTATAAACACAATATGCGATGAACACTCGGCATGTTAACTGCGATATATCTTCTCTTTTGCTTACCACTCAGCCTTCGTTAAGCCATCAGCATGTTATGAATTTGTTCCAGAGGCAGCAGCAGCAAGAGAAGGAGCAGACATAGAAGATTCCGTTAGTGAATATTGAGCGCACGCTGTATATTTCGTGTGCGTAGTTGGATGTTGTCACGAACCTGTTTTATGCGCTGAACGAGAACTTGATTGTTAAAAGCGACAGACTTACCGTCGATGAGAAGTGAACGACGAATGACTAGCTAGTTTTAGGTGCGGACCACCTTGTAAAGTTCTCTAACCTACACGGTTTTTCGCATTGTCTGGAAGGATACAATAGAAGAGAGTTTGGAAAGCTTTGTGGGGTTGTATTTGAGTTACAATACGCAGACCAGTTACTGAAGAATGCGGTGGAAGCAGCAGAGAAGAGGGGAAATGGAAGCTTCAATGGAATCTACCAGTCTGAGTTGTATTTGTTGTTGTCTGATTTGAGCGGGGCAGAAACGCAGGCGAAGAAGTCTATCATATAGTTAAATAGGATTGCGAATGAAAAGAAGACACAGTTTATAACACATGAGAAGAAGTTTGGAGAAGAGGCGAAGTTTCACTCCCCAAGTGTTGAAATCTTTAGAAGACTGGCTAAAGAATTCTTTTATCTTTGGTGAAACTTGGCTAATTACAAACAAAATTGACTAGATTTTTAAAGATGGGGTGTTTAAGGAAAGCGAAGGGAGTCAAAGGTGGAGGATATTCTGAGCTCGGCGAGAGAAAAGAACAGAATTTCAGGCGGATTAATGTTGGTGATGGAGAAGATTGGAAGAAATGTTTGAGTTGATTTTCTTTATATTTAATTAAGAAATATTATCAATTAAAAACAAATAATTTATTTCTATTTTTATTTCATATTCTTTTTAAATTTTGAACTATTTGCTTTAAATTCACTCTTGTTTTTCACAGACATTCTTGACAGGAATTTGTGTGCTGATTTCAACTGTCATTTTGTGAAAGTGCTAATTGACAATATGCATCGAAATGCCTGTTCGAACAACATTTCCTTAGAAATCATTAAGACGCTCAATCTATCCACTCTGTTGTGACTCAAACAATCAATAGCCAATGTGTTCTGATCAAGAAGAGATCAAAGTGCGATTCCTCATTTAATAAGGTTTGTTATATTTTTCTATTATTGAATATTTTGCTTTTATTCCATTTCATGTTTTTCAAATTAATCTTATTCAAATTTTTTATTCAATTAATTCAATCAATTAATATTCATCCATATGAATCATCCCTCACTAAATCACTTATTTTCAATCAGTTTCGATCGCGAAGCATGGGCTGCGGATCTCTTCCAGGATAACTTCCCAGTGTTTGTGTCAGCATTGGAATCAAAGCTGATGAAAAAGACTGAACTGGGAACCATCTCCTGCGCACTTGATGTTGACGTTATTGTTCCTGTGATGCAGCTGTCTGCCTCCACACCGCTCACCCTTGCTTTTTCTCGAAACATCTTCTCTTCGTCATCATCGCCTTCTTCTTATTTCTCAAATCTACCATCCACTGATAGCATCATCTCAACCCTGTTCGAGCCCGTCAAGCGCCCTTCATCCAAAGCAAACATCCTTTCTTCTTTCTTGCAAAAGAGATCTCTCCTTCTTTTCCATTACCCCTTCTTTTCTGAAAATGCCTCTCATTCCAGACGCTCCAGCTTTCCTTCTCTTCGGCCTCTGAACAGCGCAACTTATTCTCTTCACTTGAATTCTACTTTCACGAAAAGCATTATTTCATCAAATATCCTCAATAAGTTGGACACCTTCATTTTTTTCCATATCAAGTTCCACAATAGCTGCCACATGACCACGCCTTACGGGCTTTTCCAGCTCTCCAACATCAACCAACTCATTGCAATGTTCTTCTTCTTCATTGATGTCCTCCTACTGTTGAAGCGACATAATAGTGCAGGATGTTCTGTTCTTCCCATCATATTCAATCACTATCACATCTGAAGCCCGCTCCCCAATCAACAAAGTTGTCTCTTCCTTCCTTTTCACTCAATTTGAACCACCGCCGCTGAGCTTGTATTCTTCACATTTGTGATTTGCCCGTTCGTGCATGTTATCGGCAGAAACAAACATTTATTCAAATGGATCTTCTTTCTCTTCTTGTGGAAATAGAAGCAAAAATGGCTGAATAAATTGGATGACAAGCAGTTTACCTGAGATTCTTATCTTGCAGTTGTTTTCTGTAGCGTCACTGATGAACATCCTTTTTTCAAGTTCGAGAATTTTTCAACATAAATACAACAGCCAGAGAAATGAAGTATTTTGCTCATGTTTCTTCCATTGCTTTCAACAGCGTCAGATGATGTGTTGCAGAAATTATTGCTCCCTAATGAGAAATTCATTAATGACTTAGTGTTTGGATGATGAAATAGAAGGAGAGAGAGAAGGAGAGAGAGAAGGAGAGATAGAAGGAGAGAGAAAAGGACACTGCATAAGAAGAAGAAAGGGCGAATTACAGAAGTCGATTATTTCATTTGATGATATTCGGAATAACCTTATTGTGCTATTCATCTTCCTCGTCTTCTTCTTCGAAGGCCAAGACATCTGAATCTTTTGCAGAAGAGGCAGAAGACTTATTTACACGTATGGATGAAATGTCTGATGTAAAATATTTAGTGAAAAATTACATGACTGCCTATTGTCAACGAATTCATCTGAGTGGAAGGGTTACCAAGAAGCGGTTTACTCAATTACAGAGAAGAGAGATAGAAGAGGAAGCAGCAGGGAGGGTTTGAGCCTGAGTTAAAGAAAGTGTTTTGTTTTCTTTTTCTCCCCTCTTCTTCCTCGTCTTCTTCCTCGTCTTCTTCCTCGTCTTCTTCCTCGTCTTCTTCCTCGTCTTCTTCCTCGTCTTCTTCCTCGTCTTCTTCCTCGTCTTCTTCCTCGTCTTCTTCCTTTTCTTTTGCGTCGTTCATTTCCCAGTCCCCCTCCATGGTCTCGTCCTCTGATGATGCTGCTGTTAGCATCAGGTGGGTATTGGAAGTTGCATCATTTTCTTCTCTTCCTCCTCATTCTCTTCTTCTAATCCTTCTTCTTATCTCCTCCTTCTCGATCTCCTTCCACTTTCAACGCTTTCTGCAAATTTCTTCTTTTGCTGGATAAGGAGCTCTCCAAAAAAGAAGAAGAAGAAGGAGAAATTGAGAGAGAAAGAAAGAGTTTCAAAGATAAGAAATAGCATGTATCAACTTTCATAATATCTTTTCGTATTGCATGCACAAAAACTATTCTGTTGCTTCAACTGCATCTTCCTCTTCACCTTCAGCTTTTTTGTCTTCTTTGTCTTTATCTTCGCAACATTCCATTGCACCCACTTCAGAAGCCCCCTCGCATCGTGCGCACTCTTGCAGGGCATCTTTGATGTCCAACAATATTTTGCTTTGATCTGAAGTTTGCTATCCACATATTCATTGTCACTGTATTCTCGTAGAGAAATTTTAAACAAATCAACATTCCAGTTGCCAAATGCTTCTGTTCTGTCATGTCCAACAACCGAGTTGTCTTTCTGAGTGATGTTTCCCATGAAGGCGAACAAGGGCTCTTTCACAGAAGCGACAAGGGATTCACACACAAAATACATATCTCTTCCAACACTGGCCTTGTTGGCTGAAAACACGATATTGGTTATGGAAAAGGTTGTGGATGACACTTGTGAGCCTTCATTGAACTCGATCATGAGAGCGCCACCTCTTCCTCCAGAACTTGTATCCTCGCTCACAGAGCAGCTGGAGAAGGCTGTGTCACTCACTGAAAAGGAGTTGGCAGGGGTAGATGCTGCGAATGAGATGCACCCGCCATCGGTTGCAGTCTGTTGGCTCAACTGTTCTGAGTTGATGTTGGTGATGGTGCATTTGGTGAGGGAGAGGGAGAGGGCGGGGGAGTTAGCAATTAATGAAGAAATGAAAGAAGAAAGAAGAGGAAGTGCAGGATGAGGGGAATGAATTTCTTTGGCGATTAATGAGCGATTGAGTGTGCATGCAGAATGAGAATGCAAAAGAAACAATAATGGAAAATTTTGGATGAAGAGCAAAGGGGATGGAGAGAGAAGTCTATAAGTTATAAGATCAGGGGAAGAGAGAGAAATAGAAGAATTTTATTCAGTTGTTCTTGGAAATATTAACTTTTCCACAATTCCATCCAGTTACTCAATCACTAGACCGGAATAATGATTATGTGATATTGAAGCCAAAGAAACAAAAGATACAAACTATTGTCATATTTAGAATGTCAAAAAAAAATATTTTTTTATTCAAATTTAAAACTTTTTCAATGTATTTTGCTTTCTTTTCCCAATTATGAGTATTGCAAAGTTAGTCTTGAAACTTCTATTTTTTTTCTGAAGTTTTATTTATTCGTTAAAAGTAAATTAAAATTAAACTTGATCAAAAAATTCTTTTTAATGAAAAAAGGTATGTATTTTTTGTATATATAAATAAAACAAACATATGTTGCGATTTTAAAAGTTAAATACTTGTAACAAATGAATAAAACTCTTTGATCAAAAAATACCACTATAAATTTTATTTTTTCAATTTTTGATCTTTTTTTATAATATCAAAAAAAATCACCCATATGTTATAATAATGTTTTAATGAATGAGAACATATTTTTTCTTGTTTTTCATTCATTTTCCATCCATAAAATCTTTTTACAAAATATATATATATCCTTTTTTTGTAATTGGAGCTATTTTCACTAAAAAATCGATTTTTTTATCAAGAATTTCGATTTTTCAAAAATTCAAATATGTGTTCAGTTTTATCTTAAAAAAATAATTAGATAATTAAAATATCGTTTTTCATTTGGGTGAAAATACGGACTTTAAAGCTTTAAATGCACATAGCATTGAAAAATTACTTCGCTCATAACTTTATTTGACTTTCTCAAATTTCAAAATAAATTTGATTTTCATACCAGTAAACAGGCATTGTTGAAGTCAAAACATATAGTTTTCCAACATTTCACGAATTAAAAAAAATGAACCCATTTTTATTGTGTTTTTTGATCTCAAAAAGTTAATCTGAAGTGCATAATTTTTCAATGAAAATGCCTGAAGTCAAATATTTTGTCCCATTTAAAAAAAAACTATTTACAGATATCACACAAATTACCGGACATCCCACAAAATTCCGGACAAGATCGATATCACGATAACTGCAGGAGGAATAATTCTGATAATTTTCCTCAAAATATATTTCATTATTACAAACTCAGTTGATAAACAAGACTTTCAAAATAGCTCCATTTGTGCTCAGAGAAAATTATTTCTATAATCTCAGAAAAATAGAATTTTGAGTTTCTCCGAGATTTCAAAAATAAATTTTTACTGATCACAAATAAAGCTGTTTTGAAATTCTCGTTTATCAATTGAGTTTGTATTGATGAGATAAATTTTGAGGAAAATTATCAGAATTATTCCTTCTGCAGTTATCGTGATATCGATCATGTCCGGTAATTTGTGCGATATCTGTATGATGAATTAACAAAAAATCAAAAATAATTTTTTTTAACAAAACAAATTAATTAGTTATTTTTTGTTTTTTCAGTGTGAAGGAACATCGTGAATAATCATAATCGGATGAAGACACAAAAAGTTGGGCAAAACCTGATGTGATAATATCAGATTATGACTGCAATTATGGAAAAAAAAAGATATATCCAAAACTTTTTCTGCAACCGCATTATGATAAGTCTTTCATTATAATACAAGAAATACACCATTTATTATTCAAATTTGGAAAACTTATTATTCAAAATTGTTAAACTTTTTAATCAAAATTAATAAAAATCAGTCTTTTTTATAAAAAATTATTTTACATAATACGATCACTGGCTGAGTGTCAGAAGGTGATTAAAATGTTTTGTTTTTTTCATTATTCTTAAAAAGGATGAAAAATCGAACCCCGATTTTTATTATTTGTGAATAAGCATAAAATTTTTTGATTTTTCAGAAAAAAAATCGTTGTCATAAAAATCGGATAATTTTCAAACGAACAAACCTCTCATTGCTTGGCAAAACATCATTCAATCAAAATATTTTATTTGTTATAATTTATCAAACTGAATATATATATTTTTCACAACTGAAAAAATCCATGAATGCATTTTCGAAATTCTTCATTTGTTATTTATTGTTCATCTTAAGATCTTTTATATCCAATAACTTTTCTTGATTGAATTATATATAATCCAACAATGCAATGTTATATAATTCAAAAAATATCCGATTTTTATGACAACGATTTTTTTTTCTGAAAAATCAAAAAATTTTATGCTTATTCACAAATAATAAAAATCGGGGTTCGATTTTTCATCCTTTTTAAGAATAATGAAAAAAACAAAACATTTTAATCACCTTCTGACACTCAGCCAGTGATCGTATTATGTAAAATAATTTTTTATAAAAAAGACTGATTTTTATTAATTTTGATTAAAAAGTTTAACAATTTTGAATAATAAGTTTTCCAAATTTGAATAATAAATGGTGTGACTGAATAATTCTAAAATTGAGAAATAATTTCAAAAAATATAGAATGGAACAAAATTCATGAAGCAAAATATTTTGTCCCAATAAAACATATTAATATTTAGAAATTTATCAGTACTCATTTTCGGGGGAAATGAATGTTTGCTAAGAAATTCTTCATTATTCATAAATGTCGAAACAGTCAAACTTCTAAATAAACTTTTAATAAATTTGGATTGTGACTAAAAATTTTATTCGATAATTTATCATTCTTGACACACATTCTTCAAGAGCTTTTTCAGACACGGAAGAAGTTTTCTAATTCTCCTGAAGAATGTTGCTCATTTTTTTCCCCAAACTTCTCATACTATAAAAGCCTTTCAATTGAAGAGTTTTTTAATAGATATCATTGAAATAAGTCATAACTTTTATTACAAATTTGCTTTATAATCTTCTTACGTTATGAGAAGAGAAGTTCACATTGATTTTGTTTTTTAAGTATTTCTTCATTCATTGTTTCCATCAGAAATTCAGACATCATAAATGGAAACATTTGTTCATTTTCATCTTTCAGTTGAAATCCATTCGGAGCTGCTCAAGGAACTTTTGAGTACATGAAAGAAAATGGTAAACTGGTTTTATTATACAGGACATTCTTTTGACTGATGAGGATTTTTTATAATAAAGAAAAAACAGAAAAGAAAGATAGAAAAAAGTCAAGAAAAAAAGAAGAAAAAGAGAATGAAGTAATAGTGAATTCTTTGAGAATTGAAAACCCACATTTTGAAAAAATCAACACTGAGATTTTTTTACAATTATTTTTCTAACAATGATAAGAAAAATATTTGGAAAAAATAGTGAAACGAGATCTTGCTGATAATGTCTATTAATAATATTTTTTTTTTAAAAAAATAAAAATAACATGAATTCCACAAACATAATTGGGACAAAATTTTTCCAATCCAACTTTTGTTCCGACCACAATTTTTTTTCCAAGATTTTCAATTTCTATATTTTTTTGTCATTTAAAGTTGTTGGGGTAAAAAATGCAACCAATACTACATTCCTTTGGAAAAAAAAAAAAAAAAAAACATACCTGAATAAAGTGAATAAAAAGTTTGTTTTCCTGGGAAACTGAATCTGGACCCAAAGCCTGCAAGTTATTGCAATAATTGAACAATTATTGCAAATAACAGGACGGATTCAGTCTTGTCCTCAATTTGGAATAGCCCAAATCTCACAGGATAAGCAAAAACAAACTTTTTCTTCACAAAAGGCAAAAGTTCAAAAAAATAAAAAGAAGAAGACTAAAAAAAAAAAAAAAAAAGAAAAAGAAAGAAAGAAAAAAGAAAGAAATGTTTGTTGAAGAAACCTGTTATCAACTTCTTTTGTTCAAAATAAAGCAGCAATTAATCTGACGACGACGAAGAAGAAGAAAAAAATCTTATTTAAAAACCGTTTGGCTGAAACAAGTCAATCTCAATTGAATTCTTTTTTTCTCATTCTCTTTCTCTTTTGCTCAGAAATCTTCAATTGAAATTCATCCAAATTTTGTTTCATTGCCCTTCACTTCCATTCCATCCATCATCTGAAAGTGACTCAATCCCAATTCATCTGAGTTGTGTGTTGTCTTCTTTGTCGAAACGAATGAAGAAGAAGAAGAAGAAGAAGAAGAAAAGGAAGATCACAATTGTTGAAATGAAGACAGATGCTGTGTGAATGTTTGAATGAGGGAGGGAGAGTGTGTGAGTGATGTCGAAGTGGAAGATGAGAATGAGAAGATTGAATGAAATGAATGAAGAACACACAATTTTTGTTGAATATTCTTCAGATTCAACTGAAAATGTTGCTTCAGAACGAAATCTTTTCTCTTCTCTCTTCTCTTCTTATCTTTTCATATTTGTTTTTTCACATGCTCGTTTTCTTTCGTCTTTCTTCTTCATATTTTCTTCTTTTCTGAGATGAGATGAGATGAACGGAGATGTGTAGAATATTCCAATTACAGATACATTAAATATTCAGAAGCGTTTCTTGAAAATTCACCATAATCATTTTCGTTAACAAAAGAAATGTATCCATAAAGACTTTCAATGATATCTTCAAATCCTTCTTCTTCCATCTTTTCAAGCACTTTCTTTTTTGTTTTCTTTCTTTTCGCTTCTTCAACTTTGAGATACTTCTTTTCTTTCAGTCTTTCAGAAATATTCGAAAAGAAATAATAACAATTCTTTATCAAATCATCATTAATTGTTGGCTGCTGAATCTCCTCCACAACAGCACCAATAGCTCCGCTTTTCAACAAGTCATCAATTTTCTCTTTTCTCTTTTCTGCTGCACATCTTAATAAAGAGAGGCTTTGATGGCTTGTATATGGGTAATTATCTCTTGATGCTCGAATCATTTGAACAGTACTGCTGATGAGTCCAGCAAGTTCTTCGTTCCATAATGTGCATGAGAATGTGAACTCATTAATCACATCGAGCCATCTCTTGATAACAGACACTTCTTTCACTTTTGTTTCTTTTCTTCTTTCTTCTTTTCTCTTCCAATCCACACTCTTTGACAGATCTTCGATTTCTCTTGCTGCCTCTCTTGCAAAATGCAGATCATTCACAATTATGTCTTCCAACTTTTTTTCGTCAACAAATCTGTGCATCAAAAACGCCCAAGCACACTGATAGGCAAGCCGTGTCAGATTGTGATGGTCCTGATGGTTTTTGATTATCTCTTTGATTTCATTGAGGTAAAGTTCTTTTTCTAATAACTAATAAAAGATAAGAAAAAAATGCAAAAGTATCAAAATGGAAATAGAAGTGAACATACGCAAAATTGGCTAATGTGACTTAAAGCCAGTAAAGCTATTTCCGCTTCTTTTTGAGTCTCCTCGTTTCCCTCTTTCTTCGAGGCAGCTTTCAGAAGGCAAGGCACAATTATTAAACGTAATTCATCAGGAATTTTATTATCATTCAGCAAAGTGAAGCATTTGCAAAGATCAGTCAAATGCTTTTCATCCTTTTCATCATTTTTCTTCTCATTTTCATCAATAATCATCTCTCTTATTTTTTCGCGCAATAATGATTCATTAAATGCAAATTCAATAAAGCATTTCAGTTTCTTGCTATATCCAACATGCTTCAATAGTAAAATGGAATTTTTCAAGGTTATTTTCTCTTTTTTAATCATTTGGTGAATTTCATTGAACTGTTCTTTTGTGAAAACTAATTTGAATTCTTCTTTATTCATTTCATCAATTAATCCATTCATCTCTTCGATTTTTTGCATATGTTCAACTTCTCTGCAATCTT
Source organism: Monocercomonoides exilis (assembly GCF_001643675.1). Classification (NCBI taxonomy): domain Eukaryota; phylum Preaxostyla; order Oxymonadida; family Polymastigidae; genus Monocercomonoides; species Monocercomonoides exilis. The sequence goes on along the minus strand of NW_027150585.1, from coordinate 585,681 downwards.
CCTGTTCATGGAACAATTCTTCAAAAATCATTTAAAATACAAAAATTTTGTTCAAAATTGTTCAATCCAAACAAAAGAACAAACTTGAAAACTGTTCTGTTTTAGTCATCATCTGCATTCTGTCTTCAGATGCATCATTTGGCAAACTCATTCTGTTTATTCCAAAAAATATTCAAAAAGAGGGAAAAGGATGATTAGAAACAAAATAAAAGATAAATACACACATTGTTGATTATCCTGCAAAATAAAAACGATCGCAATGCAAACTGTACTGTTTTTGTTATATGAAAAGAATTGCAAAAGATATTGCGAAGAAGCCCCAAGGATTGGCTGTATGAGAATAAAAATGGAAATTTTTTGTTTCTTTTTGATCATAACCAACAGTTTATTTGAAGAATGATATTTATTTCAAAAATCATCAACAATTTGAATCACATTTTTTTGTCCAATGGAATTAATAGCAAATGCCTTATCAAAGAGGAAAAGAAATCTGGCAGATTGAATGAGTGAACGGAAGATGTTTTTAGTTGTTTTTTGTGGAGAAGAATGAATTTGAAAACAAGAACAGGTGATGCATGAAGGTTTGGCATATTTTATGGATTGTGTCATTTTGAGCTCATTTATCAATGGAACATTGGATCATGAAAGATGAAAAGAAAAGAAATTCAGAAAATCATCACAAATTGTCTGAACAAAAGAAAAGAAAAGTTCTTGAAAATGGGGAACATGCTTCTTGAGTGGCAGAAGATCAAGGCTCCAATGTTTCAATTGCAAAAATTATCCTGTGCAAAAAAGAAAAACAATGAAGGCCAGCTCCAATAGAAAAAATGGAGATTCTTCTGTTCATTGAGAGTGAAACATCAAAAGGAAATTTATTCATTTGATTGGATATTGTTATCAGATTTGTTCATTCAAGGCTGTTTTCATTTCAGTTGAAAAGAGATTTGGAGAAGAAGGAGGAAGACGACTTTACACAAAACGCACTCAATAAACACATCAGCAAGGTTATTTCTCAGCATTTGAAAGGGAAAATGGGATTCTGGAAAAAAGAAAGAAATTCAGTCAGATTTCAGTTGCATCAGAATGAAGAGAACAGCTTCCTTTTTGAGCAATACTCTGGCAATTCTTTCGTGATGCAGCAATCAACAGTTGGTGAGATTGGATGTTTTCCGTTCATCTTCAACGTTGTCTGTCAAACATTGAGGAATTTGTAAAAAAACAAATTCAGTTTGTCAAACATCACATGAATTCATCATCTTTCTGGATTGATTCCGATTCAAATGGAAGATTTCATTATCAATAAGAATCAACGCATGTTCAGCGAAATTCACAACTGAGCATTCCGCCAATCACATCTGATACAGCCAAGGCTGTAGGTTTTGCTGGAAAAAAACTCTACAAAATTGAGTTTCTCTTCCTCAACTTGGCTGATCTTGCTCTTCTGTTTTATGTGCATGCAATGAATGTTTGTTTTTCAATTTCTCAACTGTCAAACATCAATTTTTAATGTGTCTGAGAAGAATGCAGCTCTTCTTCTTTTTGTTCTTTCATCTCAAGTTGCGCACGTATTCAACATAGAGAGACCATTGAAAAGAACAGAGCAATAATCAAAAGAGGAAGTTGCCCTGATGAAGATATTTGAGAAAAATATCAACTCATCAGCATCACTTAGCAAATGCATTAAACTCTAAAAAATTCGGAGAAAACACTGTTCATAAATGAATATCATTCAGAACATGATTTTCATACAAATTCAAAAAGGAGGATGCATTTTTTATTTTTGAAATGTCTTCGAATTCAAAAAAAACCTTCAAAAACATATTTCAGCTTGTACGTATACCTGACGTAGATCATTTCAGTTGATAATTCTTTGGGAACAGCTGAAAAACTAATTTTCTGATAAATAATTGACTCTCATTCATTCTTTGATTATTCAAACATTAAGTTCCTTGAACATCAATTTTTGATAAGTTTTCAACAAAACGATGAATTACGAAGATAATCACTTCAAAAATAAAAAAAAGGAAAAATATAACGAAATGATATTTCTCAATATTATTTTTTCATTTCAAAATTATAATCAAATAAAATGTGATAAGATTATTACAACTCAAAATTGCCTTATTAACGATGTTTAGAATTTTTAAATGAAGCGAGTTTGTTGAATGAAGCATTTCTTCTTCAAATAAACTTATTCTTCATTTAAACAACCTTTGCTAATGACAATTAAAAAAAAAAAGGCTCCATTCACTCTTCATCAATTAAAAAGATTCAATACAACAACCTTTGAATATTCAAAAACGGTAACACAACCTTTTTCAGAGATAAAAGCAAATGTTAATTTTGCATCAAATGAAAACTCCATCAAATGTGCATGTTGATTTCGAAAAAATAAAACAAACAAAACAAAAATTCAATTTATAAATCAAACTATTCACATAAAACATTAAACTTTAATAAATTTCAAATTCTGGGTGATATAAATGTGATGTACAACAATTAAAAGTTATGCGACTTTTATGCTTTTTAGCATAACCGAAATAAAACAGCAAAAGCTAAAAAAAGAAACACTTGGGATGGAAATGAACTTAATACATGAAAAAAAAAAACGTTTCAAAAAAAAATGGATATGAAATAAAAATATTAATTTGTTGTTTGAAAGAGAAAAAAAAGAATTGATTCACTTTCAAAAGAACATTTGGAAAAAAAAATGGAATATAATAAAATATAATAAAATTAAATTAAATTAAATTTAAAAAAAAAAAAAACTAGTATATTTAAAGCGAACGAAATCGAATAAAGTATTTCAACAAAAAAGTGCAAATTTCTCTTCAGATAACTAAAGATACACAAATAAACCAAAATTACACACATATAAAAGGAGAGAGGTAAAGTTTGAAGTACTAGTTCCCTCACAGACACTTTCAATGAACAATAGGCATTATTTTCAATGGAAAAAAAGATAATGTTAAAAAAAATCTAAAAAACTACTAAAAAAAGAATGAGAGCGAGAGAGAAGAAGAAAACTTCAAAAATTGATACCCATTTTACAAGATTTATTTAAATGGATACTAATTTTTTTGAAACTAACATTAAAGAAAAGAAGACTAAATGTCTAAAAACGAAAGCACAAGCACATAGATAAACGCAAATACACACACATATAAAAAAAACACACACACAAAACTAGCCACAATCACAAATCGTCGTTGTTGTCATTGTCGTTTTCGTTGTTATTCTGATTGTTATCATCCATCCCGAAACAAGTGTCTGCAAAGTTGATGTCTTCGTCGGTGAAGTGCATGTCAAACAGCGAAACCAGCTTCCTCTTCCCAACTGCCTTCGCTGCATCGTTCTTTGAGCGAAGCAGGTCTGCAATCATAGTCAGCCGCTGCCTCAACAGCAAATGCTCTCGCTTGTGCCTCTCTATCCCTTCGTAATTCTTCGCTGCCATTTCTCTCTCCTCCTCGTTGAAGACAGCAAACGCCGTCGACGAAAGCTGGAAAAACGTCGCCACCAATGATTCATAAGGCTCGTTCTGGTTGATTGACGTGATAAGCTGCTGCGCATAGTCCAGAATTGCCTCTCTTCCTTTATCGAATGAGTCGTGCCCTGTCACCATCGACGGCATCATCACAATTTCCTTCTCACCTTCTTTGATTGGCAGCAAATCCAACAGCTTTTCAGATGCATTTTCGATAAACGCGATTTCCCCTATCCACATCAACCCATTCCCAAACATGGATACTAAATACAAAACACAAAACACAACAATAACAGCAATCAGAATAGTTACTGACTCTTGCACTTCTTCCTTTCCTTCAGTCAAAATCATGTTCGTCATCTTGTTTATGCCTCCCACAATATCATTTCTGAGTCCATTCAGAATGAATCGCGCTTCAGGGGTTAAATACGTGATGTTCTCAACATCCATCTTCGAAATCCTCTCCACATTTATCCTCATCCGCGCCAGAAGTGAGGTGAGGCCATAAAGGTTTCCATGCACTCCGTATATTCTCATTGGATCCACTTGAGAACAGTCATCAGATTCAGCCAGGAAGCACTCAGTGTCTGCTAGCAGCGTCTTCACATTGAACTCTGTCTTCATCCGCGACACAGTCACTGCATCGTATGTAACATCGTCTGCATGCGAATACTCAGAATCGCCGAAGTGGCACCCCAAATGCACCGCATCGAAGTAATTGGACATCGAAACCAGCATGTTGCGTGCAATGAGTGGATCGCCAGAGCAATGGGAGGAGTTATGCATGACTGGATTGTTTGCTCTCGGAAATGTGATTGATTGGTCTGTCTTCAGTAGTGGAAGAGGCTGAAGAACGGATATCAGCAGAAACTGGATTTGGAACAGAATTGACGCACGCATTCCAGATAGAATGATGTTGGCTGAGATTGGCTTGAAGCCAGCAACATACGTGATTGTCAAAATAACTGTAACAAAAACAGCACAAAGACCAAGTATCACAAATAGAAAGATTGGCACTCGGATTTTAGCTGTGACTGGCTTTGGCAGCTGCTTGTATGCTGCTTCGTGCTTCTCTATATCCTTTTCCATTTGCTCTTCCCACGCTGCATCTTCAACGGCGTTTCTGATCATCCCCATCTGCCTGGCTCTTTCTATTTCCTCATTATCTTCGTCATCGTACGTGTATTTCATATCAACAGCTCCAATCTGTTGTTGTTGTTGCTCTTGAGGTTGTTGTTGTTGTTGTGCCTGCACAATTGGCTCGTTCGCATCCAACATATTTCGATCAGTCCTCAACTGTGCCTCAGAGACAGTGGGCATCGGAGCTGGCACGTCGATTTGTTGAAGCGACAGGTTCTGGCTGAATAACATTGGATTTTTCTGTTGATACACATTTGTTGGTGAGAGCGGGGGCATTATCTGAGTCGAGTTGAAAATAGACCCCGTTTCGTATTCAGACATCGTGTGCTGGATGGAGAACGAGGCAGTAGACGTCAATCCAAAGTGGGGCTGGTTATTATTTCCATTATTGTTTAGGCCACCTGTTCCATTATTTGAAAAGAGCTGTGGCATGAGAAGAGGAGTTTGTGACATGTTGTTCAGTTCGTCGAACTGGTTGATGCCAAGAGGCTTGGTTGTCTGCGGTGCCGCCAGCACATTTCCGCCGAACATCGGGTTGATAACCGTCTTTGGAGCGTTTCCGGTGGGAGTGGCATTTGCAACAACTGATGCTCCTTCGTGCTCAACCATCGCAACCTCGTTTGTGCTAAAGGGAATGTGTTCAGGAGGAGTCAAATCGTTCTTCGATCGACTGGACTGGGATTCTGCTCCTGATCCTTCGGACTCCGCTTTCTGATTGTTCAAAGAAGTGTCGATATTCGTCAGCAGAGGATGTGATTTTCTCCTTGCTCCATTTCCTTGTTCATTCGTTTGTGCTCCCTTTGTGCTCTCTTCGCTGACTGTTGGCATTTGCAGCTGCAAGCCAGATGTCGATGGAATCGTCGTCAGATGCTCTTCAAACAAAGAACTCGAAGAAGACAGAGAAAACGGTGTGTCGTGTATCGAATCCATAGAAGGGCCAGCACCAGACAACATCGAAGACGCTGACTTCACATAAGAAAGCTCCATCTCGGGTGAGTTCTGTTTAAAAGAGGATTTCCTCTTCTGCTGCGAATCCATCGACGCCTGCCGCACAAACATTGAGCGCGCATTGATTTCACCCAGCCCTTTCCCGTTCAGATGAGATGTCTGCAGGGAATTGCACACAATTTTCGATTGACTGTCTCCTTGCCCACTTTCACCTCCTCCTTCTTGCAAAGCAGATGCGCCAGGATCTTCCAAGAACTCTCCGTTGTGGTTGTTATCACCGTTGTGCATTTCGTTGTTGTCCAAGTAGTTGTCGTATGTCCTCGTCTCCATGCTCTCGCCCATCTCAATGTTGATCGTAAAGTCGTCCTCTTCGTCTTCGTCTCTCAGAAGTCTGCGAATGACACTCTGCATCTTGTTCTTTGGCATGTCCAGCATCGTCTGATACGCCCTCATCCGATTCTTCACTGCCTTGTGAGAGAATCTCACAAAAAGGAAAAGTTGGAAAATCGTCAGCGGCAACAGAAAAGCGGAGATGATTACAGAAAAGACAATGATGATCTGGTTGCATTCTGTGTTCATAAGGTCAAAGTAGTAAATGATGACTCTTTTCGCACCTTCCAAAATTGGAACAGGGCAGTTGAAGACCAAAAACTGTATGTTAGACAGATAATCAGGATCTTGAGGTCGAGAAGATATGTTCGATAGATACAGATGGTGAGTGATCTGTGAAACAGTCGCAAGCACCTCCAACATCGACGACGAGCGGAGTACCTGCCTTTTGGTGTCTATCACCTCCGTTGTCTCTCCGTCCTGTTCCTCTTCCTTTGTGGTCATCGTGAAGAAATACGTGCTGACGTCTGCCGTCTCCCACACCTCCAAGTTTGTGGTTGACTGGTGGATTCTGCCGAGCATAGAGGCCAGGCTTTCTGATGTATCGTCCATCATCTTCAACAGATCTTTCTTCTGAATCATTCCTGCCGGCCACTTGTCTGAGGAAGTCGGGTTCGTGAAGTTGTACCTTTTGTCGTATATAAAGAAGTTGTATCCGATTGTGGCTGAACGTGCTGAATGAAACGACAAATCGCACACATTCCGCAGCGTCTGTAGGTTCTTCTGGTGATTATTCGTCATGATGACATACACAATCAGGGCAGCTATTAGCACAGCTATGTCTATCATGTGCGAAACAATGACTGTGAACTTCAGCTTGAAAATGTTCCCTTCTTTGTTCCCGTGCTCACCGTGCCCTCCCATCACCAGATCGACAATCGTTGACTCTTTCTTCTTTTTCTTTCTCCTCCTCCGATTTGACGTGTGATGCCTTCTGGCTCCACTCGAAGACTGCTGCCATTGCGCCTCGCTTCTCGCAAGAGACTCACGTTCACCATCCAAATTCTGTGCTTCCAATGAAGAACCCTCTGCTCCTTTGTCTCCGTTGGCGCCATCCTTAACACTCCCTGCATTCACCTCAAAGCTTCCCCGCCTCACAATACGAGGCATATTCGCCTCATGCTCTGCACCCGTCCTGTCTCCCCCTGCGCTTCTCCTCCCGCTCATCTCGTATGCCTCTCCCATCCCAAACGACCCATCGTGGAAGCCTCCAGCATGTGTATGTGCCATCGACTCGCCGTAGCCGTAGTCCTCTTCAATCTGCTCTGCCCGGTTCAGAATCATCTCTGCCTCGTCTTCGTCGTCGTAGATGTCCAGCAGCAGACGTGCATAGCTCCGCAGCACACCTGTGTTCTGCTCGTGCGATGCAATCAGCTCTTCGTAGCTTTTTCTCGCAACATCCTCGTTCTTCACAATCGAATTCAACAGACCCGGAATCGCCTTGTAGTCTGGCTGCATCGCTGTTGCGTTCTCGAAGAAGTCCTTCATCGCACTCACAGCCTGCTCGTGGTGCTTCTCTGCCTTTGCCAGCAGCGTCGTGAAGGCAAACGAGTTCATGTTGCCTGCCCCGTTCCCGCCGTTCTGCCCGTTTGCGCGCCCTCCGTTCTCTTTTGCCTTGCAGAACAGCACAAAGTTCAGAAACATGCCCGGAGAAAGCGATCGAGCTTTTTGGATGAGCGTGTTCGACTTCATGTAGTTTTTGCGATAGGCAGACAGAAACGTCGCATACTGGAAGCACAGCATGCTGTTGTTCGGGTTCGTCTTCAGTGCGTGTGTGTACACGTAATCCGCAAATGTCAAATGAATCATCGAATTGTATTCTTTCTGTTGTATAAAGCGAAGGGATGGCTCCACTCTTTCTGGCTTTTTCAGCGGAGGCAGAGCCAAAGAAGGATTTTTCGTGCAAATATCGGACAGCTGGTTGCCAAAGGCTGTTAAAAGATACTTTTTCTCTCTCATCTTTCGGCCAATCTTAGGCAACAGCACTGCACAAACAACAATTCCAGCTATTAGTCCAACAACTTGAAGCACAATAGTTATTATCCAGTTGCCTGTTGCTCCTTCAATTGCATACAGAATTTCGTCAATAAGTCTCAAACATCCAAACATGCACCATTTACTGCCCATCAGCAGATTTCCATTCAGTTTGTATATCGGCTGAATATACACAAAATACACCATCATCGCTAGAGAAGATCCAACAGTAACCACTCCGCGCCAGAATGGCCATTCAATCAGTGTTCTCATCGCAAACACACATCCAAACACAAGTGACGAGTCCACCGCTTGCCACAGCCCACTTGGTGATGACCATAGACCACCATGCTTCGAATTGTGGTTGAAAATCATGTTGTTTATTAATATTGAAGATATTAGAAGAACAATAAGTACCAGCATTGACACAATAAATCCCAAAAACGATAACAATGAACCCGAGCAACTGCCTTCAAATCCCCGATGGACCATTTGTCCTTCGGATTTATAGCAATCAAATATAGTTATGCATATCGAAGTCAATGGGATAAACAAGATGGTGTATGTAAAGTTCACAAGCCAGCGCAAAAGTGAAATGACCCACGGCTGCGAGCCAGAAATAACGCCTTGAAAAATCGCTGTAACCGCTATGTATATAATGAGCAATGCCAAATATCCTGCGCATCCTATTATTACAAACGAAACGTAATTTCCTGCTAAATATCCAAGAGACGTTCCATCTGGAAAGCCGACGCACTTACAGTCGCATGAATAAAAAATTTAACCCCAAAAAATATACATTCATCAAGTTCAGGATTGTGGAATGATAAGTAAATCACAAAGGAAAAAATTTAAAGATGAAAATCGCAAACCAAAGAAACTGTATTCACTTTTTGCGTGGAAACATCAACTCGAAAGAAACTGAGTGTAACCATCTGAAGCACTGTGAATGCCCATACGAAAATTTCCCATGTTTTACTCGGATGTTTCGGTTGATGGTAAAGAGGTGAAAAAAATGAAAATCCAACTGTTTCCAGTTTACTGAAACCTTCTGCTTGAGCATATTCATTCGTCATCCCGCTTGATGTCGAACACATCGACATGCTCTCTTCGCTGGCCATTTTTTTTTGACCTCTCTTAAAATAATAAACAAAAACTCAACGAATGGTTTTTTTGATGATCAGTAACCATATTTTTTGTTTTTCAGTTTTTTTTATGAAAATTATTCGTTTCATCATTTATTGCATCTTTAATTATTCAAAACAGAAATGTGTAATAAGAAAAAGAAACACTTTTCATTTAAAAGAAAAAAAAATATCGTCAACTATTTCATATCAATTGCAGATTGTGCAAAAAATTTTGACAAGTTCGATCACTCAACAACCACAAGAAGAATTATTCTGAAAATATATTTCGAAATCCTATTTCTGTATGATTTTAATTTATTTTTTTAACAACATTCAGTCGAAACGAAAATGAAAGTCTAGGATGCCAATTGAGTTGGTGATGAAAAGATGTTTTCTGGAGAAAAATGTCAGAAACTTCCCTCTTATTTTAATAGAAAGTGATCTTATATTTTATTTTGTGTTATGTCATGTTTTATGCACCAATTGTTAAGAAACAGGATTAAAAAAAAACTTAATCACAAAAAAATGAGGAATGTTTTTTGAATAAATTAATAAAACAAATTCATACGACAGTAATGTTTGTAATAAATACATCGATTAAAATCTGTTTTTATGATCAAAAAATACCACTATTATATTTGTTATTTCAATTTTTGATCATTTTTATTAAAAGAATGACACTTTTTGAAATCACTCTTTTGTTCGAGTCTTGATTTAAATTTTCTTCTCTCTTTGATTTTTAGTCAAAATATGTTTCTGCAATCACAATATTTTTAACAATGAGAGTTCCTAAAAACAAATGGCTAATTTTTTTTTGAAAACCTCCTTTTGTTTAATTATCAAATGAAATAAAAATTTCATTATAACATCAAATTTCTGTTCCCACTTAAGTTGCTTTCTCAAAGTGAAATAATAACATTGTTAAGGTTTTGTTTCCAATTCAGTGAAGTTTTGTTTGTTGGAACAGAAATTTGATGAAATAATGATTTTTTAAAAATATTTGTAAATTATACAAAAGGAAGTTTTCAAAAAATTTTTGACAAATCATTTTTTGAAATGATCCATAAAAGAAATATATTTTGTTCAAAAATCGAATGAAAGTTTGATTTCAAAAAGGATCAGCCATATTGGCATTTGAATGAAATTCATCACAAAATATTATCAAAAACAAAAAGAGTACAAAAAATATAATTTGATGGACTGCAATTCATTTTAAATAACAATGTGGAAGTAATCAAATAAACCGTTATATTAATTAATGCATGCCTTTTATTCACTTGGTTGTTTTTGAGTTTTGCAAAAAAATTTTTTTTATTTTTCCCATTGATAAAATTTTTTCAAAAATGATTGCTTTTCATTCAGTCAAAACGAGCAAATTGCAGAAAATAAAAAATAACCTAAATTGTTTGTTACATTGAAAAAATAAGCGATAAGTGCAAAAGATATATTGAATCGTTTTATTAAAATAGAAAAATTCATCAAAAGTCAGTTTTTTCTGAAATGAAAATGATTTATTTCAAAAAATATACAACACCGCAATAAAAAAATTGTGTATAAGTAGATGTCATATATGCTAATATACAACTGTGCAAATTGCTGTAAATTAAAATTGAATATTTGTTGAGATATTTTAATTTTAAATTTTTGTCCGGATAAAAAAAAGTCCGATAAAAAAACCACCCTAAGTATTTTTTCACAAAAATTTCAAATGCCTGAGTTTGTGGTCATTCTGTGAAATGATGAAAAAGAAATAGATACCATTTTGGAGTAACAAAAACAAATACAAAAGCATCAATTTTTGAGTTAAAATATAAATATGAATTTCATTTTCTCAAACATTTACAAAATAATCAGAAATATTCAATAACAAAGCATCAATTTTTGAGTTAAAATATAAATATGAATTTCATTTTCTCAAACATTTACAAAATAATCAGAAATATTCAATAACAAAGCATCATTATATTTTCCATTGAGAAAAAAAACAATTTATGAAAACTCCCAATGCAATCTTCACAACCTTCTTCTTCCAGCTTTTCAAATATCTTTCTTTTCGTTGCCTTTCTTTTAATTTCTTCCTTTTCATCATCCTCTTTTTCTTTTAATCTTTCTGAAATTTTACTTAACAAAGACAAACTTTCCACTATTGAAATATTAACCAAAGTTGATTGCTTCATTTCCTCCAAATAGATTCCAATAGCTCCGCTTTTCAAAAAGTTATCAGTTTTCACATCTTTATTTTCTGCTGCTGCTTCTAACAAATTAAGGCATTGTAATTGAATTCCAAAGTAATTATCTCTTGATGCTCTATACACTTGACAAATGCTTCTGATAAGCTCGGAGCATTCTTCATTCCATGATTTGCAATTGTGAAAACAATTCTCCGACATTTTGAGCCATCTCTTTAAAACAAGCTCATCTTCAGTTTCTTTTTCTCTTTCTTCTTCTTTTCTCTTCCAATCAATACATCTCATCAACTCTTCCAATTCTCTTCTTGCTTCTCTCGCAAAATGCAGCTCATTCACAATCACTTCTTCCAAGCTTTCGTCGTTGTAAAATCTTTTTATCAAAAACTGCCAAGCAGACTGATAGGCAAGGCGTGTCAGATTCTGATGCTGCTGATGATATTGAATAATATCTGCTATCTCATTCAAATAAAGTTCTCTTTTCATTTCCTATGCAAAAAAAGTGGAAAATGCAATTTAACAAGATCAAAATGGTAAAAAGGTTCTCAAACCAAATTTCCAATATTGCCCAAAGCCAGCAACGCCATTTCCACTTCCTTCTGAGCTTCATCTGTCTCGTCTTTCTTCAATGCAACTTTCAGAAGGCAAGGCACAATAATTGAATACAATTTTTTTGGGATGCTTACTTCAATCAGCAAAGCATAACATTCACAGATATCTGTAAGAATTTTTTCGTTTCTTTCTTTCTTCTTCTCATTTTCATCAATCATCATCTCTTTCATTCTTTTGCTCAATAACGAATAATCAAAAGAATATAAGAAAATCTTTTTCAGCACTTTGTAATATCCAATATGCTTCAATAACAAAATTGTGTTTCCCCATGATAATGTCCTTTCTTTAATCATTTTGTCCATTTTGTTGAACAGCTCTGTTTTTAAAATAGATTCAAATTCTTCTTTTTTCATTTCATCAACTATTTCATCCATTTCTTCAATTTTCTTTCTCTGTTCATCTTCATTGCAATGCTCCAACTGATCAAATAATTCTTTATCGAACATCAAAAATCATAAAATATGAGATCTTTGAAAATACACAATTTACACAAACTTGAAAACTTGTCTGAAAGAGAAGGCTCCTGAACATCATCGTCTGATTTGTATTCATCGTACATTTCCATTCTGTCTATTTTATGCAAAGACAAATTTTGCTGCAAAACTTTAAAAAAAACCACAGAAAAACAAACAAAAAAACATTGTTGATGATTGTTGACAAAATTAATATATAGTTGTCAAACTCAATTCCTTTGCTTAGTAAAAATCTGTGTGAAAAAAGATGTCACAAAGAAGTCAACGGTTCAGGCTATATTAAGTCAAATATGAAAGAGTTAAATTTCTTTCTGATCTAATCAACAATAATTTATTCCAAGAGTCTGGATTGAATTTCGATGAAATTTATAAACGTATTGAAAAATATCCCACGTGTTTGGTATTGAATATTAAAATAATTTCCATTTATTTGTTCCGAGCCACATGAAGAGGAGGCAATTAATCGTTTTGAAGAACAAAACAAAGAAGAAACAAAAAAACAACAATTTGCACATTAAACTGTGCATTTAAACATTATTGCAAGTTAATACTCAAACGTTTGAAGTTATTTTTTTGATGATTTCCTTTGGAGTTATTTGGAAGCTTTGAATCATCGAAATGATTTTTTCTTTTATTTCAAGATATTTATTGTTTTCTGTGTATGTTTCAAATTTAATGTGTTGATCAAAGTTATAAGATATCAGGATAATTTTATAATTCGTTGCTTTCTTGAGTAGGCCATCCAGGCTGAAGGAAGATTGGGAGGGAATGAAGCTTTCAACAATTCGCAATTTTTTGATGATTGGGCGCATGATAATTGAACGCATAAGAGACCTTATCAAGACAACAATGAACATCATTGTTAACAGAGCATTGAAAGAGATTCTTTTTTACAAAAGGCTTTGAAGCTGAGCGAAGATGAAAGAATTCAAGATGGCGAAGGAAGTTTGATGCAATATCGGAATCAAATTGCAACTAATTTTTGGGTTCATTTCAACATATCAATCATTTAATGGTGTTTCCGCTTGACGTGTATTTATCTGAAAAGACGCTTGTTGAATTTTGTTGAAAGTCATCATTTTTGGTTGCTTTGATGGTTATAATTGATTCTCCAATATTAGCTTGGATTTCGATGCAAACACAGAAACAATACGTGTGATGCATGAATGAGTCTGACAAAATAGACTTGGCAAAGATAGAAATGTTTGATTGAATTAAGGTGTGTTATCCAATTTTTGTAACATTTATGCATTTTTATTTAAATAAGAAAGAAAGAAAGAAATCAAAATAAATGAAAATAAATTGAACATTTTTTGCAATGATAATTTCTATTTTTTTCCTTTTTATTCTATCACTTTTTACTTTCTCTTTTAGTGTTGCACAGAAGTTCTTTTGAAATTTGTTAATAATAATAAATGGCTGGGAAGAAATGATAAAAGACAAGCTGCTTCAATCAGGAAGACTGCAAGATGAACTCATTCGCAAAGGAGTATTGCTTTTTAATTATGAATTCTTGATTGAACTTTTCCTGTTTTTCTTTCTTTTTATTTTTCTTTTCAATCTTTTTGATATTTTTTGTTAACTTCTTTGAAATTTCACTCAAAAACTGATTCTTGCAACACATCCTCTTCAACACCACCGGGGACATCCTCCAGTCGCTTGCTGAGGCGCTCACCCTCATCGTGCTTGTTGGCCTGTGTTTCTGGCAACATCTGCCTCTGAAGGCGTCTGCGCTGTTTCCTTCCATCCGAATCATCGAATCACTCAGAACATCGCTGAATGGCATTCCGTTGATGTTTAATAGTATCTAGATGGAAAGAAGAAACATTTACAGAATGGAGATGCTGCTGCAGGCAGATGAGTCTGCTGACAGATGCGAAGAAGGAGGAGGAGTAGGAGGAGGAGGAGAAGATGGAGAAAGAGAAAGAGGGATCGGAGGAAGATGCAGAGCAGAGGAAAGAGAATTTTCGTTCGAAAAAGACGGGGAGAGAGAAGAAACAAAAGAAGAAGAAGAAGAAGAAGAAGAAAAAGAAGAAGAAACTTCTTTCTCTGTTTGACCGATCAGATCATCCAAACGTGGAGGCGGAGGAATGATTCCAAGTTCAGATGCACTTTTGTGAGAGGAAGAAGAAAAATGAGAAGAATGAGGAGGAGGAGGAGGAGGAGAGCTGAAATAACCAGAAAGAGTGTTTGGCGGAGAATCCAACAGATTTGGAGAAGAAGGATGCATTGCGTGGTTGCTGGATTCTTCATCACTAACATCAGACATTTCAGTTGTGTGCTTGCTTTCTTCACCACTTTTTTCTCCTTCCACAGGAGAACAATGCTTATTTGACTCAAATGTATCACAAGTGCAACAATCGTTCTCTTCATCCTTCCCTTGTTTCTCCTTTTTCTCACTTTTTTCCTTCGCTTTTTCAGATGCTTCTTTGCATTTCTCTTCATTCGCTGCCTTCTTTCTTGCCTCTCCCCATCCATCGCTGGAGGCTCCTCCTCTCCCAAATCCATACACTCCCTTCGCAAATGTCACTGTCTCATCGTTCAGCTCGTTCTTCACCACAAACAAATCCTTCAAATTCTGCTCATACAAAAGCAGGTCGCACTCATCTTCTCTCAGCCTTTGCAGAAGCAGAGTGTCGATTGAGGCAGAGGCAACAGGAAGAAGAAGAGAGAGGAGAAGAGGAGGAAGCGAGGAGGAATAAGGAGAAGATGATGAAGAGGAAGAAGAGGAAGAAGAGGAAGAAAGAGAGGAAAGAGAGGAAGAAGAAGAGAATGAAGAAGATGATGATGATAATGAAGGAGAAGAAGAAGAGGAAGATATCACAGACAGTTGAGCATTGCAGAAGAAAGAGGACAAAGCAGAAGGAGAATAAGAATTTGGAGGGTATAACTGTGAAGAATAAGGACGAGGTCGAAAGACTCTTTGGTTGAGAGATTGAGAAGGAGAAAGAGAAGAAGAGGGGGAAGAGGAAGAGGAAGAGGAGGAAGAGGAGGAAGAAGAAAAGGAAGAAGAAGAAGAAGAAGCTGATGATGATGATGATGATGATAATGAAGAATCTAAGCAATTCTTTTTGTTTTTCTTATTTCCCTTTTCCGATGTTTTCATTTCCAAATGAGGAGAAAGAAGAGAAGGAGGAAGAGAAGAGAAATAGACAGAAGAAGAAGGAATATCCACAAATACTCTTGGAAACTCATCCTGAATGAAAGAAGAAAGAGGAAGAGAAAAAGAAGAAAGAGAAGAAGAGGAAAAAGAGAGAAAAGAGGAAGAAGAAAGAGAAGAAAGAGAAGAAGAGGAAGGAGAAGACGTTTTATCCAAAACAAAAGAAGGAATAGAATTCACCAACAGATTCCGCGAACCAGAATCGACTGAAGATTTGTTATTATGACTAGAATTTGTATTTGAATTTGAATTAAACTTTGAATGAGAAGAAGAAGAAGAAGAAGAAGAAGAAGAAGGAGGAGGAGGAGAAGAAGAAGAAAAAGAAGAAGAAGAGGAACGAGGAGAAAAAGAATATGAACGCATTCGAAATTTCATTTCTTTTTCGTTTGGAATTGAATTTTGATGAGAAGAAGAAAGAATCACAGAAGAAGAAGCTAAAGCAAAAGGATTGGATGAATGGAGAGAAGGAGGAGGAGAAGGAGGAGAAAGAGAAGAAGAAAGAGAAGAAGGAGGAAAAGGAGAAGAGATAGAAAGAGAATGATCAGAAGAATTGGAAGAAGAAGAGGAAGAAGAAGAGGAAGAAGAAGAAGAATGAATTAATGGATTGTTTTGAGCATAAAAAGAGGATTTCATAGAAGAAGAAGAAGAAGAAGAAGAAGAAAAAGAAGAAGAAGAAGAAGAAGAAGAGAAAGAAAGAGATAAAGAAGATGAAAGAGAAGAGAAAGAAGAAGAAATTTCGAAGCATTCAAAAAAAGGCGTATCAAAACATTCAACTTCGGAGAAAAGAGTTAGACAAATGAATGAACCTCAGCATCATCATCCGCATCGGAGTAATAATTATGCTTTATCTTCTTCTTCTCCTCCTCTTCCACTTCTTTTTTTTCTTTTTTTTTTCTTTTTTCTTTTTTTTTTTTTCTTCTTCTTCTTCTTCTTCTTCTTCTGTTTCATCATCATCATCATCGTCTCCGTCATCATTTCTTCTTCTTCTTCTTCTTCTTTTTCATCCTCTTCCTCCTCTTCTTCCTCTTCCTCCTCTTCTTCCTCTTCCTCCTCTTCTTCCTCTTCCTCCTCTTCCTCCTCTTTCCTCTTCCTCCTGTCCTTCCTCTTCCTCCTTTCCTTCTTCTTCTTCTCCGTCTTCTTCTCCGTTTTCTTCGATGACTTCGTTGGATGCAATAAAAGTATTCATGACAATAAGTGCGAGTGAAGAAGAGAATGAGGCAGAGCAAGAGTGAACAGATTTCGTTGAAGAAGAAAAAGACAAATGCATAATCACTCCAGAATAGAGAAGCTGGAAAAGGAAAATATGGCTTCACTTCGTTTCAGATGGAAAGCGACAAAGAATGCGATTCATTGAATGGAATGCACTGAACCTCTTTCTTCTCGTTGACAAACTTCCTCTTCATATTCTTCACTTAAACTTTCTCTCAATTTCTCCTTTTGTTCCAAATCCTTTTCTGTTTTATCCTTCTCTGCATTCGCCCGTTCTTGTTTGAATTCACTTGATGCTTCATTTGATGGCAATGGATGAGGAAAAAAAAAAGCTATTAACTCTAAAGTGGATGCAACTACTTTGAAATTGGTGGAATAGAATCTTAACATACAGCTGAACAAGAGGAAATGAGTGAAGAGGAAAAAATAAGAGGAAAAAATTGAAGAACAGGAAAATAATAGAGAATTCTGTAAAGATAAGAGGACAAAGAATAAGTTGAAAGCATGTTTGCAGATTGAGGCTGTTGATTTTGAGAAAGGATTTTAGAGAGAATATTTCTCACATTTACTCAAATTCTTATAATTGCGTCAATTATCCATTTGAAAACCATCATTTCTTCCTTCTCTTCCTTCCTTTTCACATTTATCATCACTTTCAAGGGAAGAGCATGAATCACAATCAGAATGTTGGTTCATTCGACTTCTGAGTTTATCAGTTTGGCTTAATCTCTGCTCTGTGAACGAATTTGTGCTATTTGAGGAATATTTAGCTGTTGAAGGATGATGAAAAATTCAAATGAAATCCTTTGGACAGAAAATATAAGGCAAAAATCAAAAAGTTATTTCTTTGTATTTGTCGTTTCTTTATTTCTTTATTTCTCTTGCTCATTGGGAATTGGCTGAGGATATCATATTTTTGATGAATATTTGGCAAAGCAGGTTGGACTGAAATACAGAAAGAAAAAGCGAGAATGAGAAAATGTCTGCGATGAGAAGCTTCAATTAACACACAAACTACCAAAAGAAGAACGCTATCTTTCCATTCAAATTCATCTTACAAATCCTCAGTTTTTTAAGGAGTTTTTATTTCTCTTTTTCAGTTCAATGAAATCTAAAGGAACGAGGAAAAATAGAGAAAGAAGTGAGAGGAACACAAAACTGCTGAAAAGAACAGAGGAAAAGATTTCAAAAATGATGAATGAACAAGTGAGTACTGATTTTTAACATATTTTTTTTTAAACAATTCGTTCAACAAAGATTCTTGATGAAAAGAAAAGAAAAGAATGGAATTTTTGATTTTTCTTTTTTTATTCTCCTAAAAGAAAGCAAAAACATGATTTAAATGATCCATTTATTTATTTATTTATTTATTTTTTCATTTTGTGAAATGAATAAAAAAGAATAAAAAATTTCTGAGTTACAAAATCAAATAAAAAAAATGAGTTTCATTTTTTCAAATATTTATAAAATAATCAGAAATATTCAACGATGTTCCAAGAGAATAATTTCTGTGAAGAAAATCAAATATTTTATGAAAGGTGGTGATTGTATCTTCGTATCCTTCTTCTTCCAGCTTTTCAAAAACCTTCCTTTTCGTTGCCTTTCTTTCCTCTTCTTCGATTTTATTATCCGTTTTTTCTTTCAATCGACTTGAAACGTTCATAAAAAATATTAAGCTGTCATGTGCAATATTGTCATCCAACGTTGGCTGATGTATCTCCTCCAAAACAGCATCAATAGCACCACTTTTCAACAAGTCTTCAACTTTCACAACACTCCTTTCTGCTGCAATTCCCAAGGAGGAAATGCAGAGATTGCCAATTACTCCATTATTTCCTTTTGCTGCTCGATATACCTGAACAATGCCACAGATAAGCCCAAAAAATAGTTCGTTCCACAATTTGCATCTGAGGAAATAAATCTTCAATGTTTCTACCCATCTCATCAATGCAATTTCTTCTTTCGCTTCTTCTTTGTTCATTTCCTCTTCTTTCTTCTTCCAGTTCACGCACTTTGTTAGCTCTTCCAATTCTCTTCTTGCTTCTCTTCCAAAATGCAGCTTATTCACAACAATATCTTCCAAAAATCTGTTGCAGTATAATCTCTTGACCAAAAACAGCCAAACAGATTGATAGGCAAGTCGTGTCAGATTCTGATGTTCCTGGTGATATTTGATGATCTCTCTGATTTCATTCAGATAAAGATCAATTTTAACTTTCTATGCAAAAAAAGAGGAAAATGCAATTTAACAAGATCAAAATGGTAAAAAGGTTCTCAAACCAAATTTCCAATATTGCACAAAGCTAGCAACCCCATTTCAACTTCCTTCTGAGCTTCATCGGTCTCCTCTTTCTTCAATGCAACTTTCAGAAGGCAAGACACACAAATTGAAATCATTTCAGGCGAGAGGAGATAATTAAGTGAAATATGGCATTTGCAAAGATCAACCAAAAGCCTTTCATTCTTTTCTTCTTTTTTCTCTTCTTCTTCAATTATCATCTTCTTAAATCTTTCATTCAACATAGATTTTCTTAGTCCAAAAATAAAAATACTTTTTAGCATATTGTAATATCCTATATGCTTCAGCAGCAAAATTGCATTTTCTATTGACATTTTCTTTTCTTCAATCATTTTTTCTATTTTGTTGAATGTTTCTTCGTTGAAAATTGATTCGAATTCTTCTATATTCATTCCATCAACTATTTTATCCATTTCTTCAATTTTCTGCTTCTGCTCTGCTTCATTGAATTGTTCCATCTGTGAAAGTTTCTCTAAAAAAATCGAAAAATCAAAAGAGAAAAAATATTCATTTATTTTTTAAACCATCCATTTCTTATAAACTCTGACAAACCAAGAAATATTTGTCGTTTTGAAGATAACTGTGAAATTGCAAGTTGAATTTAAAACAGTTAATAAATTCGTTTTCGAAATATTCGTTGAATATTCGAATAAAAAGAATTAAAAGCACTAAATCAAAAATTTTTTAAATAATATAGGATCGAAACCTCTTTTGCCATCAATGATTTTTGCCTCAAAGAAAGAAAATCTATGAAACAAAATTATCTGGTTTTTGAACAAATAAGTAAGGGTTCACAACATATAATTTTATAAGTTTGAGTTTTTTAATTTTTGATTGTCTGCGATAAGGACATGTTTGAGCTGCTTAGACCTACGGCCACAGATGAAGTCATGCAAGTTATGACACTTCAGAAGGATAGAGATTTCACGTGAAGCTGGAGGAGCAGGTGACTTTTTGCATCGATTGTTTGCGAAAAGGAAGTTGATGGAAGAAATTGCATAAAATTTGAACTTAGCTGTATATTGCAAAACATATGGTACAACGCTGGCTGCGATATTTTGAATGAAAAATAACTCAATCAAGATGCAGAAAAAGCGAGCAGAATGTTTCTGAAGGATTTAATTGAACCGCTATGTCATTTCAGGGAAATGCAGTGTACTTGGTATAACTTTTGCTCAGGACTTGCTTTATTAGGGTTTTGGGGGGAAGATTTTCTTTGTGGAAAAGGAAATGGAATTGAGGGGTTGGACAATGAAGAATGCGAGTTGAGCGAGACACCCAACAGGCATCAACAACAATCTCATTTGCCTTTACACGAATCCTACTAGCGTGCTGTCAGCAAAGACAAGACGTTGAATAAGTCTTTGAAAAGGAGTTAATTTGGAGGATATCTGTTTTCATCTGATATCACAGTAAACTTCACAATGGATTTTCTGCTTTCGATGACGTTCAGTATCAGCCATTTATTGTCCAGTTGTCTGTTTTTATTATGTGACAAGAGGCAATTTAGGAAAACAAGAAAACCAATTGGAAAGATAATTACCAATCCATTGGAGATGAGAAAATATTTTGATACCAAAAATATAGTTTGATTTTTTTATTTCATTCATTTTTCTTTTAAGGTGTTCTTTGAATGAATACAGAATGACTATGAACAGGAATGCCATTGAATAAAGCCTTCTTAACATTTTTCAAAAGAATCAGAAGTTTTGAAATTATCCCTGTTTGGATTGCATTCAACGATGACATTCGTTTCTTACCATCTGTTTTGCATGCTGCATAGCATGACAATGCTTAACATGAGTTTGCAAGAAAGAGAAAAGCAGTTTGTTTGGCATATTTGTTGAGGGTATTTGATAGAAGCGACTCTTTCATCAGAGCAGATGGGCTGGCTGGGCATTCACATTTTAAAAGCATCCAACTTTTTTTGTGATTTGTCATAACTCATTGTCATTTCCAGAATGGTTTGACGGGAACAGCCATTTTTATGCTTTAATGACAAGATTTTCAATACTGGTGAAATAATGCAGAATTGGGTGAATAAAATGTGAAAAGGATTTTAGAAATTTCATAGAATTTGAGTTGGAATTAATAATGGAGTATTTCAAAGAGGGGGAGAAGAGAGAAGAGGGAAGATACAAAGATGGAGTGGAAAATAAGGAAAAATTGATTATGGAAAAGAAAAGTTGCTTTGAGGGGAAATGGAGGAAAGAATAACAAAAAGAGGAGAAAGAGCGAGAACCGAACAATTCTGGAGAGAGAGAGAGAGAGAGAATCATGCCATTGGAGAAAGAAAGAAAGAGAAAGAAAAGGCAATGAAAGAAGAAAACGTAATGACATTGAGGAAAAGAAGAAAAGAAGAAAAGATACAGAGAAAGAAGAGAAAGAAGAGAAAAGTATTGCACCAAAGTATTCGCTTTGAGATAAGATGAAGAAAACGTTTGAATTAATTTTATCTTCAAAATACCAAAAAGATGTTCTGAAAAGGGGAATCTCCAGAGAGAAAAATGAATTGAGTGGATGAGAAGAAAAAGAAGCAGAAAGATAAAATGAAAACGGAGACAATTTAACGAAGGGAAATATTTCTGCAGCATTTATAATTCTCTGGATGTGGTTCAAAAATGAAAACACGTGGGGTTTTGAGGATTTCAATTGAAGAAGCAAAGGAGAAGAAAAAGGATCAAAGGAAAAGGAGAAATAAATAATATTTCATCAGATGATTTGTACAAAGAGGAATAGAATTTTGACAGAGAAAAGAGAGATGGAGAAAAGTTTATCCTTTTAAAAAGAATGAAATACGACGAAATGATGAATGGAGAAGAGTGAAAGGAAGAAAGAAAGGAAAATTGAATTGAAAAAGATTGAGAGAAAAACAAGCAAAACGTATTTTCATATTTCAATCAACCAAACAACATCAAATCACTCTGGAAAATACATTTCTTTTCCTATTCCTCAACACCATTACATCATCTTTTTCTTCAGCTTTCTTTCCTTCCTCTTCTTCTTCTTCTTCTTCTTCTTCTTCTTCTTCTTCTTCTTCTTCTTCTTCTTCTTCTTCTTCTTCTTCTTCTTCTTCACCTCGTTCTTCTAATTATAATTCTTCCTCTTCCTCCTCTTCCTCTTCCTCCTCTTCCTCCTCCTCTTCCTCTTCCTCCTCCTCCTCCTTCTTCTTTTTCTTCTTTTTCTTTTTCTTCTCTTTCTTTTTCTTCTTTTTCAAAAAATACCAAATAAATTCCCTTTTTCGCCACCTTTCTTCTCAGTTTGAATGTTCCGCAACTCAGTTTGAATTCATCCATTTCAATTAGAAATGGCGTGAAACATGTCAAATTAAAAGAAGAGGAAGAAGAGGAAGAGGAGAAACAAAAAGAAATTTAAAAAAAAATTCAATGAAAAAGGAGGAGAAAGAAAAAGAAAGAAAGAAAGAAAGAAAGAGAGAGAGAGAGAGAGAAAAGAGAGAGAGAGAATGGTGAGCGTATGAGACAGAAGAATAGGAAGAGGAATGTCAGCCAGAAAGAAATTTGAGGGAAGAAAGGCGAATGGAAGAAGAGAGATGAGAGTGAAATGAAGAAGATTGACAAAACAGACAGAGAGAAAAGAGAAAGAAATAAGTGAATTTCAATATTTAATGAATATCAAACAACATTGACGATGAATGGAAAGGGAAAAATGAATGGATTATTTGATATTGCTTTCTTAATGGAACTTGAGATATGAGTTGGCTCATTTTGTTTATTTTTTATCAATTCAATTCAAATAAATTTTTATTTGAAATTACAAATATTTTTTGAATTATGAAAAACTTTTTTTTTCATCATTTTATTTTTTGAATGAATTAATCAGATCTTTAAAATAAAATAAAAATAAAAACCCTCAACGAAATATATTTGAAGAGTTAGAAGAGAAAAACTTCAGATTTGTGGAAATGAAAATAAATTTATTCATCGCGTCCATTATTTTATTATTCTTTTTTTGATTGTGCATTTCACACTTAGCATGAGCCATCTGATTGTGTCGTTATGTGCGTTTATATACACTATTAATTGCCATCATAGCCACCAATTGGCAACAGTCGATCATTCTCTTGGTTCGAATGTTGTTTTCAATGATAAAAACTGTGATATGAATGTGTACGCATCGAAAGAAAGTGTGCAATTCCTGCCTTTAATATATTTTTATGATGTGGATCTATGTTCAATATTTTCAGATGCGTGTTCATTTGGCAATGAAGAATTGCACAAAAATAAAGAGAATTTTGAAAATCTGGATGAAGTGAAGAACACCAAACAAAACAAACACATGGACACAAAATCTCTTTTTTCTTTCAAAGATTATGGACGAATAAGCGAACAAAGCCAAATCATCGGAAAGGTGAGATTGATGAATTCGTCAGTTAAGTTGAAGAAGATTGAGCTGATTGGAGATGAAATTGGGAGGATTGTGTGTGGAATGAGGGGGAGTGTGGTTGTGGTGAGGGGATGTGGTGTGGAGATGGGGAGAGGGAAGGAGGCGGGGGTGTTTGATCTGAGTGGGTGCAGAGGGGTGTTTTGGAACATCACGCTGAGAGGGGTTGGAAGGGGAGGAAATGTGTGTGGGAGACTGTTTGGAGGAGAGGAGAGGATGGGGCAGACGAGGAGTGAGAGAGAAGGTGGAGGAAGAGGATGGGGAAGAGGAAGCGGAAGAGGTGAAGGAGGAGAGAGAGGAGGACAAGGAGTAGGTGGAGGAAGAAGAGGAAGTGAAGGAAGAGGTGGAGAAGGAAGCGAAGAAGGAAGTGAAGGAGGAGGGGGTGTATCGGTGAGTGAGTCGGATTTCTCATCTTTTTGTATTTCATCAGCCCCGTTTCTAGCGCCTCCACTGACACCCCTTGTGACACTCACCCAGCTGACCTTCTTCAACATCTCCACAAATCCACAGAAAACAAGACAACTGGGTGAAGGGTTGGGCCAAAGAGTGTTTCTGATGAGTGGATGCACATTTTCATCTGTGTGGGATGTGTATGATGGGGGCATTGTTCCCTCGCTGAACAGCCCCTCGTCATCCTTGGCCGCTTCAAACACCTCATTTGTCAAATGCTATCGCACTCAGAATGTTGCAGTCAGTGGGAGTGAAGGGAATCCGTGGAAACCAGGGAGACAGCAAATAGCAGACGATGACGTAAATTCGTTCACTTGGTGTGAGTGGAATGGGTCAAATACAACTGGAACACAATATGATTATTCTTTTGAAGATTCAAATGGCGGAGCGATTTACATGTATAACAAAGCATCGGGAACACTTTCAGTGAAATTTTGTTCGTTCAACGACTGCTATGCAAAATATGCTGGAGGAGGTATTATGTGCCATGAGATCAGTTCAATCAAGATAGAGAACAGCTCATTCAATGCATGTACTGCTCAAAAAGATTACGGAGGAGGGATGTATGCTTATTCGATTTCGTCATGTGTCAGGATCAGTGGTTGCGAATTTCAGAATTGCAAAGCAGATCGAGTGGGAGGAGGGCTTTATCTCGAAAATTTTAATGTTTCTGGATCTTCCTGTATTGGAACAGAAAGCGGCAATGGAGAGAGTGCTTGTGTGTTTGAGTGTTCATTCACTTCGTGTTCTCTTACAGGTTCAAGTGGCGGAGGGATGTATTGTGTTAATGTTCCGGCTGCATTCAAAATGAGGAGCCTCCAGTTTATTTCGTGCAACGCAACATCAACTGGCGGAGGGATGAGATTTTATCCTGATCAATCAGAAGCTCCAGATGACAAGCTTTATTGTTATTTCTTCTTCTTCCACGATTGCAGATGCAGTAATTCCACTCCATATGGCCATGATGTGTTTTTTCAAGACAATTACAATCACTTTTCTTCGAACAACCCGTTCTACGAATCATACACAACGAATAGCAATGATAAGAGAGTGTGCTATTATTATAATGGTTATCAACATACAGAAAAGAAGGGATGGCTGAAGGAGGGGATGAAAGATCGGTATGTTGGGGTGAGTGGGGATGATGCGAGCAATCTGTGTGGGATGAGCGAGGCAGCACCTTGCAAGACAGTGGGGCATGCAGTGGGGTCGAGCACGGCACAGCTGAGCTCTTCGATCACAGTGCTGAGTGGGAAGCATGTGAGCGAAGGGACAACAATTAGTGTTGGGGAAAAGAAGATTTCTGTTGTTGGGAGAGGGAAAGCAGTGAGTGTGATTGGGACGAATTCTCTTTCTACATCTTCAACAACGCTGTTTAGCATATCTTCTGGTCAACTGGAGGTGGGGCATGCAGGGATCGATCACAACTCGATGAGAAGCCCATCGCCGAGTGTGTTTGTTGTGTCACTGGGGAGCGGGACTCTTTCGCTGGAGGATGTGGTGATCGACTCTTCAATATCAGGAGGAAGTGTAATATCTTCATTTGTATTTGAAGTGGTGCTGAGGCAGCTGAAAATGATTGATGTGGAGATAGAAAATATGAAAATATCACAGCCACTATTTTCTGAACCATCATCAACAGGATCGTTATCTGGAGAGAGATTGCTGGGGAATGTGACAATTCGAAATGTGAATCTGACAGAAGGAGATGGTGTTGTAATATCAAAGAGTGTGAAGGGAGAAGAGACATTTGCGGTCAAGAATGTGACAATCGAAGAATGCGAGTGCAAGGGTGGAAGTGGTGGTGGGATTAAGGTTGATTTATTATCACCAACAAGCAAGCTGCGGGTTGAAACATTAACAAAATTCAGCAAATGCAAGTGCAGCGGATATGGAGGAGGGATGATGCTGCATCTGGCTGATAACTCGCACGACTTCTCGATTGTGTCTGTCGATTTTGCAGGTTGCACTGCTTCATCGGGAGGGAATTATCTATTTGTGAATGGGAGCAATTCGGCAAGCTGGGGAATAACAACGTCAACGCTGAAAAATATACAGAGCATATCAACATTAAAGGAACTGGTGGGAATCGATCGGAGTGACCCATCAATGGGACAATTCCCGCTGAATGTGTTTCTGGACACATTTCCCGCTGCGGCACATGTCGGGAAGGCGAAGAAAGGGTTGGGGGGATACAACTCGTGGTTTTGTGGGTTTGATTATTATCCGTGTGCCACAATCACTCACGCTGCCGTTGCGCAATATACAGATTCAAATAAAAGCATTGAGCTGGATCCAGGATTCGAGCTTGCTGAAGAGGTTGCCATGGCAGATACCAATGAATGGAAGATCTTTTGTGCAGCGGTTGAAACAAAAGTGAATGTGATTGACCTAGTAACCAAAAGTTCTGATTGGTTGATTAAGACGCAAAGCACATGCTCATGCACAATAGAAAATATCACATTTTCAATCCCAACAGCGTTAACAGATGTGAAATCGCTGATTTTGGCCAGCTCTGCACTCCTGAAGCTCACAGACTGCTCAGTTGGCTATTCATCAGGCGTTGACACGACTTACCCGATTGAATACAGCTTCGTAAAGGCAACTGAGGGCAATCTGAGATTGGAGCGTTTTATGATCAAAGAAATTCTGACATTTGATGGGCACTCGTTCGTCGAGTTTGAAGCAGATATGAATGTTGTGTATTTTGAAGGATGCAGTATTAGCGGCATTGAAAAAAAAAATGGAGACGGGGGACTGATCAATGGAGCAATTGGAAAAGCACGTGCGAGTGCACAGGATACATCTGGGATTGTTGTTATTGATTCGTGCATCATCAGGAACTGCAAATGCCACGGAAAAGAAAATGATATCGGAAGAGGTGGGGGAATATTTGTGAGGATGGACGGAAAGGGAAGTGTGGTTGTGAATGGGAGCAATAAAATTGGTGGGTGCGAGGCGAAGAATTATGAAGGAGGAACTAAAGGGAGAGGCGGGGGAATGATGGTAGAGATACAGAACTCGCTGTGCACATTGAATATTTCCTCAAAAAATGCGTTTTCACCTCAGCTTTTATCGCCGAATGACGCACTATATGGGAAGGATGTGTTTATTCGCTGCGGTTCAAAGATTTGGCTCAATGAAATGGTGAATGAAAACTCTTTTTCATTTTTTGATAAAACTACCACTCCGTCAGATGTGCTGAAGTTTTGCGGGAGCGAAGATCTGATAGATGGAGAAGTGATTCCACTGTTTGTGTATTTGCAGTCAATCGGATCGACATTGACTGTCGGCAGGAGCGGTGACATGGTGCTGGATCACAGTTATTGTGGGTTTGTGAAGTTTGGGTGTCTGACAATTGACTATTGCATGAACACTCAAGTTGACGATGGGCTGCAAACAGTGGAAGTTGTTTCTAAATCTTCAATAACTAATGTTATTAAAGTGACTTCCCGAAGCGTGAATTTGAAAGGGAAAGAGGTATCAGCGGGAGAGAAGATGAAAGTTGAGGTGAAGGATGGAGGAGAAATTAGCCAAAATGGCCTTATCGAGTGCACAAAATCATTTGAAATGACTAATTTGGCATTTGTGATGAACAAAGTTATCAATGAAAGGAGGACTGCATTTATTCATTCAACATCAACACTCAACATGGCGAACTGTTCTGTTTCATTTGAAAGCGGAGCATTGACAGATGGAAAGATCGGATATAATGTTATAAACATTGAAGGGGGAGAATTAATAATGAATGGATTTGTGATGGAAATTGCAGCGACACTGACGATGAATGGGAAGTCGCCAATATCGATGACAAACGGAGTGAAATTGGATATTAAGAACAGCAGAGTGAGTGGAGTGACTGTGGAAGGCGGGAGCGGAGAAGGAGGATGCATCGGTGCTGCGATAAATGAAGATGGAAGCGCTATTGTGGATAACTGCAGCATTTCAACAACATGCACAGGTGGAAGTGGAATGAAAGGAGGAGGGATGATGATTTCAGTTGAGGACGGAGGAAGTTTGGAGATTAAAAGCGTCACATTCACGGGATGCCAGGTGCCAGCAGAGGACAACTTGCAGAAAGGAAGAGGAATGGGAGGAGGGATGTTTGTTCGATTGGCAGATGCAATGGGATCATTTAAGATGGAAGGAGCAACATTCAGCGGGTGCAATGCTTGGAAAGGGAAGAAAGTATTCATATCGGGAAATGACCTGGACGAGGTTATGTCGAACGAACAACTGAAATGGGGATTGAGTGCAAGTGACAAGAATTCCTTGGATGAGCTGTGTGGATGGGAGAGAGCAAGCACAGGAGAAAATGGATATGTGATTCCTTTGGTTGTGCATTTGTGGGCAAACTGGAGTGGTGATGGGTTTGTTTCGAGAGAGAATGGAGGAGACTTCAGCGGGTGCGGGTTTTCTGAAGCACCGTGTTCATCGATCAATCACCTGATATCACTGAGATATTCAACACTTGGAGAAGGCGAAAAACATATTGTTATTGTGGGATCAGGGCTGCTGAGCCATTCGATATCATTCTTGTCTTCGTTGCCAACTTAGCCAGATTCAGAGGCTCCAGCAGTTGTGATAAAAGGAACAAAGAAAGGGACAAGCGTGACAATATCTGATGAAGATGGGAATGATTTGGATGATGGTTCAATGATATTGTCGAATGTGAGTCTGTAGTTTGTGAATGTCTCGTTCACCAAACCCAGCATAACCACCAATCATGCAGTATTCATTGAATCGTCAGGAACAAATGCATTCTTGACAGTCACGGATTGTTCATTTGGATCGTTGTCAGGGCTAACAGAGGCAGTTGGATATTGCATGATAAGAATAAATGGAGGGAGTGCTCTGATTGAGAAATGCACGATGAATTTGGTTTCTGATTTGAAAGGGTTCATTGCTTTCAGCCCAAGTGCGAGCCGGGTGACGATTCAGAATGTGAACATTTCGTCAGCCACTTTGACAGCAAACAGTCTGATTTCGATATTTGAGGATGAACTCACAAATGAAGCGTCAGTTTCATCGAGTTTGAATGCGGCAGAAAACAGTCATCCTAAAAACAGCATGCCATTGCTGAAAGTTAATGGCTGTTCATTTGCGAATATCACGAATGAAGGAAATAGGGAAAGTGTTGTTGATGTGGGATCATTTGATTATGCAATAGAATGAATGACGGATGAGTGTTTTATGACGAGTTGCAAGAGCACCTTGAGCAATGAAGGTGGAGGAGTGAAAGTGGTGTTGAAGGATGATGAATCTGTTTTAAAAGTGAATGGCAGCTCATTTTCGATATGCAAGTGCTCGACGGAATCAGGGCGCGGAGGAGGGCTGTATATCGATGGAGCCGAAGAAAATGTGAATTTTGAAGATGACACCAGGATTCCGTCTCTGAATTTCAACATCGTGAACATCATGTTTTATTTGAATGAGGCACACGAAGGGAATGACATATTCATCAAATGCTACTCGATTGCAAAACAGATCAACGAAACGCTGTTCACTTTGAACTACAACCAGGAGTCATTGAACTCAGACAACTCCATCTGCGGATGCGATTCAGAAATCGAGGGAATTGATAATCTGATTCCCCGAATCACATACTTTAAAGGTCTACAAGTGTTTTTGAATGCAGGAGGAGTGGATGGCAGACGATGCGGGGCTCAGGGCAATCCTTGCAGCAGCATCAATGTTGCAATTAACCACATTGAGCAAGGAGTGATGAATGCGATTCTGATTGATGGAGAAGGAGTGGTTTCGGGCGAATGTGTGATTGGGGATCTGAATGTGAATTCATACAAAAAGTCTCAGGCGATTGTGAAGCTGAAATCCAAGATTGAGAAATCGGCAGAGAAGGATTGCATCATGGAGTTTATAAACGAAAGCGCTGTGGAGAGGTGCTCATTCGAGTTTGAAGATACGTTTGAGGCTTCTCACAGCTACATCATGAAAGTGAAGAACGGGTCAATGGAGATCCATAAATGTGAATTCTACTCTTCAGCAACAGCTGTTGAGATGAGGCTGAACAGTTCGGTTGTGAGCGTGGAAAGCGGAGAACTGAAGATCTCAGAAACAACATTCAAGGATTTGGAATCAGCAGGATCGGTGCTGTTATTCAACAAAGAATCGAATGTGACAATTGTTGAAACAGGAATATCGAACGTCGAATGTGAAGGAGATATTGTGAGCGTTGGAGGAAAAGCGAAGGTGGTGATGAAGATCATGACGATTGAGAATATTTCCTTGCTGTCGGGAGGGTGTGCGATTGGGATGAATGATGCTGAGCAAGAGGTGAATGTGCTGAACTGCTCGTTTGGAAAATGCAGGAATTCGGTGAACAAGGGAAGCGTGATGAAGATAAAGCAGTCAAAGGTTGTGAGGGTTGAGGCATGTGTGCTTGATGGAGAAAAAGAAGGGGAGATTATCAATGAAGAGGTTGAAGGAAAAGAAGGATTATGTGAATGGAATGGGTCGTTGGTTGATATTGAAAACAGCAATGTGGAGATGAAGGAAATAACAATCTCAAATTCACAAGAAGGTGGAATTACAATGAGTGGAGGAAATGAAACAATTGAGAAAGGAAAGTTTTTGAACAATAATCCCTCAATTGAAGGATATCCATCATTGAGAAGAAATATCATTTGTTCTAATTTTGGAACATTGAATGTGATGAGTTTGTGGGGAGGAGATGGATGGGAAAGAAATACATCACTCTGGATGTTGAATGATGGGTGCAGTTTTGAAGGGATTATTTCTGAAAGGGATTCATCATTCTTCATTCCTGTGCTGGAGAGTGTGGAAGCAAAAGAAGAAGCAAACAGAATGAAGCTGACATTCAAAGGAATGCTTCTTGTTCCATGCAATTTGTCATTCTCAGTTGTGAAAAAGAAGGGAGAAGAGAAAGAGATTGAAAAACATGATTTTGATAGAAATGGATTCTTATCGGAAAGAGAAGTTGAGGGTAGTGCGACAAAGGATCTTATCAACAATTGTGGAAATGATGTTGAGGTTAGTGTGCATATTTTGTTTGGGAATGGTGAATCTCCTTCATCAACAAATTCATTCATTCTGAAGAACAGAAGTAAGACTGAACAAAAAGGAGATGAAATAATATCAAAAGGAGAGGATAAAATTGAATGGAGTTTGATTGCGTTTATTGGGTGCATTGTTGTTATTGTGATTCTGTTATTTGCTATTATTATTGTGGTTGTGATAATGAGAAAGAAGCAGAATAGAGGTGGAAGGAGAGTTGAAGATGGAAATGTTGAAGAATCAAAGAATGTTGGGAGAGGGGAATGGAGAAAAGAAGATATTGCAGAAAGAGTTGAGGAGGAGGAGAGGGAGATGCGAACGTTATTGACAGGAGAAACGGGAAAAGAGATGGGAGTGCAATCAGAGAAATGTAAAGAACTCCATCCATACGAGAATAAAGAAATTATTGAGAATAAATTCGATCAAGAAGAAGTTGTAGAGGTGGTACCTGTGAATTATGTTGAAATACAGACGATTGCTTCACTTCTGAACAGCGAAAAGGATGGAGGCATAAAGAGCGGTTCTTTTACAGGTGGAAAGGATGATGGAAATTTACCAAAAAGAGATAGAAAAGTGAAAAGGGGGAAGAGAAAGAAGGGGAAAAAACGGAAACATGTGGAAGAGGATGATGAAATTGGGGATGAGAAGGAAGTATCCGAGATTGAATTGGAGGAGTTGGGTAAGGTTGCTGCAGATGATGGAAGAAATGGAAAGTCAACAGAATATTATATTGGGATATGTTCAGCACAAAACAGCCATTTTTCGATGATCGGAGAAGATTCAGAAGAAAAAGTTGTCAACAAGGTATTGGATGAAGCAAAGGAAGTGGTGAAAGAAGACAAAGAAGAAGAAAGAGAGGAGGAAAAACCAAAGAAAAGGAAGAAAAAGAAAAAGAGAAATCAGAAAGGGGAAGACAAATCGGAAATTGTTCGAGATATTACTGAAATGGGGTTGCTTGATGCGGGATAGAAGGGCGTTGAGCAGGACAGATAATATGGTTGCGCTTGCTTCAGAAAACGAAGGAGGATAAGATGGAGGGGAGAATTATGCTCAGAAATTAGAATGAAGAATAATATGAAAGAACTTTCAATGTACATGTGCCGACTGGTGGAATCAATGATGGAACTGTTTTGCTCCCTGAAAATCCGTTCAATTGTGAAATGAAAGACCCTCCCAATTGAACATTTTGATGAATGCTCTGAAAGAGAAGAGTTGGGAACACTTTACCAATTTAATAACTTGCCTATTGTTACCGTTGCTATGTTCCTTATCCTTTCACAAAATTTTTTATATTCATTTTTCTATTCAATTCAATTATTTTATTTATTGTTTTTCCCATAATTGCTACGTTTGTTGTCTTTTTCCAACGGAAGAATAGAAGGAAGCATTTCACTTAAAACCTTTTTTAAAAAATAAGTTTTGTACAACTGAAATGCGTGATTCTTTTTGATATCATAAAAAAAGATCAAAAATCGAAAAAAAATAAAATTTAGGGCAATTGAGATCAATCAATTTTTTGATAAGGAATAATTGTTTTTCGAAAATATACCAAAATATCAACAAAATATCTTTTTTGCATTATTTTTTAGTCAAATTTTATTTTTTTAAAACATTTTTGAATGTTTCACTTTTTCCCAATAAAAATATAACCAAAAAAAATATTTTTTTTAGGAAAATTGTTTTTCAAATTTTTTCATCACTAAATGTTTTTTGAACTATGTTTGTAAATGAAAAAATATGACATTAAATGGCTCATTATTTCTAAAAGCATGCAAGCTCTGTAAAAATTTTCGGTCATTTTTCATGTTTAGAAAAATTGTAAAGTTTTCAAATATGACAACAATTAAATATAGAATTTATGTTAAAAACAGTTTTTTAATATTTTTGAGTGAGCATTTGCTATTTTGAAACACAAATGTTTTTTTTTTTTTTTTTTTTTTTTTTTTTTTTTTTTTTTTGCTCATTTCACAAAATAATCATATCACTCCATCATTTTCTTTAACACTTCTGTTTTTCTTTAGGTGATAATAATATTTACGTGAGAAAAATGAAAAGTGAAAAAACATTATCTATTGTTTTCTCATAAAAAATTTCAGCAATTATTTTTCTGATCATGATAAAACAATCGAAATTGCTTATGTGAAGAATTTATAGTCACATTATATTTGTTAAAAGAATTGAAGATAGCAGTTCGATGAAAAAATGATTGCTTGTTTTCAATATTTATTCAGTTTGTTCTTTGTTTTAATTCTTTATAATATATAATTTCTGCAAACACAAACACTTGATCGTGAATTATTCATCAAATATATCTGTGCAATATATGATGCTCTAATCAAATATTTGCTTTGTTTCAGAACGTATTCTACAGAAATGTATTCACAAACAAATTATAATTCAGCGAAAGCATTCATGCCATAAATTTCTTGGAATAACATAATTGTCTAAGGAACAATGTGCAATTACTGTAACGCAAAAAACATTTCTCTTTTTCTGAATTTCGTCATTCTGATAAAGGAAAAAATCATGCAAAAATTCATATTTTCTTTACACCGCTATTCTACGTTCTTTTCAGCCAATAACGCAAACCTTTCTTTTGATTTCTCATTTCGCTGTAAACAATACAAAAGTGTCTCATTCCACGGTTATTATTTGCTTCAAGTTTTGCTGTGTGAAAATGATTTCAAAACGGTTTGAAACTCCAAATATTCCGATCAATTGATGAAAACAGTTTCTGATTGTGTTTCACGATGGTAAAGAATTTTTTAACTGCGTGGGTTCAACAAACTCATCATCCAATTGCAATTGAAGCAGAAGATTCAATGAAATCACCCAGAAGTTCTAATATCGTTTCTGAATTTGAAGAATTTGTGAATGCAACACACATCTGTAACAAAAAATGAGCAATAATTCAATATACAAATTTAATGATAACTAATAAGTCAAATATTTCATTTTGAACATTCCAAATATTACTGAAACAGTAAAAGCCCTTCGGAGAACGTATTTTCTTTTATTCAAATGCAAACATCATATGTTTTTTTTTATCTTTATCGAAAAATAAAAAATCACATTCTCTCAATAGTTATTTTATTTTTGCATTTACAATATCTCCAAAACTTTCGAAAAATGCAGATTTCAAAAAATTTTGGAAAAAATGAATACAAAAATATTTAAACTTAAAATTCCGTCCGAAAAAGTTTATACAAAAACAAAACAAAATTATCAAATAATAAACTTTCATTTAAAATTTGAATTGGTTCAAAAATGACTAATCAAGCGTTTGCCCTGGGAGGCTGATTCTGGACCCAAAGCCTTCAAGGAACTGTACTGGATCGGTCACAGCACAATCCCAGGACGGAATCAGCCTAGCCCCTTCATTTTCTGCACACTGCAAAAAAAATCGGTGTCCGAAAATTTTTTTTGGAAAAATATTCCAAAAAAAAAAAGCTTGAGCAACAAACAACTTGAAAAGTTCGTTTTCAAAACAAAGACAAAATTATTCGAAAGCAGAAAACAACAAATCGAAAAACTTTGATAAAACTAATTCAAAAAACAACAGTGTTTTTTTCTTTCAGTGAACAA
The DNA here is from genome assembly GCF_001643675.1 of Monocercomonoides exilis. Lineage (NCBI taxonomy): Eukaryota > Preaxostyla > Oxymonadida > Polymastigidae > Monocercomonoides > Monocercomonoides exilis. The sequence goes on along the minus strand of NW_027150585.1, from coordinate 551,208 downwards.
TTATAACGTGTTGCTTCCAATTAACTCAACTTGTGGAACAGACTCACGAATTGAAAATTGTTTTTTATTTTTTTCATCTCTCACCCTTTCCTCTTTAAAATTCATCTTTTCATCCCCTCTTGAATTCCATGGAGAAGAAACAGATCTGTAAATATTTTCATTTCGCTTTTCTAAAAATAAGAAGGTTTTCAATGCATCTGCCTTTAGCTTTTTCCAAAGAATTTTATTAGAAGCGTTGTATTTGAAAAAATTAATTAAAAAAAAGAGAAAAAACATCAACAATCATCAAAAGAAAAAATAAAAAAATATTGCAACCTGAAAAAAATACCGATATGTATTTTTTTTGTTCATTAAGGTCAAAATTATTCAGTGAATGAGAGTTGTGTGTGATCTTATTGAAAAAATCAATAAGTTCATTTATATTATTTATTGAGATATCATTGTTCAATTCGTAATTTAGCAGACGTGTCAAACTCCCGTACTCGCCGTCACACTCACATTTGCCATGTTTTTCACAAAAAAATGATAAAGTGGGTGATTATTTTTGAAATCATATTTTTTAATTCGAAAATTTTCTGTTCGAAAATTTCTCTTGAATTTCAACAAAAGTTCATTGAAAAGTTCAAAAAGTTCCTTAAAAAACATCTTCATCTATATTTGAGCTTTAACATTTGTTTTGACAGCAGTTATGAAAATATTAGGCATTTGAAAACAAAAGCTCTTTTCAATGACAAGCAAATTATGAAAATCCTGCAACCCGAAAAAAGTAATGATTTCAAAAATAATCACCCATTTTTATTAATTTTTTTAAAAAAAAATAAACATATTTATGGGTCATTTTTTAAATATTTTTTTCACAAGAAGCATTAAGTTTTGCGGAAAATCGGTCCTTACAAAAGTTTATTAATAATTTATGTATTTCAAATATCACAAAATAAATTATTTAAATCCAGAATTGCAAAAGGAAGACAGTTTCACCTATGCACATATGTTCGACTAAGAACTGTTTTGACATGTTGTTAATATTGCTGAATTCACATAAGAGCAAGTTAACACTTTTATTACAATATTACAAGAATGAATGAATAAATAAATATATAAATAACATATGGGGGAAAATACGGACTTTCAAGCTTTTTTTGCAAAAAGCACAGAAAAATTGCTTCGCTCATAACTTTATTTCATATTCTCAGATTTTGTAATTAATTTTATTTTTATATACGTCAACAGGCATCATTGAAATCAAAACATGAAGTTTTCCAACATTTCGCGAATGTCAAAAAATTGAACCATTTTTATAATATTTTTTGATATGAAATAGTCAATGAAAAGAGCATAATTTTTAAATGAAAATGCCTGAAGTCAAATATTTTGCCCCATATAGGAAATGATACTATCTATGTATTTTGAAATGAAAACTCCATTGAAGGATTTCGAAAAAATTTCTAAAAAAGGAGTAAATCATTTTACTGTGCAATCAATAAAATCAATTATTAATAAAATTTAATTTCTTGATAAATTTATTAGGTTTCAGGAAATTTTTTAATTAAACAACAATGGAAAGGACTAAATATTTGCTGATGGTTTTATGGAGCTAAATTTTAGTTAAAGTCAACCAGGGAAGTTTTTTGTAAACTTTATTTATTCATTAAATATTTCGGGTTTTTATGGCAATGGGATATTCTCCTCTAAACATGTGTTGCAGATAAAATTACTTTTGTCTCGTCCATCAGTGATTGAAAATCCACGTCAGTATTCGATTTTTTCAAATATTTTTATTTTAACTTATTTTTTTGTGATTTCGTTGAATAAATAAATATTAAGAAATTTGTTCATTTTTTCTATTAATCGAACTTCACTATTGTTTCATAAATGCAATAAAAATTTCTTCCCTGCTAGACACATATTCCATTGACAGTCACTGACTTCACTGACAGTCTGATGATCAAAAAATTCCAAATTTGACATTTTATCTATATTCTTTTTTTATATATCGTATTTTCTTTCTACACTTATTCGAATGAATATACACAAATATATACATAGAAAATTATTGTTTCATTGTGGAGGTTCTTATTTGAAAATTCTCTCTTTGACCGTCATGAAACATATTTTGTCTATTAATAGTCACCAAATGACATATGTTTGCTCTCCGCTTAACAAAACTCAATATGACTTCCCCTATGTGGCAAATCATCACAATCGTCAATAAAAATTTCAGAAAATGCTTGCACTTTTTTCATTCAGCAATTATAATAAATTGCAACAGTTTTAACCAGACCTTTACCACAGACCGACATTTTTTTCAAGGCTCGACAAATCGACTGACAAGACAGTTAGCCAAAACTTCATTTTTTGATAAACGAAAAAACAACAAATCAAGATAAAGTTTTTCCGTTTTTATTCAATTGTTTTTTATTTTTTAATTTTTTTAATTTCCACAAGATTCGAACAAATAGATATTTAATTTTCAAATTTCTGAAAATATCAATGGGTTATCGAAAGATCTTTGTCGAAATCAGTCGAATGACAAAGATCAGTCTGTCAAAAAGATCAATCTGTCGAATGGATATGATTTTTTGAAAACATTTCTTCTTTTCTGAAAACGTATTTCTTTTTAATGATCTTATTATGAATTGCTTTTTTTTGATAAAAAAATTGTTGGAATATTAAAGAAATGGAGCGTTGAATCTATCTGATTAAGTTCATTATTAGTCCAATGCAACATTTTGTTAAACATTTCATCTGCTTTCAAACATTATTGCTATTTGGGACAGAATTCTTTCATTAATGAAAAATTTAATGATTTGTTCCATACTTTTTCTTTAAATGGATGATTATAATTTTGATATAACTGTGCACCATTAAATATTGAAATACAAATAAGTCGAAAAAAATCTTTGAAAGAACTTTGTATAACAAAAATTACATGGCAAAAAATTTTGTCCCATTCACGTTATTATTATAAAAAGGTTTTCGATCACATTCCTTAAGATTTTCATATTTTTTGTTTTCAAAAATAAACAACGGATTAGTGAAAATAGTATGTTGACACATGAAAAAGGTTTGGAAAAGATTATTATTTAAATTATTAAATACGATGAACAATGATTGAAGTTTGATAGAATTGTTAATCATGCTGATGAAAATTCAATTTTATTAATGATGATTTACTCATCATTATTCAAATTGCACAATGGAAAGAATCTCATTCAAATGAAAAAGGAAAGAAGCTTCGAAAATTTGGAGATTTAAAAATTCGATTATGATGCTGGAAATAAGAAAAAGAAAAAGAAACTGCTCACGATTTTGAAGAAGAAAGCTGAATTAATATTGAAAACAAAAGGAAAAAAACAATAACAATCGATTAGGTGGGTGATTCTTTTTGAAAAGTCACAAATGTTTAATTTTCAAATAAACCAAAAATTTCATATTTTGCTAACTATTTTGTTAACAAATATCAAATTTCACTCAAATGGAATCTATTACATGATAATATAATTTCCAACTTTCTTGAGGATATTTGTGTACTGAAATTGAAATTTGAACAAAATATGATATTTTTTGAAGTATATGAAAATTAAACATTTGTGACTTTTCAAAAAGAATCACCCAGGTTAATGTTCGTCGGCTTTCCTTGTTCTTTCAACTGCTTCTTTTCTTCCTCTTCTTGAAGTTTAACATCAATGCCAAATGTTTCAAAGAACAATCAAATGAAGCAACTGCAATCATTAATCGCTTTGAATTGCAATCTTCTCAACATTCTTTGGATTATGCACAAATTTCACTCTAAATATCATTATTTCAACATCACGCAATTCACCCGTCTCTTTGTCATCATCTTCGATTTCACCTTCAGCTGACCTGCAAACGTCGATAAGACGCAACTTTGAATGCTGGGTACAATTGTCATCTGGCAGAAAGTGGTGCTGAAGCAGCAACGGGATTTGTGGCAGTGGGAGATCAAGAATGTGCTGGAAAGAGTGAGGAGGAAGTGAGAGAGCTGGAGCTAACAGCACATCAACCAGAAACGGAGAAACGACATGTTGAGCAGTATGAAGGAGAAGGAGCGGAATCTGTGTGCGATGGGGCAGGAGATGCTGGAAGAGGACAAGAAAGGCAGAGTGAGTGAGTTTTTGTCAGAGATTCAGTACATCACAACGAACGAACACTTCAGAATAATTAAGACGTATTCGGAAATAGTGAGGAATAATTAATTGGAGGAAGGTGTAGGAGACGATGCTACACAAACAAGACTGACTGAAGAGGAGGACAGCAGGAAGAATAAAAAAAAATAAAAACAAAAGAAATGGAAAATTTTTTATTCGAAAGAAGCACGAGATTCGAAAAATAACGGGTTGTGGAAAATCAAGCAGGGTTGGTGAACGAAGGAGTTCGAATTACAAAGTCAGGAAAGGAGATTCAGATGCAGTAAGAGAAAAAGCAGGAGAAGCAGAAGAGAAGCGGCAATGGAAGTGAAGCAGAATCAATTGGAGATGGAAAAGAGATGAAAATGAAAAAACAAATATTGAGAAGATTTTGAGATTTGAGGGGGGAAAAAATTGCAGATCATGGAAAACAGAAATTGAAGGAAGCGGAGACTGAACAGAATTGATACCAATCTGAACAGAAAGAAGAAGTGCTAAGGCTGCAGGACGAGAAGAAGTTTGAGGAGATTCGCAACAAGCTGAAGAAAAAGGAGGTAGCTGAATGAGAAGCAACTGGATTTTCTGAGATGATTGTGGAGTACTTTCAGATGCTGGCTGATAAGTAGAAGAGTGTGGAGGATGAAATTCCGAGGGAGAAGGAGAGAGAGAAGAAGATAGAAAATAGAGAGAAAGTGGGAGAGAAAGAGACGGAGTAAGAGAACTAGCATTTGCAGAGGAGAAAAAAAAGAAAGCTCAGAAAGTTCAAATGAAGCGTCTTTGAAAAGTGTATCTTCTTACACTCAGGCTTTTCTTCCATTTCCTTGTGATTTTCAGTCAACTCTTCATCAGATAACAGTTTCCATTTCAACGCACAATGTTCCAGTTCAAGATTCAATAACTTTCAGCACCTAACAAACAGCAAAAGCTCAAAATAACCAGCTTGTTTGGTCGATCTCTCCATCACCAGCAACTGCACCTCATTGCTCAACATCGATTTCTCCTTCGTATTCACCTCATCAATTTCCTGTATCTATTTCTCCATCTTCTCAGTTTTCGCTAACATCAAATTCGGCATAATGGTGTTATATCGAAGTCCTTAAAACTTTAATTTTTCAATTGTTATATGAATATTAGTGAGTTCTCATATTTTTAATAACATTAAAAATGCTAGAAAATACCGGTTATTTTTTCCATTTAAAAAAATTTTTTAGGTGAAATTATTATTTTTTGGGTATGATCAAATCAAATATCTTAAAAAACATAGCATCCTGAAGATGAAAAGGATCAGTATTTTGAACTTTTGAAAACATTCACCAGCGAAAAAAAGGACTGAGAGTGGTGTTGGTGATTTGGATGTTTTTAAAGAAATAATGGAGAACAATGTAAAATCGAAAATATGAAACAAATATCATTATCTCGATATAATTTCACAAAAAGAAGGTATTTACAATAAAAAAGAATAGATTTTTAAAAGGTTAAAACGAGTCAAATTGAAGCGATGATAAATATATCATATTATTCAATAAACCCTAACCCAAAATTGAATTATTCAATGGATTTTTATTTTAATATATTTTTTACGAATCACCAATTTCTTATTCGTTAAATATGTAAATAATAAAATAACATGCATATTCAATTAGTTAAATAACATTCAGAATGGAAACTTTCACTTCGATATAATCCCATCTTGCCTCAAATTCTTCAGTCTTGTAACAAAAAATTAACAGCAATCATTTCTCCCTTCTTCACTTGCTCTTTCTGCTGCTTCTTCATCTTCTTCAAATATTGGAAATATTTTTTCAATCAATATTTAACTACCACAAATAAATATCCAATTGTGTTTGTATAAAGCGAATGTGAATTAATTGAATTCTACTGGCAAATGTCAATTTGGTGTGTTTAATTTTGATTATTTTCAGACACAGAAATGTTGGAACAAACAGAAAAAAAAGAACATAAATAAAAAAGCTTCAATTCAAATTATATTTGATTTTTCAATTGTCTGAACTGAAACTGAATGTTTTCAAAAATCAAACTATTGTTTTTGTTTGTCCATTTCAATTTTGTATTTGGTTTGATTGCAACATTCATATGTTTACGTTTCTTTTTCAATATTAAAAAAACAGGTTTTTTTCTTTAATTTATACAATTTTGCTTTTTAGCTTTCTTGATTTTTGTTTCACAAAAAAAAAAAAAAAAAAAAAAAAAAAAAAAAAAAAAAAAAAATTTACAAAAATGATACACTTAATTTTTCGTTCATGCAAAAATGTATTTGAATCGCATTTTTAAGTCAAAGAAGACTTTTGAAACAAGTTGAAAATTACAGAAAGTTTATAATAATTGTGAAAATAAAAAAAAAAAAAAATCGACATTGACTTTGCTGTTAAGAAGACGTGCATATCTTTATTTTCACTTGTCGCAAAGGCCTTGTTATGACAATCCGATGATACCATTTCCTGAAAATGATTTGATTAATATTCGTTTTTTTGAAATACAACTGAGACATTTCTTTTGGTTTGATCAATTTGAAAACAAAATTTTACTATTTGTGAATCATACAGAAAAGCTTAGCGTTTGACAAGGATTTTGTTGTTTAATTTATTTTTTCAGATCATAACAATTGTATCGAAATTGTTACACCTTAATTTTTCAGATATTAATTGTAGTTTTGCATTTTTTTTTTGGATTTTGTTGATTGCTGTGGATATTCATCGGGGAAACGTGTTTATTATTATTAAAACGGAAGTGTGCATCGATAATAAATCAAATTGTGGAATTATGGAAGTATCTGAAACAGAAAAATTGATTAGTTTGTTTTTTTTTTATTTGTCTGTTAAGGTTCATCATCATGCGATTTGGCATGCTTTAAAGAATTTCTTGATGAACTTGAAATGTGCAACAAGGATGAGAAAAAGCAGAAACAGGAAGAAATGAACAAATTGATTGGGGAAATCAATTGGGCAGAAGTTAAAGTTTATCAAACGATTAAGCTGTTCAACAAAATGCACAAAATAATGGAAGAAAAGACATTATCTATAGGCGATGTTCTTTTGATGTTGAAGCGTGTCGGATATTGCAAAATGATGAAACAAGCTTTTTCAGATGAATTTAAACATTCTTCATTGAGCAGAAGAATAGAAAAGATGATAATTGATGAAAATATGAAAAAAGATGGAAAAAATGAAACGCTTCTGATTGATCTTTGTGAATGCTATCTTTTGCTCTGCAATTCATTTTCTTCAGGAATACTTTCAATTTGTTTTCCCTGTGCTCTAAAAGTTGCCTTGAAGAAAGATGAGAGCAAAGAAGCACAAAAGGAAGTGGAAATGGCTTTATTGGCTTTAAGTCATGTCTATAGATATGTTGTATGTGTTTTTTATTGCTTTTGTTGTTTTTTTTATTTTTATTATTTTTTGAACAGAATGTGGAAAAAGAATTGTATTTTGATGAGATTACTGAGATTATTCAATATCATCAGAAGCATCGAAATCTTACCAGATTGGCTTACCAGTCTTCTTGGCAGCTCTTTATAAATAGATTTTATTATGAAAGAGAGCTTGAGGATGCGATTGTGAATAAATTAGGTTTTGCTTTCGAAGCAGCAAGAGAACTGGAAGAACTGGAAGAATGCGAGGATTGGAAGCAAAATGATAGGAAAGAAAAAACTGAAGTGAGAACAACAATGAGATGGCTCTTGCTGCTTTCAAATTTTTTAGATATTTTAATGTTGAGTGGAAAAGGATGCGATAAGCTTTGTCAGAATCTGGTTAAGCTGGGAAGATCAACAAGAGATTCGCAAAGAGACGTTTTCGAAAGAGTTTTTGCAATATTTTTGATGATGATCAGATACCAGCCAACTCTGGCTGTTGTTTACGATTTGCTGAAAGGCGGTGTATTTGATCTTATTTCAGATGAAATGCAGAAGCGAACATTTGAAGATGTGATTGCAAGAAATTGTTTTGAGTTTTTGTTGGCGCTTTCGAAAAGACTGGATATTGAGTACGATGACGAAGGGGAAGAAATGAAAAGAAAGGCAACAAAAAAGGAAGTGTTCGAGAAGATGGAAGAGGAAGGATATGAAGATATTATTACAAGTTATTGTGAAGCACTTCTTGATCTTTATGAAAATTATTATACTGAATTATCTTTAATTATTTCTGATTACTTTATTTATGTTTAAGGATGAGAGATGAATGTCATTTAGCAACTCAATTATTTAACTTTTCTTTCTTTTTTTCTTTCTTTTCAATTTTGAACAAATTGTCAATCATATAGCTGAAGCACATTTTTTTTTTGCCTTTTTTTACATTTTTTCCAAAGTGAAGTGCAATAACAACAAATAAGAAACGCTGAACTGTTTATTTTATTGTTTTTGCTTCACAAAATTGTTCATTTCCCACAATCACTTCCAACATATTATTGATCTGAAAGCGAGATATGTACGAAGCAATTATTTGTAACATCAATTGCTCCAAACAACGTGTGTTCTCAAACTGTGTCCAAAAGTGTTCAGCACAGAAGGAAAAGTGAAAATAAATTGTAAGAAATCTTCGTTGTTCAATTTTGTAGTCAATTCCAAGAAGAACGTTTGATTTTTTTGCTTTTTAATCTTTTTCTTCTTCTTTTTCTGTTGAGAAAATTTGGATATTTTCTTTCTTTCTTTCAACAGATAAGGAGTGACATGCATATTTCACAAATCGATAAATCCAAACAGTCAGATGAAGAACATAAACGCATAAGAATGGAATGAAAATTCAAAAATTCTTTCGAAATTTGTGGATAAAAAGAGACAATAAAAGAAGAAGAAGAAGACGAAGAAAATGCTAAATGACGGAGATTATGATTGAGACAATCAATATGGAACAAATGAAGAGTTGGATGGAGAAAGAAAAAGACACAGATAAACAGATTAAAAGGAAAAGAGGACAAGAGAGATTTGTCATGAAATGAATTTCAAAATTATTCACATAAAGAAAGTTGTTTTGAATGAATGAAAGAATGTTGGAAGATCTATCCTCAAATTGTATTTTCCTGCATGAAGATAATGAAACAGAGGAAGAAGACAAATAAAAAAGAAAGAGGAAGAAATTGAAGTTGCAGTTGGAAAGAAGAAGTTGATGATGAGGAGAAATCTTTCAAACAATCATCATCAATTCAAACAGAATTCAAAAATCACATCAAAAAATATTTCTTTCTTTTGCTTCACCCAAAGCATGTTCTACATTCTTTCAATCACCACTGAAGTTGCTGTTGTTGTTAATCGTGTCTTTTCAGCATGTTCAGATGCTGCAAAAGAAAATGATTTCACAAGAGATGTTTTTTGCAGAAAAACCAATGCAGAAGATGAAACATCCTGAGAGTGTCAGATGATAAATGAGTGAAGAGACAGGTATTTTTATTGATGACTGTTCTGTGAACTGATAAAAAGGAGAGATAAATGAGGAATTCAAAAGGGATGTCCATTCATTCTCATCAGCCACTGAAGTCCAATGACGAATTTTTATTTTGCTCCAAAAAAGAGAAAAGTGTGTGCAAAGGGAAGAATTCGGACAATGAATCCGAATTCCCTTCCGCTCTCTTCATTCTTTTGGCTTAGCAGTAGAATCCTCCGATTCATTTCTTCTGGGTTTTTAATAAACAATTGAAGATGTTATTGGATTGATGTGCTTCCTGAATGCTTCTCATGGAACAGCTGCATTCACGACATTTCTCATCTGATCGTCATTCAATAGAAATCAAATGGCTTTTTTGATTTCCCAAAGCATATGATGAAAACAAAAGAAAAATGTCATCTTCATTCATTGTTGCTTTTCTTCCAATCATTTGTCCTGCCATCCTTGATGTTGGAGATGACCTTCAAGAATTTTCAGTATTTGCTCATTTCACTGCAAAACCATTTTTAAATGTTCTTCTGCTGTTTGACTGATTTTCGAATTGAATCGACAATTCCTTTTTGATTTTTGTCTTTTTTATTCCTTTCAATTATCCGATGAGTAATATTGAATGAAAACTGAAAATTGAAATACAAGAATAATCGATCAAATTGAATTCATCAAGCACGCAATTATTTGTTTTCATTATTTTCAATCTGAACATTGTTTGCCAACATACGAATTAGACTTTTCTTTTATGAAATATGATTGTTCTATTTCTTTTTCTTTTTGATGACAATAACCATATACATGCGTGATTGAAATACCTAATTTCACACCAATAAAAAACGAACTCAATTTGCAAAATGTGAAAGAAAATCGAAATCTATTTCTTCATGAAAATTTTTTGTTGGTTAGATCAAAAAGAAACAAAAGATTTCCATTTTCGGTCTTTATTCAACCAATCCTGAGGCTTCTTTGCGCTCCGTTTTGCCCTTTTTTTATTAAGCAATAACAAATCGGTTTGAATTGTGATCATTTTTGTACTGCAAGATAATCAACGATGTGTGTATTTATCTTTTATTTTGTTTCTAATCACGCTTTGCCTTTCTTTTTGAATATTTTTTGGAACAAACAGAATGAGTTTGTTTGATGATTATGATTCTGAAAATGAACTTCTGACTACAGCTAGAACCAAGAAGTTTTCAAGTTTGATCTTTTATTTGGATTGAACAATTTTGAAAAAGAATTTGTTTTTTTAAATGTTTTTTGAAGAATTGTTTTGTGAACTGGAGCATCGCACAGAAGATGAACAGAAACAGAAAATTGAAGAGTTGAACAGATTAATTGATGAAATGAATGAAGGAGAATTCATAACTGTTTTCACGAAAGATCTATACAATAAAATTCACCAAATGATTGAAGAAAAGACATTATCGTGGGGAAACGCAATCTTGCTGTTGAAGCATGCTGGATTTTGCAAAGTGCTGAAAAAGATTCCATTTTATTCTTTTGATTATTCATCATTGAGCAAAAGAATGAAAGAGATGATAATTGATGAAAATGAGAAGAAGAAAGAAGAAAAGAACGAAAAGCGTCTGATTGACCTCTGTGAATGCTTTGCTTGGCTGAATGAAGATTTTATTTCAAAGGAATTGTTTTCAGTCATTGTACCTCGCCTTCTGAAAGTTGCCTCGAAGAAAGATGAAAACGAGGAAACTCAGAAGGAAGCAAAAATGAATTTATTGACTTTATGTCGCATCAACACATATACCGTATGAGAACTTCTATTTTTTATTTTGATATAATTGATTTTTTTTTCCCCTTGTTTTTTGATTAGGATGTGCCAAAAGAACTGTATTTGAGTGAAGTCAAAGAAATCATCAAATATCACCAGGAACATTCCAGCCTGACGCATCTTATCTATCAGTATATTTGGCAGTTTTTGATTTATGGATTGCTCGAAGAAGAAAGTTTTGAAGAAGTGGTTGTGAATGAACTGCATTTTGTGGGGGAAACAAGAAGAGAATTAGAAGAGCTTTCAAAATGCATCGACTGGAAGAGAAAAGAAGAAAGAAGAAAAGAAGTGAAAGAAGTGAAAATAATTGGGAGATGGCTTCTTGTTATTGATGATTTCTTAAACTGGTGCAGATCATGGAACGAAGAACTTGCTGGACTTATCTGCAGCATTGTTCAGGTATTTCGAGCATCAAGGGACAATTACAAAGAAATTCTAAATGGATGCCTTTCTTCATTAAGAAGAGCAGTGGAAAAGAGAAATGTGAAAATTGATGACTTGTTGAAAAGTGGAGCTATTGGTCTCTATTTGGAGGAAATGAAGCAATCAACTTTGGAAGATGGAATCATATCTGATTGCTTGCATTTCTTTTTGAAACTTTCAGAAAGATTGAAAGAAAAGAAGGATGAGGAAAAGGAAGAAGCGAAAAGAAAAGAGATGAAAAGAAAGATATTTGAAAAGATGGAGGAAGAAGGATTTGAAGATATCACAACAAGCCTTTATGGAGTGATTTCTTTTCTGAACAAAAATTGTTATCGTGAATTATCAAAAAATACTTCTGATTATTTTGTGAATGTTTAACCAAATTCTTTTCAATGAAAATTGAAACTCCAAAATAATATTCTCTTTTCTTTTTTATTCATTTCACAAAATGGGAGGAAAACAAGAATTGAATGAATTAAAATATTGTTTTTTTTAGCATTTTTCTGAAAAAAATGAAAAAATGAAAAAATATGATATTCTTTTCTTTTCAATTTTTTCCATCAAGAATCTTCATCAAAGGATCATTGCCCTCCATCTTCATCAACACTATTCATTTTTATTTTAATGCATTCAATTGCTCAGTTATTGCCTCTGAAAGCCACTGGTCTCCTTTGCTTATTCTCTTTCTCATACCATTTTCAATGAACGAGTGAAGGCGAAGGAGAAGAATACAAAAGAAATGAAGAAAGAAATGTTTGTTGAAGAAACCTGTTGAAAATATTGAAAGTGCAGAATTATGCAGCAATCAAATTGAAGAAGGAGAAGAAGCATGAAAAAATCATTCATAAAATTTTTCTCTGAAGAATTCAATCAAAATCGAATTCTTTCTCTCTTTTATTCTCCTATTTGTCCATTCTTCCAATCAGCATCAAAAGCTCTCCCAATCATTTCACTTGTTTTTTGTCAGAAAAGAATATCTTCTTATGATTCTCTTCATCCTCTCAGTTGTCAACTGCAATTCTTCCTTTTTCATTTGAGCATTTCTTCATTCAAATTCTCAAAACACTTTCATTGAAATGATCTTCTCAAAATACGAGCGGCTGACTTCTTCTTTTGTAGCTGCTCCATTTTATTTTGAATGAGTGGACAAACAAAACAAGTATTTTTCACAAAATTTTCAAATGCCTGAGTTTGTGGTAATTCTGTGAAATGATGAAAAAGAAAAAAATGCTATTTCGGAGTCACATAATGGAATGAATCTCATTTCCTCAAGCTAGCACAAAATAAACTGTCACATTTTTTGAAAAACGGCAAATGCTTCACAAGTTTGCCAATTCATTGTTATCCCAAATGCTTCAGTGGAGAAACGCCATTCCCAGCTGACGCGTTCTCTTCTTCAACAATTTTTCCATTCATGTTGAATAATCCTTCAGAAAATGCAGAATAGATTTCTTCTTCTTTAAGTTTTTGACATATCCCGTTCGTTTCTTCCATTTTCTTCTTTGGCTTCGCTCCAGCTCATCGATCGAGTTTATGATGCAATTCTTCAAAAAAACTGAAAAAGAAAAAGGAAAAGGAAAGAAATAAAATAGTCATCAAGAATTCGAGTGAAACAATGCTTGCAAACCGAACATTTTTCTGTCAATGATACCTTTCATTCCATTCAAATAGATTCAAATCCATCAAACTTCCTCAACTGCAGAAATCACTTCACAAAAGAATTGCTGATTGGCAATTGCAATCGAGGAAAAATCATTGGAAAAATTAAAAACAAACAAATAAATGAACAAATAAGTAAATAAAACAAATTCAGAGAAATAAACTTTCAACTCAGTTTGAGTTCGTTCTTCAGATTGAAATTCAGAAAAACTCATAACCATTCTCAAAAATGTATTTATCAATAAAAATATCATGAGCAAAAAAGAAAGGAAAGGAAACAAACAAAATATATAAGTCTGATAAAATTGTAACGAAAAACAAAAAGAAACACAATTTCAAAAAAGTTCATTGTTTCGTATCAGAATCAAAGTGTCTGAAAATTGTGTGTTTATGTTTTTGTATAACAAAAGCAGCATCTTTTTATTTCTTCTTCTTCTTCTGTTAACAAAATAATGTTGCTTGTTGACTTCGCTTTCTTCACTTGCATTTCTTGAAATCTATAAACCGATTTATTTATATGATTCTGTTGCCTTTCTCGCTGGATGTTTCAAAGAAGTCGGAGAAGAAGAATAAACTGATGGAAAGAAGGGAAATGGTGGCGATGGCGAAGATGTTCATAATAAAGAGAAGCATTTGACTCAAATATGGATTAAATAGCCTGACAAATTTTCGGATCGTCCGAACCAACATCTTTCTTTCAGAGCGCTCTTCATCTCCTGAAAGCTCGTAATGATATCTTCATATCCTTCTTCTTCAAACTTGTCAAATATCTCTCTTTTGATCATCTTCCATTTCGCTTTCTTGAATGTGTTGTCGGTCTTTTTGCTCAATCTTTCTGAAAGTGCTTCAAATGCTGCGATGCATATGACAATGGAGCGATCTCCCAATGTCTGCTGCCACATCTCCTCCACAATGCATCCTGCTGCTCCACTCCTCACAAAAATATCTATTTTTTCTGCTTTGCCCAATGTCATCTGCATCAGCAGGAAAGCGCATTCTGTCTGTAAACTTCTTTCACACTCCTTTGCTGCTTTGAAAAGTTTGACAACTCCTTCAGCAAACTCATTGAATTGTATCCGCTCACAGCATGCTTGGCATTTTGAAAAATATTTCCAAGCTGTCTTCAGATACTTCCATATTATCTGCACTTCTTTCGATTTATTTAACTCCTTTTCTGTCTTCTTCCAATCCACGCATTTCATCAGCTCGTCCAGTTCTCGTGTTGCCTCTTTCACAAAATGAAGATCGTTTGTGATCCAATCTTCAAATTCCTTCTCAAAATAAGGCTCATTTATCAAAAACTGCCAAGCTGACTGATAGGCAAGTCGAGTGAGGTTGTGATGCTCCTGATGATATCTGATGATCGCTTTGATCTCATTCAGATACAGTTTTCTTCTTATTTCCTTATAAAAATACAAGAAAAACAAAATAAATAGCTTCAAAAATGAAATAGAAGTGAACATACGCAATATTCAATATTGCTCAAAGCCAGCAAAGCCATCTCCACCTCTTCACTTGTTTCCTGACTTTCCTCTTTCTTCAATGCAACTTTCAAAAGGCAAGGCACACAAATCGATAATAATTCGATTGAAAAGAGGTTGTTAACCATCAGATAGCATTCGCAAAGGTCAGCCAGCAACTTTTCGTTCCTCTCTTTGATGTTTGCTCCACGTTCGCTTTCTTCTTTTTCATTCTTTTCTTCACAAATTATCATTGACTCCAAGTCCGAGCAAAGAGAAGACTCAACAAATTTTCCACTCCAAAACATTTTTAACACTTTGCAATATCCGATGCGCTTCATCAACAAAAGCGCATTGTCCAAAGATAATATCTTCTTTTTTATCATTTTGTTCAATTTTTCGAAATTCTCTTCAGAAAAAACAGAACGCATTCCTTCCTCATTCAAGTCCCACATAATTTCATATATTTTCTCAATAATTTTTTGCTGATCTTCAGCTGTGCAATCCTCTGGTTTGAAAAGCATTTCTTTTGAAAAACCAAAATGAGAAAGAGAAAGAATGAAAATTTTATCGCATAAACAAATGCTGAACCTTCAAACAATTTTAACGCCAATGCCTCTTCTGATCCATTTTCTGCTTCAAAAATGCAACTTGAACACATTTTGTTCGTTGTCTGTTTTATTCAATCTGAATCGCCTGCATTTGGAAACAATGAAACAAAAAAATTGAAAATAGTGTTTAATAATTCACACGCGTAGTGCTGTTGGAATAGGTTTACGAAAAAAAAGCCAGAAAGAACAAGAAAATTGCCTTATTCTCCCGCAGATTCTCTTTTATTGGTATTTTTGATCGATTGCATATTTATTATGAATTATTATTTCATAAATGAAAGAATTTTGCCAAATTACTCCTTCAAATAGATTCAATTGAAAAAAAAAACATTTTTTTTCTATATAATGATTATGTTTTCAAATATTGTTATTCGATACCTTCTTTGCAACATATGACACTCAAGAAAAAAAATCAAACAAATTTAATGATTTTTTGAATTTAAAATATCTGCTGATTTGATTCTTGAGTTCTGATTAAGCTCCAGTTGCATTGCGGAATTTTAAACTTATTTAAAAAATAAAAGAATGTTTGAATTTTGGAGTTTATGAATCAGATGGGAAACGCTTAAAGAATGTTCATTTTTTAAGTGCAAATAATTGGCTTGCTGAAGTGCAAAAGTTTATAAATGATTTCTAACTATAATTAAAACCCAATTATTTCGAAGAAGTTCTTTTTTGAAAGGAAAGGATGAAGAATGGACATGACAAGATAACTGCAAAAAAGTTAAAAAATCAAAAGTGATTGATAATTTATTCATTCTTTGCTTGAACACGACCAAGACGACGACCTGTTCTACGGGCAGCAATAAGACCAATCTTCTGACCAGCTGGCCTGTTTCTGGCAACTGTTGTTGGCACACCAATGTGTTGATGGTTACCACCACCATGAGGATGATCGACAGGGTTCATTGCAACACCACGCACTGCTGGCCATCCTCTACGCTTTGCCTTGTATTTGTGATAGCAAACACCAGCCTTCATGATTGGCTTCTCATTACGACCACCTCCAGCAACAATACCGATCATTGCACGGCATGATGAAGGAATAATCTTTTTTGAGCCTGATGGAAGACGAAGACGTGTCTTTCCTGTTTCGTGGTTGTGGCTAACAACGGCTGCAGAGTTTCCAGAGCAGCGAGCAAGAACACCACGGTCTCCGGCTTTCGATTCAACGTTGCAGATGACTGTACCTTCCGGCAGAGATGAAACTGGAAGAACATTTCCCACATCGATGGCAGCTGAAAAAATAAAAGCAATTTTTGAAAAATTTAAACAAATACGCCTTGAAAAGAAAAATCAATTACCTTTCTTTCCACAGTAAATGAATTGTCCTGTGTACATTCCTTCTGTTGCGATGAAAGTTGCATGTCTCTTCTTGTACTTATATGGGTGACGGAACTCAACAATTGCAAGAGGTGCTCCTCGCCCTGGATCATGAATAATCCTTCTGACCACACCCTTGATATATCCATGTTTCTCGGCATAATCAATAGCACGCAATTTGGCAGAACCTTTCCTGTTGTGAACGTGAGATTTGAATAAAGCGCTTCCTCCTTTCCTTTGTGAACGAATAACACGTCCCATCTTCCTGAAATTTTTTAATAAAAAAATTAAAAACCAATTCGTTAAACATAGTCAAAAACAATTTTTTAAAGCTTAGAAAATAAAATAACAAACTTTTTTTCTCCCTAAAAATTTCCTTTGAACGGCACAGATCAATTTAATTTATAGATATTATTTTATGATCAAAATATTTATTTTTTAAATTCGCTTCCAAATAAAGTTCATAATGCTTTAAAGAAAATTTAATTTAGTGAAGTGGTGATACTCTGCACACATCCCCTGAAAAGCTAAGAACGCAATAAACATGCTTTTTTTGAGCATAATAATCTACATCCATCAGATCAATTGAGACTGAAGTGATTGCGTTGCAATGCTGCATCATTGCATGGGCGCGTGCGATTGCAACCAAATCTGCCGCTGCTGTGCGTATGAAGCTGCTGTCTGACGAATCTTGAGGAATGATCTGCTCCCTTATTAAAATCAGAGAAAGAGCACCTGCGTTGTGTGTGATTCTGTGTTTCGGAAGGAACGGCAGAGGGGTCAAAGTGACAGAAGTCACAAAGGGTGCAGTGGAATTGGCCGACGAGGGGAATTTTCGAGACAAGGAGGTATGGGATGCAGGAGATGGGGGAACGAATGAGGAGGAGGAGGAAGAAGAAGAGGAAGAAGAAGTGGAGGAGGAAGAAGAGGATGATTGATATGAATTGGAAGAAGAAGAAGAGGAGGAGGAGGAGGAAGAGGAAGAAGGAATTTGAGAAAAGCTGTTGTTGCTGCTGCTGAAGAGACTTGTTTGCTGCTTCGTTGCATCGTCCAGATAAGATGTCTGAACAGATGAAAGAATCCCTATATTTTATTATTTAACAAATAATTATTATGGATAAAAAAAAAATAATGATATCAATTCAAACACAAACAAAATAAAAATAAAAACAAAACAAAACAAAACAAAATAGAATAAAATAAAATAAAATAAAATACCTTCAAATCCACTTGCAACATCCTTCGTGTTCTGTGTGATTGGCACAGGCTGTGGAGTGGATGAATGAGAAGGAGGAGAAGAAGAAAGAGAAGAAGAAGAAGAAGAAGAAGAAGAAAAGTTTTCTTTGAATGAATCTGTTTTATTTTCGTTGTGAATGTTTGGTTTTTGTGTTTCTGACAGTTTTATTTGAGAAGAGGACAAAGGAATAAATGAAGAAGACAATTGATTTGGATCATCTGAAGAAGAAGAAGAAGAAGAAGAGAAGGAAGAGGAGGAAGAGGAAGAAGAAGAAGAACTTGATGGAGAAGAAGAAGAAGAAGAAGAATTATAAAAACAAAAACTAAATTTTTGTTCTCTTTCTTCATCAGAAGCAGCCAAAATGGCAGCAGAAGAAGAGATCTGAACAGAATGAGGGCCAGACAGAAGAACAGAAAATGGCTGAGAGGCAATCAGAGAATGGATATGTGGATGGAATGAAGAAGAAGAAGAAAGAGAAGAAGAAGAAAAAGGAGAAGGAGAAGGAGAAGAAGAAGAGGAGGAGGAAGAGGAGGAAGAAGAAGAATTAAAAGAAGAAGAAAGAGAAGAAGAAGAACCAAAAGAAGAAGAAGAAGAAGAAGAATTAGTAAATACATGTCTATGAGCACTGTTATCAGTAGCAACCTGAAGAAGGATGTTTCTGATGGAGTCGAAAGAAGAGAGAAGAAGATGCGTTAATCGTTCTGTCTGGGAGAGCTTGAATGGGGGAGGAGGGAGAAGAGGAAGAGGAAGAGAAGAGGAAGAGGAGGAAGAGGAAGAAGAATAAGAAGAAGAAGGAAAAGAAGAAGAAGAAGGATCAAGAGAAACAGAATTTACAACGAATATGAATGGAATTTCTCGTTTTGCTGAAGAAGAAGAAGAATGAGAAGAGGAAGAAGAAGAAGAAGAAGAAGAATTGATAGAGGAAGAGGAAGGGGAAGAAGAGGAAGACAACAGAGAAGAGAAAGAAGAAGAAGAGGCAGAAGATGGAATAACTGAATAATCACATCCCAAAAGAGAAGAAGAAGAAGAAGGAGAAGCAAACAAAGCAAAAGAACTTGATCCATTCGCTTCACTTCCTTTTCTTTCTCTTTCTCTTTCTCTTCCTTCTTCTTCTCCTCTTCCTCCTTCCCCTTCTTTTCTTCTTCTTCTTCCTTCTCCTTCTCCTCTCCCTCTTCCTCTTCCTCCTCCTCTCCCTCTTCCAATCATCTGTGTTGTCACCAGCGGCATCAGAAGAGGCGACAGAACAGAGCGAAAAAGCGAAGAAAGAGCCAATCTGACGAATGAGTTGTCCATCTGCACAAATGTGATGGGGAGAGACCGGAGAAATGATTTTGGAGAGGAAGAGGAGGAGGAGGAAGAAGAAGAAGAAGGAAATGAAGAAGAGGAAGAGGAAGAGGAAGAGGAAGAGGAAGAGGAAAAATAAGTATTCAAAATAAAGTTCTTTTGAAGAAGACGCTGCCTGTTTCTTCTTCTGTGCCATTCAGAATCGAATTGGCTGACAGGGATGATGGAAGAAGAGGGGAAAGAGGAAGAAGAGGAAGAGGAAGAGGAAGAAGAAGAGGAAGGATTTGATGATAATGTTTGAGGTGCAGATGACGTGTTTTGAGAAGAAGAAGAAGAATTCGAAGAAGAAGAAGAAGAAGAAGAATTCGAAGAAGAAGAAGAAGAAGAAGAATATGATGTTGATGAAGATGAAGCCGAATAAGGAGGAAGAGAAGAAAGAGGAAGAGAATTAAGAGAAGAAGAAGAAGAAGAAGGTGGAGGAGGAGGAGAGGTAGAATGAATAGAGTGCACAGAATGTTGAGAAGAAACAGAAGGTTGACTTAAGAATTCTTTCCTTCTTTCTTCTTTTTGTTGCTCTTTTTCTTCTTTTTTGTTCTGATTTTGCTGATTTTGCTGAATTTCTTCTGTTTTTTTTGGGTTGTTTGTTTGTTTTCGATGAAAAGTGTTCGAAGAAGTTGGCAGCTGTTGCATAATCAGTGCTTGAGGGGAATCCAAAGAAGAAGAAGAAGAAGAGGAAGAGGAAGAAGAAGAAGAAGAAGAATATAACGAAGGCTGCTGATTGGAGCTGAAAGAGAACTGGATTGCTTTGACATTTGTGTTGCATGCATTTACTTCCTTCAGATATTCCTTTCTCAACTCTGCTATTGTTTCTGTTGGAATCGCTGTGGGCGGAAGAAGAGGTTGACTTGCTTCGATTGTCTGGATTGTGACTTCTTTCTCTTTCTCTTTCTCTTCTTCTACTTCTTCTTCATCTTTTTCTTTTTCTTTTTCTTCTCCTTCTCTTTCTCCTTCTTCATCTCCTTCTTCTCTTTCTCTTTCTTTCTTCTTCTCCTTCTTCTCTTCTCCCTCTTCTCCACCACCATCATTATCTTCCTCTTCTTCTATTTGTTTCCCCTTCCCTTTCTCCTCCCCTTCTCCTTCCCTCATCTTCACCCCCTCCCTTCTCCTTCTCTTTCCTCTCTTCCTCCTCTTCCTCCTCCTCTTCCTCTCCTCCTCTTTCTCTCTCACTTCTCTTCCAATCAACGCAAACCTCGCCTTCTCCTCCAGCTCAGCATCCAACTTTCTCCTCTGCTCTTCTGCGATCTTCGCCATCTCGTTCGCCAGCATCTCCTCATACTTCCTCCGCTCTTCTGCTTCTTTCTTCTTCCTCAAACTCCCTTTCTCTCCTCTCAGAATCATATTTCCTCCTTCTCCTCTTTCCCCTCCCAGCTCCATCAGCCCCACAGGTGTCCTCGGCGTGGGGAGTGCATCCAAATGCACAGCTGTTCCCGATGCCACCACAAACACAGAGTCAGCCGTCACACACACCTGACTGGAATAGTTGAACACCGCATTCCTCGCTGAAATACGCGCTTTCAGTGTTAATTGCCTGTGAATATCAGCTTCGAGAAAGGGGAGTGCTTCAGACACAGCTTCGGCGAGCTCGTCGGAGGAGAGAAGGGAAGAAGAAGAGGAAGAAGAAGATGATGAGGAGGACGATGAGGAAGAAGAAGAAGAGGAGGAGGAGGAGGAGGATGATGAGGAAGAAGAGGAGGAAGAGGAAGAGGAATAACCAGAAGTGGAGCTGTAGCCCAAGGCACCTGAGGCAGAAGAATATCTCAATGGGCGCATAGAAACAGCATCAATGGTGATCCAAGGAAGAGAAGTGTATGAAGAAGAGGAAGAAGAGGAAGAAGAAGAGGAAGAAGATGATGATGGGAGAGGACAGTTGATGAAAGGAGGAGGTTCGCAGGAAGCGAGGATGAATTCAGGAACATACGCAGAATGGCAGATGGCACAAACAGAAGGAGAAGAAGGAGAAGAAGAGGAAGGAAATGAAGAAGGAGAAGGAGAATAAGGAAGAGGAGGAGGAAGAGAAGAAGAAGGAAGAAAAGGAGGAAGAGGAGAAGGAGAAGAAGAAGGCACAGCCTGAATGGGGAGATGCGAATGGAAGAAAGAGCAAGCGTGGATGGGGCAAAAGCATCTGAGGGAAGGCGGAATAGAGTCAGCAAAGGAAGGGCAGCCACACAACAAGTTCAGCAGCTTCCTCTTCTTTCTCAGAATGCGCTGTGTCTGAAGAAGAGAGCGCGATGGGTGGAAGAGGAGCTCATCTGGAAGCACATAAAGAGAATCACGTAAGCACAGGGCGTTTTGGAGTGCTGCTTCATCAGGGCTTTCTTCTTCTTCATCTTCATCTTCTTCATTGTTGTTGTTTTCACTGATTTCATCATCATCATCATCTTCTACTTCTTCAAAATCTCCATCATAATAACCATCTCCATCTATTTCATTGAAAAATTCACCATCATCATTGCCATCACCTTCTTCTTCATAATCGTTATTGTCATCATTATCATAATCCTCTTCCTCTTCTCCTTCTCCTTTTTCTATCATTGAAATAACAGCATCTCCATCATCACTTTCATTGCCTTTCTGTTTCTTTTGCTTCTTTTGTTTGTTTGACACATCTTTTGGAGAAGAAGAAGAAGAAGAACAAACAGCTGATTTTTGATTAGATCCAACAGAACCAACACTTCGAGATCGTTTCTGAGAAGAAGGACGAGGTGGAAGAGGAGGAAGAGAAGCATTCGGGTTGTTAACAGAAGAGGAGGAAGAAGAGGAGGAAGAAGAAACTGATTGAGACGAAGGAGGAATTAGCAAAGGAGAAGGAAGTTCTTCTTCAGCAGAAGACAAAGAAGCCAACGAATCCAATCCTGTTTTGGTTGCTTCTTCTTCTTCTTCCTTCCCTTCTTTCCCTTCTTTCCCTTCTTTTCCTTCTCCTTTTTCATTTTCTTCCTTTTCAAGATTCTTTTCCTTCCCTTCTTCTTTTCCTTCTTCCTTCTCTTTCTCTTCCTCCGTCTTTGGCAAAGGCAGCCCTCTTTCGTCCTTTCCTGGTATAATCCCCTTCTTTCTGTGCTTCTTCCTCCTCTTCTTCCATCTCTTTCTGCTCCTCCTGTTCTTCACCTTCCCCACCTGCTGTTCATCTAACCAATACATTTCCATTCCTCCTCCCACTCCTCCTCCAATACTTCCTCCATCTCCTCTTCCTCTTCCTCTTCCTCTCCCTCCTCCTCTCCCCATTTCCATCCCTCCATACCCCATTCTCTCTCTCTCTCTCTCTCTCTCCTTCCTCTCCATCCACATCCTGTCCCCCATAGACCTGCTCGCCTCGTCCCACCCTCTGCACCTCACCCCTGTCCCCTCTGCCGACAGCACACACACATCATTCAACACACACGCACTCTCCTTGTACCCCAGTACCAGCTCTGCCCCACACCTCCTTGCCTGCCTCCTGATCTCGTCTTGCACTTCCCCCCACCACACGCTCCGCAGCCCAGCGTTCCCTTTGTCCCTGTCTGCACACACACGCACAGCACGTGCAGAGAGCAGCTGGAGGAAAGAGAAAGGGAGTGGGAGCGTGGTGAGGGTGCAGAGGACAACGGGGGCGGCTGACGGGAGGTGGGGGAGACGGGGAGGGAGGGGGACATAAGGGACAGGGAGAGAAAGGGAAGGGAAAGGCAAAGAGAAGGGGAAGGAGGAAGAGGAAGAGGAAGATGAGGAAGAGGAAGGATAAGAATAAGGAAACTGGTTGAAAGGTCTTTGGGGATAAGCAAAGTTGTCAATAGCTCTTCTTCCATTGTTTGCGAATGAAGAATATCTTGATTGTTTTCTTTGCCTGTTGGAAGAACCGAACTGGTCTATGTATTTGACAAGAGGGTTTGGTGAAGATGGAACAAAGCTATTCATCAGATACTGCTGATTATGTTGCTGTTGATAAGGATAATGAACAAACTGCTCATTCCCCATCGAATCTCTCTCGTGCCACACCTTCCCCACATAGCCATCATAACTTCTTGTTCCATTGATTTTTCCTCCTCTCCCTCTTCCTCTTCCTCCTCTGCCTCTGCCTCTTCCTTTGTCTCCTCCTCTTCCTCTTCCATTCATTCCTGATGATCTCTGAATCAGAGCAACAGATTGCTTCTCTGACTGTGTTGATGAATCTTTGGAAGAAGAATTAAGAGAAGAGGAGGAGGAGGAAGAAGAAGAAGAAGAAGAAGAAGAAGGAGCTGAAGTTGGCACAACCATTTGCTCACCTCCAGCCAACTGCACATCCATTCCTTGCTGTCCATTTGAAAGAGGAGCTTTTGCGATGCTTCTGCTGCTCTCCACACGAAACAGCCCATCCAATGAAAGATCATCTGCCTCACAACTCTTGTCTTTCTCCTTCGCTTTTCTGCTTCTGGCGGAAATCGTTTTTTTCATGGTTTTGTTTACTCTTTCTTCTCCTCCTTCTTCTGCTCCTTCTCCTTCCTCCTCCTCCTCCTCCTCCTCTTCTTCTTCTTCTTCTTCTTCTTCTCCCACAATTTCATCTTCTCCCATCCCTTTCTCTTTCATCTCTCTTCTTTTTTGCATTTCAATTCTTCTTCTTCTTCTATTTTTTTCCCTTCTTTTTTCATTCTTCTCTTTCTCTCTAACCAACTTCTGAAATTCTTTCTTTGCCTCGTCCTCTCCCATCAGCTCTGCCCCATCCACAAACGGTGCTAATGCTGTTGAAATCGCTCCCTTTCTCCCCACAACATGCTTCCTCCTCTCTGTCTTCACACTTTTCTCCCTCTCTCCTCCTCCTCCTCCTCCTCCTCTTTCTCTCTCTCTCTCCTTCTCTCTCTGTGTGTCTCCTCCTCTTTCTCCTCTTTCTCCTCCTCCTCCACCAAATCCTCCTCCTTCTTCATCGCTGCTCCTTCTCCTCTGTTTCGTGGGCATTGCTGCCTCTTCCTCTGCCTTCCACACTCTGCCCCACCCGAAACTCAGCTCGTTCCCTTCATCTTGCCCTCTGTTAAGCTCATTGTATTTTTCACTGGAATATTCTGATTCTTCTTCTTCTTCGTTTTCGTCATCATCATCATCATATATTCTGCTTTTACGTTTCAGACGTGACTTGCGTTTATCTTTTCCATTGCAACCATCATCAACATCTTCTTCCTCGTCCTCCTCCTCCTCTTCCTCTTCGCATTCACAAGGACATTCATCATCATCATCTTCTTCTTCTTCTTCAATCAGACTCCCTCTCACTCTCTCCACCACACATGCTGTGCCCATTGCCCTCCCCACCACCACTCCTGTCTGCTCTTCCAGATCAAAACTCACTTTGTACCCCAAAACTGCATTGCAGCGGTACGTGCTCGCTTCGATGCTCAGATGCCTGCGCATTTCACTGATTTATTTTCAAATTAAAATAAAAATTATGTTTTTGTTGATTTTTTTTTTGATTATTTTTTTAAAACACAAGTAATAAAAATATTTAATAGAATATGTAATAAATTTTGTGATTTTGCAAACCTTATCATTCTATAAAACAGTGCAAGTCGCTGATCATTAGAAATTCGCGATGCTCTGATTTTGTCCACCCATTCATATTCCGGATCATCTTCACATATCAGATCACGCACAATTCCAACAACAGATATAATCCTCCAATTTTCTGGTGGAATCAAAGATGACGAAAAAAATATTCCGCTAACTCTCGTTTCTTGCTCTGGATTTTGATCTTTGATAACATCAATTTTTATTGAAACAAGAAGTTCACCTCTTTGCCCCCGTTCGGAATCAATAATAGGAAACCATCCTTCACATTTCCAAGGTTCCCAGCCACTGAGAATATTATCAAGGTCAATATATACCGAACCTATAACATCATCTGACGAAACGACGTCCTTATCCCAAAGTCTAAAAGAGAGTCAAACACAAAAGAATATATGAAAGATATTCACAAACCGAAAAACAAGCGGAACATCCTGCCAACTGTAATCATTTCCAAGTTCAAAAGTCCAATACGCATTCCAATGTGGATTAAGAGTCTTTTTAGCAATTGAAGTGGTTACAACAGGTTTATGCCCAAAATGAACCTAATAATTTGAAATGTTTCAAATGAATTAATATAATGATATATATTTTAAGGTTTTTTTCATGAAAGTACTTAAAGTGCATGTATGAAATACGTTCAAACCTCAACATATGCGTCAGCACTTCCTGAACCACGGTCCATCACAGGAAGATTTCTCGCCGCAATCACGCCAATGTTAAAGTAAACGGGCATGCACTTTTCCAAAAAGAATATATAACACAAAATATAAATATATAATTTTACTGGATTAAATTTCTTTCCAACCTAGCTCAAATAATTCGCGTTTTCTTTTTATGCAAAAAATGATTAAGATTAAGGTAACAAGATCATGTCTTCAGCATTTAAGGGGCTTAACAGCTTTATTAGCGATATTCGTTTTTGTTTGCTTTGTGAATTTTGAATAGCCTTTTTTTATGCTTATATTCATGCAATTATTACCATTTAATATTTTAAATCAAGGCAAAACACATGACCAGGAATCAGATCGAGTTGAAAAAGAGCTTTCACACATTCGTGAAGCTTTTGTGAACCCTAAAAAGATGGACCTATATGAAAGAAAGAAATTTGTACTTAAACTTATGTATATAGACATTTTAGGCTATTCAGTTGACTTTGGACATATGGAAGCAATGGAGCTTATTCATAGCCACAAATTTCAAGATAAAGTTATTGTATGTCAGAAACGTTTATTTATTAGATTTTTCTACTATTTTTTCCCCGCAAAATATAGGGTTATACAGTTATTGGCTCTCTTGTTAATGAAAAATCGGAGCTTGTTCGATTAATAAATCAAGCACTTTTAACTGATTTAACATCTGTTCGTGAATGCGTTCAATGCCTTGCGTTAGCTTTCATAGCAAATTGCGGAAATGCAGAAACAGCAGAAACACTTGCAAATAATGTTGCAAAAATATTAATGAATAAATCAGCAAATAGATATGTGATTAAAAAAGCGTCACTTACACTTCTCCATCTCTTCCGCAAAAATAGCGATGCCGTACAACCGGAAAACATGAACGAACGTATTGAACAGCTTCTGCAGCACAGCGATGGTGGAGTTCTGACAGCTGTCATGTCATTGTTGCACGGGCTGGCTGTAGCAAATTCTGCTGCATACAAATCGCTTGTACCTGTAGTGTGCCGCATGATCAACCAGGTTGTGCTGAAGCGGGCGGTCTCAGGCGACTACATGTACGACCATCTACCAGCGCCGTGGCTGATCGTAAAGGTTCTTCAGTTCCTGCAGCACTACCCAGAGATTGAGTCGCCCACTGCGATGGAAGACCTCCTGCAAGTGCTACGGAAGATTCTGAACACAGACACCACCAAGTTCGCTTCGGTTGACCCGCGGTCGCGTGTCATCGTGCGGCACAATGCGATGCTGGCAGTGCTGTTTGAGACAGTCTACTTGGCTGTTTCTCTGAGGGCAGACCCAGCGCTTATTAGGCGGTGTGTGCACCACATGCGGAGCTTCCTGGCGATCAGTGACCCAGACATCCGCTATCTGTCGCTGGAGGCGCTGCAGCGGCTGTGCACGCTGGATCCTGAGGCGACGGGGGAAGATATGATGTTTGTGGCTCAGGTGGAGAGGCTTATTCAGCACCCGGACATTTCACTCAGAAGGAGGGCACTGGATGTGCTGTTTGAGCTGTGCAATGAGAAGAACTCAGACGTGGTGGTGGGCAGACTCGTGGAGTATTTGGACTTGGCAGAGTACGAGATTAAGGAGGAGCTGGTATGAATGATTATAATAATTAGTTTTTTAATGTGAAGAATTTCTTTCTTTCTTTCTTTTTCTTTTTTTCTTTTTTTTTCTTTTTTTCTTTTTCTTTTCTTTTTCTTTTCTTTTCTTTTCTTTTCTTTTCTTTTCTTTTCTTTTCTTTTCTTTTCTTTTCTTTTCTTTTCTTTTCTTTTCTTTTCTTTTCTTTTCTTTTCTTTTCTTTTCTTTTTAATGTAATTTTTTTTTTAAAACATCATTTGTATTTATTGAATCATTTCTCATTGCATTTTCCTTTCTTCTCCTCCAAACTCCTTCCCCTCCTCCTTACCCCATCTTTCTCCAAATAAAAAGGTTCTCAAAATCGCCATTCTTGCCGAAAAATACCCTATCTCAATGGAATGGTATGTCAACATCATCCTCCATCTCCTGCGCAATGCTGGCGACACCACCCCTCAAGAAATCTGGTACAGAACAGCCCAAATCGTCTCTGCCAACCCCGCCATGCAGCCACACGCCGCCACCACTGCGATGCTTCTGCTGCAGAATGCGTCATTGCCAGACAACGCTATTCGTATCTGTGCTTATCTGCTTGGAGAACATCACTCACAAGTGCCAAAGGAGCAGTGGGGAGCAGCAGAGATTGTGGAGGCGCTGGGAAAACACCTGACAGACTCGCAGAACAACACACGAGCGATCATCTTATCAGCCATTGCGAAGATTGCTGCTGCTGCAAATGCTTCTTCTTCTTCCTCTCCCTCTTCATCTCCTTCTTCTTCAGTGCAGCAAGTCGCTGATGCCTATCTCTCTCAATATTCCACACACATTGCTGAAGATCCGCAGGAAAGGAGCTGTGAATTTCTTGCTTTGTTGCATTCGTCCCCCGAAAGTGCCTCTGCCACACTCGCTCCTTTGCCTCCCTTCCAGCCGAGGCAGTCGATTTTGCTGAGAGATCTGAAGAAGAAAGTGAAGGAAAGCGGAGTGGTGGAGAGGGCATCGAAGCATTTAGAAGGGATAAAAGATGAAGGAGATGAGGAAGAGGAGGAAGCGGAAGGAGGAAGAGGTGAAGGAGAAGGTGTGGATGCAGCTGGTCAAGGGGTTATCAATGGATTCAGTGGGAATGTGGGAGGAAGTGGAGGAAGTGCAACAAATGCAACATTTGGCTCAACATCTCAAGCTTTTCCTGTTCAGCATTCAAATAACTCATCAGCGTTCGCAACTGAAGCAGCACAAGCTGCGCCTTCTTCAGCTGTGGTGGTTGATGATAACGACAAAGATATGATTGATCTGAGTGGGTTTGGAGTTGGGGCACATTCGTCATCGTCATCATCTGCTTCTGCTTCTGCTTCTTCAGATGCATCTTCCTTCGATCCAGCAGCATTGCTGGCGAATCTGATGGGCCAGCCATCACAACCAACTTCTTCTTCTTCTTCTTCTTCTTCTTCCTCTTCTCTTCCACCACCCGAATCCAACCCTCTCCTGGAGCAGCTGCATAACGCCCTCATCTGCAATGTGGAAGGCAAACTATACGAAGACGCTAATCTATGCATCACGTGCCATCACGAGTACCAGCGCCATGAAGGACGAATGCTGCTGACGTGGACGAACAAAACAGGCAGCAGTGGAGGGGTGCCGTCGCAGGCGCTGATGAATGTGGCTGCGTCTGTCCAGAACTGCCCTGAACTGTCTCTCCAAATAGAGCCCATTGCACCGATCATCCACCCAGCTGCCTCTGTCACACAGCACATTGTGGTGTCTCAGACACAGCCAGCTCTGGCTGCTCCTGTGTTGTGCTTGTCATACTCTGCAGGAGTGACTACTCATCGCTCACTGGTGAAGCTGCCTTGTATTGGGATTAAGTTCTTCCAGCCGGTGTGCCCGCCGAAGGAGCTGTTTGTGCAGCAGTGGGGGGCCGTCCCGGCACAATCGCCTCTGACGGTGTCTGAGCAGTTCTTCTTCCACGGCATGGCACTCAACCCGCAGACATTTCAACAGGCTGTGGCGTTTCTCCAGGGCCCAGCGAAGATGCAGCCACTGGCGGGTTATGATTCCACTCCTCAGACGCTGTGCTTTGCAGCTGGAGTGAGCTGTTCTGGCTCTGCTGCCCCGCTGCCGCTGATGCTGAAGATGCAGATGTCACAGGGAGATGGGAAGCTGATGCTGACTGTGAAGGGCTCAACACCACAAGTGGCTGAAGTGACAAGGAAGTTTGTGATTGATTTGCTGAAACAGATGTAAGTGGAACAATTATTAAAGACTTGGATTGATGATGATAATGGCAATGATAATAATTAATAAATAATAAATAATAATGTTAAAATAAAGAAAGCGCATTCTCGTTCTCTTCCACGTCACAGTCTTGATTTATTAACACATGAAAAAAAATTGAAAAAAAAAAATAATCTTTTCTTTTTTTTTCCTCTTATGTATTTAAAGTCTGAGTGTTCTTGTTGTTTCGTCCGTTTTGAGGGTTCTTCACATTTTCGAGTGTTTTTTTCAATCTATTTTTATTTTTTTTTTTAAAAGAGCATTGATTTCTCATAAACTTACACATTTATTTTGCTCTATTTTTTTTTTTATCTCTCCTTCATTTATTTTTCAATTTTGAACGTTTCTTTTCTGTTTTTAGAAGAAATTTCATGATTCATTGTTGAGTAGTTTTCAATTAAAATCCCTTCATCCTCTTTTGTTTCTGGCTCTTTTTTGAAATTTTGAAGTAAATTGTTTAGTGAAGTTCATATTTCCTATTTTCCAATTGCTTGCATTTTCATGTCAACGTTGCTCTCTTTTATTCTAATTTAATATTTTTCTTTCTTTTTTCCCTTTCCATTTTCTGTTTTATAATTATAAAAAAAAAACATTACAAAAATTCATCTTTTCATGAAATGGATTTTATTTTTTATTTTTTATTCAAAAAAAGAAAATTCTTTTATTTAACATATTTTTTCAAAAAATTCTTGTGGAAATCGTTTCGAACAGTATCATTTATAAACCTTTTCTTCTCCTTCTCGTCTCTTGTTGCCTGATTCCTGAACACTGTATCTTCATCCCAGCGCGGCCGAACGGCAAAAGAGCGATTTTCCATTGAAAGAAGCGTCGTCGAAAGAGAAGAAGGTTTTGAGTCAGGCAGAGATTCCATTGACTGATTTTCTTCTGCTTCATGAAGCTGCTTCAAAGCTCTTTCTTGTTTAATCTTCTCCAAAACAGCAAGAAGCATTGCATCATCATCTTCATCATCCTCTTCGTCTTCATCGTCATCGTCGTCGTCATCGTCTTCTTTGCTTTTATCATTTTCTTTTTTCTGCCTTTCTTCATCATCAGAATCTTTTGAATCTTTTTCATTATCCTCTTTTTTATATGAAGTGCCTTCTTCATTTTCATTGTTTGAATTTTCATTTTCATCATCGCTTTCATCATCCTTTTCATTTTTTTGTCGCATTTTCTTTTGCCTGTAAAAAATTAGACAAACTTCCATTTTTCAAAATTAAGAAAACTTCATACTTTCTTGATGAAATGATTTCTGGAACTTCATCTTCGTCATCAAATTGAGATACTGAAAAGTATTTGTGTTGCAACAAATATCGAAAGAATTTGCAAAAATAATAAAAATGAAAATACAAACAAATAGAATCTAAATGAGATCGTTTTTTAGGTGGAGGAATTTCTTGTTCTTCTTTCACAAACGTTTGTGAAATAATTCTATGCGGAGATACAATAGATTGAGGGGTTTCAAATCTGTATTTGAGAGCTGTGTGACCGGCCATGTCTTTTGATGAATATTGTTTTGACGGTACAGGAAATAAAAGTGTGCGAGCAATCTTTGTATGATAAGTTGCTTTTCCAGACATATTTGAAAACCTTATAAAATTTATGTAGATTTCCTACAAGAAATACAATAAAAAAGAAGTTCTTAAAAATGTCTTAGATCAGTGTTCTTTTTATACAATGGGATTCTTAAAAAAATCTCGACTTTTGAAATACGCAAAACATTCTCTAAAGTTTGCTAATAATGCAAGCATTAGCATCAAAGATAAATGATTATCAACATCTATCTTTAAACTTTTATGCTGTTAGATACAGATAAATTACAAAATAATCTCATAAAAACAAAATACAAACTAAGAATAATCAAATAAAAAAATTCTAACAATACATCAAAATGAAAAACGGCAAATAACTATAAAACAGTATATAAAACAATTATAAAAACAACGAGCTTCTGCTACTTCCGAAAGAGCCTTCTTCTCGCTGCCAGCAATGCAGCAAAGAGGCAGTCAAAAGAAGGGCAAGCTGAATAAAGCAGGAAAGTGAGCTCCATTTCAGAGGAAGGAGTGGTCGTGAAAGAAGGAGGCAGCGCAAATGGCGAGTCATCCAGTTCAGACAGAGCAGATTCTTCGCTCTCGTCTTCGCTGGGCTCTTCTATTGACCGAGGATTGAATGTGTTTATTGTTTTTTCTGTTTTTTCTGTTTGTTCTGTTTGTTCTGTTTTTTCTGTTTGTTCTGTCTTTTCTCCTTGTGAATGAGAGGCATCTGCTGTAAATTGGCTGCCAGACAGTGAAAACTGGGCAGATTGAGTAGATCGAGCAGAGAGGGAAGATTGAGCAGAATGAATAGAAACAGATGAAAGAAACTTGGTGGGTGAGTTTGGCTGCTCCAATGAATGAGAAGAAAGAGATGGATGAGAAGAGCCTGTGAAGGACGCATTTGATGTTGACTGTGTGGAGAGTGTGGCTGTGGTGAATGAAAGAGCTGGAAGAGTCAGCGATTGCTGTGAGTTCATTGAGTTCATTGGTTGTGCTGTAGAAGTTGATGATGATGTTGAAGAGGAAGAAGAGCCAGAAGAAGAAGAAGAAGAAGAAGAAGGCAACTTTTCCAACATTTGTCTTCCCCTTGACAGCTGAATATTCTCTTCCTCTCTTTCTCCTCTTTCTCCTCTTTCTCCTCCTTCTTTCCTTGAGTTCATCTTGTACATATCCATTCCAGACTCATACGAAATCCCATCAGCTTCTTCGCCCTGTGGCTTCAGAGGCGTCCAAAGATCATCTTCTGATTGTGTGTCTGCATCTTCCTTCCAATTCGAACTGCCTCTGAAATTCTTCCGTTTGCTCTTTGTATTAACTCCTTTTGCATTCGAATTGCTTCTTTTCCCTTCTCCTTCTCTTCTTCCTTCTCTTTCCTCCTCCTCCTCTTCTCCTCCTTCCTCTTCTTCTTCCCCTTCTTCCTCATCTTCTGTGTCTGATGACGGGTTCTTCAGCATCGCAGTGAACAAAGCTGCTGTCTTGTTCTTCGTGTTCCTTCGCATTTTGAGCTTTTCTCGCGGACTGTTCAACATTCCTGTCCTTATTGCATCATCTGCATACGTAATTGAATGGGCATTAACAGTAATTACCTTTCTCTTACTCTCTTTCTCTCTTTCTCTTTCTCTTTCTCTTTCTCTTTCTTCATCTTTTTCTCTTTCTCTCTCGTTCCACCCTCTTCTCTTTGTCTTCCCTCTCCAATTGCTTCCCAACAGCACATTCATTCGCTTCACAGGAGAAGAAGAAGAAGAAGAAATTAAACCAGAAACTTGGATTGCATTTGCAGAAGAATCAAAAGGAGAAGCAAATGGAGAAGAAAAGGATGAAGGAGAAGAAGAAATAGCATTCATTGACCGAGATATTATTCCTCCCTTCTGATCCCTATTCATTTCTTTCCCTTCCTTCCCTTCCAAAAGTGACTGCTTCGCATAGCTCCTCCTCACCCGCAGCAAAAACTTCCTCTCTCTCTTCGCCTTCTTCTGCCTCTGCCTTAACACCTCTCTTTTGTTCCTCTTCCTTAGCGTCTGGTCAAACCCACACAGAATCATCTCGTTTTGCATAGAATTCACAAGCACATGTTCTCTAAGTGTGCAAAGAAGAGCCTTTCGCAAATAAACAGTGGCTACGAATGAAGTTGCAGTGGAAGCAGAGGCGAAGAGGAGGAGGTATTGGCTGCGGGGGCGAAGATGAGAAGGGTGGAGGGAGAAAGTTGTGGGGAGGAATGGGAAATAGTTGAAGGAGGAAGAAGAAGAAGAGGAGGAAGAGGAGGAAGAGGAGGAGGAGGAAGAAGACAATGGATATAATGAAGATGGCAGATAACTATTGCATCTGATGAAGGAAAGAGTGGAGGCAGTGAATGTTGGGATGAGCAGAAGGGTCGAAGCAATCATTGACACAAGCAACTCATCCTGTTGGAGTTTTGATGGCTGCTCTAATGCATTCCTTTTGCTTCGTCTGCTGATTTCACTCATTTTCACTTCTGATGAGGAAGATGAAGATATTGTCATTTCATTGCATTTCTTTTTATTCCCTACTCTTTTTCTATTCTTCTTCCTCTTCTCCTTCTCTTTCTCCTTCTTCTCCACTCCTCCTTCTTCACCTTTTTCTTTCCAACCATTCCAAAGAAGCACCTCATCTGCTGCTATTCTACTCTGCACGTGTGAAGGCAGAAGACGAGGCTGAGAGCAGCTTCTGAGTAGCCAGGGGTTGTTTGCATGGAATGTCTGTCTCATCTGCTCTGTGGGGCTGACAGGGCGGAAGGGCGTGGCATTCTCAGGGAAGAGGCGAGAGGAAGAGGAAGAAGTGGAAGAAGTGAAGGAAGACAAAGAAGAAGAAGAAGATATTGATGATGATGATGATGATGATGATGATGATGATGATGACGAAGAGGGAATAAATGATGCTAATGTTACTGCTGATTGATTGCACGAAGCAGAAGCAGTGGCAGCAGCAGCAGCAGAAGAAGAAGAAGAAGAAGAAGCAGAAGAAGAGAATTTTCCAATATTTGATTGAAGTCCTCTTTTATCGCCAAATGAAGGAGCAGCATTGAGGTTTGCTCTGAACAGCCTGGCAAACAAAGGAGAAGGACGAGAAATGTTGTGCTTGTTGAGGAAGAGAGAAGAGAGAAGGGCAGGAGATTTGAGGGAGGGGAGAGCGAAAGAGAGAGGAGAAGGAGAAGGAGAAGAATGAGAAGAAGAAGAGGAAGAGGAAGAAGAAGAAGAAGAAGGAGAGATATTTGGAGATGGAGAAAGAGACAAAGGTTGAACGATTTCGAAAGAGGAAAGAGAATTTGGAGATGTATCGGATTTGGTAACGATAACAATCGAAGAATTGGCAGAAGAAGAAGAAGAGGAAGAAGAGGAAGAGGAGGAGGAAGAAGAAGAAGAAGAAGAAGACATTATTTGTTTTGTAGCAGAAGAAGAAGCAGCAGTGGCAGAAGAGGCTGTGTGATTGAAGGGAGATTGCGAACGAGTTCTTTGCTGATTCTTCGAGCGAGCAGCTGGTGAAAAAGAGGTTGGAGAATGAGAAGAAGAAGAAGAAAGAGAAGAAGAAGAAGATGATGATGAATAAGAAGAAGAAGAAGAATAAGATTTATCTGCATTGCATTTATCACGTTCGTAATTACAACCACTGCCACAACCGCAGCCACATCCGAATCCGTGGAGCAAGAGAAGCAAATGGGGGGAGCTAGTTTGAGTGTTCTGAGAAGGAGAAGACAGTTTTACAGGAGACTGAGGTGTGGGCAGTGTGGTTGAGCGGTGGAGATGAGGAGATTGTGATTGGGAAGAAGAAGAAGAGGAGGAGGAAGAAGAAGAAGGATTAGAAGAAGAGGAGGAGGAGGAGGATGAAGAAGAAGAAGCAGAAGTGAGAGGAGGGATATAGGCAGGGTTGATGTCAAGTGCAGAGAACAGCGTGGAGTGGCTGGGTGATCTTGAATGAGAAGGCGAATGAGAAAGAGAAGGAGAAGAAGAATGTGCTTGTGAGCATTGAAACTGCTGGGATTGTTGATAAGGTTGATGTTGTTGATATGCCATCATCTTTCCATTCTGCTCTTCCAACGCACATCCAATGATGCTTCCTCCTTCTCTTCCTCTTCCTCTTTCTCTTTCTCCTCCTTCTCCTCCTTCTCCTCCTTCTCCTCCTCTTTCTCCTAATCCTGATCTTTCATTCATTCCACTGTTATTATTATTGTTATTTATCACATTCCCATCTCCATTCGCCATCATCATCATCACCTTCTTCTTCTTCTTCTTCATCTTCATCTTCTCATTTCTGTTTATTTCTGCTTGCCTTCTCTTTTCTTCGTACCTCAATCGATATTTCGCTGCCTCTCTCTCTCCATACACGTCGTTCACAATCTCCTTTGAGCTGATGGCAATCAAAGAATCCGTCGAATGCTCAAAGAGAAGGAGATGAAGAGGAGAGGTCTTTGTTTGGTAGAGAAGAGAGTGAGAGAGAGGCATCTGCATCACACGGATGAGGGTGTAGATGGTGGATGATGAAGAAGATGATGAGGAGGAGGAGGAGGAGAAAGAAGAAGAGGAAGAAGAGATTTTATCATTAATCAAAGAATTCACATATTTAGTTGATCCAACAATGCGATTCTGTGGCGGCTGTGGAGAAAGCGAACGAGAAAAAGGGAAAGGCAATTTTGAAGAGGGGTTCTTCTGTTTGGCTTGTTGGTTGTTCATTTGAGTTGCAATATTGCTGCTTTGTTTATTCAAATTGAAGGGGGATTGAGATGATTGCAATGAAGAAGAAGAAGAGGAGGAGGAGGAGGAGGAATAATGAGAAGGAGAAGGACGAGAACGAGAAGAAGAAAGAGAAGAACCCAATGCATTGTTTAACTGTGCAATGTTCAAATGATGCTGAGGAGGTTCAATGATGTAGCCACAAATGAATGAAGACTCAATTCTCAGAAAGACAAGCGATTCTTGTTTGCTGATGACCGCACGGCAGGGGAAGAAAGGAGAGGAGGAGAAGAGAGAGGAACTGAAGGAGGAGAGGAGAGAGAGGAGAGAAGGAGAAGGAGAAGAGGAAGAGGAAGAGGAAGAAGAAGAGGAAGAAGGGGAAGAAGGGGAGGAGGAGGAAGAACAAGAAGAATTAAAGCTATCAAAATTGCAATAACAATGATTATTATTCCCTTTTAATGTGTCTAAGTATTTCAATGAAGATAAAGCATTGCACAACGAAGGATTGAGATCAGGTGACAAAACAAGAGAAGAAAGAGGAGGAATGAAAGGAAAGCTGTTTGGCAGCAAATCAGAAGCAGAAACTGAAATTTTCTCCCCAAGAAGAGGGAGACGGGGGTTGAGTAGTTCAAGAAGAGAAGATAAAATAGAAGAAGAAGAGGAGGAGGAGGAAGAAGGAGGAGGAAGAGGAGAAGGAGAAGGAGAAGAAGAGGTTGATTGTCTGGAAGAATTTGTTTGTGAAGAAGGTTTTGGAGAATACTTGGCTAATAGAGGAAGCATATCAGATGAGAAAAGAGGGCGCAAAGATTTTGAGTTTTCATAGTTGATGTTCTTTTTGAATGAAGTTAAAGACAAAGAAGGAGAAGGAGAAGGAGAAGAAGAAGGAAGAAGAGGTGATCGAGAGGGAGAAGGAGAAGGTGAATGAGAAGGTGTGGCTGAAGCAGATGATGCAATAATAGGTTGAGCATTCACATCCTTGTTATTTTCTTCTTTCTCTTCTCTTCTTCCTTCTCTTTCTTTCTTCTTTTCATTCGAAGAAGAAGTTGAAGAAGAATTTTTCGTTTTCTTATCAATTTTCACTTTTTCTTCTTCTTCTTCCTCTTTTTCCTCCTTCTCTTCTTCTTCCTCTTCTTCTTCTTCTTCCTCTTCCTCTTCCTTCTCCAGCACCGCCTGCAGATTCTTCTCCTTCTCACAGCAAAACGCTCCATAGAACAAAGAGCCAAACCTTCCCGACACCTCCGTTTTTCTGTCAGTCACCCTCAAAAGCGTGCCTGCCACACAAATAGCTCTTTGCAATGCCATCTTCAGCGCTTCTGCTTCGTTCACTGCGCCGCGAAGGCAGAGAGGGATATGATTGGCACGGGGAAAGGGAAGAAGAGCAGGTGTGTCCTTCAGATGAGGGCGGGGCTTGGAGATAGGAAAGAGGTCGTCGGAGAGATCGAAGGAAGAAGAAGAAGAGGAGGAGGAGGAGGAGGAAGAAGAAGAAGAAGAGGAAGCGAAGGGTGAAGAAGAAGAGGGGTTGGAAGAAAAAGAAGACATTTGCTCATTTGGAATCTCCAAACAAGATGCCTTGTCAAAATTCGTATTTCCTTCTGCAATTCCAATGCAAAATTCGTCTTTTGATCTTTCTTCAGTTGCATCTTCTGCTCCTTCCCTTCCATCAAAATTTCTTTCATCTTTCTCCTCTTCGCTTTCTTCTCTTCCTCTTCCTCTTTCTCTTTCTCTTTCTTTTCCTTCTCTTCCTCCACCACCACCACCACCAATGTTGAGTACAGAAATTGACTGTTCATCTTCTGTTCTGATGATCTTGTCTGACTTCACATTCACCACCTGCTTCTGAACATGTGCCAAGTCGCCTGTCAGCTCCCACACTGTAATAACATCACTTTCCGTCGCTTTTTGGTTGTTTTCATTGTTTTTATTGTTTTTATTGTTTTGTGTGATTTTTGTGAACGAATTGAATTCTTCTTCTTCTTCTTCTTTGCCTTCTTTGCCTTCTTTGCCTTCTTTTTCTTTGTCTTTTACTTTGAATTTTTCTTTTTCAAATCCATTTTCATTCATTTTTTCGTTCTTTCTTCCATTCAATTTTCCTGTTATTTCTGTTAATTTTCCTGTTTTTGCTGTTGTTTCAATGTCTTTTTTGTCTCCAGTGAGAGGCATCAGAATAGAAGCAGCGATGGCGTCTGGCTGTGCCTGTGGGGCTAATGGAATAAGAGAAGAGGAGCGAGGGAAAGGAAGAGAGGAAGAAGAGGAGGAGGAGGAAGAGGAGGAAGAGGAGGAAGGAGAAGAAGAAAAGGAGGAAGAGGAAGGAGAGGAAGGAGAGGAAGAAGAAGATAATGATAAAGGCATCTGCATTGGCAAAGGCAAAGGGTATTGTGAAGATAAAGGCAATGGAAGAGGAAGAGGAAGAGGCAAAGGAATTGGAGAAGAAGAAGAAGAGGAAGAGGAAGATGATGATGAAGGTGATGTTCGAGGAAGGGGTGAAGATTTCAGAGAAGAGGCGAAAGAAGGAGAAGGAGAATGAGAAAGAGAAAGAGAAGGAGAAGGAGATATAAGCAGAGGAGAGGTTGTTAAAAGAGGGGAAGAAGAAAGAAAAGAAGAAGGCTTCGAAAAGGAAGGGGAAGAAGAAAATGGAACGGAAGAAGAAGAAGAAGAAGAAGAAGAAGAAGAAGAAGAAGAAGAAGAAGAAGAAGAAGAAGACATATTCCTTTCTCCCTCTAATTCATCTCTAACCACGACAGAAGACGAAGCAGCAACAAAGTTATCCTTATTGTTCTTTTTCATCGCATTGCTGTTATTATTATTATTATTCATCTTCCTTCCTTCTTTCTCTATCACTTCATAGGAATTAACTGGGTCTTCGTTCATTGCCTGGAACAGCTCAAGAGGATTGTGTGGAGAACGATACACTTCTTCTTTGGCTTTCCTCACAGACGTCCAGAGAGAAGGAGAGGAGGAAGGAGAAGAAGAGGAGGAGGAAGAGGAAGAGGAAAAAGAAGGAGAAGAGGAAGAAGAGGTTATGGTGAAATACGGAGAAGAAGATGAAGAAGAGGAAGAGGAAGAAAGAGAAGAAGAAGAGTTGTCCATAAGTTGCAGTTTGCACACCAACAATGAATCTTGAAGAGGATGCTGTTTAGTTTGCATTTTGGAGGTTATTTTGGGAGGAGAAGGAAGAGGAGGGCCAGTAATTGCGAAGGAAAGAGGAAGAGGAGCAATATCAGAGAAAGGGGAAGATTGAGAAGGAAGGGGGAAAGAGGAAGAAGAAGAAGAAGAGGAAGAGAAAGAAGAAGAAGATGATGATGATGAAGGTGATAAAGTTAATATTGCATCATGGAACAAAGAATCTGAACCTAAATCAGAAGAAGAAGAAGAAGAAGTTGATGATGATGAAGTTGTTGTCAAAGCAACCGAAGCAACTGATGGAGCAGCCAAAGAAGACGAAACAGAACCAGAACAAGAACAAGAACTTGAATTAGAACTCGAATTCGAACTTGAACAGGAAAAAGAAGCAGAAACCGAATTGCTTCTGAAAGGGACAATGTGCTGCCTTCGCATCCTCATTGCAGTTGCACCGCTGCTCAAATACTTGCTGTTCACACTGGAACTGTAATCAACACTGTATTCACTGTTTGCTCCTCTGTTAAATCTGTCAGTTAATCTGTCATTCACACCAGAATCCAATGGATTATCCATTCCATCGCTCATTCTGTTCCTCATTCCTCCATCTCCAAACTCCGCCATCCTTCCGCTCTGCGTTTCAAACGCATCGAAATTGAACGAGCCGTCCTGCAGCTGCATCAGCTTCAGATATCCATTGATTGCTTCATCTTCTTCATCTGCGCTCGAAGACATCTGAGACACGCTTTCACACTCACTGCTGAAGGGTGTGGCTGCTATTGAGTGGGCGGGGGTGCTTAAAGCGCTGAATGCACTGACAGCGCTGAGGTGGTCATAGGAACTGAGGAGGCTGTGAGTGTGGCTGTGACAGGGGTTAAAATGATTATTTGTGTTATTATTATTATTATTAATATTATTGCTTTTGATATTGCTGCTGTTATTACTGTGATATTGTTCATACGCTGAAGAGACGTGAAGGCTGGCTGGGTGAAAGCTCTGATGCTGATTATGACCCATCTGCTGCGAAAAGCGATTCCCCTGCCTGTTCTGAGAAGCAAACGCATTCTGATTGAATGTGGTGAAATTCAACGTCAAATCGGCTGTGGAGCAAGAGCCAATGCTCAAATCATCACGAAATGAAGGCATTGTGCAGAAGGAAAGAACGTCTTTAGCTTTTCGGCGCCGTTTCGGGCGGATGAAGAAGCGGGGGCGCTTGAAATCAGAGGAGAGGGCGAGATCGGTGGAAGGGGAAGGAGATGGGGAAGGAGAAGGAGAAGGAGAAGGAGAAGGAGAAGGAGAAGGAGAAGGAGATGATAATGATGAAGATGAAGAAGAAGAAGATGATGATGATGATGATGATGAAGATGAAGAAGAAGAGATGGAGGATGAATAAGAAGAGGATGAAGGTTTGTTAATTAAAGCAGAGCTTTGGTGAGCAGATTGAAAATTATCAAGAATTGATGAATATGAAGTAGAAGGTGATGAAGGTGATGAAGAAGAATTGGTTGGAGAAGCAGTAGAAGAAGAGGAAGAGGAGGAAGAGGAGGAAGAGGAGGAGGAGGAAAATGATGAAGAGGAAGAAGAGGAAGAAGAAGGAGCAGAAAAGGAGGAAGGAGATGGATGAGAAGAAGGGGACAAAGAAGAAGATGATGCTGTTGAAGCTGGAACATCTGAAGGCTGAGGAGAAGAGGAAGAAGGAGAGGGAGAAGAAGAAGAAGAAGGTGATGATGATGATGATAACGATGATGATGAAATTTGCGGCAATGTGCTTGGAGAAGGAAGAGAACGAATTTTTGGACTAAATTGATAAGAAGAAGAGGAGGAAGAGGAGGAAGAGGAAGGGCAAGAAGGAGAAGAAGAAGAAGAAAAATATCGTTTTCTTGGTTTTTGTATCAAATGCATTAGAGATAGCTGCAAATCGACAGTTGGAAGGAGCAAAACGGGTCTGTTCATCAAAATCTCCATGTCCAAAGGAGAAGAAAGAGGATGGCCTATAAAAAAGTTGCATTTGGAGGAAAGACAAAGAGAAGAAAGAGGAGAAGAAGAAGAAGAAGAGGAAGAGGAAGAAAGAGAAGAGGAAGAGGAAGAAAGAGAAGAGGAAGAGGAAGAAAGAGAAGATGAGGAAGAGGAAGAAGATTGATTGAGAAGAGAAAGGGAATAAGGAGAATTTCGAACTTCTTCAAAGAGCATGTCAGCAAAGTGAGGAGTGAACGGAGAAGGAGCAATTATTGGGAATGAATTGATGGAGCAAATGGAAGAAGAGTAAGAGGAAGAGGAAGAAGGTGATGATGAAGGAGAGGAAGAGGAAGAGGCTAATGAAGAAGAAGAAGAAGAAGAAGAAGAAGAA
The DNA here is from genome assembly GCF_001643675.1 of Monocercomonoides exilis. Classification (NCBI taxonomy): domain Eukaryota; phylum Preaxostyla; order Oxymonadida; family Polymastigidae; genus Monocercomonoides; species Monocercomonoides exilis. The sequence continues at coordinate 510,121 of NW_027150585.1, read as the reverse complement.
GAAGAAGAAGAAGAAGAGCAATAATTATTGTTATTGTTATCATCATTATAACTCTTAGCATCATCAGCATCTTCATCCAATGGATCATCAAAGCAAAATTCAGCAGAAAGAGGCGAAATTCGCTTTGTCGCAGCGAATTTCGAAGGGGCCACGTTTTTCCGTGTGTTTCGTGGAGACACATCGAAAAACAGACGGAGAAAAGGCCAGACTGCTCCGTTGGTGGTTGAAGGAGAAGGAGAAGAAGAAGGAGGAGAAGAATTTAAAGGAGAAGAGGAAGAGGAAGAAAAAGAAGAAGTCTCAGAACCAGAAGTGGACTGCTTCGATTTATAATTCTGTGATGGCAGTCCCAGCCAACTCCTCATCTTCTCCTCCAATCCAGCTGGAACAGCGTCAAAGGGAACATTTGTGAAGGAAGGTGTTGTCAGAGAAGCAACATCTGCCAACAAAAAGCCAAAAACTTGTCTCAAACGCATCGCATGCCACCAGCTTAACTGAGCCGGTGGAGCTGTTGGTTGTGAAATCACTTTCGTTTTATTTTTCTTTCTTCTTTTTCTTTCTCCTTCTCTTCCAATTTTTCCTCCTTTTCCTCCTTTTCCTTTTGTTCTTTCATTGCTTTGCCTTCTTTGGCTGTCGGATTTATCTGCTTTGCTGTCAGCATTCCACTTTTGTTGTGTCTCATTCTTCTTCTTCTCTCCCTTCTTCTTCCTTTCATCTTTACTGCTTCCATAACCTCTGCTTATTCCTCTTCCTCTCTCTCTTTCTCTCTCTCTTTCCTTTTCCTTTTCTCTTCCTCCTCTTCCTCCTCTTTCTCCTCTTTCATCATGTGCATTCTGTATCTTCAGTGCTCGTCTTCTCTTCAGAAAAGCATTGTTCTTTTCTGTCGTCTGCCGCAGCATCTCAACAATCAGCCGGCAGCACAAGTCAACCACAATTGGGCGAAGAGGAGGAGGACAGGGCAAAGTGCGTGTGGAGAGGAATAAGGAAGAGGAGGAAGAAGAAGAAGAAGATGATGATGATGATGATGATGATGATGAAGGCGATGCCAGATCTCTATTTGAATTCAACTGATTCCTTTTGAAATCACTTCTTTCCTTGTTGTTTTCAATGAATTCTTCGTTTTTCGGCCTCACTGCTGAGCAGAGCAAAGAGATGATCGCGTCCATCATTCTGCAGTCGTATTCATAAGGCAACCCTCGAGGCGCCTTCTTCGGCACATTTGCTGCTTTTCGGATGATTTTGACTTTTTGCTTGCGACAAAAAAGATTTTTCTTTGAGACATGTGAAATGTTATCTCCATTGCAATTGCTTCTTGTATTGTTATTGTTAGTTCTATTATTATTACAACTGTTATTGTTTATCTCTTCTTTCTCTCTGAATCCTGCCTGCGACGGATCAGTCATCGCAAACGCAACATACCGCTGGCACTTTTCTGTGATAAGAGGCTTGTGCTTTATGAGAACATTCACCCTTTCATTCGCTTCTCTCTTGTGATAACGTCTGTTAAATATGCCAATTGTTCGTGTGCTTCCATTTAGAGATTGAGATTTCGAATAATCAGCTTCGCCTCTTTCTGCGGAATGGTAGTTCATAATCCTTATCTCCTCGCTCATTCTCTCTTTCTCGTTCCTTTCCTCTTCCTCTTCCTCTTTCCCTTCCTCTTTCTCTCTCTTGTATTTCTTACTCTTCTTTGCCTTTCTGTAAATGCCTTCTTTCTCCGCCTCACTGAAGCACAATGTTCCATTTTCATTCTCTCCATTCTCTTCCATCCCGTCTTCCTCAGTCACTTTATCTTCTTCTCCTTCTTCATCGTCTACTCTTCCATCTCCTTCCTCTCCTTCCTCTCCTTCCTCTCCTTCCTCTCTCCACAGCCCCCTCATCTTTCTCCTCCGCATTCCTTTCCTTCCTTTCCTCCCTTTCCTCCCTTTCCTTCCAATTGTTCTGCTCCTCCCTTCGCTGCAAAAGCTGAACCGGCTGATTTTCGAAGGGAAAGTCGACTGCGAGTGAGCAGACTCGCTTGAGCTGCCTGTGAAGTCTATCTCTTCCAGCGGAAGATCCAACCTTTCTGTCTCAATGTCTGAGTTATCAGCAATCCATTTCGCTGCCTCTTCCTCAAATTCCTCTGTGCTGATGTCTGAGATCTCAACCGCATTCAGCTCTTCTTCGCCTTCTTCTGCTTCTCCTGTGACATGCTCTTTCTCTTTCTCTTTCTCTTTCTCTTTCTCTTTCTCTCTCTCTTTCTCTCTCTCTCTCTCTTTCTCTTTCTCTTTCCTTCTTTCTCTTCCTTGTATATCTTTCAACGAACTTTCAATTTCCTTCAATTGCGAATTCCTTTCAAAAGAAGAAGAGGAAGAAGAGGAAGAAGAAGAGGAAGAGGAAGAGGAAGAAGAAGAATTCAATGTCAATCTTGCCTGTCCCAACGAATTCTGAGGCTGCTCCATCATTTGCTGCATCAGTTGTCTCTCTCTCAGCTCTCCTCTTTCTCTTCCTTCAAATACTGCCTTATTCTTGTTCATCTCAGCTGCCATCAGCATCATCTTCCTCCTCTTCTCTCTCTTCGCCAGCCTCTTCTCCTCTTTCCTCTGCTGCTTGATGAGTCTTCGTTCCTTTGGATCCAGCATCTTTAGCCTTGCTTTCTCCATCTTCTTCCTCTCCTTCTCATCTTTTGCCTGGTTCACCGTCTCCACAAACGACTGAAACGAGTTCTTCTTCCTTTTCTTCATCATCTCGTTGATCTTCTTCTTCCTCAGGCGCTCTTCACTCGAATCGCCCCACCCTATCCCGCTTGCTGCAAAGGCGCTCAACCCAGATGCTGGGTGGTTTGGGTCGCACAGAAACTCCAGCACAGAAGGTGCAGCCACTTGCATCTCCCTCACCTCGCAGTGGCGCGGAGGGGGAAGCGGGAACGGAGAGATGTCTGAAGAGAACAGCGTCTTCTGCGTGTTGTCGAGGATGTACTGGAGAATCGGATCGTCCGTGCTGTTCTCATCTGCCTTGTCGAAGAAAACTGAGAAGAAGAGCGTCTCCTTGTGGAGCGGCACTACTTCATTTGCCAGCGCACCCAGCAGCACATCGCTGTCCTCCTGCCCATACGACTCCATCGCTGCCTCCTCCTTCGCCTGCGCCCAGACCGGCAGCTGTGCCATCCTCGCCCTTACCAGCGTGTCAATTCTCAGCTTGTCAAATCCCTTTGCCATGCGCTCCGACTCAATCATCTTCCCCGCCCTTCTCAGGTCCTTTGGCGCAGGCAGCTCATCATCCAGCCCTTGGTGACGCTTCGTGATCGGCACAGTCTTGTTGATCAGCTTCTCGTAGTGCTTCGTCCTCAGAGGCAGCGGATCCACACAGAGACGCAGCGACACATCCGGAATCATCCCCCAGCGCTTGGAGAGTGTGTCCACAAGCACAGACATCGGCTGGTTGGCCGGGAAAAGCACGCTTTCACGCGCGCTTCCCGTGAGCAGAGTGAAGAGCAGGCGCGATCTTTCGTTCAGAGGCGTCAGCACCACAATCAGCTTTCGCCCGCCTTCGAGCAGCGCCTCCTTCCTCCTCAGGACAGTGCTGCTTCCAGACGCAGTGCAGGCAGCGGTGGCGATGGTCCCTGTGACTGCAGTGAATGTGGTGCGAGCAGAGGACAAGTAATTGGCAGGGGCATATGCTCCTCGGGGATTAGAGGCATCACGAAGTGTGGTTGTTGCTTCTTCTATTTCTTCTATTTCTTCCTCTTCTTCTTCTCTTCGACCTCTTTCCTTCGAATAGAAACGGTTGTAGTTTTGTCCCCCTTGACTTCTATCTTTGTATTTGCTGTTCTCTTCTTCTTCGGAATCATTGTAATAGTCTTCTTCCTCTTCTTCCTCTTCTTCTCCTCTTCTCTGGTATTTCCTTTCATCTCTTCTCGAACTCCCAGCTTTTCCATTTTTCTCTTTTATCTTCATCATCTTCTCCATTTTCTCCATCTTCCTCATCTTCTCTTCATTTCCTTCTCTTTCTTCTCTTCCTTCTCTTCCTCCTCTGCTTCTTCCCATCCGTTCAAACTTACTCTCACTCCCTTCGCTCCCACTCCTTGCTGATGCATGTGCCGAAGATGTGTTTGCTTCCTGTGTAATTCTGCCAATCAGCCTTTGAAGCCTCTTTCTTCTGTCCAGCTTCTTCTTCCTCTTGTTCCATTTCTTCTCCATTTTCTGCGCCTTCAGCTTCGCTTTGCTGCTGCTCTGATCGCTCAACAAGGGCAAATCCCAGTCGTCTTTGCTCCTTTCGCTGGATTGCTCTGAAGATTGCTGTTGGCCTTTCTTTCCGCCTCCTTCTTTTTGCTTCTGTTTCTGTTTTTGTTTTTGTTTCTTCTTGTCCTTCTTTTTGTCCTTCTTTTCTTTCTCTCCTGCTGCTTCTCCTTCTCTTTCTTCCTCCTTCTCTTTCTCCTTCTCTTTCTCCTTCTCTTTCTCCTTCTCCTCTTTCTCCTTCTCCTTCTCTTTCTCTATCGCAGCTGCGAAATGGAACGTGGTTGGCAGCCGCTGCATCAGCTCTGCCTTTTTCAGTGCTCTTTTCTTCAGCTTTCTGACTGCCTTGTCATCAGCTTCAGAAGAAGCACTGCTTCTTTCGAAGTCCAAACGAGAAAAAGGAGAACGAGAACGAGAATGAGAAGATAAAGAAGACAGAGAAGAATGGAGGTGAGCAGATTTTTGTGCTTTGCTTCCTGTGCTACGTATTGCTATGCTTGCACTTATCTTGCTTTTCCCTTCTTTCATTCTGTTTGTTGCTGTTGTTGTTGTCTTTGTTGTCTTTATAGTCTTTTCTGCTTGTTTAGAAGCTTTCTGATTGATTTCCCTTGAATTTTGACCTTTTGCTTTAATAATGCTTGCATTCTCTTTCTCTTTCCCCTTCATCTCCTTCTCCTTCTCTCTCTCTCTATCTTTCATGCTCCTTCCTATTCTCCCCTCTGTCTCTCTAATTGAACTCAAATTTGTGTTTTTTTCTCTTTCCTTTTTTGAATGCGCCCTCACATTTGAACGGTGCACAATGGAATATTCATTCAATCTTTTATCGCTCTTTTTGGGTGTCTTATTGTCAAAATGTGTGTTTGTGTGTGTGTTTGTGCTTATTTTCGTGTCCAAACAGCTCTCCTGACGAGACGGGGATGGGAAAAACGACTGCGACGGAGGAGAAAAAGACGGAGAAAGCGAAGGAATCCGACGATAGCGCGAAACTGACTCACTTCTGCTGCTTTCGTTGCTTCTGCTGAATCTACTAATTCTTTTGTTGATTCTGTTGCTATCAGAAGTGTTAGAGGAATAGCTGCTGTGTGAGCGATAGAGAGAGGAGGAAGGGGTGAATGACGAGTGGGAGGAGTGGAAAGATCGACGGCATGAAGAAGATGGGCGAAGCAAATGAGAAGGAGAAGGAGAAGACGAATGAGAAGGAGAAGGAGAAGGAGAAGGAGAAGGAGAAGGAGAAGGAGAAAAACGTGAGTGCGAAATGGAAAGATTTCGGGTGTTGTGTTTGGCGTGTTGGTGGGATGGATAATGGTGGTGTGTATTAGAAGAATAAGAAGAGGAAGAGGAAGAAGATGAAGAAACAGAGGAGGAAGAAGAAGAGGAAGAAGCAGAAGAAGAAGAAGAAGAGGATGAAAGAGAAGAAGGAGATGATGATAATGACGATGAGAATGAATCACGAGAAGAGGAATGCGAATGTGGATGAGAAATCGAAGAAGACATTGAAGAAGAAAGAGTTGACAATTGACTGTGATGAAATTGCGTTGAACAACAACTTCTTCTTCTTCCATTGCTTCTTTTGTTTCTGCTTCTGCTTCTGCTTCTGCTTCTGCTGTCAGAATGAACATGCGAATAACCTCCAAAGTGAGAGGGAGAGGCAGATAAATGCTTCATTGATTGGTTATAACTGTTGTTATTAAATCTGTTGTTGTTATTGTGTGACGTTGTAACAGCAGTACTTCTGTTAGCAGGTGAGTCAGAACGGCAAAGCGCGCGATAGTTAGAACGATGGCTGCTGCTCATTCTTCTTGTTGTTCTGTCATCTTTTTGATTTGAAGAGAAATGCTTGGAATATTTCTTGCCTATGTGCTTACTTTTTCTGTGTTTGTTTCTTTCTCTTCTGCTTTTTTTACTTCCATTGCGAAGTTCAGAAGAGTATTTTGAGTGTTTGTTTCCTGTTTCATTCCTTCTCAGCTTGTCAATAGATATTTCTCTTTCTCTTTCTCTCTCTCTTTCTCTTTCTTTCTCCTTCTCCTTCTCCTTCTCCTTCTCCTTTTCTTGTTTCTCCACCTTTTTTCGAGAGGATCTCAAGTAATTCCTTCTAAACACAGGAGCCAGCCCCACTTCCTTCAGATACGAATGAGGAGTGTGCGGACTTTGTATCAAAGCATACAGAAAGAGCAGAGTTGACAGAGGGAGGCAATCATCAATCAGAACTTCTGTCTGATGAGAAGGGAAGGCAGCAAGATTTGCCGGGGAGAGTGTGGTGTCGATTGGGTTGATTGGAGAAGGATGAGAAGAGGAGGAGGAAGAAGTAGAAGAAGAAGAAGAAGAAGAAGAAGGTGATGATGATGATATAGTAGTTGTTGTTACTATTCCTGAATTAACTTCACCATCTTTTTCATTCGCTCCTCCAATCCTCTTTTCTTTGCTCATCTCTTTCTCCTCTTTCTCCTCCTCCTTCTTCTCCTTCTTCTCTCTCTCCCCTGCCATCTGTCTGTTGTGCTCTGCAATCAGCTGTGCCAATGTGTTTTCCTTCGCATCACACGCCGACGCCGTTCGAATTGGTGTCAGAAGCATCCTCTGAAACAGCAAACACACAAAATCGGTCTGTGAATGGAGTTTTGTTATCTCCTTGTACCAGCCCAGCGCATATTCCCTGCAGATGCGTGGGGTTGAGAATGTCGAGGCGCTGAAGCCGACGAAAGGGGAAGACGGGACAAATGGAATGAAACCTTTGGGTCTTTCTCTGTCTCTTTCTCTGCGGACAAGCTGTGTTTGAGATTGGGACGGAAGTTGTGTTGTGGTTTGAGAGAGAGAAAGAGAAGGAGAAGGAGAAAGAGAATGAGAAATTGAAGGAGAGTGGTATCGCAAGGGAAGCTGTGTTTGGGTGGCAGACTTGAGCTGCTTGAGAGGAGAAAGTGTGGAAAGTGAAACAGCAGAGGAAGAAGGAGAAAGTGAAGAGGAAGAAGAAGAGGAAGAGGAAGAAGAAGAAGAAGAAGAAGAAGAAGAAGAAGAAGAAGAAGAAGAAGAAGAAGAAGAAGAAGAAGAAGAATTCAAAGGAAGCGAGCTTGAAAAACTGTTTAAATTAGCACTTGTATTCATATTTGAATTAGAAATTGCATTTGCATTAGAATAAGCATAACTATTACTATTATTATTATTCCCAGTCACATGCCACTCCTTCCTGAACTTCAGCTCGTTCAGCAGGTTCTGCTTCTTCTGCTGCCGCATCTCAAACCTCAGCTCTTCTCTCTTCTTCAGCCTGTTCACCCTCCTCAGCGCCGCCACCTCAGCCAAATGCATGTGCCTTTGCACGATTCCTTCCACAACCTCCAAATTTCTGATGGACGACGACAGAGAAGAAGGGACTGATCCAGAAAGGAGCATCAAAGTGCTGAAAAGAGAGACGAGCTGCTGCGGAGACAAGGAAGGGGAGAGGTTTGGGGAAGGCACAGAGGAAAAGGGGTTGGTGGTGCTGAGGGCGATGGGGGGAGACAGAGAAAGGGAGTTGGAGGAGGAGGAAGAAGAAGAAGAGGAAGAAGAAACAGTTTGCCGGACAATGTCGTTTTGGAGGGATGTGCTTGCCGAACTTGTGGAGATGGCGAAGGAGGCAAGTGCCAGGGCAGAGAGAGAGGCGTGTGTGGTTGTGAGGGAAAGGGGGAAGGATTGTGATGATGATGAAGCAATGAGTGTATTGGAGGAATCAGAAGAGGAAGAGGAAGAAGATGATGAGAAAGAGGAGGAGGAAGAGGAAGAGGAAGGAGAAAGCGATGGAGAATTGGAAAATGAAGCTGTTACAGTTGTTTTAGTTGTTGTTGTGGTAGTTGAAGTTGCGATCAATTTGACAGTATTTGCAGAATTTCCTGTTGGAATCACAGATGCTTTGGAGGATGTGGATGAAGCAGAAGAAGCAGAAGAAGCAGAAGAGGAGGATGAAGAAGCATTAGCATTCAACTGTTTCCTATCAGATATCTGCTTCATCTGCTTTGTTTCCTTCTTCTCCTTCTTCTCCTTTCCCTCATTCATCTTCCCCTTCATCTTCTCTTTCGATTGCTTCTGTTGCAGAGACGGCGGCAGAATCGCACTGAGCAGCGGGTCAGACGCCACCAGCGAGCAAAGTGTGTCAAACCCAGACAGTTCTCCTTTGATGAAGAGGGAAGTGTCGTTTCGAATGCGAGTGAGAGCGGAAGACGGAGGAAGAGGGATGTTCATGCGCCGCGGGGGAACGTAGCTTGGGAAGGGAGGAGAGGAGGGCGTGGTGGGAGTGGAGAGGTCATATTGTGAAAGAGAGAAAGAGGAAGAGGAGAAAGAGGAAGATGAGGAGGAGGAAGATGAGGAAGAAGAAGAAGAAAGAAATTTCTTTGTTTTGATTGATCCGTCATTGGATGCGCTTGAATCATCGTCTTCTTCTTCTTCTTCTTCTTCTTCTTCTTCTTTGCCTTTTGCTGCTGATGTGTTTGCTTCAGTTGCATTTGAAGCAAATGAAAAAGGTTTTACAGACTCAATGTTCACATATCCATCTTCATCTACCTCTTCTTCTTTTCTTTCCCTTTCCTTTTCTCTTTCTTTTTCTCTTTCTCTTTCTCTTTCTCTTTCTCTTTCTCTTTCATCATTATCGCCTTTTCCTCCTCTTCTTTCTCCTCCTTCGCCTTCTTCTTTCTTTCTATATTCTTGTTCCTCATCATCATCATCATCATCATCATCAATGTCTTCGTCTTTCCCATCTTCTTCCTCTCCTTCCTCTTCCTCCTCCTCTCCTTCTTCTTCTTCTCCTTCCTCTCCTTCTCCTTCTCCTTCTCCTTCTTCCTCTTCACTCCAATCCTCTTCCAGCGCTTCCAGCTCCAATTCCAACTCATCTTCCTCATCTTCTTCTTGCCACGGAATCTCTTTCGCGTTCTCCTTCCACTCACTCACCGCTCTCTCTGCATCCACCCCACTCCACTGGAGAAGAGGAGGAGGAGGAGACAGAGGAAGAGGGGGAGAGGAGGAAGAAGAAGATGAAGAAGAGGAAGAGGAAGAAGAAGAAGAAGAAGAGGAAGAGGAAGAAGATGGCGACAACACCAAATGAGCATTTGAACTGCCTTCCATTCGATTTTTCTCCTTTTCTTCTTCTTCCTTTTCTTCTTCTTCCTTCTTCTCCTTCTCCTTCTTCCTCTCTTCCATCTTCTTCCTCTCCTCTTTCCTTGCCAGCAGCAACGACAGAGGAAGCGGAAACTGAGAGTTAGCAAAAGGATTGTGGAAATCCTCGTGCGGCATCGGAGGGGTCTGCATAAACGCGATCTGTATTCTCATCGCATTCTCCCTCTCTTCCCTCTCTTCCCTCTTCTTCTTCGCCTCTTCTCTTTGTTGTCTGGTTAAGAATCGGGTGGGTCTGCGGTCGATGTCGAAAAGAGAGGACATGTTCTTGTGCACAGAAGGAGAAAGGAGCATGTTTGTGGCATTGGGCAGGGTGCAGAGGAGAGTGAAGGAGGGGAGATAGGAATAGAACTTGAATGAGATGGAGGAAGAAGAAGAGGAAGAAGAAGAGGAAGAAGAGGAGGAAGAAGAAGAAGAAGAAGAGAAAGATGATGGATTGTTTGTGAAGGAGTTGATGGTTGATGAAGGATACGAGGGATATTTTGAGTTTGTGTTTGGGGTATTGGATGGAGATGAAATTGAGAAGGAAAAAAGCTGTTTGTGGGCTTTGCTAATGATGCCTAATTTGTTATCCTCTTCTTCTTCTTCGTCGTCGTCTTCTTCTTCTCTATTTAATTCTTCTTCTTCTCCTCCTCCTCTTTCTCTTCCTTCCCCTTCTTTCCTTTCTTTCCCTTCCTTAAATTTTACCTCTTCGCTCCCTTCCTTCCCCAATCTCCTCTTCCTCCTTTCCTTCTTCTCATTCAATTTCAATGGCTCTGGCGCATCCAGCGGCTGCCCTGTGAGCAAATCCGTCAGCCCTTCAAATATCCCTCGAGGAACAGCACACGAAACAGAAGAATTTCCTTCTGAGTTTTTGTCTTTTGCTTTGTTTTGGCTGAATTTCGTGTGGAATTCGGGAAGAGGAATTGGAAGTGCCGATGTTGTGGAGCCTGTTAAGTTGTAACGACGACTGTCAGAAAATTCTGATTGAGAAGAAGAAGGAGAAAAAGGAGAAGAAGAAGAAGAAGAAGAAGAAGAAGAAAGAGAAGAAAGAAATTCGTTTCGCAAATAGGAAGAAGGAGAAGAAGATGCAAAAGACGTTGATGATGCAGACAATGAAGATGCATTTAAATAATTTCTTTTATTCAAAGAAGAAGAGGAAGAGGAAGAAGATGATGACGATGAAGATGATGAAGAAGATGGATGAAGCGAACGAGAAATCGAAAGCAACTCAACAGGATGAGACGCAAGAGAAGACAAAGCGAGTGGCTTGGCAGAGAAAGACAGCACTGAACACACAGCAGATGTGATGATAGGGGGAAGGGAAGAAGAAAGAATTGTGGTGAAGAGGAAAAGGCACAAAGAGGTGGGAATGGTGGGCAGTTGGAGCAGATTGGGAGGAGGGGTGATGGAGAGAGAGGGAGGGGCTGCACAGGAGGAAGAGGAAGAGGAAGAAAAAGAAGAAGAAGATGATGATGATGATGATGATGATGATTGCAATGATGATGAGCAAGAGGAAGAATAAGAAGAAGAAGAAGAAGAAGAAGAAGAAGCATAGGAAAGTGTGGCATCAGAAGGAGAAGCATGCCATTGCATGTTGGTTGCTCCTTTGATTCTGAGTGATTTTTGCTCTTTACAATGCAAGTTGAGCATGGTGAATGAGCTGTTTGTGTCTGAAGGCTGTGAAGAGGAGAAAGAAAGATGCTCATCTGTGTCAATAGATGCAGGATATGTTGAGCTTGTTGGATTGGCATTTGCATTTATGTTTGCATTTGTGTTATAATTTGGAGAAGAAAGATAAGAAAGAGTAGAAGGAACAATTGAAGAAGAAGAAGGTGAGGAGGAGGAGGAGGATGATTCAGATGAAAGATGATAGTTCCACAGCGCATATTCCCCTTTGCATCTGGCAGCTGAGACCGAGTAGAACGGTACGCAAGGCACGCGCCAGAACTGCTGGGCGAGAGGGACGATGAGGTTGGCGATGAGCAGGCGAGCAACGGAGTGTGAGAGGAGGAGTGAGTCGAGGCGGATGATGTCACACAGGATGAGGATGGTTTCAGAGAAGTCGGACAGGAGATCGCCCAGGGGCACAAACTGCGCGGCCAGCTCGGCTTGGCGCATGGCTGACTGTGCAGAAGAGGCAGAAGAGGCAGAAGAGGCAAATGAGGAAGAGGGAAAATAAGAGGCGGATGAAGCAAATGGATTGAATGGCGGAATTGAATCGATTGAGGCAAATGGGGCAGAAGGGGTGGAAGAGATGGAAGAGATGGAAGAGGAGTTGGTAGGAAAGGGGTACAGAGTGTTTTGCTCGTTTGTATCAGTGCCAAACCCAAAGCCATTGCCAGAATTGAAGCTGGATCCGAAAGTGATGCTGTCAGATGATGATGTTGTTGAGGTTGCAGAAGAAGAAGAAGATGATGATGATGAAAAAGAAAAAGGAGAAGGAGGAGAATGAGAAGGAGAAAAAGAAGAAGAAGAAGAAGGGGCAGATGAAAGCGGGAGTCCTGCAGCATCAAAGAATTTGGCAGCAGGTGTGGAGGCGTACATGCTGGCGAACTGGGACACGATCTTGTTCTTCTCGTCGATTGCCTCCGAGTCGCCGATGAAGAGCATGCGGAACAGCATGCGCGTCTCTGGCGACTGCAGCTGGGGCGGCGACGACAGCAGAGAAGACACCAGCAGCGCGTGCGGTTCCTCCTCGCCTTCGCTGTCCAGCTCTTCCCCGTCGCAGAAATCACTGCTGTTTTCGTCACCCCCTTCATCGCCAGCTCCCCTCAGGTAGAACTCTCTGAACTCCTCCTCTGCGGCTGTCGTGCTGCTGGCCTTCGCAATGTCATAGCAGAGCGCCATCAGATAGACCGTGAAGTGGTGCAGGAATGGATTATCCATGTCTGCAGCATACTCCAAAATCGGTTGTGCTTTCACTTTTAGAATTGTCAATATGATGGAACGGCAGGCTGTTTTAATGAGATTGTCTGGATTGGTAAAATACTTAACGGCATATATAAAAATAGGCATTTCTAGCTTTCCATTCTTAAAAATATAAAGAAACTCAGACTTTTAAAAGAAAAATTTCAAAGAATATCTAAGCTCAAACAATCCTTCTAAAAAAATAGTGATAATTTGTCATATCCATTCGAGAAGCTAATGATCGTAAGGTAGAAATATAATAAGATAACAGTTCGTTGTTCGTGTAATCAACAGGAATGTCAAGTAATGAATGAATCACTCTATTTGACATAAATGCTGATACATTTGCTGGATTTTTTAGATTTAAGCTAATAGTACTAAGCGAAGAATAGACTTCAGCTCTCATTTCTAATGGGCTCTCTGAACGCAAAATTTCAGAGTAAAAAGAAGCAAGAGAAGGTAAAAATTCTTGAAAAGGTCGAGAATGTTCTCTTAAAAAATTTGTTTAACATTAATAATATATGACAATGAACTTTAAATTGAAATCATACGCATCGTGTGGATCAATACCAGCTTTATCCAGTAACAGCATCAAATGAACAACACGAATCATTTCTCCAATTACAGAATTATCATAAGGCCTTGCCAAACGAACAACACGCAAAACAGATGAGCATGTATCATGCAAATCTCTTAACCGCCTTGCTGTTAGGCTAAGACTCATTACAACAAAAAAAAGGCACTAAAAGAGAATCAAAACTATCTTAAGGGTTTGTTTTTTTTATATATATTCATTTCTGTTATGAAAATGAATTTCATATAAATTCAATTGTTACAAGAAAAACAAACAAAAAAATATTGATCCTAAAATAATTATAAATTTATATTTATTGATCTTTTATAAAAAAGATGTCAGATCGTATTACTCACAGATACTACGAAAATCCTCTTCCGAATGTTGGGGAGCAAGTGGTTGTGCAAGTCTCTAGACTTGATGAAATGGGTGTATATTGTAAGTTGATAGAATATGGTGGAAAAGAAGGATTTGTTCCAACACCTGAATTGAGTGTTGCTAGAATTAAATCAATTGCACAAGTTACAAGAGTTGGAAAGCAAGAAGTTGTTATGGTTCTGCGAGTTGACCATGAAAAGGGTTTGCGAAAAAGAATGTGGTGTTTTGATGTTTTTATATTTTTATTAATTATTTACTTGAAATTCGTCAAAATTAAGGATACATTGATTTGTCAAAAAGAAGAGTTGAATCAAAACTTATTGCACGTGCAATGGATCGTCTTACGAAATCAAAGACTGTTCACGCAATTTTGCAAGCAATTTCACAAGCTCAATCAATTGATATTGATTTGCTTTACAGAAATATTGCATGGCCATTAGCAAAGAAATATGGGCATGCATACGATGCTTTCAAAGTTGCTTTAAGGTTTAAATAAAACTCAAAGTTTTTGTTTTCATGGTTATAATGTCATTTATTTTTCAGAGATCCTGATTCCGTGTTTGGAGATTTGATGATTGAACCAAAAGTTCGTGAACAACTGATGCAAAATATCCTGAGACGTCTGAATCCTCAGCCAATTAAACTTCGTGCTGAGATTGTCGTATGTTTTTAATTAATTTACATAAATATACAAAAGAGAATCTTCATTTTGCTTTAATATTTAAAAATATAAAAGTTAACATGTGACTCTCCATCAGGAGTCCAGGGAATTAAAGCTGCGTTGTTAGCGGGTGAACAGTCACCTAATGAAACCGATGACATCCGAATTGAATGCAAAGTGAAAGCTACTCCAATTTACACCATTGAGACATCTGTTTTGGATAAGGAAAGAGGAATAAATGCTCTCGGACAAGGTGTGCATTCAAAATTTTAACAGAATTTATGAAATGTTGCATATGAGGGGGAAAAAAGGATAAATAAATAATTTTTTTGTGCGTGCTTTTGTGTTTGTTTTCATTTTGTAATTTATGATTTTGCTGTCAATTGTTATTATGATTTTCTAAATAATATCTGTCTTTGTAATATTTATGGTTATTTTTGCGTGTTGCTCCTTTTCTTTTTTTTATTTTTTTTTTTTTTTTTTTTAGCAATTGAAGTTATCAGAGAGAAAATTGAATCAGTTGAAGGAATTCTTGAAGTCAAGCAAGAGGTATATTGTTTATATCATGTCAATAAGATTAATGGTGATTATTACGTTCATCAATTCTCAATTTTATTTCTTTAAACTATTATTATTGTTTTTTTGTTGTTGTTGAATATTTGTTTTTATTCAGCCAACTGTTGTTTCTGGAGACAGCGGGCCTTCAAATGTTACTGTTGAAAAAGAAGAGATTGAAGATAGCGAAGAAGAGGATACTGAAGACGATGAAGAAAGTGATGACAATTAAAAGCTTTCAATTCATTTTTTAAAAAATAGAAAGAAATTAGATTTATTTTCAAATTTTCAAAAACAATTGGAAATTGTTAATTTTTTATCAATATTTCGAGTAAGTTTAAATTTCTTTCAATTTTGCGTCACTTCACGTTTTTCTTTGTTTCTTTTTCAAAAACTCTGAGAAGTAAAATTTGCTAAATTGCAATTTTTGCAAATATGTTTTTTGAATGTTTTTTACTTTTTATATATCAAAATATAAAACTCTTTTGAAAAAACATTTTTGTTTCAGTTTCATGAAACAGTTGAAATTTCAAATCCCAAACAAATTTAGGTTTTTCAAGTAGAAGAAACAATCATTTTCTGTACTATCCATTTTCCTCTGACCTCTTTTTCACCACCGACCTTTTTTCATGTGAATCTTGCTCCAGCTTAATACGAGCTCGCAGCCAACGAAAAATGACGAGAAATGTTTATTTTAATAAATTTTACAATGAAGTTATAATTTTTTAACGAATTTTTTTTCCCAAGAGATTTCCGTAATTTTAAATTTTATTTTTGATCATTAAATTGATAGTCTTTCCATGAGAATAACACTCTGGAAGTTGTAAGTTTCATCATCAGAGCTTGGAATATTCTTTTTATTGTTTTTATGACTTTTCACTTTTCACTTGTTTCTTTTTCACTTGTTTTCTCATTTCATCCACTTTTCGAAAAAATTAAAATTTTTAAAGAATGATGAATTTTTGTAAAAAATTATAAGATGATCCTTAATATATGTTAAAATGTTAATCATGTTGGTATACAAAAAAGTTTTACAAATTTGATTTTAAATAGAAAAATGAAAAACATCAATTTCAGTAGTTTTGATATTTCCAACCAGTTTCATTTTTTCGGCAAAAAATTATATGAGTGTGCAACAATATAATGATTTTAAAAATGAGATACAGCTAATTAAATATAACAATTGTTTATATTCCAATTCATATTTTAATTATTTCGAAAAGTGGATGAAATGAGAAAACAAGTGAAAAAGAAACAAGTGAAAAGTGAAAAGTCATAAAAACAATAAAAAGAATATTCCAAGCTCTGATGATGAAACTTACAACTTCCAGAGTGTTATTCTCATGGAAAGACTATCAATTTAATGATCAAAAATAAAATTTAAAATTACGGAAATCTCTTGGGAAAAAAAATTCGTTAAAAAATTATAACTTCATTGTAAAATTTATTAAAATAAACATTTCTCGTCATTTTTCGTTGGCTGCGAGCTCGTATTAAGCTGGAGCAAGATTCACATGAAAAAAGGTCGGTGGTGAAAAAGAGGTCAGAGGAAAATGGATAGCACAATAAAATATTTTCGAATTATTTGAATGGGAGGTTTTTTTCGAAATCATAACTTTTTTCGGAATGTTGATTTATCGAAGGTTGCATGCCATAGGGAAGAGATTATGTATTCAAATGCCATCATTTTCGAAATCGCTTCAAAAATTAATGTTTTTGTTGAAGTGAAAATGAAGATATTTTGAATAAATCTTTTCATTTTTTAGTGTTTTCATGTTGACATTCAAAGAGAATTTTCAAATTAAACTTTCTGCTTGAGAAAATATAATTTCAAAAAAAAATTCTCACAATTCAAAAATATATAATTTCAATTAAAAAAATCGTTAAGACATTTTCTGAACTTTTAATTTGTAAAATATTGTTGTTCTGAAATCATTTCTATGCTTATATATCCTTCAAGAAAATGATGCATTCTTCTACAGTATTTCACAAATTCTTATAATAATTATCACATTTCGAGGATTATGAAAATACTGAGAAAAAGAAGAGATATGGCATATCGGCTATAGATCCATCTCGATTAAGATCAATCAATATTATCGATTTATGTGTATCTGGTGGTAGTTATCATCTTATGAAATAAGTTGGAATAGGCAATGATAATAAAATAGAGATCGAAGTTGTTGCTGATATTCTTAGGGGTTATCATGATTTGATTTTCAGTGAAGTTCAATAAAGATGGAGTTATTGATAAGTGAAATCAAGATATATCTATAGCTGATATACCATATCTCCAAGGAGAAGAATTAGCTAAAAGATTAGCTGAAAGTGTTGAAGATGGTGAATTAATGCGAACATGTGTTGTATGTTGAATGTGATATGTGTTGAACATGTGTTGAATGTGTTGGTGTTATCGTTGGTGTTATCGCAAATAAAAAATAATTGATTTTGTTTTATATTTTATAGTTAATGGGTCGGAAGAAGATATACGCAACTGTGGAAGAAGCGAAAGCGGCTCAACAGAAACAAATTAAACAGTTTCAGGAAAAACGAAAGGAAGAAACTAAGTATTACAACGAACATGTATCTGAAAAACAGAAGAAGTTGATTAAGATATTGAGGAGAAAGCTTATCGAAAATGATGAGTTGTTAGATGAGTTGATGGAAAAAGTTAATGGTTATTTGCCTGCACAGGGTTGACTGGGCAGATAATTATGATGCTGTGGTGTGGAAATATTGAATTAAATCTCTGTGCTTTAACATCTGCACAGTGTGCACAGTGTGGAATAGGTCAATTTCATTCTCCAAAATATATGGGCAATCTGTCAAAGTGAGCAGATTGGGCAAAATACATTGTTTGTGAAAATTAACTGTTGTCGTTTATTTTCGACATAAACCCCAACAACATATTTCCCGTAAATTTACGTTTCAAAAATGAATCTTTTTCAAAATAATTTTGTTTTTTTTTAAATTTTTATAAAATGGCATTCACCCAAACAGACTCTGACAACGTAATCCAACAACAAATTGATTCAATGTCAACAGAACAGCAAACGATGGGAGAACGAATGAAAGATCACTTTGTTGATTTGTTCGACTTCAAGAAATACTCTGACAAGAAGCAGGACAAACGACACACTGGAACAGCTGTCGATATCAGCAAATGTGAGGATCTTTGTGTCGTTGATGTTGACATCAACAAATCCCTTCAAGATGAACAAACGAAAACCATCAGGAATTCCATTCTCGAAAAACTCCACCGAAACGTCTGACTTGTGCAAACAGCTCATGGTGGTCTTCTTATTTATTGTGAGCTGTGTGATTATCCTCTCAAATGTTCGTCTCAAACCAAAGTGTTTGCGAGTCAGGAGTTCGATGTCGACATTTTTGCAGGTATTGGAGATGGAAAACAAAGGCTTGTTGTTCAAGCTGACTCTTCATACAGAGAAATGAAAGATGGAAAGAGAATCATCACCAAATGCATTCCCCTCAACAATTACAGAGAGCTCAGAGATCTTTCATCACTTGAGAGTGTTCTTGACATTTTCGGTATTGACCTCAAAACAAAGAGTTCATCGGTGACAATGGCAGCTGAACCACACAATCTTCTCACACAAGATGGAATCGTTGATTTGTCTCCAACCGTCGATCTTGCTCTTGTTGATGGACTCAAAGATGTTGATTTTCATAACGTTACAGGTTCTTTGTCACTTGATTCTGAGTTAACTCTTTTACAGTTATTTGCAGCTCTCAATTCTCTCGTCAACATTGATGGTTTCGACAACGAATCGAAAGATTTTCTTAACACTCAAATCAAAGAGACAGCTGCTCTTGCAGCAAATGCAATCACTCACTGTGAAGAGAAACGAAACCGATCCAGAGATAACACGTCACATTCATATGTTCTCCAAAAGATTGTCAAGAGATGGAATTCAACAAATGACAGCGATGTGATCATTCCATTCCTCAGAAAAGAGAATGAGCAAAAGGAAGAACCTCCACGAGAGATTACTGTTCATGAAGAAGATCTCAACTCATCGTTCTCGTACTCTGAAATCAGGGAAAAAGCTTATCGAAAACAATACTCCTCACTGTCTAAAGTTGCTGAAGATCACACAAAAGTTTTAAGATTTGTTGAAGCAAGGATGGAATTCATTGTGAAAGAGTCTGACATTCACACCTCTTGTTATTCGATAACATTCAAGACAATATCAGCAATGTGCGAACTGTTCAAAACAATAAAACTCTGGCATGATGACAAAAAGACTCTCACAGTTGAGACAGCTTTCGAATAATACTCTCATGTTCTATCGATCGATGAGATGAAGTTTTTCTCAGATAACCCTCGAATATTCTCTCTGTTCCATGTGTTCAAATACGAAATGGAAAACGAACAAAATGACGAAATCATCAAACCATTCCTCGATTTCACACGAGAAGTTATCGCTAACAACAACGAAGAACTCTATCAATATATCCTCTGTTGGATTGTGTCAATTGTTCAAAATCCTGGGAAAAAAGCAGAAACGTCACTTGTTCTCAAAGGTTTGCAAGGAATAAGAAAGAACGTCTGGACAAATGCACTCACTGAACTGTTGGCAGGATATTCGTGTCCAAATGTCACAGAGATTGAAGAACTGACAGGACAGTTCAACTCCATCGTCGAAGGGAAAATGCTGATTGTACTCGACGAATTGAAGAATGTTAGAGATGATCGAACAGCTAACTTTGATGCATTGAAGAGAATAATCACGGATTCAACAATCAGAATCAATGAGAAGAATCAGCCAAGAAGAACAGCTGAGAGAGTAGCTAATTTCATATTTGTGACAAATCACACATACCCAGTTAAAATTGAGATTGGCGACAGAAGATATGTTGTTTGTGATTGAAACTCAAAATACAAGAACAATCTCACATTCTTTTAGGATTTCACAAACTTTTTCAACAATGAATTCAATGAACAACTTCTCTGTTATTTCATCAGCAAAGATCTCACCAATTTCAACACAAGGGCTATTCCGACAACGGAAGCAAAAGAAGATATTATTGCAACGTCACTCTCTGTCATCGATGTGTTCTGTCCAGAGCATTACAATAAGCACAAAGAAGTGTGGAGATGTTCTGAAGCACTATGTTTCAGAACAGTTGAATACAAGTACGATCTCTCATTCCAACAAGCAATTAAAGACAGATGTGAGAGAATACGAGGAGGTGGAAGAGGAAACCAAGTGTGGTGTTAAAAACTCAAGCCAGAGTATGAACAACTCCTCAAACAATTAGAAGATGAAGATGACATGGACTGTTCTGTGGAAATAAACAAAACATATTTGTTTTCTTGGAATCATTTAAACAAAAACAATACAACTGATGTGTGCCAACTGTTATACACCATCAACGATATCATGTGGTAATGTGGCAAAATGACAACACTAATTGAAAAACAAATATACATCAAAATCATGACAAATTGGGGGTAAAACACACATGTTGGCAGAAATGGTATGTTGGCATATCTTTTCAGATGAAATTTAAAGATCCTGACTACTTGACTACCTGACTACGCTTCCAGTACGTAGATATAAATTAATATTTCCCTTCAACTGAGCCTCAGATATTGCCACAATTCTGTGTCCTGTCCACAGATTCATACTTTTTCGTGAAAAATTGTAGATGTTGGCAATCGACTATTATACCATCGTGACAACTGTTTTATACATGTGACGATACAACAAACGTTCGTCAAAAGTTATAATTTGTCAATTTCCACATTAACCGTTCAATTAACATTACGCAGGCAAATATTCATTAACTTTTTCCAACATCTCATCGAACAGCTCATCTCTTTCGATGAGCTTTCTTCTCAATATCTTAATTAACTTCTTCTGTTTTTCAGATACATGTTCGTTGTAATACATAGTTTCTTCTCTCCGTTTTTCCTGAAACTGTTTAATTTGTTTCTGTTGAGCCGCTTTCGCTTCTTCCACAGTTGCGTATATCTTCTTCCGACCCATTTACTATAAAACAAAAAACTTAATCAATTAATTTCATTTGCAATTTTCATCAACGATAATACCAATTTTCACACTAATTCACCATCTTCAACACTCCGGTTAATCTTTCAGTTAATCTTGTAGCTAATCTTCTCCTTGGAGATATGGTATGTCAGCTATGGATATATCTCGATTGCACTTATCAATAACTCCATCTTTATTGAACTTCACTGAAAATCAAATCATGATAACCCCTAAGAATATCAGCAACAACTTCGATCTCTATTTTATTATCATTGCCTATTCCAACTTATTTCATAAGATGATAACTACCACCAGATACACATAAATCGATAATATTGATTGATCTTAATCGAGATGGATCTATAGCCGATATGCCATATCTTTAAATGTTTTATTTTTATGTTATATTGAAACAAATATTTTCATTAATCCAATTTCTCATCCTTTAAACGATTTATTACAACATTGAATATCAAAATAACTTTTCGGCGTACAGCCAGTGAACAATTAATTTCTTACAATTTTTAAAAAAAGAATAACAATTTGATTTTATATGAATAAAAAGTTTTGGAATATTGAATAAAAAATTGTGCATTTTTTTATTTCGAATTGGGTTTTTGAGAGACAAGTTGCACAAACGCTTTAATAACGAGTGAATAAGTGCAACATTTGATTTTGTTATTGTTGTTTTCTAATTTTCATAATTGTTATGTTCTGAGAACTCAAGAATTTTTTCGATTGCGAAAAAGCGGAAAAAAGACAGAATTGAATAACATCTGGAATAACTCTCATTTGATTTTTATTTTTGAATTAAAGTTGAATAAATAATGATTTTTCAGATTGATAGTGCCTTCACGATGATGTTCAAGGCACAGACATATGTGGACTAAAGCAAAGAAAGTGCCAGTCAAAATTCGCTATTTCTTTCACTCTTCCGTTTCTTTTTCTTCCTCATCAGAAACCATTTCAGAATATTTGTTTTGTTTGTTGAATTCAATCAAATAGAAAGTGTTATTTTCTCACTTCTCTTCCGCACCATCTTCACTTCCATCTCTTTCTCAAACAGTGAATTTCAATTTATTGTGTGCAACAACCAGAATTCCCCTGCTCCTCCAACATGGACTTCATCCAAATTAAAGACAATCTATCTTCCTCAACATCGAAAAGAATTTTGTCACAAACAGCTTCTTTATTTTTTTCATCTTTCTCTCCCTAAAAGTACCTCAATCATCTTCTTCGGTCTTCCGCTGAATGAAAAATGCAACACACTTAAATCATTCCATTCAGCTTCCTTTGAGTGGGAAGTTTTCAATATTGTTCTTCCATTCAACGTCTCCCTTTCGCAAAAATCATGAAAAAGACTGAAAGCTCGTTTCCTTTCTCGATAACCTGACTGAAACTGTTGTGGATGAAAATCATCTGGAAAGAATCCTCCTCTTCATTTTCTTCTCTCTGTTTCACTATCATCTTTTCTTCATCCTTTTCATCAAGCATCTTTATCAGGGGAACTTCCTCTATTGATTATTGCCTATTCCTTTCAATCGTCTCTCTTTGTTGAATTCGTGTGCTCACTTGAGATGAAAGAACAAGGAAGTCGAGTTTTCATTCTTCGCAGATACATTAATAATTGATGTTTGACAGTTGAGAAATTGAAAAACAAACATTCATTGCATGCACATAAAACAGAAGAACCAGATCAGTCAAGTTGAGGAAGAGAAACTCAATTTTGGAAAGAGTGTATATTCTGTTTTACAGACTGTCTTGGAAGAATCAGATGTGATTGGCAGTAAGTCCAGTTGTGAATTTCGCTGAACATGCGTTGATTCTAATTGATAATGAAACATCCCATTTGAATCGGAACCGATCGTTGAAAGATAATGAATTGATATGGTGTTTCAGCAGCTGCATTTATAATCTGACACCTCTATGTTTGGCAGATGTCGTTGAATATGATTGGAAAGCATTCAATCTCACCAACTGTTACTGCTACATCACGAAAGAATTTCCTGTGTATTGTTTTAAAAAGGAAGCTGATCTCTTCATTCCAAAGAAACTGATATTTGATCGAATTTCTTTCTTTCCTCCAAAACTCCATTCTTCCTTTCATTTGCAGAGAAATAACCTTGCTGGAGTGTATCTCATGGAAAAGTCGTCTTCCTCCTTCTTCTCCAAATCTCAGATCAGCTGAAATGAAAACAGCCTTGAATGAATAAATCTGTTTTTAACATCCAATCAAATGAATAAATTTCCTTTTGATGTTTCACCATCACCAAACTTGGGAATCTCCATCATTTCTATTGGAGCTGGCCTTCATTGTTTTTCTTCATGGCACAGGATTATTCTGCAATTGAAGCATTGGAGCCTTGATCTTCTGCCACACTACAATAATGTTCTCCATGTTCAAGAACTTTTCTTATCTTTTCTTTTGTTCAGACAATTTGTGATGATTTTCTGAATTTCATTTCTTTTCTTCCTTCATAACCCAATGATCCATTGACAAATGAGCTCAAAATGACACAATTCACAAAATATACCAAACCTTCAAAAATCATCTGTTCTTGTTTTCAAATTCATTCTTCTCCACAAAAAACAACTAAAAACATCTTCCGTTCACTCATTCAATCTGCCGAATTTCTTTTCCTCTTTGCTAAAGGATTTGATATTTATTCCATTGGAAAAAACAATGTGATTCAAAAAGTTTATGAATTTAAATTAAAACATTATGCTTCAAATAATCTGTTGGTTATGATCAAAAATAAACAAAAGATTTCCATTTCTAGCTTAATACAGCCAATCCTTGCGGCTTCTTTGCACTCCGTTTTGCCCTTTTTTTATTAAGCAAAAACAGAACAGTTTGTATTTCGAATTGATTTATTTTGCAAGATAATCAACGATGTTTGCATTTATCTTTTATTTTGTTATTTGCCAAGCTTTGCACCTCTTTTTGAATATTTTTTGCAACATGCAGAATGAGTTTGACAAATGATATATCTGAAGACGAACGGAGATGATGACTAAAACAGAACAGTTTTCAAGTTTGTTCTTTAATTTGGATTGACCAATTCTGAACAAAATTTTTGTATTTTGAAACTTATTTGCAGAATTGTTTTGCGAACTGGAACATTGTAGAGAAGACGAACAAATACAGAAAATGGAGGAAATGAAAAGAATGATAGATGAAATGAATAGAAAAGAATTTCAAACAGTTTTCACAAAAGAGTGCTTCAATAAAATCCACCAAATGATTGAAAAAAATTCATTGTCATTGGAAAGAACAACCTTGCTGTTGAAACATGCTGGATTTTGCAAAGTACTGAAAAAGATTTTCTTATATTCTTTTTATTGTTCATTATTGAGCGAAAGGATGAAAGAGATGATAATTGATGAAAATGAGAAGAAAAAGGATGAAAAGCTTTTGACTGATTTTTGTGAATGTTTTGCTTTGCTGATTGAAGGAAGCATTCCAAAAAAATTGCTTTCAATTGTTGTGCCTTGCCTTCTGAAAGTTGCATTGAAGAAAGACGAGACCGAAGAAGCTCAGAAGGAAGTGGAAATGGCGTTGCTGGCTTTGGGCAATATTGTATATTGGGTTTGAAAACCTTTTTCCCATTTTGATATTGCTGAATTGTTTTTTCCTCCTTTTTTGCATAGGAAATGAAAAGAGAACTGTATTTGAATGAGATCAAAGAAATCATCAAACATCACCAGGAACATCAGAATCTGACACGGCTTTCTTATCAGTTGGCTTGGCAGTTTTTGATTTGTGGATTTCCCAAAGTCGATAGCTTGGAAGAAGTGATTGTGAATGAACTGCATTTCGCAAGAGAAGCAAGAAGAGAAATCGAAGATCTATCAAAGTATTTAGACTGGAATAAAAATGAAGAAGAAAATGGAAGAATAGAAGTGCTTGTTATCGAGAGATGGATTTATGCTATTGATAATTACTTTACCTCGTGCAAATTGTGGAACGAAGAAATTGCTGGTCTTATCAATTGCATTGTTCAAGTGTTACGAGCATCAAGGGACAATCACAAAGATATTCACAATAGATACTTCGATATACTTAGATATGCAACAGAAAATAGAAATGTGGAAATTGATGAATTGTTGAAAAACGGAGCTATTGGTGCTGTTTTGGAGGAGATTCAGCAGCCAACAATTAATGATGATTTGATAAGGAATTGTTTTCTTTTCTTTTTGAATATTTCAAGGCGGTTGAAAGAAAAGAATAAAGATGAAAAGGAAGAGGAGGAAAGAAAAGAAATGAAAAGAAAGATATTTGAAAGGATGGAAGAAGAAGATTGCGAAAATGTTATCATTAGCTTTCATGGAGTCATTTCTCTTCGTTGTATACTTTATCGTGGATTATCTTTGAATTTTTCTGATTAATTTGTGAGTGTTTGAGGAAATGAAATGTTTTTTTCTTTATCTTTTTCTTTTTTGAGCATTTCAAAAAATTGAAAACAGTTTGCATAAGATTTTTAAATATCCTTTTATTTTTTATAACCTTGAAGAGGAAAATTCAATGAAAAAAGTCAGGGTCATCTCTTTTTTGGAACTATTTTCTTTAATGGCATCAAAATTTAAAAATGAATAAATAAA
The DNA here is from genome assembly GCF_001643675.1 of Monocercomonoides exilis. Lineage (NCBI taxonomy): Eukaryota > Preaxostyla > Oxymonadida > Polymastigidae > Monocercomonoides > Monocercomonoides exilis. The sequence goes on along the minus strand of NW_027150585.1, from coordinate 485,104 downwards.
TAAATAAATAAATAAATGAATGAATGAATGAATAAAATAGACATTTTTTGAAAGAATAAAAGAGGAAAATGACAAAACACTTCAAAAAAATCTTTTCAATATTTCAATTTCATCAAAATGAAGCGGAATAAAAAAATGTTTGGGAAAAAAATTTCTCAATTGTTTGTTGAATTGTGAAAAGAAAAAAGAAAAGAAAAGAAAAAGAAAAAGAAAAAGAAAAAACATTTCATTTCCTCAAGCATTCAAAAAATAATCAGAAATAATTATTGATAATTTGCTATAATATTTTCTGTTGAAAAAATCAAATGTTTCAAAAAAACTTGTGATTTTATCTTCGTATCCCTCTTCTTCCATCTTATCAAATATCTTTCTTTTCAATTCTTTTCTTTCCTCCTCTTCCTTTTCATCATCCTTCTTTCCTTCCAATCGCCTTGAAATATTCAAAAAGAAATGGAAGCTTTCACTAGCCAGTTTGTCATTCATTGTTAACTGGTGAATCTCCTCCAAAATAACATCAACAGCTCCACCTTTCAACAGGTATTTAGCTTTCGCATCTCTATTTTCTGCTGCATTTCTGAATGAATAAACACACAAGAAGAAAATTTCTCTGCTTTTATCCTTTGCTGTCAGAAGCACCTGGTCAATACTGCCTAAAAGCCCAGCAAATTCTTCGTTCCATAATTCGCATGAATATAAAATAGAAACCAACATTTGCAACCATCTCATCAAAGTGAGCTCTTCTTTTGTTTCTTTTCTTCTTTCTTCTTTTCTCTTCCAATCCATACTCTTTGACAGATCTTCCAGTTCTTTTGCTGCTTCTCTTGCAAAATGCAGATCATTCACAATCATGTCTTCCAACTTTTTTTCGTCTACAAATCTGAACATCAAAAACCGCCAAGCTGATTGATAGGCAAGTCGTGTCAGATTCTGATTATCCTGGTGATATTTGATGATTTCTGTCATTTCATTCAAATACAGTTCTTCACAAACTTTCTTAAAAAAAGAAGATAGAAAAATAAAAATGTTAAAAAATCAAATAGAAGTACTCATACAAAATAGATAATGTTGCTCAAAGCAAGCAAAGCCAGTTCCACTTCTTTTTGGGTCTCCACGCTTTTCTCTTTCTTTTGTGCAACTTTCAGAAGACAAGGCACATAGATTGAATGCAATTTTGATGAAGAATAGTTACTGAGTGCAAGAAAGCATTCACAGAGATCTGTCAAAAGCTTTTCATCCTTTTCTTCTTTTTTCTTCTCATTTTCATCAACAATCATCTCTTCAAATCTGACACTCAACGGAGAGTTATCAAATCTATCAATCCATATATCTTTCAACACTTTCAAATATCCAATATGTTTCAGCAGCACGAATGCATTTCCCATCGAAAGCTTCCTTTCTTCAATCATTTTGTCCATTTCATTGAACAGTTCCATTGTAAAAACAGATCTGAATTCTCTTTCATTCATTTCATCTACTATGCTAATCATTTCTTCGATTTTCTGTTTCTGCTCATCGGCTGAGTTGCTGCCCAACTGGGAAAACAATTCTTCATAAAATAAATGAAAATTGAAAAATAATAATCATCAAAAAAATTTCATCTACGATCCCTGCACACCAGTGAACTTCTTTGTGTTGTCCATCTCCTGCATTTTTTAAAAGCGTATTATTTGGAAAACAACAGATTTCGGCATTTAAAATGAATTCATTTATGTTTGGATAGAAGAAATTTGCGCAAAATAAATCTCGAAATAATCATAGAAATATAAGAGCCAATACCGTCATTTTTTGCATTTATATTTGTGTTAAATAATTATGAAAAGATACAATACTTTTTCAAAACTCTTTGTTTGTTGTTATGGATTTTTTGATCAAATTATTTTCACAGAACAGGAATATTTGTTTGAAAACTGAGAACGCTATGTGTAAATTTGTCTTTCGAAATCAGAAATGTTATTTCCTTTGTTGGCGTATTGACAATGATCAAAATAAATAAATCTTTGTTTTTGAGAGATCATTTTTTAAAATAGGTTTGATATGGAAATACTGAAATTTAATTTTTCAATGAAAATAAGTAGATGTTTGCATTAAATGTCGTTTCATTGAAAATGATGATATTTTTATCTTCTGCCTTTCCAAAAGCCGAAAAAAATCAGACTTATTACGAAAAAATGAGAAAAATTCTTTTCATGGAAGAATATCTCAGGTGGAAGGAAAGGACAGTTGACGATTATACATGACGAATAGATTGCAAGTTCGTTTGGCTGGATGATTTCGGTAAAACAGAATGAAATTGAAAAGAAAATGAAAATCTCCAATCTTTTCAGGAAAGTATAAAATCAAATCATTCAGAGGGAGGAAATAGCTGAAAATGAATATTCAATGAAGCTACTTGAAAGATTGTTGAAAACGGAAGAAATAATGAATTTTTAAAATTAAAAACTATTTTTTAATCGAATGAAAAATAGATTTTGAGTTTCAAATAGGCTCTGAAGGTTTGTTGTTGTTTTTTGAAGTGATTATTCTTTTTTTATTCAGGGTGTTGAAAGAGCGAAGGATTAGGTGACTTTGAAGAAGAAGAAAAGTGGGGAAGGAAAAATACAGACAGATAGATGAAATGCGAGATATTTCGAAGATGCTTGGCATTGGGGCTTTGACAAAGAATTATTTTTGAAAAAAGGTGATTTTTTGTGAAAAAAGGGAAGCGAAAGAAGAAGAGATGGAATGAAAAAAGAATCGCTCAATATTTCATATTTTTTTATTTTTTTGTTGGAGAGAGAGAAAGAGATTGAGCAAAAATTGAAAAAGGATTCAGAGGCTATTATTTGCCAGAAAAAGACAAAAACCTGAAGACGAGAGTTTCATTGAATTTCTCCGTTGATATTTATTGACACTTATCTTCTCAATTACAACAACCAATCATCTCATTCTATTCATTAATTATCATCTTCTTCTTTTTCTTCTTAAAATACATCAACAACATTTCACGCAGCTTCTTCTTCTTCTTCTTTCACTTCTTTCACTTCATCCGATTGAATTTCTTCATATTTTTGCATATGCATCAGAGATTACTCGAGTAATGAAGAAGAAAAAAAATTATTGCTTAAGAATCGATGATTTATATTGAAATTGAAAAAGCGTCTTGTGGAGAATGGGAAATGAAATCAGACAACAAAACTACCAAAAAGCCACTGATGTTATCTTTCATCTGGAATTTGAGTTTCACAGACTTCAGCGTATGATGTTGGAGTGGAAAACATTTTGTGGAATCTGTCCGATGCTTAATGGCTACTATGGGATTTTTGTTAAAATCAACAGAATGAGCAGGTGATAGCATTTGCAGCATTCTCCATTTCTGAATTGATCTTTCATATATCTCTCAATACGTTCATCTGATGTTGGCTCAGAACAATAATTTATGCATAACTCGCATAGATTCGTCTTCTTTTCATTTCGATTTCTCGCCTAAAGAAACTCTATTCTATCGTTTTCCCACAACTCAGAAAAAGAGCGTTTTCGTGGATGGTTGATCTTTCTGATCCGATTGTTGATGCTGTGTTTATTTTTCAATTGGAGCTGTTGTATGACACGAAAGCCTATTTCAAAAAGCTTCTTGTGGCCGGGACAGCGCAGCAGTCGTATCTTCTCTCAGCTCCTTCGTCTTCTTTGTCTTCTTCAACTGGAGCAGCACGCAGATCAACTTCTCCATTCCGGAGGCGGAGAAGTTAAGAGAAGAAGGCAGCAGAAGATGATAAGTCATCATCAGCACATGTGATTGACCCTTCGGATACCTCGGCGGTGGTAGCATCATACACTTCGGCAGGAGCGATGGACAATATCGAGAGGCGGCTGGGGTATATGAAAATCGCAAGAAGTCGTAACTGAGGGAGCAACAAACGCTTCGAATGATTTGTTGCGGGGAGGCGGGCGGTGCTATATGGATGTGTTGAGTGTGCGTACGATGTAGTGCTTTCGGCGATGTTTTCAGTTCCGCTGGTGGTGCCGCTTCCGTCACTTGCAGCGTCGGAGTGTGCAAAGTCAAGGAGCAAGCGAATCTTTGCGATAGAAGATTTAAATGCGTTCTCTTCGATCAACTATCTGTTTGACCCTTCACTACTGCCGTAGGTGATAGCGCGGCTGGTGTTGCGATCACCGCAGTCGAGGCGTGCGGCGGTGAAGTGATGGAGAGAGAGGATGAAGTGATGGGGCGAGGGGTTGCAGTGTGTGAAGTGGGGGAGATTGTGGAGAAGGGAATGGAGGCGGTTTGGCTGAGGATAAAGGATGTGATTTTGTTGCATGTAGCGATTGCATTGGCTGCTCGGGAGGAGAGAGAAGAGACAGAGGAAGGAGAAAGGGAAGAGGCATAAGGAGGTGATAAGAATGAGGAGAAAGACGGGTATCCTACAGCGCACAGAGAGTTTGTGGAGAGAATCAAAGAGAACCAGGGGAAGCTGGAAGAGGCGATTGCGCAGATGGTTGTGGAGGCGCTTGGGATGAGTGGGCTGAGGTTTGTGAAGGCGGAGACATGGACAGAGATTTTTTTCAGAGAGGCTCCTTTTACAAATGCTGAACAATGCTCTCACTTTGCGTGCCTGCTGTGCAACATTGGAATACGCGAGAAATAAGAATGTTACAGCAGGAGAAGAATATGAATATTTGAGTATTTCTTCAATGAAAAGTCAGATAAAAATGACTAGAGATGTGGATCAGTTGCAAATATCTGTTGATCGAATGACAATAATTGAGGAAAAAGACAAATTCATTGAAAAGGTTGTGTGAGAAAGATGTTTGTTTTGTGTTGAGTGAAAAGAATAAGAAGAAGGAGAAAAAGAAGGAGAAGGAGAAGAAGGAGAAAGAGAAGAAGAGAAGAAGAGGGCAGTGAGTTGGCTGACATAGCTTGTTAGTGATATGGAAAGCTTTCATGTATTCCATAATGTGATGCAGAGTGAGAGAGAATGGGTTGAGCGGATGTTGGCCAATGAAGCAACAGCCGTAGCGAGGAAGGAGTTGTGAAAGAAGTCAATGAAAATGAGCATTTTTTCAAACTTTCTCTGCACTTGTGCTTTGTTGCAGCCTGAAGGATTGGGTGTATGTGAAGTTTGTTTCATCAAAATTTTTGGTTTTTGAGACAAATAATAATAATCACAAAAAATATAAGAAAAAACAAAAATTTCAGATATAATATAAAACAATCCACGAAAATTTTCAAATATTTCTCAATAGCTGCAATGTTCTTTTATCATCATAGCACTTCACAGTAATCTTCTTTCTTAAAGAATCAATCATTTTAACTGTAAAAATTTATTATGATATCATTTTTCAATGAAATTATTCTGTTTCATTGTGAACAAACATAGCAGGGTCAGAAATTTATCGGTACCCAAAAAATTAGTCGGGACCTAAATTTTCTGGCTCACAGGAGCACTTTTCGAAAAAAATAAATAATAGAAAATTATTAATATATGATAATATACTATTTCTGAAAATATTTTTTCATATTTCAATTTTTGTGAAAAGATCTGGTGTATTTTGTTTTATTTTTCTGATCAAAGACTTGCTCGTATTTTCACGAGCTTTTTGTTTTGAGATTTTTAAGTATTGTCATTGTTATTGAACATAACTTCTTTACAATTTTGGCTATTTTTCATCGTTTAACACTTCTTTTTTTTATTTCTTTTTCCATTTCACTGAATTTCGACAATTGGGACAAAATATTTGACTTCAGGCATTTTCATTTAAATATTATGCATCATTGATGAACTTTTTGATAACAAAATTTTCGAAATAAATGTGTTTATTTTTTTTGAAATAGGTTTGATGTCACAAAACATGATGTTATTATATCAATGATGTTTGTTTCCAGTTATGAAAATCAAATTTATTTTATAATCTGGGTAAGTTCAAAAATGTTATAAGTGAATCAAATTTTTCATGCTTTGTGCATATTAAGCTTGAAAGTTTGTATTTTTCCCCAAATGACTTTTTTATTGTGATTTATTTCCATTTATTTTATATGAAAAAAGTAGTCAATGATAAAAATGATGTGAAATAATCATCAGCAATAATTTTTGGACTCATATTCTGATGCATTTTCACCTTCTCCTGATCCATTGTCATTTTCTGATTCAGTTTTCTCTCCTTCGATTTTTTCGCCAATAATATCGTCAATATCAGTAATTGGCCTCTGCGACAAACCGACTCTTCACTTTAAGTCTCGACAAGCCGACCGACAAAACAATCAGCTTGAATTTGACAAACTGATTGACAAAAAAAAACGTTCTTAATATGATTTCGTTTTTCTATTTTCTTTAAAATATTATTTGAATTAATAATTTATAAAATTTTCATGAAAAGATAAACATACAAATATTTTCTTCATTTATTTTTGAATTTGTCAATGGGTTATCGACAGATCTTTGTCAAAATCAGTTAACCGACAAAGATCAGTCGATCGAAAGATCAGTTGGTGAAAAGATCCATCAGTCGAATGGATATTCTTTTTTAAAACAGATTTTCATTTCAATTTTTTCAAATTATATTTTGAAAAATGATTAATTGATTGAAATGAATTTTGAATTGAGTGCTTGAACTTTTTTAATAAATTTATCACTAGTGGAAAGGAGAATTTTGTTTCACACTATTTCAGTTTATATATGTGAATATTTTAACATTGTGATTCAAAAATAACGATTGAATTGAAATCCACAACTATTATTTGATTATGAAATTTGGTAACAAACACGATATACATATATCGCATAAAATACCGGACAAGATCGATATCACAATAACTGTAAGAAGAAAAATTCTGACTATCTTCCTCAAAATACATCTCATCAGTACAAACTCATTTGATAAACGAGGCTTAATGAATAGCTTCATTTGCGCTCAGAATAAAATGTTTTTAAAATCTCAGAGAAATAGGATTTTGAGTTTTTCTGAGATTTTAAAAATATTTTATTCTGAGCGCAAATGAAGCTATTCATTAAGCCTCGTTTATCAAATGAGTTTGTACTGATGAGATGTATTTTGAGGAAGATAGTCAGAATTTTTCTTCTTACAGTTATTGTGATATCGATCTTGTCCGGTATTTATGCGATATCTGTACCAAGAAATAACCGGATAATTTTCTTGAAAGGTTTGCATGAAATCGTTGTTTTTATTTTTAATGTAATGAATATGAATAGAAGATATGGCTGATCCTTTTTAAAATCATTATTTCGTTCGAGCTTTGATCTAAATTTTTTTTCAATGGGATTTAAAAAAAATGAACTTGAACAGATAATACATGTTGTTCGTGATGTTATTATTGCATAAACAAATTTATTACAAAAATCCCATTGATATTAAAATTTGGATTAAAACTTGAACGAAAGTGTGATATCAAAATGGATCAGCCATATTATATATTGTGTATGCTGCTGCTAATGAAGATAATTTTCAATTCAATTTGATTTTCATTTAATAATTATTAATATGGAAGTGAAAGTCATTCATTAAAATATAAATTGGAATAATCTACGAATTTCGTAAATAACATAGAATTCTGTAATTCTTCAGCTGATTTGAACAGAAAAAGAAGAATGAAAAGATTCAAAAGAAGAATAGTTTGAATTTATGTTATTAATGAGTATTTCTAATTAAGAAATAATTTGTATGTTTTTAAAAAAGATTCATCACTGAAGCTTTTAGAAAATTTGTTACAAAAATAAGCAGATGATTGGGTATTGATATCATCAGCATGAGAAAATTCACATTGGTTGTCGCTGACCTTCTCACACGCACGCTGCAAGGGGTTTTTACACGAAGATATGAAGCTTGATCACAAACTGAATCAGCAACCAAAAAAAAGTTAGATCGGTTTTTACGCAATTCAAATTTATCAATCTTCTTTCTCTTTTTCTTCTGATCATTCAGAATCAAACACAGGACTAAAACATGTAGATTCATGAACTGAGACCTCACTGTCTACTTGTTTGCTGGATTTCGAATCAGCAGTCTTTATCACAAAACTTTCATTGACATGAACGCTATTCCAAATGTATCAGTCCAACTGGTGTGTACAAACGACACTGTGCAGTGCGATCACAAAATGCGTTCATCCAAAAGATTGAGTGATAATCGTTTGGGCTGGAAACTGGATGGATTCTGTTTCCAAGAAGACAAACAAAAAGATGCTGAAATTTTTTCAGAAAGAAAAGGAAGTGATGCAGATCAAGTTCAGGAGTGAAGGCGATGAACAGTGGATGAATTTGAACTATGACAAAACCGAAAAGAAACTTGAACATATGGGGGGAAATATTGACTTTCAAGCTTTTTTTTACACAAAGCATAGAAAAGTTGTTTTTCTAATAACATTTTAAAACGAAATCAGATTTCAAAATAAATTTTATTTTCATATTCGTAAACAGGCATCATTGAAATCATAACATAAAGTTTTCCAACATTTAACGAATGTCAAAAAATCGACTTATTTAATAATGTTTTTTGATCTCAAAAAGTCAATGAAAAGTGCATATTTTTTCAATGAAAAAGCTTGAAGCAAAATATTTTGCCCCATATCTTCGATCAAGTCATGAAGCCCAAGACCACAAAAGTGTACATCCATTCGCATCCTTCTAAGCAAATATGCAAAGCTTTATCTGACAAAGTGTATCTTTTTATTCTTTCTGAGTTGTTTGTTGCGAGCACCTCATATTCGAACAGCTAGCCAACAAGAAAAGACGAGCTGCTAGTGAGAAATGAGAGTCATTCATCAATTGCTTCCTGATTCTTTATCAATATAACCGTAAGACAGCCAAAGAGAGAGAGCGCCACAAGTTTCCAAAGCAGATCCAAGATCAACAGACGATTTATATACTGATACAAGGATGAACTGATTTTGGTTTGTAATCTTTTTTTCTTTTTCTTTCTTTTTTCAAATCCACTTGCTTTCTCATGCTGATGTTTATCCAAACGAAATAAGTTTGTTGATTCATATCCATTCTTTAGCTATCACTTTGATGACCTGAATGGAAGAGATACAACGTTCAAGCACAACATCTTTCGACTCTGTTATGAAGTCAACTTCAATCAACATTCTTGAAGTGGCATGGCGAATCAAACACACAGCAGACAATAGAGGCAGAACGGACAAAGAGAATTAAAATGTGAACGAGATTGTGAATAGAGCCGAAGAAACATCAATATAAATACCGTAAAGCATATTATTCAGGAAAAAGCTAAAGAAAGAAAAAAGATGAATTTTTTTGGAGAAAAAAAGAGAAAGAGAGAGTTAGAAAGAAGATTTTCACGTTATGAAAGCATCTGGTTGAAACGAAGAAGTTGAAGAAGAAAATAAACACGATCGTGATGGGAACCAAGCGGTTATTCGTGTGTTGAACAGAGGACTTCTCCTTGAGAAATGCTTCATGCCACAATGCACACATCTTATTCATCATTCAGACAACAACATTCGACCAACTCATCGCGATCGATGCTGTATTCTTTGTGAATGTGTGGAAATTGGTATTCATTCATCAGCAGAACCTGTGATTGGAAAGGGCTTATGACAAACTGCAACACAGGGACCACCTTTTAAAAAAACATATCCTCCATCATGCACACTGAAAGACTCATCTTATATGGAGAATGCGATCATCCGTTCGAACTTGAGGCTCATCTTCGCAGCTGGTTTGAGGCATAAAGAGGACTTCTTCGAAAAGCCTCAGCTGCTTCTCAAGTCGAAAATCAACCTTTCAGTAGACTCAGCGGAGGGGTTTGCTCCATTTACAAATGTTTCTTCAGACTTAAGATGTGCTATGAAGAGCTCGAAAAAGGAAGTTGAGATAGATAAATGGTTTTTCTGGAAGAGCCAGATTAACAAACAAAGAAAGAAATTATCTGAAATTATTCATCGCTTTTTGAAAAGTGAAGAATGTTGTGGGACTTTTGCAGTAAGTTACTTCTACATATGCCAAGTTGTCTCGTTCATTGTTGAATGAATACTTGTCCAACCAGCAGCATAAAGCGTACAAATTATCACACAGTCACCAAAGGCAGGCAATGGGAAGATTTCACAATTTTCTCGTTTTGTGCTCCTTCTCGGCTGGATACTCCATCTATAGCGAACTGAGGAAAGATGGGATCATTGCTTTGTTCTATGTGCCCATCTTTAAATTACAACGAGAAGGCAATTTAGCAGAAGAGGGGAATTACTTTGGATACTTGAACCAGAAGAATCACCAAAGCATAAGCCTCATCTCTAACAGAGCACTCAGTTCAATCTGTTAGGTACTCATCATTTTTTCTCAAAGCTCCTTTTTTCTGCTTGTTCTTTCGTTCATAAGCCTTTACAACTGGTAACTGTCTTATCTTTTCGTGTGTTTCGTTGCGTGCAACTTATTTGCTTCAATCTGAATAAGTTGCTTACGAATCTGCTGGCTTTTCACATTGCATAAAGAGTAATCTGAAGCTGTTTGATACTGTTTATCCAGTCAAAAGTTCCATATCGAAATATCAAGCTGCTTTGAGATCCGGTTCTGTCTCTCCTCTGTCATTGAAACTTAAAATGGATCTCCTCTTTTCCTGCTTCGTGAAAAGTCAGTTTGGGCAACTCATTGATATCTTAGCTTTAATCAGTTACTCTGGCATCGTTTCTCTGAACCAATACGAATACAGTGATTTCTCTTTTTTCTATTTTATTGAGAAAGACACATTTTTTTTCTTCAATCCGCTAACAGCTACTCATTTTTCTATTGCAAATTTCACAATACGATTCAGTTTCTTATCAATGGTTAACTACAGTTGACTAGTGGTGATTTTTCAAGTCATTTAGTGATGCAGAAAGAAATGAACAGACTTCACGAATGAATATGTGCAACGATGTGAAATTATCCGTTTCTAAAATAATTTGTAAAATTCATTTCTGAATCTTGATGTTTCTCATTATTTGTTTGATTCCTTTGAATTTCATTTTCATTTTTGTTTTGGGTTTGATTGCGATTTTTATTCATAATCGCATAATCAAGCAATGCAAATAACAGTATTCTCATCAGAATTTTGTAAGTTTTAAAAGATTGCATGATGATATTTCACTTGATATGTGTTTTTGAAAGAGCAAATGTTCTTTTTTGAACATGAAAAATGTTTTAAACATATTTGTTGAATTTTAATAAAGAACCTTGTTCAGTCAAAAGTACGAAAAGAAAAAATTCATTGTGAATTTCCACATCTGATTAAAAAATTAAAAAAAAAAACCCTCGACACAAGTTTCGTTATTCGACAAACAATCATCGTATTATTTTTCCTTGTAGCAAAGGCCTAATCTAAAGAATTTTATGAGCCATTTTCTCTTTATCTTTCAAATACAAATCTTTTGTTTCATTGTCCCATATTTAAATTATTGAATTGCATTTGATTGAATTTATTTTATTTGTAACATCGCAAACAGTTGCATTATTATTATTAAATTCATATGAAAAGCGAATTACGCATTGATCCAACTGTGAATAGAGAGATCTCTGAGATAAAGGCAACCACGAACAGTTTACAAACAAAGAAGAAATGTGATCCACCAAAATGGATGAAGCTCGAATTTTCACTTAGCAACAAGAATGAAAATACAATGTCAATGATATGGATTAAATATGCTAGAACTGAACCTCCAGAGTGGATGAGGCATGAAAATTCGCTTAAAGGTGAAGATGGAAAAACAATGGCTATGCACTGGATTCAAGAAGTGAAGACAGAGCCACCAGAATGGATGAGGCATGATATCACACTTGGCAATAAAGGCGGAAATACAATGGCGATGACGTGGATTCAGTTTGTCAAGACAGAGCCACCAGAATGGATGAAGCATGATAGTGCACTTACAGATAATTATGGTCATACGATGGCCATGTTTTGGATTTATTGTGTTGGAACAGAGCCACCAGAATGGATGAGACATGATAATATGCTCGTTAATGAGGGTGGGCACACGATTGCCATGTCATGGATATATTACATTAAAACTGAGCCACCAGAATGGATGAGACACGACAGTACACTCACAAATAAGGACGGAAGAACTTTGGCCATGTGGTGGATTTGGAGTAAAGGAACAGAACCTCCAGAATGGATGAGACATGATATAACACTTGGAGATCTAGATGGAAAGACGATGGCTATGCACTGGATTGGAATCAAGGAAAAAGAACAGCCAGAATGGATGAAGCACGAAATGAAACTTGCTGATAAAGAAGATAGGGCAAAGATTATTCGTTGGCTTATTGATCAGAAATCTGAGCCACCAGAATGGATGAGACATGACATAACTCTTGCCGATAAAAACGGAGCTACAATGGCAATGTGCTGGATTACTAATATCAAGACAGAACCCCCAGAATGGATGAGACATGATATCACACTTTCTGATAGGGAAGGAAAAACAATGGCAGATCATTGGAAAAGCAATGTCGGAAGTGAAATACCAGAATGGATGAAAACAAACAAGATCTAAATAAATGCTATTGTGCGTGTATGCTTTGATTAAGAAATTTATTTTTTTTCTTTGAATTGCCTTTTTTCAAAAAGATGTTCATTAACGAAGAAAAAAAATTTTTTTAATTTTAATTTTTCAAATCTTTGCAGAGCAAGTTTTATCATAATTTTCCATTCTTTTCTTTTCGATATTTTTTCTTTTTTTATAAATTTTTAAAAAAGAAAACAGCCATTTTTTTTCTGAAATTGAGATCTGGGACGAAATTTTTTGTATTATGAATTTTGTTTTACACAGTTCTTTCAAGGATTTTTTTCAACTTTATAATATTTCAATATTCAATATAGCACTATAACGTCAGTTTTGTAATTATATGATTTCAAAAAAAGTCTGGAACAAATCATTAATTTTTTCTAAAATGAAAATATTCTGTCCCATCTTTGCAATTTGGCTGAGCGAATGCAATGAATAAAAGATAAATAAATAATAAATCATTTAAACTTCAAATAAAAAATTGGTTTAAGATGATGATGACGAGAAAATGAAACGATAATAGAAGATCTTATATGTGCAGGTTTTAATTTCCTTTTTTTATGCGTTTTTTTAGAACTTGTTGAAATAATGAATTGAATCACAATATCTATCATTCAGAAGTTGGAAACAATGTTCATATAATTTTTTTAAAAAAGTATTTATCTGTGAGAAATTAATGTGAGTGTTTCTTTTTGATGTTATAAATTTCTGATGAAAAATGAATGAAATTATAAAGAATTTCAACATTGTGATAATTTCTAATGGATATTTTTGAATATTGAATATTTTTTGAAGGAATTTCTGAATTTCTTCATCGAAAACAACCGATTCCATATTCTGTCTAATTCCTTTGATTTAAGACTGATGGATTCAACAATTTTTTGAGAACTGTATCAAAAATATATATATATATCTTGTTATTTAAAAAACGTCTTTATTTTCTTTACACTTCTTTCATATATTTTTTTAAAAAGAAAATGGTTTAAAGGAAAAAAAAAAAAAAAAAGAAACAGAAATGAAACATCCAACATAAATATTCAAAATATAAAAAAAAAATGAACGACAAAGAGGTGAGCGGATTATGAACAAATGAAATGAGAGATATTAAAGAGGAAGTAAGTTGAGTGTTGACATGGCAGGCCAAGTGAACTGAAATAAAATTAGAGAAAACAATTTTGAAGAATCACAAAAAATTTCAAATTCATTTTTTGAATGCACAACGAAATTAGATTTTATTGTTAAAAAAAAAACAATTAAAAGCACACCTCATCTTCAAGTTGAATATCAATAACCCCTGCATAAATATCCACCCACTCATCGAGTGTCGGAAGATCAGTATTTTGCGTTAGATTAAGATAGACTTCGTTACTTGGAAGTTCATTCTCTTCGCACACACGAATAAGAGCATCAGAAGCCGGTGGCGTATCTGGTGTAGAAAGAGAATCTATGCGCGCATGCTACAAAATTTTTAATGCCAATTTAAATCGGACACAAAAATTGAATACAATGTTGTTCAGTTTAAAAATTTGTATATTTCTTAAAAACAATTGAATTAATGCAAAAACATACATTTCCAAGAGCTAATATTTTCTGCAAGCAGCAAGTAATTAGTTTTTCAGTAATTCCCAGCATATCTGGATCAGGTGAAATGTGTTTACTAATTGAATGAGCTGTCCATGATGTGAAAGCTCTTTCAGGAATATCATCAGTGTAATGCAAAATTCTCACGCTTGTAATCAGTTGTGAACCTCGTGGTAAAAAAGGAGTTCCTCCCTGAGCCGCATTTATTGCTGCTATTGCTCTTTCGGATTGAACTCCTTCTGTTGGAAAAGCAAGCTCTTGATGCAAAGCAAACGTCCTGAGAAAATCGCAGATTGAAAGATATGTACTCTTTAATATGCAATATATATATTTTGAAAAAATATTACACCCAAATAATAAAACACACTTCAACAACAAGAACAATCGCATTTGGCATTAGAAGAAGAATTCCAGTTGGCAACACTTTTCTTCCTCTCAAACCTCCAAAAGTCGCTCCACGTCTAACTGCAGGTAAATCAGGTATAATTTTTTCGAAATAATCTAAAATCAATGGTATGTTAATCACATATTTTTTTAAAACCGCAAAATTTTGAAAAACCAGCAATATCATGATCTTGTGTAATCTGTCGATCAACAACTTTTCCACATAAAACCACACGACTGACAAATGGAACTCGCTTCGTATCTTTAAGTTTACTCTCGACAGCGTCGAGCAGAGTCATAGATTCAGCTCCACTCATAACGTTTCAAATTTAACTTATGGGATCATGAAACAAATATGTGTTTCAAATATCAAATAATACATGTTTCGAGCATGAATCACTTAATTTTTACAAATGAACAACAGGTTAAATATTTTTCAACAATTGAAAAAGAAAGAAATTAGCTTGAAATTAATAATTTCCATGATACAGAACTCATTTCTATTGTTTCCTTCATTAATCATTAATTTTTTACCATTTTAATGTGGAGTTGATATTTCGTTATGCTTTAAAATCTTTGAAAAACTTTTCAAAATTTGAATAAATGATAATAGTGAGTATTAATATTAATAATTTTGAATTTACGTTCCTGGTTACAATTAAAAAAACGTTAATATGAACGAGAAAACATATTTCACCACTCGTAACACTCTAATACTATATTTCAAAATTAAAAGTTGTAAACAATATGTAAAGAATGATCAAAATATGATTTGGATAGCCCAATGCTGTAGAAGTGAGAAAATTTCAAAGCAGCAGCACTTTTATTTATCATGATATTTTTGATATTTGTTACTGGATGTATTCACATTTTATTTGGGCAATGCTGTTCTTGCGGCGATCATTCATCATTGAATTCTCCTTTAAGTGGGGGATACAGCACAATGTCAGTCACGTTTGCAAAATGCATATTAACTTTGCTGTAGAATATACTGTTTTTTATTTCAAAATAAAAAGAGATCCAGATACTGGAAAAGTTTATAAACAAATTGACGATGGAAGCGGAAAGCCTCAGTGGATCGAAGAAAATAACATGTGTACAAAAAAATACATTGACGGTCTTGGATACGTTTCTTGTCCTTCTCCAGGTTGCCGTTGCTTCTTTTAAAGCAAAAATAATTTCAAATTTTGATTCAATAAATTAATTCGAAATTGTAAAGATTGGAAGCCAGGTTGTGGACCAACAATTCTTAAGGAGCCTCCAAAGGGCGTGCAAAAGCAATTAGACCAGATGGGAAAATGTGGAATGTTTCCAAACATGTTTGAGTCATCAGGAGAAAGCTCAAATTCTGATTGTGCCTCTCAACAAGTTCCTTTGGCTTCTTACTCACAAACTCCTTCATCTTCATCTTCACAAACGGAGCCATCATCAGGAAGGTCTGAGCCAAGAAGTTCTCGCAAATCCTCCTCGAGATGTCCTCGTTCTGCAAGAAATAGCGAAAGAGACGCAATCAGAAGAGGAGGAGTAAATTGGTAATTTTCTGAAGAAATGATTGATTATTCAAGGTTTAATCGAGCAAACAAAATGTTTAAAATTTGTCATCATTTCCCCTTCTTTTGAAAAACATTTTTTTTGAAAGTTGAATGGCCCACAATAAATGGATTTTGCTAATGATCTTTTATTATTTTTTATTTTAAAATTGAGATGACGGAGCTGACTCGAAATGAAGCAGCTGTCATCTTTCAGAAGTATATTAGAGGCTTTATACAAAGAAGGAGAATTTTAAAACTGAAGAAACGATTAATGACGAGAAATCGAATTGTTCAAGAAATCGTTGAGACTGAACGAGATTACATAATTTCAATGAAATGTGCTTTAAAAGTTTATCAAATTCAATTTTTTTATTGCCAATTTTTATGAATATACATTCAAGTATTTTTTTGAGCCAATGACGATGCACACTGGTCATGAAAACGAATCGTGGACTTCATCAACGATACAAACTATCTTTTCCAATCTTCAGCAAATCTCCTCTGTATCTGAGGAGTTTTATGAGTTATTGACCCCGCGGCTCGAAGAATGGACTCCGTGTTCAACAATTGGAGATGTTTTCTGCCAAACAGTGTGCAAAAAAATACTCAAAACTTTGAAAATTAATCTTTGTTTATTAAAAAGGGATTTATAATAAAGTTTTACGTGCAGTATCATCAAAATTTTGACAGAGCCATGTCCGTCCTGAGATCACTTCTTTCTCAGTCTCGCAATTTTAAAACATTTCATGATCAATGTTGCGACGAGCTCAACGACAAAGCGACAGCCACCTTTGACCAGACGAACATGCTGCTGAGCGAGGCGCAGCTGAAAGAGCGCTGGACGGAGCACATTTCCGCGTCGCTGGCGGGCTCGTCGCTGGTGGAGCTTCTGACGCGCCCGTGCCAGCGGATGCCGCGCTATCTGCTGTTCCTGAGCGGGCTGCTGAAGGAAACGCAGTGGGACAGGATTCTCGACCCGTACGGACGAGGAGACGAGCCAAGAAGCTCACTGGACGACCATTTTGTGCACCCGGATGTGCCCTTTTTGCAGAAGGCGCACCAGATGATGAGCAACTTTGCGTTCTTCATCGACACAAGCATCAGGAAGTCAAGGTCGCTCGTTAGAATGACGGAGCTGCATGGGTGTTTGAGGGCGTTTCCAGGGGTATGTGGAGAAGAGAAAGAATGAGAGAGAGAAAGAGAAAGAGGAAAAAAAAAAAAGAGAGAGAGAGAAAGAGACAGTGTGAGTTCTTCGGTACATGATCGTGTTCGATAAAAAAAATGTAAGTTAAATAAATAAATGTAAGCAGATTATCTTCTTCTTCTTCTTTTTTTATTTCTCTTTTTTTTCTCATTTATTTATTTATTTATTTATTCTTTCATTCATCTATTTCTCTATTGCTTCTTAATCGCTTGTCTTTCTCTGTTTGCTCCTTCTTCCTCTTTCTTCTGTCTATCCACTCCATTCGCATTCACTTCACTTTTACTCACCTTCAATCAATCTCAATACCCTTCACCAACATGACCTTTCTGTCTCTTTCTTCCTTTTCTTTTCTTTTCTTTCTCTCTCTCTCTCTCTCTCTCTTTTTTTTTTTTTTTTTTTTTTTTTTTTTTTTTTTTCTTTTTTTATTTTATTTTATTTTTTTCATCTTTCTCTCACTCACTTTCTTTCGTTCTCTCTCATTCCTTATCCCATCCCCCCTTTTTTCCCAGCCCCTCCTCCTCCCCTCCCGCACCATCCTCTTCGAGTCAGATGCTGTCAAAATGAGCCGTTCTTCAATGTCCCCCCGGCATCTTCTGCTGTTTTCTGACTGTTTTGTGATTGCCTCTCAAACAGGCAGTGTTTTATTGTGTAGAGGGGCAATTCCATTGATGAAGATGTATGCGCTGTTCTTTGGAGATGAGAGAGGGAAAGAAGAAGAAGAGGAGGAAGAAAAGGAAGAAGAAAGAGAAAGAGAAAAAGCAAGAAAAGAGAAAGAGAAAGAGAAAGAGAAAGAAAAAGAAAAAATTGAACACGATGAAGATGTGCTGGGCCACGAAAACAACCTGATGCTGGTTTTGACCAAAGAAATCTCCCTTTTGTTCCAGTTTGCGACAGAAGAGCTGTTCAACCAGTGGAAGCAGAACATGAACAGCGCATTCGCCGGAGAAAAAGAGAGAATACAAAAAATGGGGTTTTTCCGCTCCGAAAGGCCGAAACGCGGAATTAATACGCTTTCCGGCAGCATTTTGACAGGCAGTGAAGGCAACAGTGATGGAGCTAATGAAGATGGAGAAGGAGAAGGAGAAGGAGAAGGAGAAAGAGAAGGAAAGGAAGAAGAAGAGGAAGGGGAAGAAGAAAAAGAAAGCAACCCAAACAGCCGAGTCAGCACTCCAGCTAATGCGAATGCCAGTGCTGTCGCTAATGTTCAAATGAATGGCGATTCTGCTGTTGGAGTGAATGGAGTGAATGGAGCTTCTGCTTTTCCTTCAGAAAGGCCATCTTCAAAGGCATCGAACGTGTCAATTGTCTCAAATGTGTCATATGCGCCTGACAGAACAGGGTCTGCTGCTTCTCAATCATTTGATTTGTCTTCATCATCATCATCTTCTTCTTCTTCTTCTTATTCACGTTCTTCTTCTTCTCTTCTTTCTCCACCTCCCCCTCCTCCTCCGGCTGTCATTTCTTCTCTGTCTCAGTCTCTTTTCCCTCTCCGCCCTCCCCTCCGCAGCGCCCTTTGGATGAAGATGCTCTTTCCACTGGGTGTTGATTGGCTGTCTGTTGAATGTGCTGCTCCGAATGCGAAGCAGCTGCTGATGCGGCCGATGAGTGAGTGGATGGAAGAAGAAGAGGGAGAAGAAGAAGAAGAAGAAGGAGAGGAGGGAGAAGGAGAAGAAGAAGAAGGGGAAGAAGGTGAGGAAGTTGAAAGCTATTACAGCGAAGGAGAAAGAGAACGAGGAAGAGAACGGGGAAGAAGAAGAAGTGGAAGAAGTGGAAGAAGACAAAGAAGAGGAAGAGAAAGAACTGCGCTGTTTGACAGTGCAACCGGATCAGCAGGAGTGATCAGAAGCTTCTCCACCAGCTATGCCAGCCACTCAACATCGCCTTTAATGACTCCTTCTTCTTCTTCTTCTTCTTCATCTTCAGCTCTTCTTTCTCCTCAGCTTCGATCTTTGTCCCCGCAATCGTTGAATGGCATGCATTCATTGAATTCATCGAATTCATCGAATGCCCCCCATCTTTCTCTTCCTCTCCCTCTCCCTCCTCATCCGCCTCCCCCTGCTCCTCCTCTTTCTCCTGTTTCTCCTGTTTCTCCTCTTCCACATGCGAATGATCAAAATCATCAAAATCATCAAAATAACCCACAAAACCAACAAAGACACTCCTTCCCCCTTTCCTCCGCTTCCCTCAAGCATCTTCCAGCTGTTTTCTCTACTGTGTCTGTTTCTGCCTCTTCTTCTCCTGTTAATTCTTCTTCTTCTTCTTCCTCTTCCTCTTTCCCTTTCCCTTCTCCTTTCCCTCTTTCTGTCACCATCACCAACACTTCACTCCCTGAAATTGCTAAAAGTTCCGTTTCTTCTTCTTCTTCTCTTTCTTCTTCTCTTTCTTCTCCTTCTCCTTCGTATTCCTCCTCTTCTTCCTCTTCTTCTTCTCGTTCTCCTTCTCCTCTTCTTCTTCCTCCTCATCGCCCTCCTCCTCCAAGGCCCACAAGCAGCCACCCAACAAGCAATTTAACAGCATCCCCGCAAAATTCGTTGAACAACAGAGGAGCTGTTAGCGATGATGCAAAATGCTCTTCTTCTTCTTCTTCTTCTTCTACTCATCCACCACCACCACCACCTCCTCCTCCTCCTCGCTCTCCTCAAACACATG
The DNA here is from genome assembly GCF_001643675.1 of Monocercomonoides exilis. NCBI lineage: Eukaryota > Preaxostyla > Oxymonadida > Polymastigidae > Monocercomonoides > Monocercomonoides exilis. The sequence continues at coordinate 465,261 of NW_027150585.1, read as the reverse complement.
TGCTTTCTTCACAAACTGCAGTTACTCCTAAAACACCTACAACTTCTTCTTCATCCTCCTCCTCTTCTTCTTCCTCTTCCCTTTCCTCCTCCTCCTCCTCTTCCCTTTCCTCTTCTTCTTCTTCTTCTTCTTCTTCATCTGCTCTTTCAACTCCTCAACCTTCTTCCAGAACACAAACTCCCATTGCTTCTGCAGCTGTATCACCACAAGTCTCAATACCTCCTGAAAAGCCAATGTTATCAGCTTCTTCTTCCTCCTCCTCTTCCTCCTCCTCTTCCTCCTCCTCTTCCTCCTCCTCTTCCTCCTCCTCTTCCTCCTCCTCTTCCTCCTCCTCTTCCTCCTCCTCTTCCTCTTCCTCCTCCTCCTCCGTCCCCTTCTCCACCGCCGTCTCTGCTCTTTCCCAGCAGATCAACATACTTCTTGGCTGCTCTTCACAGGGAATGAAGCAGAGGGAGAAATCGCAGCAGACAGTTCTCAACAATTCGATTGAAGAAGCAATGAAATTCCAGCAGAAAGAAGCGACTTTGAGGGGAATACAGGGAAAAAAAGGGGAGAAAGGGAAGGAGGGGGAGAAGAAGAAGAATGTTGGGGTTTCATCGCCATTGTCTTCTTCTTCTTCTTCTTCTTCACCACGTTCCTCTTCTTCCTCTTCCTCTTCTTCTTCTGTGAGAAAGAGCGTCGATGTGAAAGAGCAATATCGTGCGGGCATCAGACACAGCTGGCGAAATGTGGTGGAAGGTTGCAAACAAATTGAAAAAACATCTTCTTTCTCTTCTTCTTCTTCCTCTCCTTCTCCTTCTCCTTCTTCTTCTCGTTATTCTTCTTCTCGTTTTGCTTCTTCTTCTTCTTCTCGAACTTCTTCCAAAACTCGTCCATATCCTTCCTTTTCTCGTCCTTTCGTTTCTTCCTCTTCCTCTTCTCCTTCTTCTTCTTCCTCTGCTTATGCCAACAGAATAAGAACAAGAGCTAAAGTCAATGCAAACATAAAGACAAATGCCAAAGTCAAATCAAATCCAAAAGCAATTTCGAAGGCAAAGCGAAGTTCTCCACTTCTCGTGAGCACTCAAAACAGAACGAAAACCACGCTTTCTTCAACTCTTCGTCCTCTTCCTTCTTCGACTTCTTCTTCTTCTTCTTCTTCTTCTTCTTCTTCCTCTTCTTCTTCTTTATCAGCAACAATATCTTCTTCCTCTTCTTCTTCTCCTTCTCCTTCTTCTCCTTCTTCTCCTTCTTTCTCTTCCATTTCTCGTCTATCAAAGACAATAACTCCTCATTCACCTTCTTCTTCTTCTTCTCTTTCTTCTTCCTCTTCATCTTCCTCTTCCTCTTCCTCTTCTCCTTCTTCTCATTCAACTCTTCATAACCCCTCTTCTCCTCTCCGTCGCCCTGCCACTGCACACACCACATTTCATTCTTCTTCCTCTTCCTCTTCCTCTTCTTCTCTTTCCTCTTCTCCTTCTCCTTCTTCTCCTTCTTCCCTTCGACAATCACTAAGCCAAACTCAGCATTCTCTTCCACATCCCGTTCAGCCACGTCCTTCTTCGTCTTCTCATTCTTCTCATCCTTCTTCTTCCTCTCCTTCACATCCTTCCTCTTCCTCTTCCAATCACACCAAACCTTCTCCCCTTCGCATCCTCCACAGCTCCGACCTCACAAAACATCATTTCCCTTCTTCTTCTTCTTCTTCTTCTTCTCCCAAACAGCACACCCCTCCTCCTGCTGCCCAGAAGCCCAGCGCTGCTCCGATTGCCTCGCTTCATCCGCCTTCTTTCTCAATGGCTGCCACAATTTCATCAAATTATTCCTCTTCTCACACAAAGAATCAGCAGAAATCAACTCTTTCCCCGTTATCTGCTCGCTCGAAACAGCCGGCGAGAAGTTCGAGGCCGCAGACTGCTCCGTTGCATCCCAGAGCGTTTAGGTAGTCTTTTACAAATGCATAACGCAAATCTACTTGTAGAATTGAGTCTTATTTTTTAACCACAAAGTTAATATTTTTTGAGCCATAATTGATTTTGTTATTTTGTATTTATTTATTTACAATAATTGTTGGAGTTTATTTCATTATTTGAATTTTTTTTTAAACATTAATAATTTTTATTGACGAGTAGTCTGAATTTCTTATTGAACATTTTGTTACATTGGATGTGTTTAGCATTTTGTGACTGAGAGTTCTTTTAAGGTCAATTTGTGTTTTAAAAAAATATTTGACACTGTTTATTTTATAAAAAGTTGTTTGTCCAATAATTAGTATGTATGAAGATCCAATTGTGCGCTTATTTCCCAGAAAAAACTTGAAACAAGATCAAAATGATTTTCTGAATAATTCGCGATTAATTCCATTTGAGGAAGATATTGACCCTGAAGAAGTTACACCTACAACACCTCCTCTTCCATTTCTATGTTCTGGGAGCATTCCAAGTTCTATCAAGCCAATTATGAAACAAAGACGAGATTCATCCCAAAATGAGCTGCTAAAGACAATGAGCGAAAAGAAACTTTCAGAAACTCGAGGATCAATGCAAGCATTTCAGCCCTTCACATCTGATCTATCTGATGCACCAAAGGATAAGAGCGATAGGATTATTCATCTTCCTGTTTCTAAGCCTCTTCCATTTGGAAAAGATGACAAATCAGAAGCACAACAAATTCGCAGGCCAATGACTGCTATTCCAAAAAGTAGTCCATTTCTTTTTGCTCAGAGAATGTCAGCTGCCCGTTCATCTCATTTGAAGGAACAGCTGAAAACACAACATCCAGTGAATCAGTTAGTGAGAAGTGTGTCTCCATCACACCAAAATGCAGCGAAAGTGCTCGACATTTCATCGTCTGTGTTCAATTCTGCTGTTCTTTCTTCAAAACATACTCCTTCTTCACATTTATCAAAGACACCAAGCACCATTCCAAGAAAATCAAATTCTACATCTTCTTTGAAAACCAGCGCTCTACGCAATTCTTCCACGCTTGGCATTCAGCTGCCTTCCATCCACACAACCTCCACCTGGTCTTCTTCACTGGCGCTAGCTACGCCCTTCTCATACCCCGCCAGCTTCTGCTCAGACCCAGAAACCGAGTGTGATTGTGCTGTTGTGTCGATTCCTTTGCCCGAGCCGCATTTGACTTCTCGTTCCACTTCGACCATTCCGCTGACCACTCCAGACGCCACACCCATCCACACAGCCACGCAAACGCCTGAGGCTTATGATCTGTATGATGACGCTGTGCCTCAGACATCTTCTTCTTCTTCTGCTTTTTCTTCTTCTTCAGCAGGAGCAGCATCGTCTTCTTCTGATTTTTCTTCGTTTTCTTCTTCGTTTTCTTCATCCTCCTCATCTTCCACTTCTTCTTCTTCTTCTATTCCATCAACATCATTTTCATCATCTTTGTTAGCATCATCATCATCATTGCTATTATCGTCTTTGAATGGGATAATGAAAAAGCCATATTTCAGATCTGACAACAAACTTCAAAGTGGATTGAATGGGAAACGAATCCATTCGAATCGTGCTGTTTCTGACAAAATGACTGAAATTTCATCATCATCATTGTTATTGTCATCTTCACCTTCTTCCTCTTCCTCTTCCTCTTCCTCTTCCTCTTCCTCTTCCTCTTCCTCTTCCTTCTCTCCTTCTCTTCTCTCTCCCTCTGTCTCTTTCTCTCCCTCTTCTTCTTCCTCTCTCTCCCCCTCTGCTGCATCCATCGGTCAATACGATGTGTTTGATGAGATCTCCTTTGACGGCTTTATCGACTCCCCCGCTCCTTCTTTCGCTGCCATCGACGCTCTCACTCCTCCTTTTCTGTGCGATGGCCAGCAGAACGGCGAAGAGAACTTGAGATTTTCGACTGTTTCGGCAAGAAGCAGGGCAAATGTGGAAGATGCTGGAGGATTTTGTGGCTTGCAAGATGAGAATTCTCTTTCTTCGCCTTCTTCGCCTTCTTCTTTTGCTTCTACTTCTGCTTCTGTTAAGTCTTCATTGTCATCTTCTTTGATTCCACCGTCGATGCAGTTATCATCATCGTCGTCTTTTTCTTCCTCTTTCTCTTCCTCTTATCCTTCTTCTTATTCTTCTTCTTATTCTTCTGTTTCTTCTGCTCAACCTACAAAACACATCCCATTCACTCTGAATCCTCTTCTCGGCAGTTCACAAGCCATCCAATCTTCTCCTTCCGTTTCTGTTCTTTCCCCTCCGCCTCCACTGCCAGGCCCAATGAAATCTGTGTTCTCTTCTCTTCCTCTGACGTCTTCTGTGAAATTGGAACGCTCTTCTGCAATCAATGGCTCAGCTTTCAATCATCAGCAGCCTCAGTCACTTTGTCAGAATTGTACGAATTGTCAAAATTGTGAGCATTTTCAGCATTTTCAACAAAGAAAGCAAAATAAACAGAGCAACCAGGAACAGAAAACAGAAAACAAGGAAATAATTCCCCATTCACAAAAGCCTGATTTTTTCTCTTCTTCTTCTTCTTCTTCTCTTCCACCTTCAGCGCTGTTCAGGAGACGCTTCATGTTTCCTCACAATGTGCTGACAAAAGCTCTTCCTCAGCCTCCTTCGATTGTCCTTCCACACACACTGCGCCCGAGGAAAAGAAAGGCAAGCAGAAGAGCATCATCTGCACTTCCAACGAAGGAAGTGAAGCAGAAAGAGGGGAAGAGGAAGATTTGAATGTTCTTTTTTTTCGTTGGGAGGTGGGGGTGGAAGAAAGAAAGAAAGAAAGATGAAAAGAAAAGAAAAGTGAAGTAAAAGACGAAAGACGAAAGACGAAGGAAGGAAGGAAGGAAGAAAGAAAGAAAAAAGTTAAATGAACAGGATGAAACAGTTCTTAAATTTCAGTTTATTATTATGTAATTAACATGATGATTTGGATTTTTCTTTTTAAAAAATGTTTTTTTTTTTTTTTTTTTCATTCGATTTGCTTCAAAAGATTTTTTGAGAAAATTATTGGTTCAAAAAGAAAAAAAGAAAAGAAAAGAAGGAAAAGAAAGATAGAAAGGCAAAAAGCAAGAAACGAGAAAGGTTTCCATTTGTGATTGCTTGCAGACAACGCTACACACAAATGACTTAATAAATATTCTTTCAATCAAACAGTTGAAATTTTAAAATATTGAAATAATATTAAATAAATAAATAAAATAAAAATAAAAATAAAAAATTGAATAAAATAAAATAAAAGAAGAAGAAAATGATGGGTTGTTGAAGATAACAAAAATGAGGCAAGCATAAATTTTCCATTCATTATAAACAAAAGCAGAGCTTAAGAAATCAGACATCAACAAAACAAATATCAAATCTGAGATTTCTTTTCTTTTCTTTTATTTCATTCTATTTTTTTTTTTTATTTGATTCTTTTTTTGCCTTTTTCTCTTCCTCTTCCTTCATCTATCCCTTTCCCTTTCTCTTTCTTTCTCTCTATCTGAATGCTCAGCTTTGAGAAATGACTGTCTGAACTTGCGATATCTGCTGCTGCAGCTGCGCGTTTTGCTCCAACAAAATCGTCCTGATTCCAATCAATCAAACAAATAATAATCGAAATTAAAAAGAATGAAAAATATTAATAAATAAAATAAATAAATTAATAACAAAAAATACATAAATAGAAAAACATATAAGCATATGAGCATATGAACATATTAGCATATACGTATATAAGAATATAAATATGAAAATTCATAAATGCACAAAACATTGACATAAAATATCCACATGATTAATTCTTCTTTGAGAAACCAATCTTTCTGCATACACACTCACACACACACACACACACACACACACTCACACTCACACTCACACTCACACACACATAAAAAAAAAAAAAAAAAAAAAAAAAAAAAAAAAAAAAAAAAAAAAAAAAAAAAAACACTCTAACTATCTAACTAACTCACACCTGTCCGTTCTCAGCTTCAAGATTTCGTCCTTCAGCTGGTTTTCAATCGACTCTCTCTTCATTTTCAGGCGGTGCGCCTCGTCTTCCCTGCGCTTCTGCTCTTCCTCCAGCTTCATCGACATCATCTTCATTTCCGCCTTGGCGGAGTTCAGTTCAGCCTGCGCGCGATCGTTCTGCCTTTGAAGCTCAGTTTTCTCTTCTCTTGTCTTCTCCAGCTCGCTGGCGAGCCTGCTGATACGCTTGTTCAGAAGCGATATCGTCGAAGAAGAGGAGGAGGAAGAAGAAGAGGAGGAGGAGGAGGAAGAAGAAGAAGAAGATGATGATGATGATGAGCTTCCTGTTGCAGGGGAAGATAAGGAAGTGGATGAATAAGGAGAAGAGGAGGTGTTGGAGGAGGAGGAGGAAGAAGAAGATGATGACGATGATAAAGGAGAAGGAGAGGATATTGTTGATGTGAGCTTAAGTTTCTTATTCGAATAATCATCCTTTGCAGGAGTACTGAAATGCATTGAATGGATTGAAGAAGATGTAGAAGAAAGTGAAGAATTAGAAGAAGAAGAAGAAGGTGAAGATGATGGTGATGAAGTATCTGAAGACGAAGAAGAAGAAGAAGAAGAGGCAATGGAAGAAGAAGCCACTTGCCGCTTTTCGTGATGCTGTTTAAGCTTCAATCTTCGGGCACAGCTTAAGCAGAGCGGTTTCCCACCAATCTTCACATTGCGGAATATATCACAACAGCAAGAAGCATACAAAGAGAAAATATTCCAGATGAAATAAAATAATAATAATAATAATAAATAATAAATAAATAAATAAAAAGACGGGAAATTTGTATTCCTTTCTGAAAATTCAACATTGAAATAGTTTTGTTAAACCTTTGCAAGCTTTTCAGGTGGCTTATTAAATGCAGATAATTTTCCGCATTCCGCGCAAGCAATTGGCGCTCCATATTGCCTCACAAACTCTTGGCAAAATCTGCATTTGTCAGCTCCGAATGCACATTTAAGCTGACAAATGATGCAAGGATGCGGCTCTCCGAACTGCAGAACCAAATCTTTGCATTCCAAGCATATTCTAAGCTTTTCTTTCTGTAAATGAATGGGAAATTGAACTTCCAAATAAAAGTTATTTTATCAAAAAATAAATCTACCTCATCTTTTTCAAGTTGGTGAAAGTCACAGTCGCAATACTCACAAAACACGTGCGGAAGTTTCGAAATACATTGTCGGCAGAGATGTTCTTTACGTGACGCAGACCTAAAAAAAAAAATTAAAAAAGAAATGATTAAGAATGGATAAAACGAATCTTTGAAAAGCACAACGAATCAAGTTCTGTTGTTAGACAATTTCTGCAAAATAATCCACGATTTTTTCTGTGAAGTATATATATTTGAAATTAAACATTAATAAAAATGAAAAAAATATATCATATTCAACTTCTTCAAATAAAAAGAGTAAACTTTCGATGTGTTAAATATCCATCCATATCTTTCAAATAATTGTAATATGTGTTAAATTTGTATTTTCAAATATATTCATTATCATAAACGTTTGCATTTTGAAATGAACATCAATTATAACCTGCAAAATATTATATAACGTCGTACCTTTTCACAAAAAAATAAAACAGATTCGTAGTAATAAATAATATCCCTTTTTGATCAAAAATCAATAATTATCTTTTACAGTTTTTTTCTCCATATTTCTTTTTTTAAAAAAAGCTAAATGTTGCGTATAAAAACAATCCTCCCCAAATTGCAATATACAAATAAAATCGCTTGAAAAGTTTCATCAGAAATATTGAATTTTATCTGATAGAAAATTTCTAAAAATCGAAAAACTTTTTGATAAAGCATAAATTTTATAATATAAATTTATACCTCTGCGACACACATTTTTTGAGTTCAATTTGTCGGTCGAGAAATTTTTCATTTGTCGAAAAAATTGAAATGATTGTTTCTTCCCAAACATTGCTTCACATGAATATATCCAACTTATCTCAACAAAAACTTTTTGTTTCAGCTGCTTTTTTTTAATTACCATTATAACAATATATATATTGTGTTTTGAAAACAAATGAGAAATTTCTGAAAAAACTGGAGAAGAAATATGAAAGGAATAAAAGGGATTGTTGTTTTTAATAAAATACAATAATATGGAATGAAGTTTTTTGGGATATCTTTGCTGCCGATGTGTATTTGACAAATAGTGATAATTTTAACGTTGTTTTTTTAAATGCTCGAAGAAAAATAACTCATGAATAAGAATTATTCTATTCATCTTCTTCTTCTTCCTCCTTTTCCATTTCACCAGTTCCTTTGCTTCCGCCCGCTTCAACACAGCTATCTTCCATTGACACTCAATTTCAATTTCATATCATTTCATCACAGCATTTAACATTGCACTCCGCAACACCATCTTTCATATCGCAAATGCCTTCTTTTTCTTCTCCTCTTCCTCCTCCAACCCGATTCTCCCAGCTCTCCTCCTCCTCAAATCTTCATTCATTTGCATCTCAAACATTTCCTCGGAAAAATCTGAAGAAAATGAACTTTCGTATACTTTGCGATCGTTTTTGAAAGGAATTTTATTTCGTTAGAGAACTAATTAATATTCAACTCCTCTTTCTATTTGGGATAGAGCTCCGTTTTATAAGCTCAGCCGATCAATGTGACATGAAATTTGTGGTGTTTGCTGATGTGATGAAAAAGTTAAAAAGAATTAAAAAGTTTGCGTCCAATAAAAGGCTGTGCAAGTTTGCACTGAGGAGTTATATCATTCATTTATAGCGACAAAACACGATGACTTTCAATATACAAGAAAAAGTTTTATAAACTGTAAGTTCCATGGGTGGGAAAAGCTTCGCTTTGTGGAGGGAAAAGAGGAGTTGTATATTAATTAGTTCTCGAACGTATTAAAAAGCTTTAGCTTCTTAATTCTCGAGAACAAATGAAAATACAACTCCTCTTTCTATTCGGGATATCACTAATTGGGCATGTTTTGTGTCTCCTCTTCCATTAATATTGCATAGGCTCTTGTTTCTACTCTCTCTGTTCGTGTGCAAATATTTCTTAATTTCTTGACAGTTGCATGGGAACATAATCGCTTCGAATCCTCTTCCTGATCCATGCAAATATTTTCCTTGTTGTGCAGTTTATCTTCAACTTCCTTGACTTCTTCATTTTCCTTATTGATATCCTTCTCCTCTCCAACGGTCTGCGATGATTGCGACTCTTCGATGTCCATGTCAATGCTCTGTTCTGTGAGAGAGGGAAGCTGTTGTGTTGGAATGGAACAATTTGTCTGCAAAGATAGTTGTGGGGAATTGAAAGTTTGTGGTTGCGCCAGCAATAATCCAATTGAGTTTGAAGATTGCAGGCTTTGAAAATACTGAAAGGAAGGCTGAAGATTAAAGATCTGAGGTTGTTGAGTTGGCACGATGATGTTATGTTGAACAGGAGATATGTCAATTGCAGATTGGCTCAACGTCTGAATGTTAACGAAAGCAGATCCTTGAGCTATTTGTGCACTCCAAGGTTGTATTTGAGATCCTGTTTGTGGGAATGGTTGGTGTACTGTCAGAACCGGGGCCATCGCTTGAGCAGTGTTTGTTTTGAAGAAAGAATTAGTTGGTGTGTGAGCTGTGGGTGACAATCTTGCAAAGTTTGTAACCATAACCTTTGAAACTCCACCGCAACGAGAGCAGACAAAGTTGAATGCTTTTCAGTTTGGCAAGTTACAAGTATATGGACCATCGACAAAAAATATTTTGTATGTTTTAAACGAAAGAAGAAGTTATATTAATTAATTTAAAACAAGTAATTTTTGTCGAAAAAGAGTTTTTTCAACTTTCCATTTTTCTTTTGATCTATCCCATAACATTTTCTTGTTTTTAACAGGTTTGTTATTTTTGTTTATTCGTTATTTGTAAGGATTTTGTCAAAAACCGTTTGATTTTAGTGATATGCCAATTTTTCGTGATTCAAAAAAAGATATTTCTACGCTGATGAAATCCTTTTCAAACGAACGGAAAACAATTGAATTGTTGTTATTGCTCAGATTATTACCATCAGCAAACATGTGCACAAAATGCAAAAAGACACCAAGAATCATTTATTGTGCGAAAAATATCGTCTAATGCAAGTGCAAATGTCGATTCCATTCAATCAGACACAAATCAATTTTTTCGAATTCGAAATTATAGATTTCCACTTATATGAAAATCATGCTGTTATGGTGGATTAATGTTGATGTGATGCGCACATCTTTTTTGACTGGAGCCAGCTGCAACACTATTTGCATCCTTTTGAATCTTTTTCGCAAGGCAGCACACGAAATGATTAAAGGAAAAAACAGAAGAATTGGAGGAAATAATTACACCGTTCAAGCAGATGAAATGTTACTGAGAAGAAGAAAATATCGGAAAGGAAAACCAAAAAAAGGCAAGTTCCAAGAATATGGACCATCGAAAATAATATCTTCACAATCATTGAACATTAGAAAATATTATTATAATTAATTATAAATTAGTTTTATCTGTCGAAAATATTTCGTACAAAACATTGTTTTTCATTGTTTGATCTATCCCATATTTATATTTTTCTTATTCTGAAAACAAAAACTAACTTGCAAGCGGGATACGCTGCGAAGACGCTTATCAATCTTATTTGAGTGGTTCCATATATTATTGTCTTTCACTGACTGCTAACTTTATGTTTTTGAATTTTCAAGATCTGATGAAATTTGTTACAAATTAAGTTTTCTATCTTTTTTCTTTTTTGAATATCTTTGCGAAATTATTTTAATACCAGTGTACTTTTCGTTTAATCCATGTCATTCTTTGTGATTGTAATATGTTTTGAATTACTGTTTCGAACAAATTTCAAAGTCAATAGTTGACTTTAACAATTGAAAATACCGGCTATAACGATGTTAAATGTTTATTTGTATTTCATATAATATTCAAATACTCGAATATCAATATCTTAAATGTTAGACAATGTTGCACATTGCTGAAATCCAGAAAAGCATTGAAGAAATCTCAGGAAAGATGTGGAGCAAAAGGAAGAATGGTGCGTGAAGATACGAACAGCAATTGGGAAAAGGATAGGAATCAGGGAAGAGTTTGATGTGATGGTCTTTGAGGAGGAGCCATTTGTTGGAAGGGATGAAAAGAAAGCTGAATAGGATTTTTTTATTAGGGATGGAAGAACGAGGGATGTTTAAATATTAAGATTGAAATGAAAATATATTTTTATCACATCATGTTGCGAGAACAACAGCTGTGTTTGAATGCTGGTGAAAGACAGGAGCACATATCGCACATTGTGGGTTACAGACTAAATACAAACAGGAAAAGCACAGCAAACAGCTTAATTGAGTTTGAGGATATAAAAGGACTACAGAAAAGATGGATAAAAGCAAATTAGGAATCGCTGATCGGATAGAGGAAGAAGGAAAGAGGATAAGAGTTACAAGGAATAGTTAGGATGAGGTTTCCAGCTTTTCAAATTATGAAAGATGTGGAAAAATCGTCCAACAAACAGGAAGGAAGTTTCAGAATGAATTTCTTTGTTGGAGGGATCACTATCTTTTTCAAGGGAAAACATATCAGAGGAGGAAAGGGAAATAAGGTCCTTGAATGGAGTGTTCACAGCAAAGGAAAATCCTCGACTTTTGATGCTGGAAGAAGAGAACCGTTTTCAAGGTGTGACAGCTGAAAAAGAAACATGCTTGTCCTTTCAACAGTAAAAGGAAATAAAGATGAAAGATGAGGAAGACAGCCTGTATAACATTGCCAAAAGCGAGTTGCTGATCCAAAATATTCTGTTTCCAAAGGCGATCTTTTGGATAGGAGATTGAGAAGAGATTTCAACATGTGAGTTCAACAAAGAAATATATGAATGGTGGAAGAATGAGCAAATACATCTCTTGAAAAAAGGACTGGAACAAATGAAGAAATTGAGATTTAGTGTTAGATATAGTTTGTAAGAATTACTAAACAATAACAATGTCACATGTTACTTTTTTAACAGAAGCGAGATCAAGCAAAATGGAAATGAAAAACACGCAAAAGGAAGAAAAAGGAATATACGGTGTTCAAGAATATTGAAATAAACATTTTCTTTATTATTATTCACTGAATTAATTGATTCAAATTCATTGGTTGCAATATGAAAAAAGCAATAGAAAAAAATAGATGAATTGGTAATAATTGTTGAATTCATTATCAGAAAAAAATCCAAATGAACTCGAGATATTTTTGAAGGAAATTTCTCCAGGAAAGTTGTGAAGGAAAGTGGAGATGAAAACAGAGAATAAAAACAAAGATATTAATGAAGAAGAAGAAAATGTGTTATTCAAAAATTGAAGTGTTTTTCATATTGATTATAAAGCAATTTTCACGCTCCAAAACAATTGAAACATTTTTAGGTGAAAAAAATCAATGAAAGATTGGACCTTACTAATGGAAGAAATTACGAAAAATATTTGAGAAACGGAAAATGAAACAAAAAATATTCTTTAATGCAACCTGTAAAATTCTTCATTCAATATACAAATAATGATAATAATTAATAAAAAAAGTGATAAATGCATGTGAAGAGATTTGTCAAGTTTAAAAAGAACAAAATATATTTATTATTTGTCGAGAAATGAAATAAAGAAAAAAGAAGTTCAAAACTATGAATTCTCTTTTGTTGTTACCCATATTGAATCATATGAATGACAATATTCACAAATAACATGTACAAAAAAAGTACTTGCAATATGTATCAATAAAAAAAGCAAACAGAATACAAATATCAAAATTCTCAATTATTTTGCAAAAAACAATACATAATATCAACAGTAAGCAAAAGACAATAATATATGGAACCACTCAAATAAGATTGATAAGCGTCTTCGCAGCGTATCCCGCTTGCAAGTTAGTTTTTGTTTTCAGAATAAGAAAAATATAAATATGGGATAGATCAAACAATGAAAAACAATGTTTTGTACGAAATATTTTCGACAGATAAAACTAATTTATAATTAATTATAATAATATTTTTTGATGTTCAATAAGTGTGAAGATATTATTTTCGATGGTCCATATTCTTGGAACTTGCCCAAAAATAATGTCTGTTCATCTTTTTCTTATTTTGTCACAAAGTTTTAAACGGTATTTTCTGATTTCATTCTTTGCCTTCTGTGAAAAAAGACACGAGTTAAAATTTGACAAATTCAATCAAAACATGTTCTGCTTTTGAGTTGTTCGAAATGTCATCATTATTTTAACAAAAGTATTTTTGAAATTATTTGTGGATAATATCTGCTGAGAAGTGACTCTGGATAGGACAAATGAAAAAAAAAAAAAAAAAAAAAAAAAAAAAAAAAAAAAAAAAATTTTTTCTTCGGACGTTGATGATAATTATTTAAAAAAAAATTTTCAACAACTTCATTTCCTATTTTCATCTTCACTCTTGTTCATTCAAAATCAGCAAATGATGTATTTTTCAAAAGACAGTTGCACAGACGGATGAGAAGAAAGAGCGAAGAAGAGACTTTTCAAGTTGATGGATGAAAAAGGACTCACGATTTATTGTCTCATGAAACTTGATGAACAAACAAACCATTTGAAAAAGAAGAAAATGGAAGGCATTTTAATTCTCTCTCTCTTTTTCACTTCATTTCATCAAAATGAAGCGAGACAAAAATAAAAAAATTAAGATAAATGCTAAATTGATTATTTTCATTTTTTCTAAATGATAAAAAAAACAAACATTTTGAGAAATGAATAAAAAGAAATATGAATAAATTTGGAGTTACAAATACAAATACAAAAGCATCAATTTTTGAGTTAAAAAATAAATATGACTCTCTTTTTCTCAAACATTCTCATCTAAGATGATAATTTATCACGCAATTCAACAAAAATTTTCAATTGAAAAAGGCTGCAAACGGTTGTTTGCGGATTAATGGAATATTCAAAAAAGAAAAAACAAGCACATTGAATATCAAAATGTGAAGAATCTCATTTCTTCAAAGATTAACTGAACGGTCAGAAGCAGATAATACAGAAAAAAATATTTTTGTTTTTTAACAAAAAACCGTCAAAGTTTTGTTGGGTAATTAATCAATCAAATAAAAAATAAATAAAAATATTTGTTAACAAAGTGAGTTTCATTTTCTCAAACATTCACAAAATAATCTGAAATTTTTTTCGGAAAGAAATGATCATAATTTCTTTTCAAAAACTCTAAAGTTTTATGAAAGCTGGTGATGATATCTTCGTATCCTTCTTCTTCCATCTTAACAAAAACCTTCCTTTTCGTTGCCTTTCTTATAACTTCTTCCATTTTGTTATCCGTCTTTTCTTTCAATTTCCTTGAAACATTCATTAAGAATTGAAAGCATTCATTTGTCCTGCCTTCATTCAATGTTTGTCTCTGGATCTCTTCCAAAACAACATCAATAGCACCGCTTTTCAACAAGTCATAAACTTTCACAAATCTCAAATTTGCTGCATTTCTCAAGGAATAAATGCACCAATAGCTAATAACGCTGTAATTATCCTTCGCTGCTCGATATACATAAGAAATGCTGCTGAAAAGGCCAACAAGTTCTTCATTCTTCAATAGACAACTTTGAAAATAAATCACGATTGTTTCGACCCATTTCGTTAAAGCAAATTCTTCTTTCGCTTCTTCTTTGTTCATTTCCTCTCCTTCTTTCTTCTTCCAATTCACGTTTCTTGTTAGCACTTCCAGTTCTCTTGCTGCTTCTCCCGCTAAATGCAGCTCATTCACAATACTATCTTCCAAGCTGTAATCATTGAAGAATCTGTATATTAAAAATTGCCAAGCAGATTGATAGGCCAGATGCGTAAGATTTCTGTGTTTCTGCTGATGTTTGATGATTTCTGTAATTTCCTTCAAATATAGTTCTTGCCTTAAAAACTAATTAAAAATTAGAAAATAGCAATAATATCAAAAAAGAAATAACAATGTTCATACACAATGTCCCATTCCGCTCAAAGCTAGCAAAGCCATTTCCACTTCTGTTTGAACTTCCTCGCTTTCCTCTTTGACCGATGCAGCTTTCAGAAGGCAAGGCACGCAAGTTGTAAGCAATTCCTGAGAATCCGAGGAGTTCAATAAAAGATAGCATTCGCAAAGATCAATCAAAAGCCCTTTGTTCTTTTCTTCTTTTTTCTTTTCTTCTTCATAAATCATCTTCTCAAATCTTCTTCTTATTTCAGAATCATTAAAACCACTACTCCACATGTTTTTCAACTCTTTGCAGTATCCAATGCACTTCAGCAGCAAAATTGCATTTTCCATTGTCATTTTCTTTTCTTCAATCATTTTGTATATTTTGTCGAACATTCTTGTTGTGAAAACAGATTTATGTTCTTCTTCATTCATCCTATCAACTATTTCATTCATTTCTCCGATTTTCTTTCTTTGTTCATCTTCACTGCAATGTTCAAGTTCACAAAGCAATTCTGATATAAAAAAAAGAAAAAAGAAATCAATTTTCATGAATTTAAATACAATAATGAGCACAAACCATTAAACCTTTTGATTCTACTCGTTGACTGCATTTTTGAAAGCACATTGCAGACAGAAAACAACGAAAATTCGTCATTTGATTTGAAATCAAATACCATTGGAAAGAAGAAATAGGTGCAAAACAAAAGCTCGAAATAATCATGAAAGCATAAGTTGTTATACCATTCTGCGTTGTTAGTGTTTTTTTGACAAGTCGTTTCAAACAAACAAAGAAAGAAAAAACGATAAATCTATTTTCGTGTTTGCAGTAATGGATATTCAGATCATCAGATTTGAAAGAATAAAAATATTCCTTGCCAAAATGAGAGACGGTTAGCAAATATTTTCTGCAGAATGGGCGATATTATTTTGAGAGGTTGCACGAGACAGCAACGCGAGGCATCCGCGATGGAATTGGGCAAGACAATTTTATGAAAAGCATCATTGAAGGAGATTCAACAATTTTTTAAAAATCGAAATATTCGCATGTATGCGTTTTTTTATCGTTCTTGTTTGTTGAGAAGATGCTTTTTGAAATCATCTTTTCAGAGTCCAAGAATCTGATTAATTATATAAATGGCCATTCCTTTGTTTTTCTGAGCTAAACATGAGAAGAGTGCTGGATTCCGATACACAATCAGCAGATTTGAATTACATATAATTTGTTTTCAAATGGAATAGTGGATGAAAACAAATTTGATTTCAAAGCATTTTGTTGAGAGGAAAAAAAAGAATGAAAACATTTGTACAGCACTTGGAATGAAAAGATTTTATTCGATATAAAAGTGGATGGAAATATCAAAAGCAGGACATTTATGTGGGAAAAAAGGATGATGGAGAAAGGAACAATGGGAAACAATGGAAAAGGAGATTGGCAGCATCAGTGGTTGAACAATCCTCTGCATTTGCGATAGAAAGGAAAGGTGTGTTCTTTTGAGGAATTTTTATTATCAACCTAAAGCCAATTATTTTTATTATTTGTCTTTTTATTTCTATTCCAATGAACAGCATTTTTTATGTTGAGCGTCATTCCTGGTGACAATCCATTTCAAGTTGCATTTTTGCGGATTATATGGTTTCTTCTTCTCCTCCTCCAATCTCTTCATTGACGAGATTTTTTAAATTTGACTGATGGAAAGAACGCCTTCTTCGTATTTGAGAATTTGTTGTTAGAATAGCCATCATATTCTCATGTTGCAATACACAATAAAACTGCTGTCTGTTGCTGCTGTTGGCTGTTATGAAATTCGAATCGATTCATCATTTCTTCATTTTCTTCAAATGAGTCTTGTCCACATTTGTCGTTCAACTTACTCCAGAAGAGCTCCATCCAACTCATTTCATTCCATTTCTCTTTCAGCTTCTCTTTCTTTCTTTCTTTCTTTCTTTCTTCAATTCTGTTGCTGCAAGAATTTGGTTTGTGAGTGCTGTTATTGTGTTGCATTCTGAACATTCAGCACAAGCTTCATCATCATCATCATCATCATCATCATCTTCTTCTTCTTCTCCTTCTCCTTCTCCTTCTCCTTCTTCTTCTCCTTCTTCTTCTTCTTCACCTTCTTCTTCACCTTCTTCTTCTCCTTCTTCTTCTTCTTCACCTTCTTCTTCACCTTCTTCTTCACCTTCTTCTTCACCTTCTTCTTCTTCCTTGATTAGAAACAACAAATGTTTTCACACTTGTTTCATTCGGCTCCCGTCAAATTCAGGGCCAGGCATCATCTTTTATTATCTTTTTGGAAGCACAAAACGTATATTCATTCTATTACAACATGCAGCAAAATTAAATAACAAAAGAGGTGATTTCGAGTCGAAAAAATCCGATCAGAAAACGCGCAACTCAAAATGGAGATTTCCTCTGACTTTTTTATTTGGAAGATGAAAGAGGTTCAGATGAAAAGAGCATATTATCGAAGCAATTCTTGAACGAAATGAATGTTTGAAATGATGTTCTTCTTCAGATCACACAACGCCAAATGCTTTCAACAAGCAATCGAAGACAAAACGATGAAGGAAAGCGATTTTGAGGAAAATTCATTTTTGAAAGGAATTTCAATGAAACACCTGAATTTCCAAAAACATGTGATGATTAATCCATCAAAAGTGTTTTTGAGTCAATTTCTTATTTTTTGTGTTTGTGCCATCTCCACAACTTTCTTCGACTTTGCCGTCACTCGCACATAAATTCACTATTTGTCTGCACATTCAATAATATTTACCAACGTTCTTCTCCTTCTTCAGAAGACCCGTCGCATCGTGTGTCCTCTTGCAGGACATCTTTGATAGCCAGCAATACATTGCTTTGATACCAAGATGACCATCCACGTATTCATTGTCAGCTGTATTCTCGTAGAGAAATATAAACAAATCGACATTCCAATCACCGAATGCTTCTGTTCTGTCATGTCCAACAACCGAGTTGTCTTTCTGAGTGATGTTTCCCATGAAGGCGAACAAGGGCTCTTTCACAGAAGCGACAAGGGACTCGCTAACAAAATACTCGTCTCTTCATCATCCTACTCATTCGCTCTCTCACTTAATTGCCAGAACAGTTTATCTTAGCCTTCAGGTGGAACATTTCACAAGCAGTTTTAGTTGATAATGCTGTGCTGATGCGATTCTGTTCATGGTTCGATTGGTGATTTCAATAGAGAAGAGCGTGATGATTAGCCTGGCGGAGGCAAGCAAAGTGTTTGATGTGAAAGAAGATAGCATCATCAGCATTTTCGAAAGGAGAATTTCGATGAAGCAGGCAGAAATGAAAGAAAAAGAAGCAGCGGATGGAGAAGGAAGTCAAAGAATTATTCATTGGAAGAATTAAGAGAGAAAAGACGAGATCGAATCATTTATGATCATCAGCTTTTATCGCCTCGACACCATATTCTCTGTTTACTGTAGCTCCTGAGAATCGCATATAGAACAAGGATTTTGTGAAACTGTATCAGCTGAAAAAATTATTGAAAACTTGGTTTCATTCTATTAAAGTCATAAATTTTGTTTATTTGTTGAAATGACAAACAATTTTTTTTTTATGCTTTTTGTTTATTTGTATTGAATAGCATGTCAAGAAACTGCAATTTTCCTTTAATTATTTGATTTTTTTTCTTTTTCTTTTTATTTTTGAATACTGTTAAGAAAATTGATTGATAAATTCGATTTTCCATTAAAAAAATAAATAAAATAGAAATAAAAATTAATTTAAAAAACAAAAAGAAGGAAAAGTAAGAAAAGGAAGAAAAGAGAAAAAATAAAAAAGAAAGAAAGAAACATGCAAACATAGATACAAACAAAAAAGCAATCAAAAGAAGAAGAAGAAGAAGAAAAATGAGATAGTTGATAATGATCGTCTCCAAAAGGCACTAAAACATTTATGTTCTATGAAGAAACGTTTCAAATTTCTCTGAATTTCTCCGAAAGCAAAGCAGGAATATCAGAGAGGCAGACTAAAAATGAAATTTCTTTGAGTTTCTTTGTGCGTTTTCCATTGTTTCCATATGAATTTTTGTTTAAAATTGATTTTTCTGCAATTGGAGGTAAGAAGTCGATGTCTTTATCGAAATTGCCTTCTTCGAAGAATGTTTCGTCTCTTTTGGGGGAAGAATGAGTTGTTTCAAGTGTGATGAATATGTTGGCTCTTTCTTCTCTTTCTCTTTCTTCAATTGATAATTCTGCCAATAATATCAACGACTCTCTTCTTTTTATTTCTGCTCCTTCTCTTTCAATTTCTTTTCTTTCTTCATTAAGACAACATATACAATCTTTTCTTCTTCTTTATCTTTCTCTTCCTCCTCCTCTTCTATTTCTTCTTCTTCTTCTTCTTCTTCTTCTTCTTCTTCTTCGTCTTCTTCTTTTTCTTCTTCTTCGAACTCATCATAATTATCTTCTTCTTTATTTCTTTTTCTTCTTCTTCCTCCTCCTCTTTCTTTCATTGTCATTCATTTTCTTCTTCCATTGTTCCTTCAATGCAACAAATATCTCTCTTAAGTTGCTTCTGATTGGAGCAGTCTTTTGCTTTTCTTGTGTTGTCTCCATTCGACTTCACAGCTGAATCGCCTATGATGTTTCAATCAACCATCAGACGTTTCAGAAATAGAACTGTTTTAATTTAGCTGCCTGACAACAACATCTGATGTCTCCAGCCGACAAACAATTGAATTCCCTGTCTCATTGCATTAGCTATTACGCGCTGTGAAAGCACCCTCTCATAAAAAAATGTCACTGCTTCAATAATTACTGCAACATGAAAAGAAGACAAATGTGTGACGCTTCATTCGTCTTGCTGACAGCCAAGCCTCTGAGGAGCAGAGTGAACTCAACCAGTTCCATAAAATACGATCGATTGAAAGCAGAATCTGATGAAATTCTCCATTTTTTTTATAAAAAGCCATTTCTTGTTTGAAAGCCGCAACGCAAGATAAACACAAACCAACATCATTGCAACCAGAAATAAATAAATAAATTAAACAGTCTTCAGAGAAATTGCCCACTCTCAGTGTTCGTCTGAGAAAACATGACCGTCTTGTCTAACTTCTACAAACGCTTCATCAAACAAAAAACAAAGCAACAAAATCCCCACAAATCAACTCCGCATCGATGCCACGCAAATGGAACACAACAATAAAATCTCTGGCTGTCTGCGCTTGAAGAGGCTGATCACAAATATTCTGTATTTATCTGCAATTGCTTGTGGCGTCGAAGAAAGCAAACTTCGAATGATAATCGCCTTGCTTGCTTAAAATGGCAGTCCCTTCGAAGAATGAAATCCAAAAGCTGTTGGACTGAATGTTGTTCGACTGCAAGCAAATGTTCGATAATTGGATGCCTCGTAGTTGGTGTTTCTCATTTTCTTTGGAGCAAAAGCGGAATCATAAATAGAAATTCTTCGCTTTCCATGTCTGCCTGGCGCAGTCCGAGAAGCAGGAAAGCCTTATAAATAAAACCGATATTTTGGGGTTCTCCTTTTTTTCGTTGAATTCTTGCCTTTTTTAAGTAATAAATATCCTTCCCTCGATATTTCCACTCACTTTTTTTGCCAAAAAATACCACAAACTGCTCCCCCTGCCTAGCATTCCAAAATACTATATTATTTTGTGCAGATTTTGTCCTTCACAGAATTCCATCCATAAATCAACATTCAATAAAATAACAGTTGAATTTGTTTTCCATCTTGCCCCAAATAAAAATCATATATCTTCCATAACTTCATTTATTTCCAAATTGCTATATAATAATCAGCTCCGTTCTCATCGCATTGCTCTCCAAAGAGGAAATAGGCCATTTCAACAATAACTCACATTCCTGCACTTTGGAGAGGACACAGATGGAAATATCTTCATAATATATAGAACAATAAAAAAATGCACACATTACGTCTTTTTGCGTAATTGATGAAATTGTTGCATTCCCCTTGGTCATCAAATTACCAACAATCATCAGACAGAATTCCAAAAATATTGCATTGCTTCATTTCTTGTTGCCTCCACATTTAATAATATTCCTAGTTCTACAAGAAATGTTCTCTCACGGAATTCTCATTTTATGGACGGATAATTCCGTTTTTTCAAATCTGATGATCATGGAATCCATTACAAAAGATTTCAATATATTAACAGTTTTATTTCTTTGAAATTTCAAGTCGAAAATGTTATCGAAAGATGGAATAGTTTGAATGAATTTATTTTTTTAGGGCTTTTGTGAGCTTTCATTTTTCATACGTTTTCTTCAATCCAATCAAATGAACTTTCATTGTGAATATCAAAATGGCATTGCTGTCTTCATTCAATTTTAAAAAAAACATCTGTACATAGGAGACAGACAGCACAAAAAAGTTCAATAGTGTGCATTCATTGTTGCATTTGAATTCTGGCTTATTCTGATTAAACTATTTTCTTATTACAGAATTGTTTTTTGGGATTGAAGATTGCGATGAAGATGAACAAGGAAAGAAAATCGGAGAAATGAATGAAATAGTTGATGAAATGAATGAAGAAGAATTCAGATCTGTTATCACAGAGCAGATGTTCAATAAAATTCACCAAATGATTGAAGAAAAGACATTGTCGTTGGAAAGTGCAATTGTTCTGACGAAACACATTGGATGTTGCAAAGTGATGAAAAATATATGGAACCTATACTTTGACAGATCTTCGCTGAGAGGAAGATTCGAACAGATGATAATCGAAGAAGAAAAGAAAATAGAAGAAAAGAACAAAAAGCTTTTTACTGATCTTTGCGAATGTTTTGCTTTTCTGAATGATTGGATTAATTTGAAAATGCGTTGCGTATGTGTGACTTGCCTGCTGAAAGTTGCATCTGTCAAAGAGGAAAGCGAGAAGAATCAAAAGGATGTGGAAATAGCATTGCTGGCTTTGTGCGAATTAGGATTTTATGTATGGGCACTTCTTTTTCATTTTTATTATGTTTTCTTTTTTTCCCCTTTATTTCTTATTAGTTTATCGAACGAGAACTGTATTTGAACGAGATAACAGAAATCATCAAACATCAGCAGAAACACAGAAATCTCACAAAACTTGCCTATCAGTCTGCTTGGGAGTTTTTAATTAAAAGATTTATCGAAGATAGAAATCTGGAAGTTATGATTGCGAATGAGCTGCATTTTGCGAGAGAAGCAAGAAGGGAATTGGAAGAGTTGATGAGATGTATTGACTGGAAGAGAAAAGGAGAAAATGAAGCAAAGGAAGTGCTTGTGATCTGGAGATGGCTTTTTGTTATTGATAATTACTTGACATGGTGCGCATTGTGGAACGAAGAACTTGTTGGGTTTTTAGGGAGCATTGTTCAGGTATTTCGAGCATCAAGGGACAATTACAAAGAAATTCTAAATGGATGCCTATATACACTAAGACATGCAGCAGAAAATAGAAATGTGAAAACTGAAAACTTTTTGAAAAGCGGAGCTATTGGAATCTCTTTGGGGGAAATGAAGCAATCAACTTTGCAAAACATTGTTATGTGTAATAATTTGGATTTCTTTTTGAATATTTCAGAAAGATTGAAAGAGGAGGATGATGAAGA
Source organism: Monocercomonoides exilis (assembly GCF_001643675.1). Taxonomy (NCBI): domain Eukaryota; phylum Preaxostyla; order Oxymonadida; family Polymastigidae; genus Monocercomonoides; species Monocercomonoides exilis. Next base: position 442,811 of record NW_027150585.1, on the reverse strand, counting down.
TGAAAAAGGAAAAAGAAAAGAATTGAAAAGAAAGGTTTTTGAAAAGCTTGAAGAAGGAGGATACGAGGATATCATCATAAGTTATCAAGAATTATTTCATCTTCTGAAAAAGATAATTTTTGGCCACTATGAATTATCGGAGGATATTTCTGATTATTTTGTGAATGTTTGAGATATTGTTTTGAATTTTTTCACATAAAATTACTGTTCTTCTTTTTTTCATCATTTCATCAAATAGAAAACAAACATGCATTTGAAGATCTTTTCAAAAATAATATGTTTTATCCCATTTCATTTTGATGAAATGAAAGAAACAAACAAAAAAAAAAAAAAAAAAAAAAAAACTTCTTTGACCTTCTTTTTATTTCCTTCATTCTTAAAACTATTTCTTCAATTGACTTGAACGCTTAGCGGTTTCATTTAGAAATCAAAATTCACTTGCTCGTTCATCAAATTTGAATGTTTCTCTTTCAGTCTTTTGATTTCTTTTTCGTTTTTCCGCTCATTTCTTGCTTTCCAAATTATTCATAACATTAGAGAACAAAGTTGTAAGCTAAACGTTGTCTAGGCAATTCAGACTTTCACTCTAACTTAGTTTGGACATTCAAAACAAACAGATATTTTTCACAATACCATTGGTGTTTTCCCCCAACCCTGATACCAAACACGCACACCCTCAATGAAACATTCTCTTGTTTTTCTTTTTTTTGAACAATGGAAATAAAAACTTAACAAAAACAATCGAAGTTGTGCATAGAAAAGGAATAATAATATTATTATTCCTTTTTTGTGGTTTAATTTTTTCATTAATAAAAATTGAAAAATGAAATAAAGTTTTAGACAAAATTTTGCCTATTTTAGCATCATTATAAATCTGTCATAATTATGAAAAAAAGAAAAGATAAAATACTAAAAATTTCAAAAATTTTTTGTTAATAAAGAGTAAAACAAAATTCAAAAAGTACTAAAATATGTTTTATTTGTTTGTGAATATTTTCAATATACTTGGTCTGCAGAACCAAAAACACAGCCTTACAGAAAAACTCATTTTTGTTAAAAAGAAAAACATCAAAAATAAAATGGGTTATAAATTATTCCAATGATATTTTCTTAAAAAAAACATAAATAGCATTTCCTGAAGATAATATTTTCTAATGATTGCACATAAATGAATTGCCCATAGTTATTCACCATCGTTCTTTTTTAGATTGAGTATATTTGTAAATGCCTTCTTTAATCTAATTAAAAAAAGTGGATTCATATAATTGGGCCTAATGAAAGTTCTGCTGATATACAAGTGAAGTGAAAATACATTAAATAAAAAATGAAACAGAAAAATGAAACAAATAAATTAACAATACAAAAAATAATCATCAGGATCGTCAATTAAAGAATAATATTTGTTCATTCCTCGATGCATGCAATTACAAAATTTGAAGACGCTGTCTTCATATCCCTCTTCTTCCATCCTTTCAAGCACTTTTCTTTTCATCACTTTTCGTTTTGCTTCATCTTCCTCATTTTCCATCTTTCCCTTCAATCTTTCACAAAGCTCTATGAATGGAAGTTTCCAATAAAAAATCTGAGGAATTCTCAGATTTGATTCAACTGCTTCCCCAAGCATAGCATCAATAGCTCCTTCTTTCAGCAAGTCATCAATTTCAATTGCGCTGTTTCCCGTAGCACTACTTAAACATTCAACAATTTCATAAATCAAATCTTCAGAAAAAAATTTTGCTGCTCGAAATAACCGAACAATAATTCCGATAATCCCAGCAAGTTCTTCGTTTCTCAATTTGCATAAACGCGAGAAAGTTTCCAATGTTCGGATCCATCTCACCAAAATAATCTCTTCTTTCGTTTTTTTTTCTTCTTTTTCCTCTCCTTCTTTTCTCTTCTTCCAATCCACACATTTGGACAACTCTTCAATCTCTCTTGCTGCCTCTCTCACAAAATGCAGCTCATTCACAAGTACTCCTTCAAGTTCTGCATCATCATATAATCTTTCCATTAAAAACTGCCAAGTTGATTGATAAGCAAGCCAAGTGAGGTTCCGGTGCTCCTGATGGCGTTTAATTATTTCTTTGATTTCAATCAAACACTGTTCAAAATCCTTATCCTAATCAAAAAGAATAAAAGATCAATTGGTGAATTTGATTTTGAAAAAAATTATAAACAAGAACCTCAAATTCATTTACCAGACTCAGCGCTAACAGAGCATTTTCCTTTTCTTTTTGGGCTTCATCACTTTCTTCTTTCTTCGAGGCAGCTTTCAGAAGGCAAGGCATAATGACTGAAAGCAATTCATCATGAATGTCGTCCTCACCAAGCAAAGCATAACATTCACAAAGATCAGTCAAATGCTTTTCATTCTTTTCATCCTTTTTCTTCTCATATTCATCAATCATCATCTCTTTCATTCTTTTGCTCAATAATGAATCATCAAACGAAAAGCAAAAGAAGCTTTTCAATTCCTTGCAACGTCCAACATGCTTCAACAGCAAGATTGCACTTTCCAATGATAATGTATTTTTTTCAATCATTTGGTGTATTTTATTGAATAGTTCTATTGTGAAAACTGATTTGAATTCTTCTTTATTCATTTCATCAATTAATCCATTCAACTCTTCAATTTTCTGTTTCTGTTCATCTTCTCTGCAACGCTCCAGTTCACAAAACAATACTGCAAAGGGTATTCAAAAAACAAAAATTTTATTCAAAATTGTTCAATCCAAATAAAATGGCAAACTTGAAAACTGTTCTGTTCTGGCCGTAGTCAGAGTTTCATCTTCAGAATAATCATCTTCAGAAATATCATCTTCAGAAATATCATCATTTGTCAAACTCATTTTGCTTGTTGCAAAATATATTCAAAAAGAAGGGCAAAGCTGGGCAAATAACAAAATAAAACACATATACAAACATCGTTGATTATCTTGCAGTCTTAAAATGATCGCAATGCAAACTGTACTGTTTTTGTTATATAAAAAAAAGTGTTAAAGATTTTGCGAAGGAACTTCAATGATTGGCTGTATAAGTCCAAAAATGAGAATCTTTTGTTTCTTTTTGATCGAACCAACAAAAAATTTTGATGAAAAAATTGATTTTGATTTTCTTTTTTGTTTTGAAAATTGAGTTCGTTTTTTATTGGTATGAAATTGGGTATGCCAATTACACAGAAATTGAGATTTTAAGAAAAAAGAAAAAGAAATGAAGCAATCAAATTTCATTAAAGAATATTCTTTTTCGACTGTTTTCAAACAATGCTCAGATCGAAAATAATGAAAACAAACAATTGCATGCTTGATGAATTCTATTTAATTATTTTCTTGTTTTTCAATTTTCAGTTTTCATTCAAGATGATTCATCGGATAATTGATAGGAAAAAAAAGACAAAAAATCAAAAAGGAATTGTCGATTCAATTCGAAAATCAGTAAAACAGCAGAAGAACATTGAAAAATGGTTTTGAAGTGAAATGAGCAAATAATGAAAATTCTTGAAGGTCATCTCCAACATCATGGATGGCAGGACAAATGATTGGTGGAACAGCTTCAATTAATGAAGAAGACATTTTTCTTTTGTTTTCATTAAACACTTTGGGAAATCAGAAATCCATATGACTTGGATTGAATGACAATCAGATGAGAAATGTCGCAAAGGCAGCTGTGCAATGAGAAGCATTCAGGAAGCACAACAATCCAATAACATCTTCAATTGTTTATTAAAAACCCAGAAGAAATGAATCGGAGGATTCTACTGCTCAGCCAAAAGAATGAAGAGGGTGGAAGGGAATTCGGATTCATTGTCCGAATTCTTCCCTTTGCACACACTTTTCTCTTTTTTGGAGCAAAATAAAAATTCGTCATTGGACTTCAGTGGCTGATGAGAATGAATGGACATCCCTTTTGAATTCCTCATTTATCTCTCCTTTTTATCAGTTCACAGAACAGTCATCAATAAAAATACCTGTCTTTTCACTCATTTCTCATCTGACACTTTCAGTATGTTTCATCTTCTGCATTGGCTTCTCTGCAAAGAACATCTCTTGTCAAATCATCATCCTCCTTTGTGGTTGCTGAACATGCTGAAAAGGCACGATAAACAACAACAGCTGCTTCAGTGGTGATTGAAAGACAGTTGAACATGCTTTGGGTGAAGCAAAAGAAAGAAATCTTTTTTGATGTGTTTCTTGATTTCTGTTTGTATTGATGGTGATCCAATGAAGGATCTCTCCTCATCATCAACTTCTTTCATTTTCTTCCTCTCCTTTCCAGACAATCTTCCTCATCACTTCTTCTTTCTTCACTTGCATTTCTTGAAGCCAATTGGTCGATTTGTTATCAGGATTCTGTTGCCTTCCTGATTGGATTCTTCAAACAAGTTGGAGAAGAAGAAAAAGAAGGAGAAGAAACATTCAAAGCAATTGTTGTTGATGAAGAAGGAGAAAAGAAATATAAATTTCATCTGTTTTCAATGTCCTATTTGAATGAAGGAGAAGAAACAGAAAAGGATTTCATTTGTCTTTTTTCTTTCTTCTTCAAAGTTTGCTTTCAAACAGAATGATAAAATCCCATTTGAAGATTTTGGAAAGAATAACATTGCTCCCCCAAATTTCAGAAAAAGAAGAAAACACTTTGATCATAATCCTTATGCTTTGTTTGATGAAGACAGTGACAAAAAAGAAGAGGAAGCAAATGTTGATATTGAAGCTCATCACGATCTTTCTGAATGAAGTGCAAATATGACATTTTTTTCGAATCAATTCCTTCATTCAAAACATTCTCTAATTTTTCTTCCTCTCTCCCAGCTCGTTTTGCCTTCATCTCAGAATTTCTCTTTCTCTTTGATTCATTCATAACAACCATCTCCATTCATTCAACATCCCATTTTCATCTTTTCTTCAATTTAAGCATTCCGCATTGTTAATCTCATCATCAAATTCGTATTTTCTCTTCCAAATGAGCAATCGCACATTCAACATCCAACAACTCATCCATTTTGTGTGCTCCTGAGACAGGGTTTTGTTCCATTCTGTCTGAAATATTGTCACTGATTGTTGACTGATCATGACTCATACATAACTTGGTTCTGTTGATTTTGCGCTTGCAATCTTTGAGGATGCTCAGATGAAAGAAATGAACCTGTTTCCTCGAAGAAACAAGAAGAATCATTGAAGATGATTGTGTGTTGTCTTATCGTGTGCAAACTGTTTTGCTTGATGAAGTGCATCAATTGCCCAAATTGGACAGAAATGTGGAAGAAGAAGATGTTTGTCGCAAATGAAATGAAATGAGTCACAAGAACTCTTCACTGGAAGATGAATGGCAAAGGCGAGGAAGAAGTCTCGTTGTGAACAAATGGTCTTTCATTTGACCACGCTACATAAGGAAAAAGTAATGAGCGAAAGAACTGAATATGATGAAAAAGAAATAGTTGGCTTTCATTCAAGATGGTGAGTTAAAAAAGGGAGAGTTGCATTGTTGAGCGGTTGCAAATAAGAAGCACTTCTTCATTTAAAAAAAACGCACAATCCAATCAATCGAATTGAACAAAAAAGGGAAATGAGGAACTTTAATAAACATCAAACACGTTATTTGAATCCCAATTAACAACAAAAAAATTTTCAAACTCACTCCATGTTGCAACATAAAAATATGATAGCAATTGCATTCGGCCTTTTTGTTCAACAATTCAATTTCACGAAACAATTGTTCTTCCCATCTGCCAAGATAATAAAAAATATCGTCAATGAATAATTCTAAAAAGAGTGAGAAAAAATCACATAATCTGCAAAAATGCTGCTTGAAATGGATTGTCTCTGAGAATAGCGCTCAATTTAAAAAAAGCTGTTGTCTGGAATACAAACAAGATAAAAAAGAATTTCTCATTATTATCGGTTTTGCATTTTTAATGAAAACTCTTCAAAAAAACAAACATGCCCTTTCAATAGCAAATGGAGAAGATTGTTCAATCACTGATGCTTTCAATCTATATTTCCATTGTTTCCCAGTGCTCCTTTCACCATCATCCTTTTTTCCCCTCACAAATATCCTGCTTCAGATATTGTCAACAACTTTTTTTACTGAAAAAAAATATCTCTGAATTCAATTCATTCCAAGTGCTATCCAATTGTTTTCATTCTTTATTATCCTTTCAACAAAATGCTGTTAAATCGAATTTGTTTTCATCCACTGTTCCAAATGAAAACAAATTATATGCATTTCCCATCTGATGGTTGCCTCTCTCCATCCAACTCGCTTCTCATGTTTAGCTCAAAAAAACAAAGAAATAACATTAAATATAATTCATCAAATTCTTGGGCTCTGAAAAAATGATTTATAAAAATATCTTCTCAATGAACAAGAGCTATTAAAAAGCAAACGCTAAAACATTTTCTTTCAACAACCGAACTGCTGCATTTCCTTCCATGATTTTTTTATTAAATCATCTCTCTCAATTCCAAAATCAATTCAGAGCCGTCGCTGTCTCGAACCACCACCAAGCAAAAAAACATCCCACATTCCAAAAGATATATTAATAATTAAACTCTCATCTTGGGCAAAAAAAAAAAAAAAACATTCATGTTCAAATATCATTAATCGATCAAATCTCCCATAACAACAAACCAACAAGGATTAAGCATTCTTTTACTCTGCAATTCCTTGCCAAAAGTGCTTGCACAAAAAGGGTGGTATGAGGAAAGGCATTTTACAGATTGTTTTGAAAATATAAAATTTGTCATTGATTTTCTGCTTCGATTATTCTTTTCATTTGGATTGATAAAAAATGTTGATGTCTTCCGAATGATGTGCTTTGCAAAAAGTCGAAGAAAATGAGCATCACCGAAAAGTTCACTGGTTTGCATCAATTGCTGCATTTGAATTTCTGGTAATTGCATTTCTTTCTTTCTTTAAAATTTTGAAGCGTTGTTTGATGGACTTGAAGAGTGCGATGAGGAGGAACAAGTGCAAAAAATCATGGAAATAAATGGATTAATTGATGAAATGAATGGCAAAGAATTTGAATCAATTTTCACGATAGAACTATTCAATAAAATTCACCAAAAGATTGAAAAAAATTCATTGTCATTGGTAACTGCAACCTTGTTGTTGAAGCATGTTGGACGTTGCAAGGAATTGAAATGCTTTTTATGTGATTCTTTTGATGATTCATCATTGAGCGAAAGTATGAAAGAGATGATAATTAATGAAAGTGAGAAGAAAAACGATGAAATGCTTCTTATTGATCTTTGTGAATGCTTCACTTTTCTATATATCGACTTCATTCCAGATGAATTTCGTTCAATAATTGTGCATTGCCTTCTGAAAGCTGCCTCGAAGAAAGAGGGAAACGAGGAGACTCAAAAAGAAGTGGAAATGGCTTTATTGTGTTTGAGTTGCATTGATGATGGAACTGTGTGAGCATTTCAATTTCCATTTTGGAATTATTAATTTTTTCCTCTTTTTTTTTCAAAAGGAAATTGAACAAGGACTGTATTTGAATGAGATAACAGAAATTATTAAACATCACCAGGAGCATCATAATTTGACACGCCTTGCCAATCAATCAGCTTGGCAGTTTTTGATGAATCGATTTTATTGGGACAAAAACTTGGAAGAAGTGATCGTGAATGAATTGCATTTCGCAAGAGAGGCAAGAAGAGAGCTGGAAGATCTGTCAAAGAGTGTTGACTGGAAGAAAAAAGAAGAGGGAAAAGGAGAAAATGAAGCAAAGGAAGTGCTTGTTATCGAGAGATGGTTCGATGTGATTTCTGAGTTCTTAAACTCATACACATTGTGGGACGAAGAACTTGCTGGACTGATAGGCAGCCTTGTTCAAATGATTCGGGAATCAAGGGACAATCACAAAGATATTTGCAATAGATGTCTCGATTCACTTCGATGTGCAGCAGAAAATAGAAATGTGGAAATTGATGTGTTTCTGAAGGAAGGCACAATAGTTGTGTTTTCAGAAGAAATGAATCAATCAACTGTGAATGATGATATTTTGTGGAATTGTTTGCTTTTCTTTTTGAATATTTCAGAAAGAATAAAAGAAAAGACGGATGGAGAAACTACCAAAACAAAACGAAAAGAATTGAAAAGAAAGATATTTGAAAAGATGGAGGAAGAAGGATACGAAGATATCATCACAAGCTTTCATGAAATGGTTTATTTTCTCAGCAATAAAAATTATGATGGGTTATCGTTGAATTTTTCTAAATATTTTGTTTATGTTTGAAGAAATGTGACAATGAGATAATTCTGTTTCTCTGAATTTCATATTTTTCTTTTTGGATAATTTTCCTCATCAGAAAACTGAAGTTTGCAGCTTTTTTAAAATGAAAATTTTTATTGAATTGTGTGAAATGTTATCAGCTGAAGAAGAAAATGTGTGTTTGTTTTTTGCAAACTTCATTATAATAAATAAAATTTTGTAATAGAAAACTTTCGTATGAAACGAAATTTTGGCAATCATGAAAAAAACTGAGATTTGTTCCTAACTTCTCCTGCAATATTATTTTTATTAGTCTTCCATTACAATTCAAGAAAATAGAGAAATTTTTAAAAATAAAGAAAAATATTGGAAAATTCTGAATGGAACGAAATTCATGAAGGAAAAAAATATTGTCCCATATTAAGAATTTTTTTCATCAAAAACGATTAATATTTTTTTTTAAAAAAGAAAATTTGAAATTCACTTTCTTCTCTTCGATCTGAGAGTATCACTTAAGGGTCAGTCAAAGCGAATCTGAAAAAAAGAATGCTCCTAAGCTCCCCATTCGGCACTGGACACGCGTGTAATTCTGCCTCATCGATGATGTCAGATGGACCTCCGGGAGAGATGTTTTCGAGTATGATATCTCATTCCAGTTCTGTATTTTCCCAGCAGATCCCCGGAGCTTCAGAAGCGAAAATAAGCCTTGACGAGGATAGTTGGCTACTAGAAAACAGTATTAAAACAATATTTCTCAGAGATCCAAATTGCAACTTATATGATATGGATTTACCAGAAAGAAATTTGGAAGATCTTATTTTTGACATGAAGGAAGATGATCAAAGTCCATTTTTGCATAGGGCTCCTCATTCAGCTTCTGGAACAGATAATTGGATGAACGATGTGTTGGATAACGCAGGCGAGAGAATTGAAGCATTTCTGTATCCAGCTATTAAAATTCTGCTTTACACACATGTGAAATAAAAAGAAAAAGATGACGAAAAAGGATCAATTGTAGATGGAATTTTCCTGATTTCAAAAGCGCTGAAGGAAGCAAGATTTGTAAGAATTTTAGGAAGATTAGGCTTTAGTCCAGCTGCACAGATGAAGGAGAGCTCAGCTACCAGTCTTCTTACTCAAAGGCTATCAGAAGTTCTTGAAGAATGGGAATAAATTGGAGGAGCACGCATTATTGGGAAAGGAGTAATCCCTGTATGGAGGAGCAAAGCTGCGAAGGAATCTTACAAGAAAACAGGAGTTTTCATCCCTTTGGAGCACCAGAGTCAAGAAGCCCAACAAGCCTTTTCAGAGATGATCAAGAAGCAACTGGAAACAAATATCATCAAGCCAATTCAGGAGTAGGATGTGAAGCATATGAACCCAGTGTTTGTTATCAGAAAGAAAGATGGTGGCTGGAGGCAAATCGTGGATTGCCGAAGACTCAACAATGCAATCAAGACGATTTATTGCAAGCAAGAAGACCACAAAACAGTGGAGAAAATTATACAAGAACAGGATTACGCAGTCACATTGGATTTGATCCAAGCTTATTATCTCATAAAAGTCAGCGAAGAATTATCGCCATTCCTTTCGTTCATTTTCAAAGGAAAATACTACGCTTTCCACGGAATGCCTTTCGGATACAAAGACGCACCACGAACGTTCACAAAAGTGATAAGAAAAGTTCTGAAATATTTGAGGGAATAATGGAACTTGACAGTTATTGCGCACCTTGACGAATTTGTTCTTTTTCATCAAAATCCACAGGAACTCAACATTATTGTGGAGAAAACCCTTTCGTTGTTCAACAAATTCCAATCGGTTTGTGGTACAAATGAAGGTGTCGAAGAAAACAGAGCTGATGAAAGAGTTCCAGAAATGGAGGAGGATTGCCTAATACAACACAGTTGTTTCGATAAAAAAGTTTGCCTCGTTGATAGGGAAACTGAATGTGAATGCATCGATAACAAAATGCCTCGGGAAGTGGAGCGAAAGGCTGAAAGAGAATTAACCAAGGAGACTGAATCCAAAGTTTCGACCAGAAGCTATTTCAACAATTGATGCATCAGGATTTGCCATCGGAGCAACAGTGAAAGTTAACAATCAAATGCTGGACTTTTTCAAACCTCTTCCACCATCAATCAAAAGCCAAAGTTCAAATTTCAGAAAGCGATTTTCTTGATATCAATCCATCACTCATTTCTCAAATTCCATTCGAAATCAAGAAATAAGAAATCTGCTTGTTCGATCAGACAACGCAAAGCAGTTTACAATCTGAATCGATGGGGAGCTGGTACGAATCTCAAAACCTTTCAGAAAAAATTAAAAAAACAAATCCAAGGGCTGAAAGTTGTTGTGAAAGCTCAACATATTCCCGGAGAGAGAAACGTCAGAGCAGACAATTTATCGAGATTGGCAAAAGGAGGAGATTACAAAGTCGAACAAGAAGCACTCGAAGAGATCACCAATCAGCTTCAGATGTATTTCACCTTCTGTGCCTAAACAACAATAGAAAACGCACAATCAATGAGATGAAGCTGACCAGGAAGCAGTCAAAGTCAAGACGGGTTTCAAATTTCTTGGAGAAACGAGACAAATCTTGCGCATCCACCGGTTCCTTTGATACCAGTAGCGATCCGAAAAGCCACGACGGAGAATGCTCGAGTTCTTCTTCTTCTTCTTCTTCTTCTTCTCTTGATTCATCATTATCCTCTTCATCTTCTTCTCCTAAAAATTCTTCTTCCTCCTCCTCTTATCCTTTAACTTCATCATTATCATCATCATCTCCATTATCTGAATCTGCTTCTTCTTCTTCCTTTTCCTATTCTCCTTCTCCTTCATCATCATCATCATCATCTTCTTCTTCTTCTTCAGAAAGTCCTTCCCGTCCAATTTCTCCTCCTCCTCCTCTTTCTCTCTCTCTTTCAAATCCTCCTCTCGTCTCTTCTCCTCATTTGGATCCTCCTCTCCCTCTTTCTCTTCCTTCTTCTTCTATTTCTTCCTCTTCTTCCTCTTCTATTCCTGAGCTTCTGTATTATTCTGTTCAAGTGTTGAGCCCTCAACCTCCTCATCATCATTCAACTTTGTCTTCTTCTTATTCTTCTTCTCCTTCTCCTACTCCTTCTACTGTTTCGCCTTCTTCTTTCCCTTCTTCTTCTTCTTCTCCTTCCTTTTCTCTTTCTTCTCTTTCTTCTTTGTCTTCTTCTTCCATCAAAACACAAACAAACAGAAAAAACCCTCAAAACTCAAAAAATTCTCAAAAATCTCCAAAATCTCCGAAAAATGGCGAAGAAACAGAAAAATCCAGTTTTGTTGCTGCTCTACTTGTTGATGAACGTTCTTCTTCATATTCTTGCATTCCTTCTCTTTCTCCTTCTCTTCTTCGGACTTCTTCTTCTTCTCTATCATCATCATCATCTTCTTCTTCTTTGATTGTGAATACTGCTGAAATATTATTAAAACATCCAATTTCCTCTTCTTCTTCTTCTTCTTCTCTATCTTCTCTCTCCCCGTCTTTTTCGAACGACAATTCTCTTTCCTCTGCTCTGCATCTTCCTCCGATCCCTCTTTCTCTTCATCCTTCTCCTTCTTCTTTCTCTCTTTCCTCGCTTTCCTCTCTTACGCACCCGCTTTCCATGTTTCTTTCTGGAATCAGATGCCATTGCCGCGAGTGCAGTTCAATGAGACGCACTTTCATTGCAGAAAATGCCAGCAATGCGAACAAGAGGAGGAACAACTCTTCAGCTGTTGATTCTCCAATGAAGCGCTATTCTGTTTCATTGGCTTCTTCAAATCCGTCGGCTGTTTCTTCTTTCATTCCTTCTTCAAATGCCCCTGCTGCTTCTTCAGCTCTTTCGGCTGACCCAAAAAGTTTGATGATAAATCTGTCTTCTTCTTCAACTTCTTCGAAATATCGAAGCTTCTTCCCATCTGCCTCTTCTTGCAATTCTTCACCGTTCATTAATTCTTCACAGCAATCGTTGTCTTCTTTATTGCCTTTGTCTGCCTCTTCATCAAACAGCAACAAGCAGATCGCCAATGTTAATGTTAATGAGCAATTCATTAACACATCTTGTCACCGATATCATCATTGTTGCTATCACAACCGCTCTCTTTCTGACTCTTCAGCAAGAGAAATAGCCTCAAAATTGGTTTCAGGAAAGTGCAATAAAACTGAGCATTGTCAATCGTATGGTGAATATTCTGCTTTTCAACATAAAGATTATTTCTCTTCATGCTGTTTCGATCAATTTTCTGCTAATTCTTCTTCTTCTTCTTCTTCCTTCTCTTCTAACAAATCGTGTTTGGGGCTGTTGCAAACAAACAAGTTTCCTGTGAAGCTGTCTGCCTTGTATCCATTCAGTATTCATCAACTGCCTCCTTCTCCTTCCTCTTTCACCTTCACTCAGAATTCTTTGAAGGATTCTTTTTCATCTCGTCTTTCGTCATCATCTTCGTTTTCTTCGTTTTCTTCGCACAGTTTCTTTCACCATCTTCTTTTCCCTTCTTTCTCTGAGCTTTTCGTGTTTGTGTTGCTTTTATCTTTTCAGAAGTTTGAAAATGAAGAACAAAGAAAAAAGAAAGTTTTTGAGGCTTTAAAAATGGAAGAAAAGAAGATTATGCATTTGGACAGCATGTTTATGCAGCAAAAACGGAATCATGTGGATTCAGAAGCAAAGAGAAAGCTGAGAAGAAAGAAAAAGAATGGAAAAGGACACATGTGTGTGAATGAGATAGATAGAGTGGCAGAAGCTTGTTCGTCAAATGAGAAAGAAACTGATTGCTTTAAATTGAGCAATTTGAGCAAATGTCTTTCATTTGGCGGATTGCAGCTGGCCAATGACACTCGTTTGCAATCATTTTCTCAAGACATTCCAGAATCCGCAAGTGAATTAGTGGAAATGATTAATGTTTCGTCTCTCTTTTCGTTTGATAGGTTTTGTTCCTGTTTTCTTTCGTTTCAAAGAGATTTGGATTCATTAAATCAGTTTTGATTTTGATGGATTTTATTTTTTTGTTTATTATATTCATAAATCATAACAGTCAGGACTTTAGCTTTTTCATTTATCTCCCTCGTTGATTTTGGAGTGTTACCGAACTTATTTTTTATGTTGAATATTTGGATTCTTTTTGTTTTTTTAATATTTATTAAAATGCAAGAGAAATAATTTTCTTATTGTTTTTCAGGATGAGTTTAAATTATATCACAAGTATTTAAGTGGCAATGTTTCGAAAAAGCTAATTTTGTGAGTCTCGCAAAAAGAAGTTCAAAAAGGTTCATTTTTATTCAGTTTCTCATTAGCAATCAAACCTTTTTGTATTCCCATATATTTGATTGAAGAAATGGTTTTCCTTCCATGAAATATCGCAACACGAAAAACATTTCTATCTTAGAATCGAAATCAAACCTTTCCGCTTTCAATAAGGAGTTATTTTTCCAACACCCATCCAAAAGTTTCAAAATATTAAAAATAAACAAAGAAAATAGTGATACCATTTCATGAATATTTGATTTGTCATTGCTTACAATTCACTTTCAACTCAAAGCATTGATTTACACTTCGACATGGAAAGGTGTTTGTTTTAATAAAAACAAAAAACAAAAAACAAAAAACAAAAAACAAAAATATAAATACATCAAAATTCGAAATGAATTCGTATCGCTGCAATCTTTTCCAAGCCAATTTCATTTTTTCCCCCGATTTTTGATGGCTTCATAAAAAACATTTTGCCGCACTCTACACATGAAGACGTGTTGATATCCACTTTTGTACAGGCTCATTGAAGTAAATCTCGTAGAAATGCGCAAGAGCAACACTCAACACAATAATCCCCACAAACATGATCCACACATAGTCAAACGTAAGATTGTTGTTCGCCACCCAGCAGAACATAAAGTCTACAAAAATGTGATGGCACAGGAAAAGCGGATATGACATCTTTCCCATCCACACGAACAAGTCGCACTCCCATTGGCTCGGCTGGCATCCGTTGATGATCACCATCAATATCAGTGGTTCAATAATCGTCACTGCTGCTGTGTCAAACGCTGCGTTTCTGTATGCGCTTTCCCCCTCCTTGCGTAGATACGGAACTTTGCTCATCGAAATCAGGCAAGCACTCGCAATCCAGAATGCAAATTGAATTCCCCCTGAACTCTTCTTTCCCTTCTTTTCCTCTTCTTTCGACTTCATTTCCTGCTTTTGATAAACCCTGCTTATAACCTGCCCGATCAGCAGAGGTGTCATTAGCCTCACAATCCCAAACGGCGCCATCTTCCGATCGTTTAGAAGGAATCCTCCGTTCACGTACCCAAACTCAGACGTGAAAGTCATGTATCCGGTGCATATCGAGGATATTGCAGCACACACACAAAGAACAGAAGTTCGACAATACCTCAACACCGCTATGTACAGGATGTTCCCAATGTAAGCATATACCAAAAACCATTGAGGAGGGTTCAGAGGAAACATCGACGGGTTTGCTGAGTACACAAGACTTTTCTGCGCTGGAATGTTAAGTGTCGCTAAAATCAGCAGTACCACCCTGTTCAAAACAGGAACATCCCCGTAATTCACCCACCCGATTGAAGGTGCATTCAAGTACCGCAAGAAAAACGTTGGCACCAGCGAAGTGAGGAATACCAGTGGTTGCAGCCGCACAAAACGCCTCTTCACGAAGCTCCAGGCTGACAGCGACGTTTTCTTTTTGTCGTACGCATACCCCAACACAAACCCGGTGATCAAATAGAAAAAGTCCACAATCAAGTATCCGTGATTCACAATCTTCGTGTACGGCTGGTAATGGTATATAGTCCCCACCAGGTGGTAGAACACAACACACATCCCGCATATCCCGCGGATCCCATCCAGGCTGTACAGCTGCTTACGCTGCTCGATGCTTTTCGGCTTGCCAGACACCTTTTTTTCCATTTCGATTTTTGATCTGTTGCATTTTTTTATTTACGTTGATTATTCAATTATAATTAAGGGTATGTTTAACAAAAAAAAAAAGCTAAATGATTGTTGCCAAAGATATGTATTGTTGACAAATATGTTCAAATTGAATTTATAACGTTTATTGCTTCTATAGGGGATGATATTTTATTTGTTTATGAATTTTGTTTCACTCTATTATTTCTGAATTGTTTCTCAATTCAATATTCAATTCAAATAAAAATTTTTTTGAGAAGATTGCTTCATTAATTATGATATGAAAGAAGAAAAAGTTTGGATCAAATTGCAGTATTTTTCAAAACTGCTGGAATATTGCACCATATTTGCTAAAGGTAGTATATTTCGTTGTTGAAATGTGTAATATAGAAAAAGGATTGCATAATTTGGATGCTTTTAATAAAAAAACACTTTTTTCAGAGGATGATGAAGAAGAGAAAAAGCAGCTTCTCAAGTTCTGAATTAGAAGGAGAAAATCATTATTCAATCATTAATCAATCAAATCAATCTTCTACCACATAATTCCACTCTGAAAAGCAACAAAATTCAATATGGAAGTACAAAGTATTTTTAATAAAAAAAAAAGGACAAATGTTCCACTTTAAATGAGAAAAGCGGAAATATCAACAAAGAAATGGAAAAAAACCAATAAATACGCGAAAAACAATATAATAACCTTCAATATTCAGTTTTTGAAAATAATTTTAATAAAACTCTTCTTTTATCTCGTGGCAGTGGAGCACGATAGCACAAACTTTGCATTCTTCTCTTTCATTTTTGCCAAATACTTTTCTTTGTCACTTTCCTCTTTATTCTTCTTCCTCTTCTTTTTCTTTTTTTTTCTATCTCTCTTCTTTCTCTCTCATATCCTCACATTTCAGCAGATCTAACAATTTCCCATTAATGACAATTTCCTCAATTTCCTCCAACAAACTGGTCTCTCAAACATCTCTTCTCCTTTTTCATAAAATTGTTTTTCAAATATTCTTTTCCTTTTTTCCAGTTTCTCTTCTCTTTTCTCCTTTAATTGCTTGTTGGATGCACACATTACTGAAAATTCGAAAGATGTTCAACATCACAATCATTCTTTCCATTCAGTGTTTCCTGTGAAAAAACGTAGGATTAAGGAGATGGTAAAGATGAAGTTTTTGTATTCTGTTGAAATATCGAAGAATGAATTTAAAAAGATTCTCTGGATTATTCAAAAGGAATAATATCGGAACAAACAATGTTTCCAGAACAAGAATCAATGTGTTTAACAATCTCCATATTTTTGTTAAAGAGAATCAATATGATGAGATAAATTCCTTCTGTTGAAGTCAGATCAATCTTATTTGCTTTATTGAAAATCAGAAAACGCTCGCGGTATTCAATGATGTTTCTCAAGGATTAGAGGCTTTTGGCATCTCTTTCTTTCTTTCCCGTTCAATCTCGCAAAATGGCTTTCTTTTTGTCGAAGGTGTTCAATGATTTAGTACATAAAAGCCATTGTCTGCTTATTCTTTTGTTACTTTAGCACCAATATGTGAAACGATGAAACTTTGCCGTTGGAGCTAGCCTTCACAATGATTTTCATTTTTGTTTATTCTCCAATTCTTTTGGCCACTTTTGTGGTTGATACTTTTTCACCTTTTTCTTTCTTCTTGTTGGTTCGTTTCAAGTTCGCTTTCTTTGAAAGCAACTGCACAATGCTTTTGTATTGTTAATACTTTTTGATTGTCGAATTCTTTCATCTTCAATAGTTCCACGAATCATCTGCACAAAAGAAAAATGCATGAATGTCAAAAACAGATTGCATTTTTTGAGCACACAAACATCAGTTGCCCTTGTTTTTTGTCAGAATTGAAGTCCAGAAATATGTATAACATCTTCTCTTTAACAATCAACTTATCTACTTGTTTCACTTTTCAAAATAATAGATATTCCATTCATCTTTTATTGATTGATGCTTCTCCGAAATTTGTTAAAAACTGCTTCAATTCCTAAGAAAATTCAAAAATCATAACGTTTTCACCATCTTGAATTTCTTTTGGTTTGATCAAAAAACAAAAAATTACCATTTTTGGATCAAACAACTAATCATTGCTGCTCCTTCGAATTTTCTTTTGGATTTCTTTTTATTAAGCAAAAATAGAACAGTTTGTGTTGCGATCATTTCGGTACTGCAAGATAATCAACGATGTTTGTATTTATCTTTTATTTTGTTTCTTATCACGCTTTGCCTTGTTTTTGAATATTTTTTGGAACAAACAGAATGAGTTTGTCAGAAGATGATATTTCTGAAGATAATAATTCTGAAGATAATTATTTTGAAGATGAAATTTTGATTACGACCGGAACAGAACAGTTTTCAAGTTTGTTCTTTAATTTGGATTGACCAATTCTGAACAAAATTTTTGTTTTTTGAATGCCTTTTGAAGAATTGTTCTATGAGCTTGAGCATTGCAGAGAAGATGAACAAATGCAGAAAATTGAGGAAATGAAAAGAATGATGGATGAAATGAATGAAATAGAATTCAAATCAATTTTCACAAAAGAACTGTTCGATAAAATCTACAGAATGATTGAAGAAAAGACATTGTCATTGGAAAGTGCAATCTTGCTGTTGAAGCATGTTGGATATTTCAGAGAGCTGAAAACAATTTACTTAGAATCTTTTGATTATTCGTTATTGAGCGAAAGAATGAAAGAGATGATGATTGATGAAAATGAGAAGAAAAAGGATGAAAAGCTTTTGGTTGATCTTTGTGAATGCTTCACTTTGCTGAATTTCTGCTCTATTTCGGATGAATTGCTTTCAATAATTATCCCTTGCCTTCTGAAAGCTGCCTCGAAGAAAGAGGGAAATGAGGAGACTCAAAAAGAAGTGGAAATGGCTTTGCTGGCTTTAAGTCATATTAACACATTTTTTGTATGTTTGCTTCTATTTCCTTTTTGATACTTTTGCATATTTTTCTGATTTTAATAAGGAAATAAAACAAGAACTGTATTTGAATGAGATAACAGAAATCATCAAATATCATAAGGAACATCACAACCTCACTCGACTTGCCCATCAATCAGCTTGGCAGTTTTTGATAAACAGATTATACATTGACAAAAGCCTGAAAGAAGTGATAGTGAAAGAATTGCATTTTGCAAGAGAGGCAGCAAGAGAACTGGAAGATCTGTCAAAGAATGTGGATTGGAAGAGAAAAGAAGAAAGCGGAGAAGTAACGAAAGAATTGCATATTATCAGGAGATGGCTCGATGCAATTTATGATTACTTTTACTTCTGCGATTTGTGGAACGAAGAACTTGCTGGACTCATCGGCAGCATTGTTCAAGTGTTTCTAGAAGCAAGGGGTAGATGCCAAATCATACGCAATGAATGTGTTGATGTATTAATAATTGCAGCAAGAAACGGAGTTGAGCATGAAGATATCTTATAAAAGAGCAGAGCTGTTGAAGTTATTCTGGAGGAGATTCACCCATCAACATTATATAACGAAATGGTATATCATTGTTTGAGATTCTGTTTTTCAATTTCGGAAAGACTGAAAGAGGAGGAGAATGATGAAATGCTCGAAACAAAACGAAAAGAATTGAAAAGAAAGATATTTGAACAGATGGAGGAAGAAGGATACGAAGATATCACAACAAGCCTTTATGGATTCATTTCTTTTGTTAACGAAAATGGTTATCTTAAATTATCAAAAAATGCTTCTGAATGTTTAACGTATCTGTAAATGGAATATTCCACACATCTCCATTCATTTCATCTCATCTCATCTCAGAAAAGAAGAAAACTTGAAGAAGAAAGACGAAAGAAAGCGAGCATGTGAAAAAACAAATATGAAAAGATAAGAGAAGAGAGATGAGAAAAGATTTCGTTCTGAAGCAACATTTTCAGTTGAACACGAAGAATATTCAACAAAAATTGTGTGTTCTTCATTCATTTCATTCAATCTTCTCATTCTCATCTTCCACTTTGACATCACTCACACACTCTCCCTCCCTCATTCAAACATTCACACAGCATCTGTCTTCATTTCAACAATTGTGATCTTCCTTTTCTTCTTCTTCTTCATTCGTTTCGACAAGGAAGACAACACACAACTCAGGTGAATTGTGGTTGAGTCACTTTCGGATGATGGATGGAATGGAAGTGAAGGGCAATGAAACAAAATTTGGATGAATTTCAAATGAAGATTTCTGAGCAAAAGAGAAAGAAAAACAGAGATAGAATTCAATTGAGATTGACTTGTTTCAGCCAAGCAGTTTTTGAATAAGATTTTCATTCTTCATCTTCTTCTTTGTCATCAGATTTATTGCTGTTTTATTTTGCACAAAAGAAGCTGATAACAGGTTTCTTCAACGAACATTTCTTTCTTCATTTCTTTTGTATTCTTCTCAAGAATTACCATTTCATTCTTCTCCTTCACCTTCTCTTGTTCATTGAGAATATAATCAGAAATAGAATAAGCTCAAAAGTTCGGAGGCTTCAAAAGGCAAAAACTGAACAATTGAATACAAAGCTCAAAATGAATCCTGTTGAAGAAGATGGAGGGCAATAATCAATTCAACGAAGATTCTTGATGGAATTTTTTGAAAAGAAAAGAATTTCTTATTTTTCATTTTTTTAAAAAGGGAAATAAAAACCACATTTTAATTCATTCAATTCTTGTTTTCCTTCAATTTTGTGATATGAAAAAAAAGAAAAGAAAATATTATTTTAGAGTCACAATTATTATTGAAAAGAATTTTGTTAATCATTCACAAAATAATCAGAAGTATTTTTTGATATATCTCGATAACCATTTTTGTTTACAAAAGAAATGAATCCATAAAGGCTTGCAATGATATCTTCAAGTCCTTCTTCTTCCATCTTTTCAAATATCTTTTTTTTCAACTCTTTTCGTTTTGTTTCGTCCGTTTCTTCATCCTTCTTTTCTTTCAACCTTTCTGAAATATTCAAAAAGAAATACAAGCAATTCAACATATTTTCATCATCCAAAGTTGATTGATTCATTTCTTCTGAAAACAGAACTATGATTCCTTCCTTTACAAAAGCATCAATTTTCACATTTCTATTATCTGCTGCATATCTTAGTGTATTGAAGCATCCATTTAGAATTTCTTTGTAATTGTCCCTTGATGCTAGAAACACTTGAACAATGCTGCCGATGAGTCCAGCAAGTTCTTTGTTCCACAATTCACACGAGGAAAAGTAATTATCAATAACATCGAGCCATCTCTTGATAACAGACACTTCTTTCACTTTTGTTTCTTTTCTTCTTTCTTCTTTTCTCTTCCAATCCACACTCTTTGACAGATCTTCCAGTTCTCTTGCTGCCTCTCTTCCAAAATGCAATTCATTCACGATGACTTCTTCCAGACTTTTATCTCTGATTAATCGATAAAACAAAAACTGCCAAGCAGACTGATAGGCAAGTCGAGTGAGGTTGTGATGCTCCTGATGATATCTGATGATTTCTGTTATCTCGTTCAAATACAGTTCTTGTTCAATTTCCTTTTGAAAAAAAATGAGGAAAATATGCAAAAATATCAAAATGGAAAAATGTTCTCAAACCCAATTTCCAATATTGCTCAAAGCCAGCAACGCCATTTCCACTTCCTTCTGAGCTTCTTCGGTCTCGTCTTTCTTCAATGCAACTTTCAGAAGGCAAGGAACAGCAATTGAAAGTAATTCATATGAACACCTGTAGCTTAGCAAAGCATAGCATTCACAAAGATCAAGCAGAAACTTTTCATTTTTTTTTCTTTCTTCTTCTCATTTTCATCAATGATCATCCCTCTCATTCTTTCGCTCAATGATGAATAATTAAAAGAATAAAATGAAATATGTTTCAGCTCTTTGCAATATCCAACATGCTTCAACAACAAGGTTGCGTTTCTCCATGACAATGTCTTTTCTTCAATCATTTGCTGAATTTTATTGTATAGATCTTTTGTGAAAATTGATTCAAATTCTTTGCCATTCATTTCATCAATTAATCCATTCATTTCCTTGATTTTCTGTATTTGTTCATCTTCTCTACAATGTTCCAGTTCGCAAAACAATTCTTCAAATAGAATTTAAAAAAACAAAAATTATGTTCAGAATTATTTAATCCAAATTAATGCACAAACTTGAAAACTGTTCTGTTCTGGCCTTAGCATGAACTCCTTTTTCACATTTATCAGCATTTGACAAACTCATTCTGCTTGTTATAAAAAAACATTCAAAAAGAAGGGCAAAGCTGGGCAAATAACAAAATAAAAGATAAATACAAACATCGTTGATTATTTTGCAGCACAAAAACGATCGTAATACGCACTGTTTAATGTTTGTTATATAAAAAGAAGTGTTAAAGATATTGCGAAGAAGCCTCAAGGATTGGCTGTATAAGGCCAGAAATGGAAATCTTTTGTTTCTTTTTGATCTAACCAACAAAAAATTTTGATAAAGGAATAAATTGGGACGAAACTTATTGCTTTCTGAATTATGTTCCATTTTTCTTTAACAAATATTTTTCTCAAATATAGAATTTTCCGTATTTTTTTGCATTAAAATAGAAGACTTATAATAGATACAATGAGAATAGAAAGGTTTTATTCGATTAATAATAACTTATTCAAATAAGCAAAATTTATTCGGAATTAATTATTTTTATTGGAATAAAAAAAATTAATTGGAATAAACTCTGGCTTTTCGGAATAACTTTTTTCATCGAAAATTTATTGTGGTTTTCAAAAATAATTCACTAAAATCACATTCTTAAAAAGCATTTACATGTTAATTAATTCCACTTATATTTTGGAAAAAACTATTTAATTAGCAAGATTTTGTTTAAATGCATTACGATTAGAAATTTTTGAAATGTTATTAAAAATGAATGATGAAATAAAATATTCTTCAATTTGCAACTAATAAAAGCAATCAAAAATAGACTTACAGTAAGCAATAAATTATAATTTATCATTTCGCAATGTTTGTTAATTCTTTTTTGTTTCTTTTTTCTATCTTCTCTTCACATTTATGATCAATCAGGAAAAAAGACCAAAAACAATATCTAATCGCAAAAGGTTAAATATTTCGATGAAATCATTCAAGATACTTGATTATGTTTGTTGTTCACCCCTCCACTAAAAACTCTATCAGTTTCAGATAATGATGTTTTTGTTGTTTTTGAGTTATTACATTTGCACAAAGGGAATAAATTCTCCTGATCATCTGTTATCTGCAGTTTCCAAAATTTTTGCAGATTCTTAGAACTTCTATTGGCTGTTGCATTTCGAGAATCATAGAGCCCAATGAATGAATTGTTAGAGGAGGAAAATGTAGGAGAGGAGGAAGGAGGCATGTTCGACGAAGAGGCAGAGCTTGGGAGAGATGTGCAGTTGAACTCCTGTGAGACTGAAGAAGAGTCTGTGGCAGGAGATGACTGAGTGAGAGGCTTCGGCGGGGTTCCAACAAGAACAGAAGTGACAGAAAATTCGACGTGTGGCAAGGGAGAAAAAGGAGGAGAAGCAAATGTTGAGGAGGCTGTGATGTTTTGAGTGTGCAGCTGGGCAGATGAGAGTGAGCTGTCGAATGAGCAGGATATCTGCTGCTGTTCATCTTTATCATTACCTCGTTCTTCTCTTCCCCTGTCCCTCCTCCTCCTTTCTGTTGCTGCCTGTGCAAGCCTTGTGTCAAAAGCGTCAATTTGAGATGTGCAAAACTCGTCTTTCTCCTTCTTCTTCGTCTTAACCTTTGGCTCTTCATACTGCTTCCCTTTCCTCTGCACAGCATTCATCTTGCAATTGTACTCTGCTTTCTTTGCCTCATCTTCCTGAACACGCGCTCCTCTCTCTTCACTTCTCGGAGTGAAACAAAGCTTGTGGATGAACGTAATGAGCCTAACAGCTCCTTCCATCTTCCATTGCCATTTCTTGTGATACCCCCATTCACCTCATTCACTCCTTTCAGCACAGCCAGAGCGCTGAAGTTGTTCGAAGATCTGAAACAGAGCGAAATGCGCCACTGCAGAAGAGGAAAGCAGTTCTAAAGCATTTTTTACAAAACAAATTAAAGGCATTGATAATGATTATGACGATGTTGAGAGAATAAAAAGTGAATGAATTAATATTTTGTTCAATTTGTCAGTGCTTCCAATTGAACAGCTTTTATGAATCAGAAGGTTGATATACCGATCCAATGCAAAGAAAGTGATAATGGCATCGAAAAAGTTGGAGAAGGAATTGATGAAGAAGACAATGACGAA
The DNA here is from genome assembly GCF_001643675.1 of Monocercomonoides exilis. NCBI lineage: Eukaryota > Preaxostyla > Oxymonadida > Polymastigidae > Monocercomonoides > Monocercomonoides exilis. The sequence goes on along the minus strand of NW_027150585.1, from coordinate 419,391 downwards.
GTTGAAGATGGGGCAGTTGGTGGAAAAGGGCAAATCGCAGAAGAAGTAAAATACGAAGATGAAGAAGCAGCAGAAGAAAAAGAAGAAGGAGAAAAAGAGGAAGATGTTGAAGAAGGAGAAGAAGGAGAAGGAGAAGAAGGAGAAGGAGAAGAAGGAGAAGGAGAAGAAGGAGAAGGAGAAGGAGAAGAATAAGGCGAGGAGGCGGGGGAGGAGCAGTGCGATTTCGACGACAACATAGAAATCTGCTGGGACTGAGTAAAACCAGATTCTCCATCTTTAGCCGCTGAAAGCAGTGTCTGTCTTGTCCTGTTCACGAAATCTGAGCGAGGCTGAGCAGATGGCAGAGGATGAGAGAATGCTGCACAAATGAGGAAAATGGTAGATTGGAGATGAACATAAAAGCTGAGCTCGATTGCTGCATGTTTCCTGCTGTTTCCAGAGTGATTCCGCAAACATTTTTTGCGATGGACTTCTGATAGAGTTGTGATCGATCCAGGCATGCCCCGCCTCAAGTTTACCAGAAGATACGCTAAACAGAGTAGTTGCAGACGAAGAAAGCGCACTTGTCCCAATCACACTCACCGTTTTCCCTCTCCCAACAACAGAAATCTTCTTTTCCCCAGCGCTGATTGTTGTCACTTCGCTCACATGCCTCCTACCAAACACTGTGATTGTCGAGCTCAGTTCCACCAAACTTGTCACCACTGCATGTCCCACGGTCTTGCAAGGTGCTGACTCACTCATCCCACACAGATTGTTTGCGTCACTTCCACCCACCCCAACATACCGATCCTTCATCCAGTCCTTTAACCAAAACTTCTTTTCTGTATGCTGATATTTCCAACTGCTTCCGTTATAATATTGGAGGCACACTCTCGTATCATTGCTATTCGTTGTATAAGATTCGTAGAATGGGTTGTTCGATGAGAAGAAATTGTATCGATCTTCAAAATACACATCGTGGCCATACGGAGTGGAAGCGTTGCAACTGCAATCGTGGAAGAAGAAGAAATAGCAATAAATGTTGTTGCTTGGAGCTATTTGTTGGTTTGGATCAAATCTCATTCCTCCGCCATTCGACACTGCTGTGCACGAAATAAACTGGAGGCTCCTCATCTTGAATGCAGCCGGAACATTAGCACAATACATCCCTCCGCCAACAGTATTTGTAAGAGAACACGAAATGAATGAGCACTCATATACGTGTGTTCTCCCCTTTGCCATTTTCCGTTCCTATTCAAATTCAAAAATCTGAAATCTCTCTAGAGGAAAAGCTTTTTCATAATCTGCTTTGAATGTTTGATTTTTTCTCAAATCTGTAAATATGTTCTTCAAATAATTAACTGATTTCTTTTCATTTCCTCTTTAATTACCTCTTTTTCCTTCATTGAGTAATATTCAGCCAATTTTGCATGTTAACGTACCGTATTCATAATTTCGAAAATACAGCCTTTTCGATTTGAAGTATTTCATGTAATTTCATTCGATCTCCAATCCTTTGGAACAAATTTTCAGATAGTCATTTTTTAATTTTGTACCATAACTGTCAGACATTATTTTCAGAATTGAATTTCCATGAATAAATATTGTTTATTTTTTCTTTAAGTATTCTCATTTTTCAGCACATTCGTATTGATAAAAAGGATCATTAAAATTTTTGTTGAGGGATTAATTGGAATAAACTTGGTCTTTCTGGAATAAATTTTTTTAATTCGAATAAACTGGTGTTATCTGGAATAAACTTTGGTTATTCGAATTATTATTTTTATTTCAATAAAATTTTCTTATTCCAATACCATCTAATGATAAGATTGGAGTAAATGTTTTGAACAAATAATTGAATTTTTCAGAAATGCAGAAATTGTCCCATGTCTTATTTCTTTTTGTGGTTTTTTTAAATAATTATATTATCTGAAAGAATATATATAAAAATTTAATATATTTTATTTCATTTATATTAACAATTAAAGACAATAGAAAGCATATCACATTTAAGGAGGATTATTTGGTATAATTGGTGTGTGCTGTTCATGCTTCTAAGTAGATAAGAAGGAGAAGTCCATCTGCAGCTGCCGATATCGAGAAGTCTTCTCCAGCCCCTGGGAACCAAACTTGTTGCTCACAATGTTCAGAAAGATATCTCAGCTTCCTTTCATTCGCTGATCGAAGATTCCAAGCAGCTCCTCCAGCTATTCCTGCATTTACTCTGCCGAGAGCAAAAAGGTCATCACAAACAGCTTTTTTCCATGCGCGTTTGGTAGAGAAAGAGGATACTCCAGCTGATCCTTCAGCGGCTCGTCTGCTTCTTGAGAGGCTTTAAAGGGATGTGTGGTTATCGCTGTGTGAGTGGTAGAACGAGTGATACGAGTGATGTGAGATGGGAATGGCGTGTGTAATGTGTGATTGGTGGGTGAATAGTGGGCGATTGAGTGAGCGTGGCATCTGGTAGTGTCCGCCATCTAAGGATCGTTGGTGGAACAGTTGCAGGTCCTGATAGATTACGAGGAGGAATCTTTCACTTTCTTCTTCTTGTTGTTGTTGTTCTTGTTCTTCTGCATCGCTTATTCCTCTTCCACTGGCCTGTAACTTGATCGATCATACGTCGTATAAAAATATCCTTTCTGAGCACAACCATTTGATTTCTCCTTTTTCTTCTTCGGTTTCTTCCTCTTCCTCTTCCTCTTCCTCTTCCTCTTCCTCCTCTTCCATTCAAAAGATCAAACAGATATGTCATATCATCCATTCTATCAATTTCTGATAAAAAACGAAGATAAGCTTTAGGATCCATTTTTCTTTTCTTGACACCACAAATTGTCCAATCTGACGAGGAAATTGAAGAAGAATTAGAAAATGAAGAAGATGAAGATGAAGAAAATGAAGATGAAGAGAATGAATAAGAGGAAGAGGAAGAAAAAGAAGAGAAAGAAGAGAAAGGAGGAGAAGATACAGATGACAAAGAAGAAGAAGAAGAAGAATAAGAAGAAGAAGAAGATAATGATGATGAAACACACACATTCTTCTTCTTCTCCATCTTCTCCCCCTTCTCCCCTCTTCTCCTTTGTATTCCCCTCAAAGTCGCTTCTTTCTGCTGGAATTTCATTGCTTCTTCAATCGAATTGTTGAGAATTGTCTGCTGCGATTTCTCCCTCTGCTTCATTCCCTGTGAAGAACAGCCAAGAAGAATGTTGATCTGCTGGGAAAGAGCAGAGACAGCGGTGGAGAAGGGGACGGAGGAAGAGGAGGAAGAGGAAGGGGAAGAGGAGGAAGAAGAAAGAGAAGAAGAAGAAGAAGAAGAGGAAGAAGAAGAGGAGGAAGAAGAATGCGATGGCTGAAAGGAGATGAAACAAAAGAAATTGAAAGCAATCGCTCTTTTCCTGCTGATACAAACATAACCGCTTTTTCTAACGCTTTGGATGAAAAAGCCAAAGACATCGAAAGTTTAGTACAAGAAAAAGTTGATGGTGAATTTGTTGCTATCTTTGAGCCATGAACAGACGAAGGATTCCATTGCAGTCTGTAAACAATCCCAAACATTGCCTTTTCTTTGCAATTAGGAGGGAAATCTGAGTCTGAGGTTGAAGTTACCAAATTCTCGGGATAAAGTTGGCCAATGTGGTATTCGCTATCTCCCTCTGTGCATTTCCATTTCACATTCAACTTTGCAACAAATGCAGAAACCTCCTTTTCATCTTTCTCTTTCCTGTCCTGTATCTTCTGCATATTCTGTTAGATATGTTCCATCCGCTGCACAAAAGGCTTTGTTTCTTTAATTATCTTAGCCATCGTAGCCTTTCGATACACCTGGAGCGCATCTTCCGTTTGCATCTTGAGAGAAGCTGTAGTGAAAGCGCTCCTTTCATCCCTATTAGCACACCCTGAATGATGTTTCACTGCCCTTCGACAAATTCAGCTTCTACGCTGGCGCTCCTAACGTCTCCTGATAAAAGTTGAAAAATGAGTTAATGGATGCATCACACCATACAATGAAGGGCCAGCTTTTGCCAATACAGATCTGCACTGCCTCCACTTTGTCTCCGAGGAGCACTGGATAAGCGGTTTCCAATCAAATGTAATTTCCGATAAAGCGAAAGGATAAAGTCCAATTTATGGCGGTGTTCGAGAAAAGAGTTCATGGCTTTGGTGTCGGCCAAGGCATGTCGAGAGACATGTGTGATGAACAACTCAGCCGCCTGGTACTTAAAAACAAGAGAGACATTCTCATGAAATAAGAAAAAGTTGTATTTTGGTTGTTTGGAACGAGGATGGTGAAAGTTAGAGAAATAAACTTTTTTTGTCGGAAGATCTCAAAGCGCAAGAGCGCAAGGCAAGGTATTTATTGAAGGAGTGTGTGGAAAGAAAAGCTGTGCAAAGTTGTGGCGGAAGGAAATGAGTGCGTCAACAAAGAGTATGAAGCAGGCGAGTGTCTCTTCGGATTTAAGGGTGAAGTGAGTATTGGTATAAGAGGAGGAGAAAAAGGAGGACGTAAGAGAAAAAGGCGAAGTCAAATGGTTGTGCTCAAAAAGAATGATAATTCAATGGAATGAAGTTTATTATTCGCTGGATAGAAAAAGAGTATCTGAAATGTAGAAGAAGAAGCTAAAACAGACGAAGAAAGAAGTGAAGTTCGTGATGCAGTGTTCTCCAATATCTTTCCTTCTTCAAATGGCTGTCCGTGCTCGTTTGTCGCGATCGTTGACTTCCTGTTCTCAGTCTCCATTATGCTCTTCACCAGTGTCACAACCTCTTCCACAACATCCTGGATCTTAGGTGAGTTCACAACTTCGGATCCTTTCACACCAAACGCACTCTTCATCGCTCTCGGCCACGCTTGGCTTATCATCGCAAGCTGGTCCCATGAGTAGCGCACATGGTTTGCCTCCCAAGAGAAGAAGTTAAGCTATTTGATTGAGTTGTGTGAAATCTGCTCCTCTTTTTTCATTTGTTGCTCTACGTGTGAATAGAACGGCCGTTTGATAGAACTGAGATTCTTTGTCGAATTCTCGATCATCAGCTTCACATAAAGCGCGCCTTCCTTGCAGACTGTGCTCACGAAGGCAGATAAGAAATCAAGGGATTTGTTTAAGTGGAATTCAGAAGAAGAAGGATTCAATGAGATGCCAGATGGAAGCATAATTGCGGTAGATGACAAGTTTGAAGGCATAGACGAAGAATAAAGTGTGCAAATGATACTAGAAATGGGGAAAAAAGAGCATCTGGCAGAGGAAATGACACTGGCACAAGAACTTTATGTTTTTTGAGTCTTTTATAAAATTGTTGAAACTTCATTTGGGGTGAGAATGTAACGAGAATGTGATGTTTCGAATGGATTTTGGTTCGGTTTTGGTGAAATGGATAAGGAGAAGATGCGTGAAAGAAGAAGAAGAGCAAATCCTGAATGTGGATATATCACTTACAATTTTGTTGCATTCTATAAGCTTTGTGGAAATCGATATGGGAGTAGGTTTATGGTGGCAAGACTATCTGTAAGTAAATTTTATGAAAATAATGTTATTGAAATTATGAGCTTTAAATATAATTACTGGAGAAATTTCGTTGAATAGATATGATTTTTGAAATGGCCAATCAATGTTGTAAATATTTGCTGAGGGAAAGAATCACTTCAAACAAGAAATTGGATTTTATGAGAATTTGTCTTCGTTGTAGTTATTGTTCTGTTGAAAAACGTTCCTTCTTTAAAGAGGCTTTGAAATTGCATTAAATAACTTCTTTCTTCAACTCCGGTCAGAACGAGCTTTTTGCGCGCAAGCATTCACATTATGATTCTTCGTATGTTGAATATGAAAGATATAATGTTTCTTTTGGGGATTCATGCAGTTTTGCCTTTCTGAGCTAGTCGGAAGTTGTGCAGAGAATACCTTCTTATCTACCATCAAATTAATCTGGAGCTTCTTTTCTTGAGTTAGAAACATTTTCTCCCTGCAATCGAATGCAATGTGATTGTTCAATAAATCCCTTCGAATCCGAAATCAGAAAACTTTTTTACTATGAATTCAATGAATGTGACAAAAATCAACAAACTGCAAAGAAGAAACTGCTCATTTCAAATTGTCCTTCATCATCATTCCATCATGAACATTGATCAACTCTTTTGAAAATGAAGCTTCTTTATATTTATATTTCCAACAGATTTGTACAACCTGCCTACACTTGGCTCCACTGTTCTAGAAATCTCAAATAGCATGAATGCTCCGTTTGAAATTCACTGTTCCTGGTTAGCTTCACAGACAAGTTACAAATGAAATTGTTATTGATCTATTCGCTTTTTCTCTTTCCGTACAATTGGAAATAGTTTGAAGAGGACAGTCAGATCTACCATGATAGAATTTCTCAAAACTTTGGAAGACTTCTTATCAAATGAAAAAACAAAGATGTGAGAATGCACATACTATTGGTGGATTTAAGACGTGTTTATTGGGAATTTTGACCAACTTTGCAAATAAAACTGTGATGCTGATTTGTGACTGGGAATTCAGTAACCTTTCATAATAGTTGATTTGGATGTTATATTCATGAATGATGAAGAAGAATGAACAATCACCAAATTGTGCACTTCAATTGTTGAATAAAAATTAAATGAAAATGAAAAAAAATTTTTGGCAGATACTCCTGACTTCCATCCTTTAACCTCTGACAATGAATGAAGTATTCAGTTATAATAAAAAACAGTCTCTGATGGAAATTGTGCAACATTTGTGTTTTCTTAAGCAAAATAAATGCTATTAATAGTTTTTCAACAATTTGAATGAACTCAATTGTCTTCTAATGTGGTAGTTTCAGGAACATCTTGTCTTTCAAACTAATCTGCATCGAGAAAACGTTCCTCAAACAACGAATTCAATTTCTCTGGAAAATTAAATTTCAATTTGATCAAAAAAATATTAAATATTTTTTTTGAAGGATAAATCTTTTTCTATGAATTGATTATTTATTATCCAACAAACGTTATAAGATAAATACGTTGAATAATAAAAAAATGGAAACGGAGTGTTATTAAATAAACTGCGATGGGACGATTTTTTGATCTTCTGCGACTTTTCAAAAAGAATGACACATAAGGAAAAAAAATACCTATCGGAAAACATGATAAAAGATAATGATAGGTTTGATCAAAGATTTTTATCTCAGAGAGATTGATTATGTTGATTGATAATTAAACTTATAACAAGACTTTAATAGATACAATGCAGATTGGATCACATAATTCAAACTGAAAAAAAAATTCAAAATTGTGGGGGTTATTTAAAAAAACCCCTGTTTATTTAAATTGACTGGCTTATTTTTAAAATACACATGCGATTTTGAATTGAATGTTTTAAACTTGAAAAAGAATAATATTAAATAATAAACAGAAAAGATTTATAAAAAATACTGAAGTTAATTTTGGTTTTCTTTTAGAAAAAAATTTGATCTTTCAATAATCAACTTCGAAAAAATATAATAATTCGATAATTCGTTTAAAATGCTATTTTAACTTATGTGATCGAAAACGTGAGCTTTATAACATAAGTATGCATGGTTTTAACAATTAAAAATTCATTTTTCCCAATGTACAAATCATAAAAGCTTCATCAAATTTTTTGTTTATTTCTTCGCAATTGCAAGCTGTTTCTTTAATACTTTAGCACCAACGATAACTTCTGTGCCATTATGCTCAGTCCTCATTGGTAATTACTGCTTTTTTCGTTTTTAGCAACAGCAATTTTCAAACAAAATTGTTTTTCATTTTTCGCCTTGTTGATGAACAATACCTTTAATCATTTGCATGAAATAGATATAACGATGAATGTTAAAAGGTATATACGTTTCTTTTTCAAGATTTCGTTTTAAATATAGATCTTTTAATATTTTTTACAAAAATTTCTTTTTCGATATTTTTCTTCTTATTTATCCTATTTCACAATTTTCTTTCGTACCTAAAGCACAGAAAGCCTTTCATATGTGGATGATCAAAAATTTGAAGTATTTTTATCCTCAGAATTACTTGCAAACAGATATTTTATTTCTATGATCACACAATTTATTCTCTCTCGTCCTTTTCTTCAGTTATCTCTTCCAACCCACTCAAAACACCATCAACTGTTCTATTGTCTCTTCTGTCAACAGTTCCGACACTTTTATCCTGTCTTTAACACTTCTTTCTCCACCAAACACGCTCTTCACCAAATGCTCCTGTTGTTCATATTGGAACAGAATCTCAACGAGAAACACCAGGAAGATTGGCTTCATTTGATGAAAACAGTCATCGCTTTGAATGGTGCATATGGAATAATTCTGGAAATGGTTCATCTGGTGGCGCACTTTATGTTAATTGTGCAAATGCAAATCTCGAAATCACATCTTGCTCAATTAACAATTGTTCAACTGGTGATCATGGTGGAGCGTTATACAGTTACTGTTTGCAAAATGAGAATATCACAAAATCCAATATTACAAATTGTTCAGCTGCTCATGGAGGAGCAAATTGCATCAGGTATCCGCAAACTAATTCTGTTTGGACATTCTCTGAAAACAGAGTGGAAAGTTGTTCAATAACAAATTGGTGCGGAACTGGCTGGTATTTCCATATATATTCTTTGCCATCAAACGGTCAATTCTTGTTTTCCAAATGCAAGTGCATCTCAAATTCTGGTAACGATTCTGCTGGTTCTCTCACATTTAATTATCCTCCAACTAATAAGCCAAATCAATTTTTGGTTAATGATTGCCAGTTCATAAACAATAAATTGACATCAACTTCAACTTCCAATGATGGTGCTGCGCTGTGCTGCACAGCAACTTTTTCCTGGATAAATGGAATAAAATTCATCACGTTCTGCTTTTTCGATGGCAATTTCGCAACTGATGGAAGAGGAAACGATGTCTTTTTCAATGGTGATTCCATCACACAATCTCCATTTGATAATTGTGGCTCAACAACCCAAGCAAACAGAATCTTTCTCAACAACACAGCATCCAATGAAACTGTCAACAGCTGGCTTCCTCTCATTGCAAACAGCAAAATCGTTGGAAACAACGGAACTGATGTCAGTGCCTGTGGCAGAACGCAGCAAATGCCATGCGCCATAATAGAGTATGCCCTCAACGGCTTCATCCCCCTCCAAATCGCCTCCCTTTCTATCCTCCTCTCAACTTTCACTCCAGCTCAGACACTCACGATCTGTTTCACAAATACTAAAATTGCAGGAAATGGCACAGATGCCACCATCATCGCCTCCAGTGGAATTCCTCAACCAGCTTCTTCTTCTTCTTCTTCATTTCCTTCATCAACATCTTCTTCACCAGATCCATCTGCCTCGTCTGCCCTCTTCCAACAGACTCAGGGCTCCCTCACAGTCTCTGCCCTCGCCATCACCCACAACTCCACAAACCAAATCACCCCCATCCTCTTCCACCTCTCCGGTAACTCCCCTTCCCTCAAACTCAACACAACCACCATCACCGGAACAACCTCCATAACAATCACAACCCCCCTCTTCTTCCTCACTGCTGGCTCCCTCGCCCTCAACCACACAGCAATCACCAGTCTCGCCCTCAACAGCCAAAGCATCTTCCACCTCACCTCCCTCACCGCTCCACTCACTCTCAACTCCTCCAACATCACCCACATCACCTCCACTGCCACCCCCACCAGCTGTGTCCTCTCTTCTGCCACCTCCCCTGCTCTCTCCCTCTCCCTCTCCAACTGCACCATCACCAACATCAACTCAGCTCCACAAAACCAACAGACTGCCACAGATGGCGGGTGCATCTCATTCGCCTCATCTGCCCCTGCCAATTCGTTTTCAGTGAGCAACACCACCTTCTCCAGCTGCTGTGTGAGCGAAAGGAAAACGGACATCAAGAAAATAAAAGAGGAAAAAATTACAGAGAATGTGGGATGCTTCTTAAAATAGATGCAAAGGCGAAAGGAAGAAAATGTACTTCTTTTCAAAGAAGTTGGCATAAGATATTTTACGGGGTAGTGGTTTGAAAATGAAGAGAGAAATGATAACGAAAATAAAGATGACTTTCAAGATGAAAAGAAAGAGGGAGTTTTTTTAAGAAAGAAAAAGAGAAAGATCATTTTTTATATTTGAAATAGAAACATCAGAAAAAAACATGATCGACAGAATTTAATGAAATTGAGGAAATGATAAAAGCAAAAGAAATTAGCCTTTGATTCCACAACTTCAACATCGCTGTGCAATGCTTGTGGTGAAAATATTTACAGTTTAATGAAATGTTAGCGGGAAAAATATTTTTCTCATATAATTGTCAGAATTATGTTGTTTTCTTTTTATTATTTATGCAAAAACTATAAAAATTTTCTTCGAAGCGAATCATTTTTCACGCAAAACTGAAAACAAATTATAATTTCACTTTATTGACAAATTATTTATTTAACATTTATTTTATATAAGTATGTTAACACGCTTCCATAGAATTATCGAGGTTTGATTAATAAGACTGTCAAAAAAGGTTCAATTTTTCTTTTATTTCCACATTTATTTTTTCAGTGTTTTTTGTTTGTTTTATTTTCACTTCCCACAATTGTTATTAATTTGAATGATCTTTTCAAATTCAAAATCTCTTGTTGATTTTTAATTTTTGGCCTTTTATTTGAATTAAGTGGTCTTTATTCAAATTAACATAGGGTTATTAAAAAAACCTCTATTAATTCAAATGATCCAATTTAATCTGCATTGTATCTAATATCTGATATTTATTAATGAGCACGAAAAGTTCGGTTTCGATTGATTATAATTTTGACAAGAAAAAAACATATTATGTCATGTTATCCACTTTTGACAATAACTTTTTTTTTTCGAAATCTGATGAAAATGGAATGAAAGAAATATTTGTGAAAAAGATTTTTAATCGCAAAAAAATAAAAAATAAAATATAAAAATCAAAATATATATATATATAAATCAAAATTTAAATTTTAATTATTTCAAAATGATATATAGGAATGATGATATTCATGAAAACAGTTATGAATATGATTTAAATGCACTTGAAGCCACAAATTTATTAAAAGAGAGCTTCAGTGCAACTTTAATCTTATTTCTCACATATGAAGAGTTTTCTGAATATATCTTGGATGAAACAAAAATAATTTACGAAGAATATAGGTATTTATTTTTGTTTTCATATTTTTTCTTTCAAAATTTTCGAATTGTCGAGTAGTCGCAAACACTATGAAATCAACGCTGAAAAATGACAACGCTTTTCAGAGACATCCACATCTTTATTTTAGCAAAATATTAATTTTTGAAACTGATGAGAAGAAATTTGTAATTTATTTTAAAAAATCATTATTTAATGATAAAAAACTTAAAGAAATAAACAATACACCGAAAAAAGGAATGATTTGAAAAATAATCGCCCATATATATCTTTTTGGGAAGGTTGAAAGGAATGATTTAGGCCTCTGCGACACACATTTTTTGAGTTCAATTTGTCTGTCGAGAAATTTTTCATTTGTCGAAAAAATTGAAATGATTGTTTCTTCACAAACATTGCTTCACATGAAAATATCCAACTTATCTCAACAAAAACTTTTTGTTTCAGCTGCTTTTTTTTATTTACCATTATAACAATATATATTGTGTTTTGAAAACAAATGAGAAATTTCTGAAAAAACTGGAGAAGAAATATGAAAGGAATCAAAATGATTGTTGCTTTTTATAAAATACAATGATTTGGAATGGAAGTTTTTTGAAATGTCTCTGCTGCTGATGTGGATTTGATTAATGGAGATAATTTTAACGTTGTTTTTTTAAATGCTCGAAGAAAAATAACTCATGAATAAGAATTATTCTATTCATCTTCTTCTTCTTCCTCCTTTTCCATTTCACCAGTTCCTTTGCTTCCGCCCGCTTCAACACAGCTATCTTCCATTGACACTCAATTTCAATTTCATATCATTTCATCACAGCATTTAACATTGCACTCCGCAACACCATCTTTCATATCGCAAATGCCTTCTTCTTCTTCTCCTCTTCCTCCTCCAACCCGATTCTCCCAGCTCTCCTCCTCCTCAAATCTTCATTCATTTGCATCTCAAACATTTCCTCGGAAAAATCTGAAGAAAATGAACTTTCGTATACTTTGCGATCGTTTTTGAAAGGAATTTTATTTCGTTAGAGAACTAATTAATAAACAACTCCTCTTTCTATTTGGGATAGAGCTCCGTTTTATGGGCTCAGCCGATCAATGTGACGTGAGATTTGTGGTGTTTGCTGATGTGATGAAAAAGTTAAAAAGAATTAAAAAGTTTGCGTCCAATAAAAGGCTGTGCAAGTTTACACTAAGGAGTTATATCTTTCATTTATAACCACAAAACACGAAGACTTTCAATGTGTAAGAAAAAGTTTTTTTAACTGTAAGTTCCCTGGGTGGGAAAAGCTTCGCTTTGTGGAGGGAAAAGAGGAGTCGTATATAAATTAGTTCTCTAACGTATTAAAAAGCTTTAGCTTCTTAATTCTCGAGAACAAATGAAAATACAACTCCTCTTTCTGTTTGGGATATCATTAATTGGGCATGTTTTGTGTCTCCTCTTCCATTTATATTGCAAGGCTCTTGTTGCTTCTCTCTCTGTTCGTGTGCAAATATTTCTTGATTTCTTGACAGTTGCAGGGGAACATGATCGCATCGATTCCTCTTCCTGATCCATGCAAATATTTTCCTTATTATGCAGTTTATCTTCAACTTCTTTGACTTCTTCATTTTCCTTATTGATATCCATCTCCTCTCCAACGGTCCGCGATGATTGCGACTCTTCGATGTACACGTCAATGCTCTGTTCTGTGAGAGAGGGAAGCAGTTGTGTTGGAATGGAACAATTTGTCTGAAAAGATAGTTGCGGGGAATTGAAAGTTTGTGGTTGCGCCAGCGATAATCCAATTGAATTTGAAGGTTGTTTTCATTGAAGATACTGAAAGGAAGGCTGAAGATTAAAGATCTGAGATTGTTGTTGAGTTGGCACGATGATATTATGTTGAACAGGAGATATGTCAATTGCAGATTGGCTCAACGTCTGGATGTTTGCGGAAGCAGATCCGAGAGATATTTGTGCACTCCAAGGTTGTATTTGAGATCCTGTTTGTGGGAATGGTTGGTGTACTGTCAGAACCTGGGCCATCACTTGAGCAGTGTTTGTTTTGAAGAAAGAATCAGTTGGTGTGTGAGCTGTGGGTGACAATCTTGCAAAGTTTGTAACCATTACCTCCGGAACTCCACCGCAACGAGAGCAGACAAAGCCGCATGCTTTATAGTGTAAGGCCGAAACGAGGGGTTGATTCCTGCCTGCTTCATTGCCTCCTTTGCGAGTTTACGAATTCCATCCTTGGACATTTTTGATCAGGTTCTCGTGTTTATTATGAACGTGTATCTTCCTGGATACAAAACTTTAATTTTGTTCCAAAGTTCCAATGTTGCACGCACTGGGTATATATTTGACAGGATCTCCATCAGTTTGGGGACTGTGATGAACGATCTTGCGAGTCTTGTTTTCAATTGGACTGAAAGATGAATTACATTCTCAGAGATTATCGAATTGTTCATTGAAATGCTCGCTTGTTCTGAAAACCTGCATGCAGTGAATAACATACACAGAGTTATAGATTTCAATGTCAGAGAGTTCCCGCTCAAAGTCTCGTTGGGATACAGAGTTCGGAGATAATTGAAAAGGACCTGTGGATCCCATATTTCCTCGTACGGAGCTCTATTCTTTTCCTTTCTCATGATAAAGCGAAAGAATGTCTTTATCATCGGCACTGTTCCTAAATCGAAAGAGAAAGCACTTCTAGTGAATTGCGACACTGTAGACCTTGTTTGCTTTTAGCATTGAGGAGGAAAACCCTTATTATCTAAGCAAATGAAAGTGTCCAAGCACTTCCTCACCCAAATCACAGGACCTGACGGTAACTCCCCCATATTCCCCTTGATCCAAGCGTTAGCGAAATGTGCGAATCCAAATGTGGAAGTTGTCCATGTTGACGTGGCAACACTATTTTTAATGTGTATTATCATGCTGTCCGGAACATTAAGTTTTTGAAGGTACTGCTCAAACCACTGTTCACCCGCCTTCTTGACTAGGGAAAGCTTATTGCCAGGAAACCTCCCGGAGGAAGCGCTGCTACTCTCGCCTTCAGACCCTGCCCTGGAAGTACTATCATTCGTGAACATCTCCATCTCATGAATCGTCTTTTCCACAGTTGAAGGGTCTGACTCCAAATCTGATTCGTCCAATCCGGTATCAGAAGAATCATCTTCGCTCTCTCCTTCATCGCTTTCCTCATCGTATGAAGGATCAGTGGAATTGGCGGATGGGCAAGAACCACCTCGCCCTTCCACGGATAGTTCAGACCGTCCTGACATAATCTGCTGCCTGGCCCGCACCACCGTTGAAGCTTTCTGTTCTTTGCACTGGTAAACGCATCCAGAGTCGGTTTGATCCTGAGGCTGCTGAGTTCCATCTGAAGAGCCTGATTTTTGATTTCGTGATCTCCCGACTGCTCGAGTCTTGACAGGGCATCTGCCTCCACATTTCTTTTTCATGCAATATGAACTGCTTTGACCTGGATTCCCTGTCTCTCAACAAGTTTCCTGATCTCTTTCAACAGAGGTCGCAGATTCTTTCCTGCTCCCCATCTGTTTATGTTGTAAACTACCGATATGTTGTCTGAGCGTATCAATACATTCCTTTCCGACAGTTTTGCGATACCCTGAGAAAACCTTGCTAGCGCAATTTTGACTGCTAGTAATTCCCTGTTGTTTGATGTTTGGTTCTGAGCTACTCTGTTCAAAGGGACGTGAAAAATCTTCTTGCGTTGTCCTGCTATTTTTAGACTTCCTCTGCATGCCCACTGTGAGGCATCTATTGAAATCGTCACCTGAGTGAAGCCAAAGGATTGAAGCGTTCTTTGTTTTCTCTTCCTAACTTCGCTTATCCAGAATGTCAATTCTGGAATGATTCCATCATGAAGTCGACATAGTCCGTTCCATCCATTGATGTTGACTTTCTTCATTAGGCATTGATAAAGGTTTGTCATGTGTAATGAAGCGTCTGCGTGGACAAATTTGGCAGCGCATATTTGTCCTTCAATTGAAGCAAACTTTCTGACTGAGATTGGACGTCTCTTCATTGTGTTTATCAGCACAATGCAACACTTCTGAACAATGGAGGCAATTCTCTCTTCGTTCAGAGCCACTGTCGACTGAATCGAATCCCATTTCCATCCCAGAAAGTTGAATCTTTGCTTTGCCTGAAGTTCGCTTTTCTCCTTGTTGACCATCAGACCAAGTTGGAAAAACCAATCCAGAACATCTTTTGTTTAATGCTCCAGCTTTTGGATGTCCATGCACAAAAACGAAACATCCAGACTAGAAATGCAACGAACCTTCCATTTCATTCTCACTAGCTTTTTAATTGAACGCATGATCTTAGTGAAGATTCTTGGAGCATTCTTCATTCCAAATGTGAGTCATTGAAAAGCTATTGTTTCTTGATGAAATTTGAAAGCCAAAAACGGGATGAAATCTTCGCGAACAGGGATTAAGAAATATGCTTGAGAGAGATCCAACGAGGTTGTAAAATCTCACTTCTCCATCAACTTTTCCACAGTTCTGTGATCCTCCAGCTTGAACTTGATTGATTTCAGGGCTTTGTTCAGAGGTCTGCAGTCCAATATTTGTCTCCATTTCCCGTTCTTCTTCTTTACGGAAAACAGTTTGCTCAGGCATTTTGCATCTTCGAACTTGACCCTCTTCAATATTCCACAATCCAGTGCTTCCGTTCTCCACTTCTCGCACTCCCTCTCCTGCTCCTGGGATCCAATAAAACCATGTCCTGCTTTGACTTCCTTTTTCAGCTTGTTCCGTACCTCTCTGCTTCTCCAAACAGGACAAGCCCCCTTCTCCACAATTCTCCGGGCCCCTATTTCGGACCAGTTCTTGAGAAAGAGTCTTGTTCTTTCTCCAACTTTCTTCAAGGATCCCATTGGTTGGAGCTCCAAGTTCTGCTGGTTCTCTTGGAGCTTCTGCGGCTGTTTGAACTGAATTTTCTTCTTGTAAATGGGATCCTTCTAGACAGAAAAAACTGGTTTTTAAGTGAGAATATAATTGTTTTTGGTTTGACCCATCCCTGCGATCGAGAAAGCAGTTTTTGTTTCGGCTCAGCGATCTTCAGCGTTTCAAGTTTCCTCTTGGACAGCAATTAATCTCCATCCTCTTCTTTTAATGTTCTTGCGGCTCTGAACCCATAAACTGCTTGGATCCTTTGTGTTCTCGCTTCCTAGAGTGCTTTGACCATCATTAAGAAAGAATCAGCCAAAACTGCACTTGGGTCCAATCCCTTATCCACCATATCTTTTCCAATAATTAGCGCTTTTATTGCCCATAGCAGTTTTTCTTCGATTTTGAATCCATTTTGTTCTAGAGCGTCGTAGCACCAATTTGATGTTCTTTGAATCGGGTGGATAGCCTCTGGAATGAACGGAGGTGCTGATGAATTCGAGTAAATTGTGGAATTTGAGCCTGCTTGTTCATGAAAATGCATTTCGAATATTGAATCCTTTGTTTAATCCCCGAAAAGCGAGAGACAAATATTCTTGAAGTTCGGTTGATAATTGTCTTTCTCCATCAGATGTTCTTGCGAAGTGTCTATCGTTTGAAGAATATTCTGCTGCTGCGTCGTTTGCGGAGAATGGATTGGGTGTCTCTCAAGTGTTGTTGGACTTGGGAATATTTGGGACTGAGAAGAGCTAGAAGATTGTTGGAAATGTGGATGGAGCAAGTTTGTAACATTGTGATCTTCTCGGCTTGATGTGTTTTCAAGGCCCATTGCAATATTTTGTG
This sequence comes from Monocercomonoides exilis, assembly GCF_001643675.1. Taxonomy (NCBI): domain Eukaryota; phylum Preaxostyla; order Oxymonadida; family Polymastigidae; genus Monocercomonoides; species Monocercomonoides exilis. The sequence goes on along the minus strand of NW_027150585.1, from coordinate 402,528 downwards.
TTGGAATAGAAGCGGCTGATGAGGAAAATATGCTGGAGGTGGATTGCGTAAATCCCACGCTGCTCGGAGGTCCGCTGATATCCTGAGATAAAAAATTCAGACTCGACTCGAGTCCAGGCTGAAGCACGCTCATTGTTAATAATTATTGATCGGCTGACCCCATTAAACGGAGCTCTATCCCATATAGAAAGAGGAGTTGTATTTTCATTTGTTCTCGAGAATTAAGAAGCTAACGCTTTTTAATTCATCTTCATCATTTTCTTCAAAACGGTAAAGAAAATGAATATTTATCTTTTTTTCTTTTGTTGTATTGTTTTTTGTGTGAAAGAAGGAGAAGAAGAAGAAAAATAAAAAGAAACTTCTTTAAATAACTTTTTCTTAAACCCCTTTTCGGTTTTTTCTTCTTTTATTTTATCATCATCATCTTTTTCCTCTTCTTCTTTTATTTGTTTCTCTTCTTCTCATATTTGTGCTCTTTTCAAGCAGCATCAATGTGTCGAAGCGCATTTTTGAATAGCCAGAAAGACGTTATGAGAAGAGGCTTATTCGCTTTTTGCTGAAATGACTGATCGTGCACTGAAACTTCCGCATATTTCCTTTTTTATTTTATGGGGACAAAAAAAGTGTGTTGTTATTTTTCTTATTTGATTTATTCGATTTTTAAACAAAAAAGCAATTAGATAGTTCTCAGCGAGTGCTACTTGTGCAAACAGATCTTATTGTTCAATGTTTGTTGTTTTGCTTGTTTGCATTATTGTCCAAAAAAAACTGTTTCTTTTGTTTTTTCAGCCAATCTCCTTCCAAATGCAGGAATCAGAACAAACTTTCACATTTGTTTTACGCAAGAAGCTCGCAAAGCTCATCATGCTTTGCCTTCATGTTCAATCATCAACGAGCGGAATGCATCATTGTCATAGATAAGCGTCATATCACAAACACATTGAGTGATTTTGAAGCAGGCGATAAAGAAAGAATTGCTTGAGCAAAAAGACTTCATTGAAGCAAAGCTGACAGAATTGGATTCTTCGAGAAAGAAAAAGAAAGCTAAAGAGCCAAAAGGAAATGAAAGCAGAGCTTAGAGCATTGAAGATTCTGAAGATGACAGAAATCCAAAAGGAAGAAGTGACAAGCTTTCATCTAAAAGTCAAGTGCAAAACCAAAAAACTGGTAAAATGAAGACGAGCCAGTTGAAAGAGAAAGGGCCAGAGGAGAAAAAGAAAGTTCCACGCAAAAGCAAAAAAACACATTAATTTCTGATTTTGGGGCGGATATTGAATCTGATTAATTCAGTTCTAGAAGAATCAGAAGAAGAAGAAATGAAAGAGAAGCGGAAGATTATCGAAACCTTCACAAAGGAAAAGACACAATAGCAGAAACCATCAAAAGGAAACGCAAATAAGAAAGCAACACAAAAGAGGAAGAAGAGCGGATAGATGAAAAAAACAAATTCTCCTTTGAAGCGAAAGAAACAGAAGACGAAGAAGATGATGACGGTGAGGATGAAAGCTATGATGACTACGATGAAGGAGAAGAAGGCGAAGAAGACGAGGAAGCAACGCTGAGTGAAGAGATTGAGAATGAAGATCTGTCAAAATCAAAATATGTTCCCTTTCTGGGTTCATCCTGGCTGGATCAGAGTTTTTGGGAGCGGAGAGACTTCTGCGAGCAGCCCAGCATTACAGAAAAGGAGCAGACAAAAGAAAGGAACAAAGATTTCAGCTTCTGCACACTCTATCTTTCGTTCTTCCCTTCTGATTGTCGCACTCTTCGTGCAGTTGTGACACAGCGCCCGCTCTTCTTTTTAAACCTCTCAGCGAATCCAATTGAAGTTGTGCATCCGACACTGAAATTGGAGAATGTTTGTGTGAAGATGGATGCATCGCTTGAAGAGCAGATCAGAACAAAAGTGAATTTCATCAGACTGGCAGAGAATGGAATAGACAATGGGTTGCGCTTTTGAAGTGATTATGTTCAATAATTCATTCGCATTTTCTTCTTATTTTTATTTATTTGTTTGTTTATACAATTTTATTTTTCCCCTCAGATGATCAGTCTGTCACTATTTTTTCCTGCACCCTCCATGTATTCGTGCACAACACCCACAAAATGCTGTCTGAAAAACCTCTTTCGATTCCTCTAGTGAAAGGCAAAGCTTCTTCGATGCAGCGCAAAGACGGCAAAAAGATGAACATTGTCAATTACTTGCCTCCTTTAAAAGCCAAAAAAACATCTTCTGTTCGCTTTTGCTATTCGCACCCGTTTTTGACTTTGCGTTTTCTGGTTGAATTTGAGCTGCTCATTCCGATCCCTCTTCCGCACCCGCCTGTTTCAGACGGCTCTTTTTGCTCTTCGAAAGAAGGGAGATTTGAATAAGAAGCACCAAAAGTGATGATTCCAGGCAAGGCGAAGAGGGAAATGTGTATCGTGTGGAAGGAATTCAGGCTGTTTGAGGTGAGTTCGGAGAGAGAGAGGGCAGAGAGGAAGGAGACGAGGAAGATGGAGAAGAGAGATAGCGATGATGATGAGGATGAAAGTGACGATGATGAAGCATTTAACAAGCCAAGCAAATGAAAACTTTCGCGGAAGCTATCGTAAAAACTCAAACATAAAAGTTCTTTAACTTCATCGTCCTCCTCCTCCTCCTCCTCCTCTTCTTCTTCTTCCTCTTCTCTTCATCCTGTTCACCAGCTCTCTAATCCGCTCAGAATGCACACACTCACACGCTCCGGCAGCGCTGCTGTCACACCCATCCATTACTCACCCCCCTGCCTCTCCTGCTCCTGCCCTTGCTCATTCCCTCCCTTCCACTTTATCCAATTCATCCAATTCAACTTCAACTACAAATTCTTCTTCTTCTTCTTCTTCCACTTCTTCCTCTTCATCACATGAATTTTTGAGATCTTTTCCTTCTTATTTCTCTTTTACTCATTCTCATTCTTCCCCCGTTTGCCTTCTCTCTTCTTTCAAACAATTTCTTTCCGACAAATACGATGTTCTTCACTCCATCAGACTATTTTATCATTTCTGCAACCCTATTTTCCAAAGTCCACTTAGGCTTCGCATTCCGCTCCATCTGCTCCTTCATCACAGTTGTGGTTTCCTAATATTCAAGCCATCTCACAAATTCACTCCAATTGAGCGATATTTCATTCTCAGGTTAATACGGAATTATCTGAACTTCGTTTCATTCACTTTTTTTGTTTCGAAAATAATATTCCTTCACAAATATATTATCACCGTTTCATGAAACAGAAAAAGAATCGCATCATACATTTTTGTGCAAATTTTGACTTTGAACAAAAGATTTTTCAACTATTAGTTATAACAAAAGTCTTCAAACTGCAGTTTTATCGTTTCATATAATTGCAACAACAATCAAATGTTATTTTTGAAACGATGCTCAAATTTGTATTAAAAATCAAAACCAAAAAGATAAAAGAGAATTGTTTGAAATATGCAAAACTCCATTTCCTTATACAATGAGTAAAAAACCCGTTTCAAAGTAAAAAACCCGGATTTTTTATTCAGCAACTGTGTCTTCAATTTCTTACAATTTTTATTCAAGTGATATGTTTTTTTTAATGCTGAAAGTGATAATTAATGATCGTTAAGAAAAAAGAAGAATTTAACATGGCATGCAAAGAAAATTATCATGTTTTTTCTGCGAATCAAAAATAATCGTGTGAAATGATGTTCCTCAAATTTCTATAGTTATGGAAGCCATATCTTTGATATATGAAAATTGTTGTGAACTTGGCCAAAGCTATTTACTTTCCAACGCTCAGTCTTTTGCAACCATTGTTTATTCTTATATATTTGTATGAATTGTGAAGGATAAATAAAACAATTATTAATTAGCATTCAATCCAAAATATGCAATTAATATAAAGTCATATATGAAAATATCATTCAAAAAAGAAGTAGAAAATATATGAATAAATAAGTATTTCTCAAACTGGTTAATGTTTCCATTGTTTCGTTATCATCGTGTCGTATTTTGGATTTTTTGCTTCTTGACGGACAAGTTTCTTTTATGCTTTCATTTCGCTCATCAATCCGCCTTTCTTTTGATATGGCTTCATCGTCTTCATAAATGTAGTCATCGTCGATTTTTTTCTTTCTTATTCGAGGGATTCTTTTTGATACTGATTTGTTTCTTGAAGGATGATCACGATCTTCGTCTGAGAAATTATAATCATCAGTTTGCGTGAATTCATCCCTATGGTGCTTTTCTTCAATTTTCATTTCATTTTGAACATTTTTTGTTGATTTAACTTTGCGCTTTGGGGAAAAAGAACCAAACAATTCATTGTTAACTTCATCTGAAGAAATAGCTGAAGAAGATTTTGAAGGAGATCCACTTATTTTGGTGAGAACTTGCGAAGCTACCAGTGGCCAGATTCCTGTGTTGAGAAATGCAGTTTTAATTACCGATGGAGTGGTCGCTGCAGCGATAGCCTCTGGTAAGACCTCAGCAAGTGCCTTTCTATATGAAGAAGATGAATCATCGATTGGAACTTTGAAATTATTGTATAATGTTCTTTTCAATCTGGCAAATATAACATTGTCACAGGGCTGGAGGAGATGGGTCATGTTAGGGGGAAATGTTTTTATGAAAATTCCGTTATTTTCAGCTTCTATGATGACTTCTGAACATGTATGTGTAGAATGATTGTCAAGAAGAAGAAGAGCCTTTTTCGAAGATGTTGATTGTATTTTTTGATGAATGAGAGGAATCCAATTTTGAAGCATGATGATTTTGAAAATTTCAGTGGTGATCCATCCTGAAGGCGAAGGAATATAATTTATATTAAAAAATATCAAATTAGAAAACTCTTCAGGCATTTTTTTCTTTGGATAAAGAAAAAAATGAGGAAGGCAGGAACCATCAGAACACACGCAAACGCAAAGAGTTGAGTTGGCAATTTTTCGAGGATCTGGAGGAGAAGGAGGGATCTGATCTTTCAAACAGATCACTATTTTTGAAGAACTTTCTCCGATTCTCACAGAAGATTCGTCAAAATTAAAAATATTGGAAACTTCGATATTGTTTCCTTCTACGATTTCTTTAACTTCTTTAAACCAATTAGTCACATTTTCAGGGCTCTGTGACAGAATTTTTGCAATTTCAAGTGGTCTCGCCAAGGCAGCCTTTAAAATAGAACTTCTTTGAACCAAATAATAAGATAATTTCGGATGGAGTTTCTCGTTTTCTTCTTCATCTGTTGATTCTGCATCCAACATTTTTATCGCCTATTTAAATAAAGATTAAAATTTATCATATAAAAAAATTGAAAACCATTTCCTGTATGTGCTTCATTCGAACAACAACTCCTTCTGATAATAAAAACAAGACCTGATTTTCGATTTTTTCCAGTTTCTCAGAATTAATAAGAGATGGTCTTCCTTCTTTTCCAACATCTCTGTTTTTCTTTTCTGCTGTTTTGCCTCTGTACCAAGCCTGCCTTGTTATTGCTTTCGCTTTGACTGCGATGTTCACTGTCAATGGATATGTTTTCTTGATTTCAAAAATTTTTCGAGATCTGGAATGAATTGTCCGATATTCTCTTGTAGCAGCAATCCTAAGAAGTTCTTCTGAAGAAATTGATTTCTTTTCCATCACAAAAAAGGGAACGATCAAAATGATCAAAATGGAAAAAATATTGTTTGAAAGGCTATTCAATCAAACAAACAAATGGCAGTTCAAGTGATGGAATAATAATTTTTTTTTCAATATATTTGCAAAATTTTATCTTGAATTTTCAACAACATATAAAGAATATTAATCAATCATTCTATCAAGTGAACAACACTTGTTGAGAAGAAATACATCGTAATAATTAGAAAAATTTGAACTTTTCAACTTATATTGTTTTATCAGTCAATAATCAGTTTAAACAAAGCTAATGTTTTGATGAAAGATAGATATTCTTTTTTTTAAAGTCCCGGTTTTTTTACTTTGTACCGGGTTTTTTACTCATTGTATAAATAATAATTAAAAAGCCTTGTTTGTGCAATGCAACATTTGCTATAAAATTTAACCAAATCATTGAACTTCAAAATAAGAAATCAAAGCAAACATGATTAAAAAATTAAAAAAAATGAAATCTTTAAGTGAGAGAAAGTCTCAAAATAAAAATAAAATAATTGACAATTGTTAAAAAATCATTTATTTTTAGTCATATCTTACAACTCGACTGATCTTTGTCAAACGACTGATCTTTGTCGTTCGACTGATCTCGACAAAGAACTGTCGATAACCCATTATTATTAATAGAATTTCAGAAAAAAAAGAAAATATTATGATTATTCATTTCCTTTTCAAATTATAAATATTTACAGATAAAAAAATATTGAAAAAAATTTTATTTCATTTTTAATTTTAAAAAATAAAATTTTATTTTTTAAATTTTTTTATTACCAAAAAATAAAAACTCGACAAAATTGTCGGTCGAGTCGTCGAGTTGTTTTGAAAATGTCGGTCTGTCGCAGAGACCTAGATTGATTAATGCAAACAATGAAAAACTCCAGTTGTTTAAGTGAGTTGTCGAAAAAAATGTTTCATTGAACCAATTATTATAACAAACATAAGATAAGACAGCACAATTATATCTGATGAATGGACTGCATGCAGATTATTACAAGAACATGGATTGACACACAAGACAGTGTGTGACAAGTATCGTTGCAGAACTGAAAATGGAGTGTGTACGAATATGATTAAATGTATATGGTCGAACATAAGATAATTTTTATCTGCAACAGGTATCAGAGATCGGTTCATAGATGAAACAATTGCTGAATTTATATCTTTCAAAAGAAAGAATCTGGATTTCGTCAAATTTTGTCAGAAAATTTTCAGTTTTAAAGATAACGATACCCATTATGAAAAAAAGATAATAGTGATTCTGAAAATTCAGATAAGGGATCAAGTTCAGATGAATTATCTGTTGTTGAGGATTATATTTATCATGATTCCGATACAAATGAAAATGAAAACAGAAGCAGTGAATACGAATTAAAAAAAGACACTTATTGCAATAAATTAATGTTTGTTTAAATAATTGTCATTCAATTTATTTGGGTTGTGACAAACGATCATGACATTATTATTAATATTTTGATGTTTGTTGTTTTATTACAAAAAAATTTTAAAAAGAATTATAAATTTTTGAAAGTGTTGGTTTAATCCACTTTCACATTATTCTTTTTTATTTGTGTGATATATTAACACAAACATTTTCATAAGCCCGTATATTATTTCATTGTTGAAACAGAATTTCTGGGTGATTATTTTCGAAAAGTCGCAAATGTTTAATTTTCTTATAAATCAAATTTTTCATGGTTTACTCAAATTAATGTTTCCACTCACGAAATTTCTTCAGAATGAATGAAATGGCATTATCAAGAAATAGATTCCGTATTAGAAGAGTTTGGTGAATGCCAACAAAAATTTAGCAAAATATGAATTTTCAAATTTATTTGAAAATTAAACATTTGCGACTTTTCAAAAAGAGATACCCATATATTCCAAAAATATATAAAAAACAAACTTATAATTGTAAATTTTTCAATACTTTGTACGGACAAATATTTTTTGTTTCAATTTTGGTTTATGATGAAGATCAAAGGAATTTCTCATTTTTTTTTGTTCATTTGTTTTGCTCGTTTTATTCCAACTCTCTTTCTTTGTTTATTTTTAATTACAAAGTCAAAAACATACATAATAAAATTTTGTTATTACAAATATTTTATGGTTTTATCTATTTTTTTCTATTGTTTTTCAAATTTCATATTTTTCATCATGAATGTTGAAAAAATCAAAATTATGACCTGTTCAATATATTTTTCATATGAGAAATAATGTGCATGAAAAGATAAAGATTTGAATTAAATATTTTCCGTATAAAAAAATTTGTTAAATGTTGCTTCTTTCATAACATTATTCAATTTTTGAAAATAATAAAAATGCTTATTTTGTTTTCAATTAAATAAGAAATGACTTATTATGAATAACTCAAAATCTTTTCAATCATATTTGCAAGAAATTGTTTTAAATAATTCATCAAAATGAATAACAGCTCATAATTTTCATTTTTTCAACATTCATGATGAAAAATATGAAATTTGAAAAACAATAGAAAAAAATAGATAAAACCATAAAATATTTGTAATAACAAAATTTTATTATGTATGTTTTTGACTTTGTAATTAAAAATAAACAAAGAAAGAGAGTTGGAATAAAACGAGCAAAACAAATGAACAAAAAAAAATGAGAAATTCCTTTGATCTTCATCATAAACCAAAATTGAAACAAAAAATATTTGTCCGTACAAAGTATTGAAAAATTTACAATTATAAGTTTGTTTTTTATATATTTATGTTATATGTATTCTGTTTCAACAATGAAAAAATATCCGGGCTTATGAAAATGTTCGTGTTAGTATATAACTTTATTCCTTTTCATGGTTTTCCTTTTCCTCGTCTTTTATGTGGTCTTTCTTATTTTTATTTTTTCTTTTCTTTCTTTCTTTTCTTTTTTTTCAATTTCAAATCTTTTTCACATTTATCAACTTTGAACACTTGAATTTCTCCATTTTTCATGTTCTTTTATTTTATTGTCCAGAAGATTTTTATCTTTTTTTTAATTATTAACAATTATTCAGAATAAAAATAACAAACTTATTTTAATGTCGATTTTTCAAGGACTTTTCATGAAAAATGTTGAGGATAGAAAACTTATAAAATATTTCGTTTTTGACAAAGAATTAAAAAGTGCAAAAGATCAAAAAAAGAAAAAATGGAAACTGAAAAAAGATGAGAGAAATCAAACCTGTGGATGAAGATATTGTTAAAAGCACGTGAAGAAAAAAGAAAATGTGGTACATCAAAAGGAATGTTTTTTTGTGTTGTTATGAAAGAAATACAAATGGCAATATTTATGAAAGGTGAACAAAATTGATCTGATCCAGTACTGATCTATATTTGGAGTTTTAATTAAAAAACAATCTCTGTATAAATTGCTTTGTTTTGGTTGTGGAGTTAGCGTAACAGTTCTTGGGCTTAGGGTTTTGTTCCCGCTTCTCTTTTGAGTGTTTGCGCTTGAAAAAAGTGGTTCATTTTTCGATCAATTTTTTTGGTTAGGGTTTTGTTATAAATATTTGTGTGTAAGAAAAGCATAGAAAAATAGAACTTGATTGATTTGACTGCATCAAGTGGCATTAGATCGGTCAACATCCAATAAGATCGATCAAATTTCATTGAGACTCAGTCAAATTGGATGTGACTCAGTCACATCCGATGCTTTCAATTCTGGGTACCATGATCCAAAAATATTTTTTAAAAAAATTTTAATAAATATTTATTATTTGAGTTTGATTTAAATCATAATGATTGAATTTAATAATTTTTCATTCTAGATAGTTTTTTATTTTGAAGTTTTTCTTATATTATTGATATTTTTAGGAAAAACCAGGAAATTCTAATTGTTTTTGTGTGATAATAATTACTGGTGATTTATTTAAATAATGTAAGAAAATTTCATTTCATTTTTTAACATTTAGAACTAATTTCATTTGTTTTAAACATTTCTCAAAAATTTTCAGAAAAAAAGAAAAAACACAAAAAAAGAATCTTTGAAATCTTATTTTCTTTTTATTTTTTATTCAATATGCAAAAATATTGAAAAATGATTGATTAATAAACACATATCAGAAAAGACAACACAAAAAAGTTATATTTTTTATAAATGCTGAAAATTTTCAATTAAAAATAATATGAAAATGTTAATTGTTCAAAACATTAATAAAGTTGGCTCGATTTCAACAGTGAAAGTTAACATCTGAGTCACAATTACGAAATTTTTAAGTTACAAAAAACAAAAACAAACCAAAAAAACAACAACAAAAATACAAATAAAAACTAAAAATTCATAAGTTGACAAACGACATATCAAAAAATCAATATCAACATGATTTCACAGGTCAAGATATGAACAAAACAAAAAAATGTTCAATCACTTGTTGTGATCAAAAAAATCGCAATTTCACCCTCGGTGAGATTGAGTGAAATTCAATTAAAATACGCAAAATTCGATAAACGAGACATAAATCGATTTGACTGAGTCACATTTTCGCGATTCAGTCAAATCAATCAAGTTCTAATAGAGCACTCAAGAGTATCTGTACCAGCAACTTGCTCACAAACTTCCAAGTTGGAGAGTCGAAGGTTCGAACCCGGAGGGGTGCTATTTTTTGCAATTTTTATTTGAAACTGTTTTGCCCTCCATTCTTAAATCATGCCTTGAAAAGATTTTTCTATTTGTTAAAACAAAAGAAAGATGGAAAACAATGGGTTTGTCGAAGTTTCAGCCAACATTGAACTTCGTGGAATCATTCAAATATCGTGACAATTCTTATATATGTCTTTTGTTTTGCTTTTTTTCAAAATATCTTTCAAAATTGTTTTAACAAACAAGAACATAATGTGATTATTTGTTGTTATTGAATTGAAATGAAAAGAATTTCATTCTTTTTTCTTTGACAATATTTTAATAAGAGGATTCATTGTTTTCAATTAAAGAGAATGTAGTTGATCTCCTTTTATTCTTCGAATTCGAATAAAAACACGTTGGAAAGACTATTGGCGGTGGTTGCACGAAATGAGGGAAATGTTAATGTTGGAAAATATTGTATAGAATAATCCTTTTAAACCAATAACAGAATAAAACGAATGAGGACTTCGATACATGTTGCAACATTCAATCGGAAAAAGGAAATCTCCGTATAGTCTTTTGCAATTAACCTTTATATCTTCCTCGAACTCCTCCAATGATTGATCAACGTATTTATCGAAAGCGTTAACCAATCATAAACCACAAGAAGATGCAAAATTGGAATTTATAATTTTCATAATTTCGTTGTTTTAATGGACGTTGTCAGAAGCTTTTTGAGTAATTTTTCCATTTGATCCAACTATTAACACATCAACTTCTTCGACATCTTCAATTGTGCTGTTTTCATATGTTTCTTCTTCTTTTATTTGAGTCAATGTATTTGCAGCATCATTTCTTCCTGACAAACGCGATCACAAAGAAAACTCATACGTTCTTTTGTCTTCATTCATGTTTTCATGATATGAATAATTCGAATATTCATCATCTTCAGTCTCTAATTCTGCCTCAGTTAATCCAAAGATAGCCTCAAAAATTGTTTCCTCATTTGATTGCTTATCTTCGTTATCCTTTTCTGTATCCACTTTTTCTATTGCTTCCAGAGCATCCAGCAATGAAAGAAACGATGAAATATCAGTTTCTTTTTGAAAGGTTGAAACACTTCTCTTTGTTCTTGTTGTTAAATCACTCGGACATTCCGTTGAAACATCGTTAAAGACAAAACTTGCTGGTGCAGGCTTCGTTGCAACAGAGATCGCTTTTTCAAAAGATCGTAAAAAAAGTGGTGAATGAATACTTGTGAATGAACATGAACTTTCATCTGAATGATCAGAAATTGACAAGGATTGATTTTCTGCAAAACTTATTTTGTCAATTGTTTGATCTAATATTTTCATTGCACTGTTTGCAGTTGTCGAGGAAGATGAGGAAGCATTGCTTGAGAAATCATCTTCATTGATTGAAAAAGATGTTCTTTTTGAATTTCTTGCACAAAATGATGAACATGAATTTGATTCACAGAATGAATTTGTCAAATCTGATTCTTCGTTAACAGAAAAGGAATAATCTGTGCGTGAACGTGCTTTGTTTAATGAGCGATGAAGTAAATTTCCAATTTCCGTATTGAAGAAGCTTGTGAATTGTTCGTTCCTAAATTGATTCAAACCAAATGGAGTAAACGAAAAAGCAAGAGCAATTATATCTCCTCTTTGACAAAATAAAAAAGTGTTGAAAAAATCAATACATAAATCTGTGACACATTTCGTCCATGTTTTGCAATGAAAATTCCGGTTTTGAGAAATTGTGTAATATCTACCACATATCTTTAGTAATTCTGGAAAAACGTATCCCAATTTTGATGAATCTTTTTCTAAAAACAAATGCAACGTATATAGAGGAAAAAGAAAATCTCTAATTTCAAAACTTCGCAAATAAAACATTCTGTCAGAAGTTCTTCTTTCATTGCTATTTCTTTATTTATCTTGATATATCAGAACATCTGATAAATGCACAACCATCTTGTTGAAACAAATGTGGGACACTTTCTCAGAAAAGCATATTTGTATTTTGAAGAATGAGCCTTTTTGGAAAACTCAATTATTTGACAAAAAATATTTGACAAAAAATGGTTTCAATTGATGATTCTTGTTAGAATTAGATTGCACAGATGGTTCATGCAATAGACGAAAATCGAACAGAATAAATTATGTTATTATTCATGAATGTCTGTAGAGTCCACCGAATTTATTTGTTCAAGTGCTTATTTTTGAGGCTTAAGACCATCACTGCAAAAGCAACGAACTTCAGAATTCAGATTTCTCATTTCACACAGTACAGACAATGATAGGTTTTCAAAATCGCTTTTTGTGTAACATGATGGATGCAATTTCCAGAATAATGGTTTTGCATTCATTAACAATGAGACAATATATCCATCAGTAAATTTTTGCCCAGCAACAACACCTCCATCCATCACAACAGCAACTGCTGTGTTTGAAACATATTTTGACACTAAGATTTCATTCATTTTCTTTTCTTGAGACAATAAAGTTGAAACCTTTCTTGGTGTTATTTTAGGGAATATTAGTATTGAAGGAATTGTCTGGTTTTGTTAAGAAACTGCAACAAGAGTTGATGCAAAATCGTTGAACTCTGTGAATGAAGCTGAAAGAAATGAAACATAACACTGGATGATAAATCTAATGAGCAAAGGTTGAATTTGCTTGAAAGGATTTAATTGACTTTTCTTACTCTCCTTTTTTTGATTTGTTTTTTCCACTTCATTTGATTTTGGTTTCATCAAAAATTCCAGACAATGGTTTGACAATAAATAATACTTGTGATTCTCAATTGAGAAATTGCCTCTTCTTCCTGAAAAACAACTTTGCACATTTTTTTTTTTGGAATTTGAGCATTAAAAGTTTGGACTTCCTTTTTTTAAATTCCCATTGAGCAAAACTGGAAAAAAATATATCTCCAATATATTTTTGTCGATTTCTAATAATCCTTTCGTAATAATTTTTGTCAAATCGATTGGATACTTGAAAACTTTCCAAAATATTTCTTTTGAATTCTGTATTTCCACAAATGACAATTTCGCTTTCATTTGTTTGTTGCATTTGAATAAACTCCTTGGAATCGAAAATGTTTTTCTTTTGTGAATCATTGAACTATGAAACTATGAATCAATATTAATAATGAAAAAAATTATTAGCGTTTGAATAAAGTGAAAACAAAATAAACAATTTAAGTATTTAATAAAAAATCTGTTTTTTTCAGTGAAATTAATTTTGAGTTTTTTTAATCAAAATGTTTTCAAAGAGAAAAACCTGTGTGTTATACTATCCGTTGAGGTGAAATTTTTTAAGTTCTGATTGACTTGATAGAAGAATTCACAAATGTGAAAATATTTACGATATTATTGATGAAAATTTTCTAAAAAGGAATAATAATCTATAAACACTTTCAATTTTATTTATAAACTTATTTATCTTTTTATTGGAAAAACATTGCATTAATTATTGAGATGGGGTGCTGAAGTGAAGAAAAAATTGAGCTAATATTTTTGAATCTTTTTATTTTCTATAACAATAATACGGTTTGAAAATGCACAATGAATTTTGATATATGAATTCTGGATAATTATTTCTCTTTCAAAAGATTTATTTTCTCATTAACTTAATCTTCAACATCGGGTTATTGAACAATTATCATTTATTTTTTTTTGAAATGATAAATATTTATTCAACGTAATAAAACCTAACAAAAATCAAATCACCGAAAAATGTTATGATCTCAAAAATAATTTCTCAAATGAAATATCAAATCGTTATTGACAGTCCATGTTAGTCAAAAAATTAAAAGATCTTCATTCTATTAAACCAAATTGATAAATAATTCAGCGAAACTGATTCGTGAATACTTCCTTTCATTTACACTGATAAAGTTTAATATTTTTTGTTTTTTGATCATTGAGATAAATATTTCAACGAAACGAAACATAAGTTTGATTCATTTGAGTGATTATTTTTGATATCATGTTTTTTCAATCGAAAAATTTCGGTTCGAAAATTTCTCATGAATATTAACAAAAGAACACTGAAAAAACAAATGTTTTTAAATGACATCCACATTGTCATTTCAACAAAAACATACGTTTCAAAAACAGTTGAGATAAATTTGCTATTTGAATGCAAAATCTTTTCTCATTTACAAACAAGTTTCGAATTGAAAATAATGAAAGAAAATTAATGAACTCTAAAAAAATAACCAATAATTGTCAAAAATATCCTTTGAAATTGTGAATTACAATTTATGGATTTCTTACTCAAAAGTTGACGAACATGGAGCTACAAAGAATGATTGTCACATGTATTACATGTGCCCAAATTCAAAAGACGGTTTTTCTTGTGGTGTGTCAGGAAGAAAATCATATCCACATATCATCAAACACAATCGTCAATGATAAAGACATCAGCAAATATCAACATTATTGAAGCAGCGAAAACAACTTGCAATTCACAGCGAAATGGAAAAATTAAATTAAGAAAAAGCAACAATTACAAGTGAGCTTGAATATCTATTTGTCAAAATGATTTACAAATGAAACGTTTCATTTTCATCAGCATCCTCAGATGAAATGAATTCATTTTTATCGTCATTTATGATAATCAGTCAAGAAAATTCATCTTTATCACAAACTTCGATTTTCCTATATCTTTCAAGAAAAAATGTTTCTCAGATGGTTTTGAAAAGCAAAACAACAACAAAGCTTGAAAGAATCATATCAATAACAAATAAAAGAATTTGCGTTTTTCTGGACTGTGGATCAACTGGAAATGTTTCGTATACTGTTGTTTCCGTTGCTTCTCTTTCATTGCAGTCATCTCCATTTTTCTGGAACCTATATCCTTGTTGTTATTCAACTGATGAATACTCTTTTATTCAGAAAAATATCATCTCAGAATTCCAGTCGTTTGATGTGACAATAAGAAGTTATTGTGCAGACTGGTTTTCTGCACATAAAAAGGCAATAGAAAAATTATCAAACGCTCATTCTGAAGAATGCATATTTGTCGAACTTCATTTTGTTATTGAACCTGTAAACATATACTGAAGCATCCATATAGCTAATCTTTTCATAAATTCCTGTTTCAGTTAAGTACCTTTTCTTCTTAAAATCAAAAAGAAAATACTGCGATTTGCTCAATTAGCCCATAGTTAATCCATCAGACTTTTATTGAAAAAAGCTGATCCTTCGTTCATTATCACAAGGTGGAACAGTTTGGTCAATTTATGATCCTTTATTCGAAAAATGTCCAAAATTATTGAGAAAGAAAAATGGATTTGAAAAGAAAACTTTATTGACATTGTCAAAGCAGAACTTGTTCTTCTTCATTTGGTAAAGCTTCATCCAAATTTTGAAAACAATTATACAAAACTTTGTCACGTTTTCCCATTTGGGACGAAATATTTTGCAAAAGGCTTAATAATAGAAGAATTATGAATATTTGAAAAACTTATTGTGAACAAAAAAAAAGAATAAAATCTGTCCATTTTTTGAAATAATTTCGAGGCTACAAAGCATTGAGTAATCATATCAATGATTCCTGCAAACGAATTTTAAATTCCTTCTTATTATTATTTTTGGAAAAGTTAAATGAAGTTTTTGGGGAAAGAAATATTTAGGCTTCATGGAAAAAAATTTTGACTGAAATTATTTTTTTCCATTTGTTGTTTGAATTATCTGAATACTTATTTTTTTTAATCAAAAATGGTCATTGAGAAATAACTATAATGTTATTAATTTTTTTTTCATCATTGCTTTTCAATTTTTCAGAAGAGGAGAATTGTTATCTCAATATTATTGTTCACCAAAGTTTTTCACAAATAAAAACAATGACAATTCAAAGTCAAAGAAATTATATTCAAAGTGTTGTGGTTTGTAAATGATCTATTCATCAATCGTTTCTTTTCACAAGGTTGTTATTCTTTTCTCGTATCTTCTGAAAATGATAACCATTTTTTACCAAATAATTCTTCAATGAGCAAAACATAAATTTCATTTTTTTAAAATGACATTCAAGAAAATGTAATGAAAATATTTATTGAAAAATTATTGGATGGAGATATACGGGAAAATTCTTTCTTTGAATCATTTTTCCACGAAGCAATAAAATTTTGTTTAACTCATTTTTTTTTGAAATTTTCTCTTATTTCAAAATAAATTGAATTTTATAATCCGAAAGCAAACATGATTTTAATTATCACGTGAAGTTTTGTATTCTTTAAATACAGTCTAAACCGGATACAATCACATTGAATATAATCACATTCGTTTATTGTCACATTTTTCGATGCACCGACATTAAATGCTTGTTTTTCATTCATTTTTCATCGCATATAATCACAGGGATGAAAATATATGGGTGATTATTTTTGAAATCATAACTAATTTCGGAGTGTTGTTTATTACGAATATTCATTATCATTGAAAATAAATTTATCATTGAAATATGAAAATTTATTCAACTATATCAAAAGCAAATGTTTGATGTGAAAGAGATACAGAAATGTTTTTGTTGGAGTTATCACTTTTCTGTGCTCATTAACTAAAATTCAAAACAAAATTATCAATCCGAAAATTTTGTTCGAAAAAATTTGATTTCAAAAATAATCACCCATATAATCACATTTTGTTTCATTATGTGTGGATTTTTCATTGAAAAATCGACTTTTTGATCAAAATTCACAATTTTTTAGATTTTTCAAAAATGTGCTCAAAAAAGTCTTAATAATATACGTTTATGCAAAAAATTAATTTCGCAAGTGAAAAGTGCGTTTTGATGAAGAATTACCAAAAATGAAAAAATCGACCCAAAATTAATTATTTTATAAATTAATTTTTATTTATTTCTGTGTAAAGCATCAACGTGTATAATCACAATCGGATATAGTCACAAAAAGTTGTGCAAAAACCGATGTGATTATATCCGGTTTAGACTGTAGTTTCTGAAAATGGTTGTAATTAATTTCGATTTATTGATCATAAAAAGCTTATTAAAAGAGCATTATTTCCAATGAAAAAGTTCGAAGTCTAATATTTTCCCACATATAAAGTATGCTGTTGCAAATTTTTTATTAACAATAAATGTATTTGGATTTTTTAATACGCAAAAACTTCGATCAAAAAGGATTTGAAAGAATAACCATCAGATTCATTGATTTGGGAAAGAAAACACTTGAAGACTTTCGTTTGAAGTGACAATAAAGATTATCACTCTCAGTGCTTAAAGCAAACAAGGACTACAGTGTAGCAATTCACTAGAAGTGCTTTCTCTTTCGATTTAGGAACAGAGCCAAAAATAAAGACATTCTTTCGCTTTATCATGAGAAAAGAAAAGAAAAGAGTTCCGTACGAGGAAATTTGGGATCCACAGGTCCTTTTCAATTATCTCCGAACTCTGTGCTCAAACGGGACTTTGAGCGGGAACTCTCTGACATTGAAATCTATAACTCTGTGTATGTTATTCACTGCATGCAGGTTTTCAGAACAAGCGAGCATTTCAATAAACGATTCGATAATCTCTGAGAATGTAATTCATCTTTCAGTCCAATTGAAAACAAGACTCGCAAGATCGTTCATCACAGTCCCCAAACTGATGGAGATCCTGTCAAATATATACCCAGTGCGTGCAACATTGGAACTTTGGAACAAAATTAAAGTTTTGTATCCAGGAAGATACACGTTCATAATAAACACGAGAACCTGATCAAAAATGTCCAAGGATGGAATTCGTAAACTCGCAAAGGAGGCAATGAAGCAGGCAGGAATCAACCCCTCGTTTCGGCCTTACACTATAAAGCATGCGGCTTTGTCTGCTCTCGTTGCGGTGGAGTTCCGGAGGTAATGGTTACAAACTTTGCAAGATTGTCACCCACAGCTCACACACCAACTGATTCTTTCTTCAAAACAAACACTGCTCAAGTGATGGCCCAGGTTCTGACAGTACACCAACCATTCCCACAAACAGGATCTCAAATACAACCTTGGAGTGCACAAATAGCTCAAGGATCTGCTTCCGCAAACATCCAGACGTTGAGCCAATCTGCAATTGACATATCTCCTGTTCAACATAATATCATCGTGCCAACTCAACAACAACCTCAGATCTTTAATCTTCAGCCTTCCTTTCAGTATTTTCAAAGCCTGCAATCTTCAAACTCAATTGGATTATCGCTGGCGCAACCACAAACTTTCAATTCCCCGCAACTATCTTTTCAGACAAATTGTTCCATTCCAACACAACTGCTTCCCTCTCTCACAGAACAGAGCATTGACGTGTACATCGAAGAGTCGCAATCATCGCGGACCGTTGGAGAGGAGATGGATATCAATAAGGAAAATGAAGAAGTCAAAGAAGTTGAAGATAAACTGCATAATAAGGAAAATATTTGCATGGATCAGGAAGAGGAATCGATGCGATCATGTTCCCCTGCAACTGTCAAGAAATCAAGAAATATTTGCACACGAACAGAGAGAGAAGCAACAAGAGCCTAGCAATATTAATGGAAGAGGAGACACGAAATATGCCCAATCAACGACAAGTCTTTTTTTTTTTTGAAAACTTCTATGCCTTTAATTTTGTCTTCACAAAAGACCACTAACAATCAGAATATTTTGATCATTCTGTCACCATTGTTGTTTGATATATGAGTCATTCTTTTTGAAAAGTCGCAATCGTTTAACTGATCTGAAAAAGAGATCTAAAATGATCAAAAAATGTTGATCATTCCGTTCCCATTATTGTTTAAATAATATTATCTATTGCTATATATTACCCTTATCACTGAGAAACGTTTCATAAATTTGATGATAACATATAGAAAACTTATTATTTAATAGAATACACTTCTGTAATCTACTGCTTTCGAGATATTAAAATTAAATAAATAATGTGTTAATATTTCTTCGTTTTCATTTCATTCGTTTCAATTCACGTCTTTATATTTTGAGAAATAGCAATATTTTAACATTTCTTTTTGCTATTAGTAAATTAGATATAAATATCTATCTTCCAATATTATTTTTTTAGAAAGTGATAAAAAGCAGAAATACATCAAAACAAAATGCACAACAATAGAAAACCATTCAAACAGTTGTTCTCATTAAGAACAAATAAATGTTTTAATAAAATAAAGAGGCATTTCTACAAATTAAACACAGAAAAGCGTAATCATGAAAAGTTCAAAAAAAAAAAACATGTTTTACATTTTTATTGTTTAATAATGAATAGTGTTCTTTGATTCTTTCGTTTTCTTTTAAATCTTTTCATTCCTCAGCTATCACATTTTATTTCAATACAATTCAAAAATAAAATGTGTTCAGTTCTTCATTGTATGTTAACAATTTGTTTTTTCACCTTATAACACTTTCTTCTTTGGAAACTGAATCAAGACTTGTGTTTTTAATGCATTGCTGCAATTATGACTTCGAATTGCACCTTCGTCTTCCTCATCTTTTTCAATTGGATAAGGACGCCAGTCTGCTTCTCCATTCCAGAGGCGGAGAAGCGAAGAGAAGAAAGTGACAGGAGATGATAAGCTATCTTCTTCTTCTTCAGCACCTGCGATTGACCCTTCAGATGCGTCGGCTGTGGCAGCGTCATACACATCGACCTGAGTGATGGACGATATCGAGAGGTGGCTGCGGATTGTGGTGCCAGAGGCGGCTGGGGTGTATGGGCGGCACATGCCGCTGTCGCTGCAGCTGCTGCTATCGCCGCGGGTGCTGCAGACGCTTCAAGGGATATGTTGTGGCGCGGCGGGCTGTGCTGCATGGGAGTGTTGTGTGTTTCTACGATGTGGCGCTTTCGGCAATGCTTTCTGTTCCGCTGGTCGCGCTGTTTACGTCGCTTCCTTCGCAAGCAGTGTCTGTGAGAAAGAAGTCTGGGAGCAAGCGGATCATATCGGTTGAAGATGTGAATGAGTAACAGTTATCAACGATCTGTTTCACCCGTTGGGGCAGGTATCGTAATCTTCTCAGTTGAAATATTTGGTGGTGAACTGGTTTATGAAGTGATGGCGTGAGGGGTTGCAGCGCGTGAAGTGGGGGAGATTGTGGAGAAGGGGCTGTCGGCAGCGGGGCTGAGGATGGAGGATGTGGTTCTGTTGCCTGAGGAGATTGTGCTGGTGGTGCTGGAGGAGCGGGAAGAGGCAGAGGAAGGTGATGTGAATGAAGTGAAAGGCGGGTATCCGGCAGCGCACAGAGAGTTTGTGGAGAGAGTCAAAAAGAACCAGGGGAAGCCGGAAGAAGTGATGGCGCAGTTGAATGTGGAGACGCTTGGGCTGAGTAGGTTGAGGTTTGTGAAGGCTGATACTGAGGTGTGTGTAAGCAAGCAGCATCCAATGAAATCTGAAGTGTGCAGTTCTTCTCCATCTGATGGCATTCAACAGGAGAACAGAAGAGCATCAGAAGAAGAAGCAACAGATATGTCTTTTGGAGCAATTTCAGATGGAAGTGAAGGAAGTGTTTGGAACAGGTTGAAATATCAGTTGATCATTTGACAATAATTGAGGAATAAGATATATCCCATGAAGAAAGGTGGGGAAAGCCGTTTGATTTATGAGGAATGATAAGAAGAAGAAGAGAAAGAAGAGGAGGAAGAGGGAGGAAAAGGGAGGAATGATTGAGTACACTTTGAAGAACGGAGCGACGAAGTTGTTCTGTCTGGTCGAGCGCTGATGAGCAGTACCTTGACCAATCAGCGAATGATGAGTGCGCGCATTGCAGACGTGTAGACTTTTGATGTGCTGAGTTAGCTGAACATGCCGCTGTCATGAAGCTGTGCTAAGATGCAGGTGAAATGATGGAGATACAGCTGAGGAACAAAGCCGAAGAGAAATCTGACTCTAAGGCTGTGCGAGATACTCATGCAGCATGGGACATAGAGTGAAGCAGGGATGAAGCAGGCGATTGTGGAAGACTTGGCGGTTATGTTTAACGGCCTTGTTGAATAGTTCCAGCGCAAAGCAGAGGAGTACGAGTTTGTGTGTGGTATCTTTATCAGCCAGGATAAGCTGATCCACCTTGCGAATGAGCACATTGTAATGAAATCGCGGCTACTGTGCTGTGGAGTGACAGCGTCTGTTGTGATGGAGTACAGATGATTCGGTGAAGGTGAAATTCATATCGGAGAAGGGAATTGAAGATGCACGGCAGAGCAGAGAAGGAGTTGAAGCAGGTTATGAAAAGGAGATGCCGAGCAATCGTTCAGAGATGCTTTTAGTGCATGCATTTGAGGGTGTGTTTGATGGGGCGTCTGATGCGTATACACAGCTGACTTGACTGGGTGAGTGAATGGAGGCAGAGGCGCAGAAGGATCGGAGGCCGATTCTTTCAAAAAGTTTGACAAGAGGTTCGATATCAAAGAGTTGTTTATTCAAAGAAGACAATCGGATGTGTCCAAACGATAGGGGAATGCGGAATTGATGCTTCGTTCACCATTTTTAACTGACGATGCTTTCTCAGTGGTTGTTTCGTTTGGAATTCCCATGGCATTGAAGATGGAAGCAGAGAATGTGCTAGATAACTTTGTTTCTTCTTTCTATTCTTTTTCTTTATTTTCTTCTTCTTTCTCTTCCTCTTCCCCCTCTACTTCTTCTTCTTCTTCTTCTTCTTCTTCTTCTTTTTCTTCTTTTTCTTCTTCTGATGCAGCTACTTGTGCTTCTGTGTCTGTATATGAATCCGCTTCTGCTAATTCTGCTTTGTGCGTAAATTAGGTAGAGACTACACAAGTTGCGACGTTCCAGCAAGAAGAGTTAACGAAGGAACTCCGAGAGAACAAATTTCAACGCGTGGCTCTTTTCTTTATGCTCAAAGTGTGCAAAACCATTTCTTCCTGGTTTATTCGCTGTATCTGTTTGGGTGTCAAAGAAATAAAGCGGGTAGCGATGCATTTGAGTGTATGAGAGTTGTTTTTTTTTTTGAGACTGTTCATGCGTTAAACAAGCTAATTATTTTGTGGCATCTACGTTTGCAGAAAAGCAAACAGACGTTTGTGTGTGACAGGCTAGCGTGGAGATGGAGATAAAGATAATCTGAAAAAGGGTAATTCTTCTTTTCAGAACATGGTCGCAATAACAGTGCCACTTGTGAGTGTGAAGGAGGAAGTTGTTGAAAAGAAAGAAGGAGAAGGAGAAGGAGA
The DNA here is from genome assembly GCF_001643675.1 of Monocercomonoides exilis. Taxonomy (NCBI): domain Eukaryota; phylum Preaxostyla; order Oxymonadida; family Polymastigidae; genus Monocercomonoides; species Monocercomonoides exilis. The sequence continues at coordinate 380,151 of NW_027150585.1, read as the reverse complement.
AATAGAAGAAGAAGATAGATGAGACGAAGACGAAGACGAAGACGAAGAAGAAGAAGAAGCAGAAGAAAAAACGATAGAGAAAAAATTGGAGGAAGGGGAAGTATACGATGCAGAAGAAGATTGTTTTGTTTGCTTTGATTTCGATGGTGATGAATGAGATGATAAAGACGAAGATGTAGAAGAAGAAGAAGAAGAAGAAGATAATAATAATAATAATGATAATGATAAAAGAGAGAAGATAATTTTTGATAAAACTTTTTTATCATTTGCTTTAATTATCTCTCAAAATTTGATGTGAAACTTGCATCGGAGACTATCAAACCACTTTGTTCAACATTTCTTCGAATTTCATGCTTTCGATCAGCAAAAACCAATTCGTCACTCATTATAATCATTCCACTCAAAGCCACTTTCTTTGTTCCTGCTTGTCTTGTGAGTGAGTGCTTCATCGTCAAACAAGGGAATTCAGCTATTCCACAGTGCGAATGATTGGATGCCTCAGAATTGCTCGCAAAGATTTCTTCTGGGTTGAAGAGATAGATGCACAGAGGGATAGCCAAACTGTTGTTTCCATTCTCATATCCTCTCACCTTGTCAGCAGTGTCTGACGATGCCGTAACATACAAGATCTTTTTTGATTTTGCAGTCATTTCCAGATTTGGTGATAAGGCGAAGATATCTCTTCCCCACTTGGCTGTATTTGTTCCAAAGGAAGTGGAGATCAGGAAATTTGTATTTTCTTTCATCAATCGAAGAAAGATTCCTTCCCCAAGACCATTTGTCGCTGAGCAAAGGCACTCATCGGAATGTCCTCCTTTAACTTTCACTTTATTTCCTTCACCTTCTGATAACGCTATCGATCCTCCTTTCTCTGAACTTGTGCTTCAATATCCTGATATTGCTCTTGAATTCAGATATTTGTCTACAATGAAATTGAAAACGCAAATGTTGGTTATCAACTGTTAATGATTCAATTAAAAAAACATTATTTAATAATAAATAAAAAATAAAATATTTTTGTCAAAATTTTATGGAAACCACTTAATTTATCATAATTTCAGATGCATAGAATATGTGTGTTCAATTTTCGCATTTCTGTAAAGTTCATGTTCATATTGCAAAAGAAAAATTCTATTCAAATGAAAATTATATTTAACATTGAAAATCAAGTTTATCAGGAAATAGAATCAAAACCCACCTTGGACATTTCATATGTCAATAATTGCAAAAAGGTTCAATCAAGTGAAACACTTTTTCTTTGAAAAACAAATTTTTTTAATTTTGAATTTTATTTTTATAAAGAAGTCCGCAATGAACCATCAAACATTGTGGTGAAAGTTTGGTTTTTCATGAGAATAATGGAAACGGAATGATTATTTTTTAACTTCCATAGGTCAGATTTTTGATCTGATGTCACTTTTCAAAAAAAAATAAGCCATTTAAAATAATAAACAGTGTTTTTAAAAAAATGAAAATATGAAAATTATCACTTTAATGATTCAATGATTATTTCCTGTGAAGTGAAAATTTGCATTTCCTCCGTCAAAAATCGAAAAACGCACATCAGAAATCACCACATCACCCAAGGAAAAGAAAAAGTATATTTTTCAATTTTAAAAATTGTCTCATCACTTTGATCATTTTCCAATTGGTAAGTTTATTTAATGCATTTGAATTTTTGTTGAATTTCGAAAATAGTTATGAAAAGGAGGAACAAAGAATGAACAAACATTCACTTTATTTTTTTTCAGAAGAAACAAAGATTTTTCAAATTATTCTCTCTCTTTTGTTATTGATGAACCATATTATGACAATAAAAAATATAAAAGGTGGAAGAACTGTTGAACAAAGGGAAAAAGAAATAGCACCAAACAATGGGGGAAAATTACATTCAAAGTTTAATTCCATATTAGAAGAAGTCACGTTATTTGATCCACTTTCGCAATTAACAGAAGAATTCAATAAAAATAGAAAATTCACATTCAGAGACATTACTAACAAAGATTATCCAATTGATTTAACTTCCACAAGGAATTTAACGCATCAACATGAAAATTTGTGTTCGTCTGATTCACTTTCACAATCACAATTCAATATTAACAAAATCGATTCTCCGCGCTTTTTAACTCAATTTCCAACTGTTATAGGTCCAAAAGGTTCCACTGTCACATCAACTGAAACAAATCCATTTATTCATTTACCGAACTCATCAACATTTAGCGATCATCAATGTAGATCAAAAACGTGTTGCTCAAAAATATCACCGTTCCGTTCTCAATCGTTTTCTTCTCAACAGTTCGAGTTTTCCGAATTACCTGATGATTGCAAATCTTTTGGCATTGAATATAATCTTTCAATTGAAAATTCAAAAAATTTAAGAACAAATGAGCAAATTCCTTCATCAACTCTGAATACTTTTGGATGTGACGTCCATAATCGAACTTATTCAAATATTTGTCACGAGCGATCTTCGTCTCTCCCATCATTTTCAGAAAGCTCTATGCAGCGCTCTTCAAATTTGCATTCACCATCATCATCTCCTCCTCCTCCTCCACCGCCGACGCCACCACCACCACGATCTTCTTATTTTCGTTCACAAGAAATAACTGTTCCATTATACCCCAAAGCCAATACACCAAAAGGCGTTTCAGATGGATCTGTTGTATCGTTTTTAGCAGAAAAACCATCTTCTCCTTCATCTGCTTCAAATTCAGTTTTTCACACATCAATTTCTTCTCAATCATTTGAATCTTCACAATCGCAATCACAACCACAATTATCAGAAAATCTTTTTTTATGTCCTTCTTTTGTGAATTGCAACGATACACAAACTTCTTCTAATTTTCTCATTTCTTCCTCCTCTTCTTCTATTTCTTCTTCTTCTTCTTCTTCTTCTTCTTCTTCTTCTTCTTCTTCTTCTTCTTCTTCTTCTTCTTCTTCTTCTTCTTGTTCAGTGACATCGCAATTGACTCCTGTTGATCGCTTAATGTGCTCAGTTAAGACTTCTTCCCCTTTGGCACTGTCATCTTCGCTTGATGAATTGGAAGAAGAAGAAAGCAATGACGATGATGCAATTGAAGAGAAAAAAGAAGAAATCGAATTTCAATCAACATCTTTTTTGACCGATGAGAAAAACAAAACTGAAGAAATAGAAAATTCTCTTAGCAACACAGTTGACACTCAAATTCCATGTTCCTCTTCAACTCCATCTTCTTCTTCTTCTTCTTCTCCTTCTCAATTAACAACAACAACAACAACATCTTCTTCTTCTTCTTCTTCTTCCTCTTCCACTCGTCCACTTTCTTCTGTTCAGATTAATCCCTTCTCTTCTCCTCTTTCTTTGCCTCCTCAAAATCTTGCAATCGAACAGCCATTATCATCATCATCATCATCATCTTCTTCTTCTTCTTCTTCTTCTTCTTCTTCTTCTTCTTCTTCTTCTTCTTCTTCTTCTTCTTCTTCTTCTCTTGTTCCTCCTCTTCCTCCCCCTCCTCTTCAGACACAACCTCCCTTTTCTTCTTCCTCCAATCTCCTTCGCATTCAAACAAGAAATCGTTCTCTGTCGTCTTCTTCAGCTTTGCCTTCTTCTTCTCTTTCTCCTTTTTCGTTCAACAGGAATTTTATTTCTTCTGCCCAATTGATGGCACTTCGACTGGAAGAAGCTCAAAAAAATAGAAAAATACAAAAAATACGAAAAAATGAAGAAGAGAAAGAAGAAAAGGAAGAAAAGGAAGAAAAGTTTAAACAGAAACAAAAAGAGGGTATTTGTGAACCTTATGGAATGGGGAAAAAGAAAGAAAGAAAATATGTTATTTCTTCTTCTTCTTCTTCTTCTTCTTCTTCTTCTTCTTTTTCTGAAGAAAAGAAACAAATGAATGAAGAATTGATGTCAATTGAAGAAGTGAAAAAGATAGTGAAACTCAAATTGGAAGAAGAAAAACGAGAAAAAGAAGAGATAAAGAAGGAAAAGAAGGAAAGAGAAAGAGAAAAAGAAAAAGAAAAAGAAAGAGAAAATGAGAAAATAATCAGAAAAGATGAAGAAAATGCTCAATTGCTGAAGAAAGAGAAAGAAGATAAAGATAAAGAAAGTGCTGGAGAAAAAGAAAAAGAAAAAGAAGGAGAAAAAGAAGGAGTAAAAGAGAGAGAAAAAGTGAAAGAAAGTGTGTTATATCTTCATAAAAGTGATTTTTCTCGTATTTTGTGCGAAGGATGTCGAAGCCTTCTTGAGCTTATTGAAGAGAAAGACATAAAATGGATGAAGATGAAGAAGATGTTGAGAGATTCAGAGAGGAGAAACAAGAAATTGGAGGAAGAGAAGAAGAAGTTTTGGGAAGAGAACAGAAGATTGGCAGCGGAAGTGGATGGGATGGGGAGAGAAAACTATCAACTGCGATATGAAGTGGAGGAGATGAAGATGTTGATGGGGGGAAGAGAAGGAGAAGGAAGAGAAGAAGAAGAAAAAAGAAAAGATGGAGGAGGAGGAGAAAGAGAAGGAGAAGAAAGAGAAAGAGGAAGAGGAAGAGAAGAAGATGGAAGAATAAATGTTGTTGTTGAGCAAAATGCTGACATGTTAGATACAAGCGAAGAACTTCATAAAAAATGTGTTTTGACAGAAAAACAGAATTTGATATCAACAGATACAACTTCTTCTTTCTCATCATCATCATCTTCTTCTTCTTCTCCAATTCCTCTCCTCTCCTCTTCTCCTCCTCCTCCCTCGTTCATTTCTGCGCGTTCTGCTTCTTTTTCTCATCGCTCGCGAAGCAACACGTCATCTTCTCCTCTTCAGCACTCAAAAAATATCCATGTATCAACAAATATGCATTCTCCTCTTCAAATTTCATCATCATCATCACCACCACCACCACCATCTTCTTCTTCTTCTTCTTCTTCTTCTTCAGATGTTATTCCTTTCTCCTGTAAATTAACTGATTCAGCTGATTCTGTTGAGAGAAATCCACTTATTCCCATTTCATCATCATCATCTTCTTCTTCCCCTTCTTCTTCTTCTTCTTCTTCTTCTTCTTCTCCAATATGTATTTCATCATTGTCTTCTTCTTCATCACATTCTTCTTCCACACAAATTCCATCTTTATGTACATCATTTACTCCTCTTTTTAACCAAACAAAAAGAAATAATTTATCAACGTCTTCTTCTTCTTCTTCATCTTCATCTTCATCAATAGCAACTTCTTCCCCCTTTTCATCATCCTTTTCCTCTCATCTTTCTCTTCGTTCGCTCTCCTTCTCTCTTCCTCCTCCTCCTCTTCCTCTCCGCGACGAGTTCTTCTATCCTTCCTGGGAAGCACATTCTTCCCTCTCTTCTTCTCTTTCTCTCTCTTCTCTCTCTTTGAAAGTGCTCAAAACAGGGCATGTCAGTTGCTTTGTGGGGGAGGTGCTGGACGAAGGGAAATGGAGGTGGAACGTGAGAGTGGCTTCGAATTCATCTCATGAAGATCTCAAATGTGTGCAGAAAAAGGAGAGAAGGGAAGGAGATTGTTTTTTTATCTGTTTATTTGATTTTTTTCAATTCAACTTGATTATTTCATTTTTAATTTTTCGAAATTTTTTCGTTATTTTTAATCATTTTTATTTATTTATTTTTTTTTTTTAATTTTTTTTAATTATCTTATTATTTTCTTATTTACTTATTTATTCTTGGAAATTATAATTATCTAATAAAAATATTTTCTCCTAAAATTTCTCTTCCAACAGATTTATGTATTGTCCCATCGCAATATAAGGTTGTTCCAAGATCAGATATCCGATTTGACCATCGTGTGTTTTCTTTCTTTTGTTTTGATTATCATTTAATAATTTTATTTTTCAATTTCTTTCATTTCTCACTGTTTTTTGTTTTATTGCCATTCAATCTTTTTTCTTTGATTTTGATGTGACTTTGATTGGAACAACATTCAACAACTTAATTCATTCTAACTTATCCATTACGAATTTTCATTCAATTTCTTGTGTGTATTTACTCCTTGTCTGAATTCTGCAAAATGTTCAATTGAAATTTCTGCTGATAATATTGTGATGATGCAAACTTAACTTCAATTTATCATTTATTTCAATAGTTGCAATATCGTTTGCTCTGAAAAGGTTTGACATATTCATTTTTTTCAATTTATTATCTTTTGATTTATATTTCCAATTACAATTGTTTTCCTTTAAAAAAAATGCTGAAAACACATTTGTCGCTCAAAATAATCATTCTAACTTTTATATGCTTTCCATCTTCATTTGTCCCTTTACGTGCTATATATCTTCATATATTTCACGCTTTCATGATATTCAATAACAAACACAACCTTTTTCATTTTCAAATATTCCAATGTGTTTTCATTCAAATTTGAATATTTGAATATTTGCCGTTGTGATTATGTTCTGAATGTGAAAATATTCAAACATTTCTTTTCCGCTCAATTAGTGGTGTTGTGTGGTGCAATGGTACAGATACCAGCGGGAACATCTCTGCAGACAACAGTGCATTGCTTTCTCTGCTTATCAACCTGTCTTCAAAGCCAAGAGAAGCTAAACTGTTCATCAACGGATTGGAGCAGCCGCTTTTTGTTACAGACATCCCACCCTCTGTGCGCGTGGGTGTGCATTTGTATCATTCTGGATCGACATGCGAGTTTGTATCACTGAAAAGAGTGAAAGAAAAGAAGATGATGAAGAAAGAAGAGGAGAATGAGGAGAAAGAAGAAGAAGAATCTTCAAATGGACTCAACTGCTTTTCAGAAAGCCAGGATTGGGAAGATTTAAGCGAAGATCAACTTGATCTCCAGAAAGGAATTCTGCTAAGCAAGAAAGCTGTTTGCTACAGGATGTAACCGTTTCTTCATCATGTATAATATGTGAATTCTTTAAAACAAGCTGTTTTATCCGTTATCATTGAAGGTTAACCCATCAAAGTACTATTGAAATTATGTTTGAATTAATCTTTTAAATTTTCTGTGAAAAGCATCATAAAGTTTTTTGTTTTTTCACATGAGATATTTGTGTCACGGTTTTTTCTGTAATTTTTGCTCGATCTCATTTGTTTCATGTTTTCACTTACTCCAAACCTGTGATAATTTGTAATCTTGTTTGAAACAAGATGTATTTAAACAGAATTTTTGGGAAAAATAATTAATTTTCATTTTAAAAAGTGATTTGTTTTTCCTTTTTAACATATTGAAAGGATTATTATTTTGCTTTCACTTTTTTCTTTATGCTCACAGAAAATTTTTTTTGAAAGATGAATATCAAATCAAGTTGTTAGACGAATTGTGAATCGTTTTTTTTAATTTGAATAAACCCATTTCATTTAAGAAAAACTAGATGAAATTTGAATAAAAAATTTCTATTAAATATTACTACATTCTAATCGAATAAAACACACCTTTATTTGAAGAAACGTTCTTTATTCATATTTACTGACTTCGATCAAGAATTCCCAACTTCATTGAGGATTTTATAAATAACAAAAACATATAATTCGGAAAACAAAACAATATCAAAATAACAAAAGAAAAAGATTATTATTCAAATTTGTATTCAACATCATTCAGAAAACAATAATAATTTTATCTTTGAGAGTTTTTTAACATACAAAATATTGAATGAATGTTCTTTTTTGAGATTTGTTTTTTTGGTTAATCACAACAAAAAGATACATTCAGAAACTCGTTTTTTTTTTCAGATTTTTGTGATAGAATGATTTATTATTGCAAATGGTTCATATAAGCCACATCTCAAATCTTTGTCAAACAAAGAAATAATAATTGAGAGCATGTTGTATTTTAATTTTAAGAAGAAAGATTTGTGGAAAAATCGGAATTCATTTATCAGCATCCCATTCAGATGGATCAGCTCTTTCCCCCACTCCATCCGATGATGTATTTGTTTCAAGTTCATAATCTTATTCTGAAGATTCTTCTTCGTGTAGCATTTCAGCTTTAGCCTCTTCTTCCTCTTCTTTTGGCCCAAAAGCTTCAACCTCAAGAGCTTTGCATTATTCATCGCTGCATTTCATTACATTCGATATCAAAATGAAAAATCCACTTTTCGATTTCTGAAAAACAAAAATGAATAGATATATTCTTGCATTCTTTTTATTCTCACTCCATGTGAATGCATGAATTCACAAAGGGCACGCCACCATGTTTTCAAACGATTTGTGCAAGCATCTGTGACTGGATTTGAATAAGTGTGAAATAACATTTCATGAAAAAACACAATAAAAAGAGATTACAAAAACCAACAAAATGCTCGAAATAATTGATTGTCTTGCGTGTTAATCCATTCTCACTCAAAGAAGAATAGACTTTCCATTGATCAGAGTGAATTTCTGTTCCCAAACGAATATATTTTTTTTTTTGAAATGAATTTATACTTGAGCAGATCTGTTGGCCACAGGATAAACAAATGCTTTTCATCCTCGTTCCTGAGAACAGAAAATCCAAATTTGCTTCTTTGCACGTCCTTATAAAAAAAGTTCAATTGATAATTAAGTTTCAAAAGATAAAGAATCAAAACCTCTCTTGTATTTTCGCCTTCTCCAAACAGCTTCGTCAATTTCCACAATGCTGCCAGGACCTCCTATGGGAGTTTGGATTCCTCCTATCATCTGAGATCATGTTCTTCGACAAATGCAATAATAATAAGAAATACTGTGTCTTTCGCATGAAGTTAGAGATGATGTTTGTTTTATATTGAGATGATTGTGAAAGTGGTAAAGGATCAGAATATGATTTGAAATTGAAAGCTTGGATTTATTGAACGGAGTTCCTGTCCTATAAGAAACCACTTTTCTGCATTTGCTGCATCTGAAGAACCATTTTCCTTCACTTCCTCTAATTAAAATCATTAATGAACGACAAGTTGCTATTGGGCATTTTCTGATAGTGTTAATCACATTGTTTTGAAGCCATTGCATGGTTTCTCCATTATTGCAAAAAATCATCAACAAATTCTGTTTTTCCTCCATCAAATGATTGGATGTTTGACATTCGTTAATGTTTTTGATATAACATATGGATGATAATTTTTGAAATCATATTTTTTCCATTTAAAATTTTCTGTTCAAAAATATCCTTTGAAAAAAAATTAATGATCACTGAAGAGTGAAAAGGCTCAATAAAAAAATAATAATCTTTATTTCAGCAGATTCACTTAATCATAAAATAGTTGTGATAAATTGAGCATTTAAATTCAAAAGCTCTTTTCAATGAAAAGCAAATTTTGCAAAATCGACAAGCCGAAAAAAGTTATGATATCAAAAATAATCACCCATATATTCCCATCTTCATTTAAAAACAAAAAGTTTTTTACACAAATATTTAGAATATTAATATAGGTTGATCAAAAATTTGTATTTATAAATCTGATTTTTTCACTAATTAACGATTGAATTATCTTTTCAAATGTGCTTTAAACATATGATCTCAAGTTTATTTTTAATTTAGAAAGGTGTCGTGTAAAAGTGTGTGCAAAACCCGCACTTGTGCAAAAACACGCACACTTGACATTTTCTTTCGAAACACTCTTCCACTTTCAAACGTGTGAAAGCGTTTGGCATTTTGATTCCACCTGTAACTTTTTTGTCCAATATAAAGTATTTCGAATGAAAAATTAAAAATAAAAAATTTTGATCATTTTTGATCTTTTGATCAAAATTTTTTATTTTTAATTTTTCATTCGAAATACTTTATATTGGACAAAAAAGTTACAGGTGGAATCAAAATGCCAAACGCTTTCACACGTTTGAAAGTGGAAGAGTGTTTCGAAAGAAAATGTCAAGTGTGCGTGTTTTTGCACAAGTGCGGGTTCATGCCCTCAACAATAAGTACAATATTCAAAAAATTTCGAAAATGCAATGGTAATAATCAAATAAATTTCAAAAATTTTAGTTTTAAAATTGATTCAAATGTCAAATTTGTTTCTATGTTATCTGAACTGTTTGTTTGAAATTTTTATCTTTTGTGGAAGGTTTGAAGCACTGAGCTGAAATTGGAATGTGAGAGATTTTGTTTCATTTTTTTCTTATTCATCTTTTTCATTGGCAATTTAATAATTTTTATCGCAAATTTGTTCGATGTGTTGACGTTTCATTCATATAACAAGTGTTGTTTATATAAATTCTTTCTCCTTATCACAGCAATAACTTCTTTATCTGTTTGTTCAGATCCGTCTAATATCACTTTCTGCAGTAGCTTTTAGGCAATCCAGTTATTTAATGAAAAAACTTCTTCAAAGACATTTCTTTAATAGTTAAATGCTCTTAGCATTTTTTATCTTTTTTTTCTTCTTCCTCCTCCTCTTCTTCTTCCTCTTCCTCTTCCTCTTCTCATTCTTTTCTTTTTGAATCATCAGAATAGGAAACAATTCAATCAATTCAATATTCCACTTTGCCAAGAAATGTTTCCACCTCTCCTCATCCATCTTCATTTTCTCCTTCACATTCAACTTCTCCTTCTATCTTTAATTCTATTTCATCTCTATCATCTTCATCATCCTCACAACAATCATCATCATCTTCTTCTTCCTTTTCCTCTCCCTCTTTTTCTGATTTATAACCTTTAAATGCCTTTTCATTCTTTGGTTTATTTAATTCTTCTCTTCTTCATACGCAACAATCAACAAACAATAAAACGGAAGAAGAAGAAGAAGAAGAAGAAGAAGAAGAAGAAGAAGAAGAAGAAGAAGAAGAAGAAGAAGAAGAAGAAGAAGAAGAAGAAGAAGAAGCAGAAGGCGAAGAGAGTGAAGAATAAGAAAGTGAAGAAAGAGAAGAATTTAATGAAGAAGAATAAGAAGAGGAAGAGAAGGAGGAAGAAGAAGAAGGAAGAAGAAGAAGAAGAAGAAGAGGAGGAGGAGGAGGAGGAGGAAGAAGAGGAGGAGGAAGAAGAGGAGGAGGAGGAAGAAGAGGAAGAGACTGAGGTTGAGGTTGAGAAGGAGAATAAATGACTTTTTTGCAATGTTGCAGTTTTTTTTATTGGAGTGATAAGCCTAATATTAGGAAAATGCACTTGAAATCCTTCATCACCAATTATTACCCAACTATCGTGTTGCATATCTTCAATTGTGTGTTGTTTTTCTTCATCAGTCTTTTTCAAATACTGCACATATCTATGAAGACCTCGCCTGAATAACGTTAGGTCATGCTCTCCTCCTGGAACAGCATCAGAAACGAAAAGGGCTTGAATAGAATTAAAGAAGAAACAGCAACTTGAATTTTCATGCAATACAACTAATGGTTCCCATCATTTAATTTTTGCATCTTTCATCTTGACAATTGAAGTTGGTATTTTTTCGTTGTTGCATCCACAAGCAACGCAACATATGGAAATTCTTCATTTGTAAAGGATGGTGGTCGAGGAGGATTTGAATACATGCTTCTAAGCACATCAAGCAAATAAGGTCGGATTTCTATTATGCTGTTTGATACCATGGTTTGAGATAGTCCAAGGAAAAAGGCTATTTTATCCTCTGTGGTATTGCTTGACAGCCACTCAAGATATATCACTAATTGGTCATGAACTGTGACTTTTCTTTTTGGACCTCTTTTGAAATCTATTTGAAGAAGAGATGACATCTGATTCCCTAATTCAATTAGACTTTCAGGAGGTAATCGAAAGTTATCTTTTTCTGGATTTTGGATAAACATTTCAAAAATAAATCCGTGTGTGTCGGAATCACTTTCACTGCTTTCCTCTAATTCGAAACATTTTTCAATATTTTTTGTGACTGTTTCCTTTTTTGATGAAAAATATCATGATCTGGCAGTGTATCTGTTATTAAACAATGACCTTGTCACACATTTTGTTGATTTTGGACGATTAAGATTTTTTTGTTAATAATAACGATTCTGAGCGATGAAAAAAAGAAGATTTCGAAGTGAAAACGCATTCTTCCGATGGTTCAGAAATTGTTTCTTGTTGACAAATGCTATTGAAAGCAGAGCGACAAGATTGCGAAGCAACTTCAAATGAACTCTCATTTTCAGTTATCAAATAATTTGAAGATTGATCAAAAGCCACATTTGAATGTGAGTGAAGAGATTTTGTCAATAAATTGAGGAAGGAAGAATTGCACTTTCGTTTCATGTGAACTTTTCTTTGTTGCATTTCAATGAAAATGTCATATTTAAAAGAGAATGCTTTTCCAAGAAATTATTGTTGATAAACTTTCTAATATATATTTCTTGGGAAGGGTGTCCGAAAGAAACATATTCACCATTCTGGAAATGAAAGTGTTCATGATTAAACTTGTGTTTGCATCTAAATATTAGACTCAAAATAATATCTAAATGGACCTAAAGTGCGTATCAGTTCAGTCTTTGAAATTTTGTAATAATTGTGTTCAAATAATTATTACTGGAAAGATTAGAAACGTGTAGTCAGCAAATGGCGAATGAGAATCTTCGTAAGAGATGAATTTGAATTAAGGTTAACATATCTGTTTATGAATGAAAAAAATTTGAAAAAACCAAGTTATAAAGTGAAATATTAAAGGAATAAGTGTTTACACTATTTTCATAAAAACAAAACGGTTAGCCCAAACATCAATTTTTGCAAATCAATTGATTCAATGTGATTCTTTGAGTTTTCCATTGAAAGTCAAAGAAACACAATTCATTTTTGTATCAAATCTGACAATGAAAATAGCGTTTATTTATATTTCAAAGAAATAATATAAAGTGTCAAAGTCTGTAATTACAAACGATATAAAAAATCTTCTTCTTTTTCAGATTTTGATTTTTGTCAACTTGGAAAATAAGTTCTCCTATATAGTTATAATTTCCAGACCCATTGAAATTTTGAATCAATGAATTGAATCTTAAATTAAAACCTGATTCATTTGGAAGAGGTCGGTTGATTTTTTTGTATCTCAAAGATAATGTTGAATTGAACGCTGCAACCACAGTACAGATATAAGCAAAAAATATTGGAAAAATTATAATTGTCATTTCATAAGAAGTGTTCTCTGTTATTTTGTGATTGAAGCAAATAAATTTTCCTAAGTTTTGTTTTTGATTCTGTCTTTTTTTTTTTTAACAAACACGAAAACATGAATATTTTTTTCCAAAAGCCTATTGGTGAAAATGAAAGACAGACAACTCAGAAAATTCCAATCAGAGTTTTTTTTCAAAAAATCATTGAGAATATGCTATGTTCTGCGAAATTCTGATAAAATTTTTTTGATCACATGTCAAAATTTTTTTTGAAAAGTTCCTATTGTTTAATTTTGAAATGAAATAATAATTTCCTTTTTTTTTAATTTTCTGTTCTCACTAATAATACTTCATTAAAATGGAAATTGAACCAAAACAATGTTTTTATTTCCAATAAAGAAAAGTTTCGTGAGTGGGAACAGAAAATTGATGAAAATATGAAATTTTTACTTTATTTGAAAATTTGACAAAAAAAACTTTTCAAATAATATTTCGACGCATTTTTTTGTATTGTTCCCTTTTCGAATCGCTTTCATATGTCACGTTTTTGCTTTAAAAATCATTTTGCAAAGCAAGTGTAATATTTCAGATTAGATTTTCTGTTGGATTTTTGTGTTAATTTGCATAAGCAATTTTTTTTTGAAATAAACGAATATTATCAGAATTAAATGGGTTTATTTTAATTGCAGAAGTCTTTTTAAATTACATCAACTGAGTTCATCCAAGCTTAAAAGTTGTTTGAGAAAGATTTCCAATTGAAAAATACTGAAAATTTGCGACAAAAATGAATTCATATGATTTAAATTTTTCTATTGTGATTTAAAAAAATAATTTCAGTTGTTATCTTTAATTGATTTCATTTTCTTATTTATCTTGCTTGAATTTTTCCATAATAAAATAAATTTCTCCTCTTCGAGATTCTTAACTTATCAGTTAAACACTAGTTGATTGTTTGACCTTCTAATTGTGAAAATAACATGTTTCGAAAAATGGGATATTTATTTTTTTCTTATGAATTTTGTTCAAGAAAATTATTTCGAGATTTTTCTTGACTTTGTAATATTTTTGTTAATAATATTGTTCAATAATTTCAAATCTATTTTAACAAAATTGAAGATTCTTTTTTGGAACCAATTATTGAATTTTTTTATAAATACAAGAATTCTTTCTTATATGTTCAATATTGATAAAAAGAAGAATTGATGCGAAATTTTTCAAATCAGACAATTGTTCCACACATAATCTTATGCTTGCAAAAATGAAGGAAAACATTCAAAAAACAAATAACAAAAAAAAATTGAGAGGATCGTTAGAAAAAAAAGAAAAGAAAACTGAATAAAGGAAAAAATTATTTAAAAAATAAAATCTTTGTTTGATAAAATTTTATGGGGCAAAACATTTTTCTTTAGGCACTTTCATTTAATAATTATGCACATTTGATGAACTATTTGAGATCAAAATATTTGAATAAAACAGGATTATTTTTTTGACATACGTGAAATGTCGCAAAACATTTCGTTGTCATTTCAATGAAGTTTGTTTTCGGATATGAAAATCAGATTCTGTTGAAATCTGACAGTGTTTAATCATGTTGTGAGAGAAGAAAATTTTCAATGCCTTGTACAAAAAAAGCTTGAAAGTCCGTATTTTCCTGCATATAACAATTATTTTTGATTTTTCGGGATTTATAAAGTGATCATAATTTATTCAATTGGGAGGATGAATCTGGATTCAAAGCCTGCAAGTTTTTTATTAATTAATGTATAAAATATAAACAGAAAGGATTCAACAATGTCCTCAAACAAATAAAATTTGTTATCATTAGACAAGCAAGTATAAAAAATTATTTCTTTGTTTTTTTTGTTTTAAGATGTTTGAAAATCAATTTCCATGCTATTGTTATTTATATGGGGGAAAATACTGACTTTCAAGCTTTTTTTGCACTTAGCACAAAAAAATTACTTCACTCATAACTTTATTATGCTTTCTCAGATATTGAAATAAATTTGATTTTCATATGCGTAAACATGCATTGTTGAAATCAAACCAAAAAGTTTTCCAATATTTCTCGAATGTCAAAAAATGGACCCATTTTTATTTTGTTTTTTGATATAAAAAAGTCAATGAAAAGTGCATAATTTTTCTTCGAAAATGCCTAAAGTCAAATATATTTCCCCATATCAATATTTAATGAATTATTAGAATTAAATGACATACCTGCGCCACTTTCTTCATTTAAAAAAGAATTAGAAAAATCAGAATTAGAATTTAAAAAGGGAAATAAAAATGAATTGTTATTTTGAGAATCATTCGAATTATCAATAATTGAAAAATTAACTTTTTCTAACATACCTTTTATACCTTTTTTTGGTCACTCCATGTCTGCTGTTCCGCTATGTGAAAAATCATTTTTAGATAAAGAGGAAAAATTCTCAGATCTGTTAAAAAAATACAGAATCGATCATAAATAACCTTTCTTTTATATTTTTTTTCACTGTTTTTCCAACTATATTATTTCCTTCTGTTTCTTTGTCTTTTTCATTTTTTCTTTCGAATGTTTTTCTATTTTTTTCATTTTTTATGAATTTTTCAGAGTAATATATTATTTTCAAATATTCAAATTTTTCAGAGCTAATCGGAGAAACAAATAATTCTCTTTCTTTTTTTTTTAAAATATGGATATTTTTTCAGACCTCATATTCCTTGCAGGGAACAATTTGCTTCTGATAATGTTTTGTGTCTATAATAATAATAAGGATGATGAAATTAACAATTCAAAAAAATTCGAAAAGAAAACATAACATTTCAAAAAGTTGTGTTTTGTGTTAAAAATACTTTCGCTCTCTTTGTTCATTTGCAAAGTTTCCAGTTCCATTCCAGCCGAATCGTTATTAATTTCTAAATTTTGAAAAAAATCATTATTAAAAGAAGAAAAATTGGAGAGAGAAAAATTGGAATTATTATTTAAAAATTTATTGAGATTATAAATGGAATAAAAAATGGAAATAAAATCATCAAAAGCATTTTAAACAGTCTTATTTTAATTATTATTTGATAAATTAGTCAAATGACCAAATTCGCTGTCGCAATCATTTTTTCCATGATGCTCAGCTAAAAAAGATAAAGAACATTTTTTATAATAAAATAAAGGAGAAGAATTTGTAAACAAAAAATGAAGTGTAATAAAGTTTCAGAAATGAGGTCCATTATCACAAAAAAAGTGAAAAAAATTGACATTTTCAAAAAAATTATGTTTTATTGATGGAGTTATGCATTCACAAACAAAACAAAAATCATGAGATAAAATTTCTGAAAAAAAATTAAAACAATATTTTTCCAAAATGAAATATTTATTAACTTAAAAAACAATAAAACACAATTGAGAAATTTGTTTTTTGTCTTGAAAACAACTTCCAGTCTCATTCATCGTTATGGGCAATGCACAGTTTTTTTTTAAAGTCCAATTTATTGGAAAATCATTTTTTTTTCATTCTATTTCTTGAAAAATTAAAAAAAAATCTCTTTTGCATTGAGTAATTTTTTGATGTTTTTCTTTTAATTCTTTCTCTTTTGTTTCTTCAAAACTCAAAAACAAGTTTTTCTATTTCTATTCTATTTTTATTCTCCTTTAAAACATTCCCTCTTTTGCATGCTGCACACAAATCTGTTTTCCTTTTCGCTCTTTTAATGGATTTTGTCTTTTTCCAAAATGATGAGAAAACATTTAAATGTCAATTTCATTTTTCATTTCAAAACAAATTCTTTTTTGAATTCTCAATTATCATTATCTCATTTTTTTGAAAATAAAAATTTCTAAAACCATTAATTTCCTTTTCTTTTTCTTTTTCAACACATTTATTTTCGTTGATAGTGACTATTTCATTAATATTTTTTTGATTTTCTTTTTCTCTTCAAACTTCTTTTTCATTGATATTTTTTATATTTTTTTTAACAGTTTTTCTTTTTCCTTTTTTTTTTTTCTTATATTGTTATTGCGATTGTTTTCCAAAATTATTTTGTCATTTTCTTTCTCTTTTTCTTTTGCAATTGGCTCCGATGATGCCTTCCGACAAATTGATTGAGAATCAGCTTCATTCGTTTTTGTAGTTGAATATCAAAGATGATTCTCAAATTCCAACACTTATTCTTTTGGATCGACTGATGATTTTTTTTGAAGAACTTCATTTAAAGGAAAAATGAAAAACCGGTTTTGTAATAGTTGTAAAAAAACAGTGAACAGAAACTTTTGAAACGTCTTTTTCCATTCAGGCAATTGCAGGAGCAATGGTTATGCAACCAATTTTCAACTTTATGCAAATCATTGGAAGCTGGGAATATATTATGAAATTCAAATATGTTTAGGAAAAATGAAAAATGCTTATTAGAAAACTATTCAAATTGAGGCTTTTGACTTATTTCTCACAAATTTTGACTGTGTTTTCCTTTTTATATTTTGTGAATAAAAATACTCCCTTTGACGAACGGGCCATTGAAAAAATTCAAGTTCACTTAAATGAAACAAGTGAGAAATTTTTTGTAATTGTTGAACTCTATCATGATAATTCAATTTTTTATATATTTCTTTTTGATTATTCAACAATGATATTTCATTGAACAAGCAAACATTTTAAGGACACTCATAAGTTAGAAAAAAATTAAAGAAAATGTTTCGAATGACGAAAACAGAAAAAAAGAAATTATATTCTTTTGAAAACAGCCTCATTTTTATCTTTGAAGTGTTTTTCTATTTTCGAGTGAAAAAAAAGTTATAATGGCACCCCAATGAATCTTTCGTTTTAAGCTCAAACAACAATTCGTTAATCTGAGCTTCATTCAGACTTCTTGTGGCTTTTGGCCTGGAAAAAAAGCAGATACGTTGATCCCTTCAGTCATAGAAAATATTATTGAAGAAACGATAATGATCTTCGTCCAACAGAATATCGTATGCAATAGCAAAGGATGTACTCACAGAAATCAGTGATAGCTAATACACCATTTTAATTGATTTGCAACAAATTGAGTTTCAGAAGTTGAGCAGTCATTGAAATGTGGAACAATTGATTCCCGTTTTAAAAGGAAAATATAAAAGAAAATTTCAACCACAACGAACTTTATTGTTGATTGTTGTATTCATTGAACTTTTCAATTGATTAAAGAGTGAGGTGAATATTGAAAAAAACTGAAGGTTCAGATTTTGATTAGGACCCAGTTTTTTTAAATGATCCCAATCTTTTTTTCTTGTAGCTTCAAATAGAAGCTTGTGTTCAATAAGAACAATTCTAAACAAATAATATTATAATGTTAATTTGCATGCATAATTTTTTGGGAAATTTTCTCTAAAGAAAGATCAGAATTTTTTTTGTTTTATTTTTTGATCAATGTTTAGTTCGTGTTTTTACGAGTTTGAAAAACTGAGTGTTCAATTTGTTAACATTGTTTTCAAACTTTTCCATTTCACATTTTTTATTATTTAAAAACTAGAAAAAACTTTTTTTTTCACAAGTTTTCACATCTCACATTTTTTTAATAAAACTCAAATATCAACAATAGAAATGGAAATTTATATATTTTCTTGCATTCGATTGATAAAATATAATGAGCAATATCAAATTTAAAATTAGACTTTGAAAATTTTATATGCATAAAAAGTTTAACGTGAAAAACATAATTTCAAATTTTTCATTTTCTGATAAAAGTACATTTTGTGATAGTTTTTTTCCACATCAAGAATTTGTAATACAAAATTGTTGAAAAAACACGAATAACAAATACAAAAAATAACGACATTTTATCACAAATTTTCGATTTCGCAAAAAAAAAGTGAGGTGTTAAAACAGATAGAAATAAAGATTATCTTATGTTATGAAAGAACCAAAAATGAGAAAAAAGAAAAGTGACAAAACAATGCTTAGAAATAAAACATTCAGTTTTAAAAACTCGTGAAAACACGAGCATAATATTGATCAAAAAATAAAACAAATAAAAATTCTGATCTTTCTTTTAAAGAATTTATTATCAATGAAAGTGCATAAACATTTTTTTTGCAAGAAAATCTTCTTTCAATTCCTTCTCTTTTTATTGAGAACCACAATTTGTGGGTAGTTGTCAAGATCGAATTCATGATGCATTCACCATTTTCCGCACAAGCCATTTGACTTTCTCCTGCAACCGAAGCAGTCTCACTGTCAGGTGGGGTGCAAAGCCAGCTAGGGGGGGTACAAACGCTCCTTCCGCCAATTCCTTCTTCTGTATCTGTAACTTCACAATCAAGTCTTCCAGAGACAGCAGTTGGAGCAACAAAAGATAAAAGAACAGAAGAAGAGACAGACTCAGACTTGCATGAAAGGGCTGCAGAAGTTTTTAATTGAATTTTCGGTTAAGAACCAAATTAATCCTTTTTTGATCTTCAACTTCCTGCCTTTTCAATAGAAAGTATTGAACAAGAATATATGCTTCAGGACCTCAGCCCAGTATTGCAGCCAGCGCCTCCCCGCTTCCAAAGATCGGCCAATTGGTTTAATGATGCGTTGGATTCTGCGGGATATAGGATAGAGCTGTGTTTGTATCAGGCATTCAAGGCTCAGCTTCTGAGCTTGGCGGACTCAGACCCTCATCGGGAAAGCACACAAAGGGGCGCTGATGCGTTTCTTCTTATAGCGAAGGCTTTGCAGGATGCGAGAGCAGCCAGACTGCAAGGAAGATTTGGTTTTCGGATGGCAGAGCTAATGAAATCAGAGAATGCAACTATTTTATTAACCGAACGGCAGGAGCAGATTTCAAAGGAGACATGATTAACAACAAGCTCCTCAACCCACGTGAAGGCAACGAGCAGAAAGTCAGCTATTTCCTTATGATCAAAAGGAGAGAGAAACTCAACAACACATGTGCTCCCAAGAAGATATCACACTGGTCCAAGAAAGATCTGGGGATGACAGTTTTTTCGGAGAGGACCCAACTCACTGGCAACAAGAGGAGGAAAGCGGCAAAGAGAAGGATGGGCTTCAACGAACTGGAGATACTTCAGCCGAAGTCGGTGTCAACAATAGAGAGTGAAGATGGAGCGAAGAAAGGATCCATATGCAGGACAAGGATTGGAGGAAGAACGGAGTTTTTCATGGAAGCTTGGGAAAGAATTGGTGGTGCCAAGTTGATCAGACAGTGTGTGAAGGGGACGTGGAAAAGCAAACACATAAGAAGGAAGCTAAGGGATATGCAGTGCAGAGATGGACCTGTGCACTCAAATGAAGAACAAATAAAAGCGTTCACAGATCTTTTGAAGGAGCAGATAGAGACAGGAATTGTGGAGGAGATAGGGTCAGAAGAGGTGAAGTACAGAAACAACGTATTTTTGATCAGAAAGAAATCGGAAGCATGGAGGCAGACGCTGAATTGCATGAGATTGAACGTTGTCTTGATAAAGACACATTTCAGATGCGACAACAAAAAGACTGTGGAGTGAGTGCTGAGAAGACAAGATAATGCAGTTTCCATGGATTTGCAACAGGCATCTAATCTTCTTCCCGTATCCAAAGAATTGAGACCATATTTGACTTTCAGATTTTCTGGAAAAGACTCCACATTCAAAAGAATACGGTTTGGTTTCGTAGACGCTCCGAGAATTTTCAATCACGCGATGAGGAAGGTGACTTCATAAATCAGGAAACGATGGGATGTTCGGGAGATCGCATATTTAAGCGATTTCCTTATGACACACGAGAACAAGGAATACTTTGCACAGGTAGTTAAAGAGATTGTCATGTTTCTGGAGGAACTAGGTCCATTAGAAAACCAGGAGAAAAGCCAGTTGATACAAAGAAGAAGGTTTTCTTTCCTTGGCTTTTAGTGGGACTCGTCAAAGATGAAGGTTCGGCTTGCAAAAGACAGAAGAGAAGCTCTGACTCGCTTGTGTGCAAGATGGGAAAAGGATTGTGAGAAAGCAAGAATCGTGAAAGTGAAAGATCTCGCTTCTTTTATTGGAAAATTCAACGCTGTTCGGTTTGTTCATCCGGACGCTTATCTATGGTTTCACTCCATGCATCATTTGCTCCAGAATGGAATAAAGAAAGGGGGGTGGAAAGGCAAATTGAGGTTGAATGCTTCCATCCGGAAGTAAATTCGGCAATGATAATCGAAGTTGAGAGCACATCCAATAAGTAAGCTTATCCCAGTTTTTTCACCGGATTCAACTCTTGCAATGGATGCATCGGAGACAGCTTGGGGAGTATCGCTTCTCTTGAACAACCGGCTCCTCGATGCTCTCAATCAGTTCCCCCACATAGTGAGGAAGCAATCGTCAAATTTCAGGGTTTATATGGAAGTATTTCTTTCTCTGAGTTTCTTCTCACCAATCCTTCAGTAACATCACGTTAACTTTCTTCACCAAAGATCGGACAACATATCCGTTGTGTTCAACATAAACAGATGGAATGCAGTGAAGAGGCTTCGACCAGTGCTGAGGAAATTATGGAGACTCAAACATGATAAAGGAGGAGAGTTGAGATCCTCACATGTTCCAGGTGAACTTAACACAAGAGCAGATGCGTTATCACGACTGGAGAGAGCATAGGAATAAAAAATTCGGGAAGAAGAATTGGAAAGGATTTTGACGAAACTCAACATTGCTCCTACTCTATACACGTTTTCAGAACAACATAACCGCAAAGTTGGAAGATGGTGCGGAGTTGGTAGTCAATTCGCAGAAGATGGACTGATGTTTCCTTGAAGAACGAAGTCGTGTTAGTCTGAATTACAAGAGGGATTGGCGTGTGTGCTATCCAGAAAGCACGACAGGAGAAAGCTCAAGTGATATTACTCCTGCTGAATTGGAAGGGACTGAATTGGGAAAGCTTGTTGAAATCCATTCTGCATATGGAATAGACCAGGAAGAATCAGAAGGAGGTTCTGTGGAAGTGTCCATCGATGCAATGGACAGGTACGAATCTTCCACCAGGTCGATTGAGGATAATCAAGCTGAATGCACTTTACGAGATGGAGAACAATGGTGGAAGAATGCATTGGAACAAAAATCAGTCCCTTTCTCGTCAGCAGAAGAGTGCAGAGCAGGCATTTCGAGGAGCACATGGAGAGGATATCTGTATGGATTTGCTCATTTTGGAAAACAATGGAAAGAGTGTGGACATGGAAGAATTTCGGATTCTATTCAGATGTGGTTCGCATGTTGTGCAAATATGTTTCTATCGCTAAGGAAGAGTGGCATGAAGTCAGCTAACCTTCCGTTGACTTAAGCAGCAATATCGCTTTACTTCAACATTGTGTTTTCTTATTTCCTTGTAGATATCCCTATCATTCGTACCCTTTTCAGATCATTCCGAAGGATAAATAAGTCAATATTGAAGAAGACAGGAGACATTTGGAATAATCGGATAGAGCTTTATTTCTCATGTGGACTAAGCCCAAATAAAAAATTGAGTTTCAAACAGCTCACGATGAAAGTGATTGTTCTAACGATGTTGTTTTCTGCTTGAAGATTTACTGAAGTCGAGAGGATCAATATGTTGGAAAGCAGATTCGAGAGGGAGAGAGTGTGTAACTGGACACAAAGTTGAAGACCTCAAACACAAAAATGGAGATTGCTGATCAGTTCTTGCCAGAACTGAGTTTGATTTGTCCTGCATCAGCAATCCAGGAATTGTGGAGGAAAGTGCAGGAGAAAAACAGGCACATAGACAAGTTGCTTTTGAACACATAGAACTTTCACGCTTCAGCTGTCAAAGGAATACGGAAGATTGCAAAGGAAGCCATAAATAACTCAGGCGTGCACAAGAGATTCATACCATACTCGATCAAAGCAACTAGTCATTCAGCACTGACGATGGCAGGAATTCCCCCAGAACAAGTGGCAAAGTTTGCACGATTGTCCTTACGAACAAACACTTTTGTCAAACATTATTTTCGATCAAACCTAGCATCATCAATTCCCAGTGTCATTGCCTCTTTAACAAACGATCAAGAAGAAAGAGCGAACAGAGAGGATGAAAACAGCACAGTCATATGCAGAAGTTCCGAATCAAAGAAGAGAGGCGGAAATGAGAGAACTACAAGACCACAAGAAAAAAGCTCAATTTGTTAACGAGAAATTTCAGAACATAGAAGTGAGGAAGAGCAGCCAATGAGACCTACAAGAGTTGAAAAGCCCACTGAAAGGAAAAGGAGACAAGCTCGCGAAGGGAGAAGAGTTTGTCATCAAGACAAGAGCCCAAATCAGGGAGGAAACAGAGGAAAAGCAAAGGACGATCACAATAGCTGTACTGATGATGGTCTCATCATCTCACAATTAACTTAGGTTCTCAATAAAAAGAGAAGGAAAAAATAGAAAATTATATTTCCTAAAGAATCTGAATACTTTTTGCTTTTTTCTTCAAAATGAAACACTATTTCTTTATTATTGTTTTTCTAATAGCAACTTTTGTTCCATTTTGATCAGTCCTGATTAGGAAATTTCATTTTTTTATTTTTTTTGTAACAGTATATTTCATGAAAAATTGTTTTTCATTTTTCGCCTTGTTGATGAACAATTCTTCAAATCGACAACAAAATTAATATAATAAACACAGAATGTTGAAAGGAACATAAACTTTATTTACTTGATTTCTGTTTTTATAAAGAACATTTAATTATTATTTCTAGAAAAAAAAGGTTTTTAAAATCCAGAAACGAACTTCATTGATGAAATAACAAAACGACTTTTGACCTCACATATGTTTCAAGGAATGAACCAGTTTTATTAAAATTTTTTGTTCACAAAAAGTTAATCAAAAGTTAAATTTAAAAATGAAAAGTCCAATGTTGTATATTTGAACCTTTTTATTTTTCCATTATCACTTTTGAATTAGTCAAAATTTTCAGTTGTTTAATCATCATTGTTCATTAATTCACAAAATGTTCTTTTCATTTATTTCTCCAAAGGCAATTGTTCTTTTTCAATTTCCTTTTCTTTTTCTTCAATTTCTTCAATTTTCATCTTGTGTTTTTCATTGTATTCATCCCATTCATCAAGAAGATTTTCTTTTGTTGTTTCTTTTCCGAAGAAGTCGAAACAGTGTGGGTATGAAGGAATGAAGTATTGAGAAGACTGAGGAAGCTTCATCAACACAGATCCAGATCCATTGCTGAGGACTCCGCTGTTAATGAAGGCTTTTTTGATGACTGAAGGGGTGAATGCTGTGTGAAGGGCATATGGAAACAAATCTGCAACAGTTGTTCTTTTTGAAGATGAGGAGGTGGATGATGGAGAGCTGTAATTGTTTGAAAGCTCCGACTTCAATACTGTTGATACACCTCTGTACAGCGGCTGCGATTTGTGCGCAGTATGTGGAACGAAGGTGATGAAGTCAATTTCCGCTTCTTTGAACTGTCTCCATATCGTTGGATCTTCCGGCGATGAGTGAATCCAGGAGAAGGAGGAAACGATGAAATTTTTTTTGGAATTCATATTTTTCTGTCAATAATTGCTGGTTGGAGTACCATTAAGGGGAATTTTTTGTATGCTGTTTTGTTCATCCAGTCGTTTGTGTTTGGCCAAATGTCAAGCGAAGGTGTTAACAGTGTTGTCAGCTCTTTCGGAAGAGTTGCGCTTGGCCACAGCACGACAGACGGAAGCGAGAAGCCATCAGCAGCTATTCCAGCAACGAGAGTGGCATTCTGCATCCTTTCGGCAGTCTTTTTGAATCCATCTCGCTCATCTACAGGATAAGCAACAACGCAACGAGATTTTATTGGAATTCGAAGTGAAGAATTATCGACGTTTAAGATTAATTCTTTGGAATAATCGTTTTCATCGGACAGTACATGCTATTTGTTGTTCCACAAATTCAGATCATTCTTTCGAGATTCAGCTAATAAATTCAGATCAACTTTCTTCGGTGGAAACAAATTCAATTATGGATGATGATTTTTGAAATTGAAAGTGATCTTCAAAATCACTGTCTTTTTCTTCCACATCTTCCTCATCGTACATATAAATTTCCATCAAAATATATGTTTATTGTGCTAATTTATTAATAATAACAAACCAGATCGCGTACATTTCGTAATGTGAGGCTTGTCCCAGATCGAGATTCTATTGTCACTTCTTCCAAGAATTGCTTTTCTTTTTCTCCGCTGATAATTTAGTTGGGATCTTAAACCGGGCCGGGGAGTTTAACCGGGCCAGTGATCTATTCTTGTAATAAAAATTTTTTATTCGTTTTTGTTGTTTAATCTACAATTAATGATTCCAGGAATTATAAAAACCTCGATTGTTATACAAAATTGTTCAAAAAAATATTTTTTCCATAGAAAAAGAATGAAAATCAGTTTGGTGATTGAAAAAACAGGTTATTTCAACAAAGTCAATAATCTATCAGATGCTCGATAAATCGCTCTAAAAGTGGATCCCTCTGGTGCTCTTGCCGGCTGCACTTCACTTTCTGCCCATTCTGGTGGATTTTCCTGAAGCTGTTTCATAATCAGCGATCGATCAACCGGACACCGACCACTGACCTTCCATGAAGCAACAATTGTTTCTGGATATCCGGCTGAGGACAAACCATTTCTTAAAATTGAAACGAATGCTTCCCTTTTGGATGAAGAAGACGTCGTTTTTCCACATTCCTTTGCTTTGGTAAAAATTTTCTTCATATTGGCGAACACAAATTGGTCATTGGGTTGAAGGATGTGAGAAGTGTGAGAAGGCAATTTTATCATGTCGATAAGATTGCCTCTGCACAATCTTTTAAATTCTTCATCAAAATGACCGACACTACCATCCATCACAAGAGTTATGCCTCTAAATTGTTCTCCTATAGCTATTCTTTTCTTTATCATTTCAGGGAGAAGGGCTTTCTTAAAAATATCAACAAACAAGGTCTTTGTGAAGTGTCCATTTTCCGATGGAAAGAAAAGTTCTTGCGAAGTGGTTGCCAACCGATATTCTGATGGAAGAGATTTGTATGGTATTATGATTGGTGTCAGATAACTTCATCCGTCTGCACTGGTCATGAAAACAATTGATGTGGACGTTGGAAGAGAAGTTTCTGGCACAAACGGAGAAGGCGTTGTTGACGAAGATGCCACTTGATCAACTTCATGTGGAAAGAAAAATGTGGATGTTTCATCAATATTAAAAAAAAGTTGAGGTATTGGATTTTCTTCTCTTACGAACTTTTCATACAAATCAAAAAAAGGAACAATCACTTTTCTGCATGAATGCGCAATTCTGCCAATCGGAAGTTCTCATGGTTTTGACAGCTGTATTTTAGGATATCATTTTAAAAAACGTTTTGCCCAGTGTTTGTCGACTGTCTTCACTTGGGATAAAATTTTTGAAATCATTTCTTTTTTCGGAGTGCTGTTTTTTCAAAGGATGTTAATCTTTGAAAAGAAATTTTGTATTCAAATGAAAAATAATTTTCAATTGTTTCTGAAATCAATGTCTTTGAAGAAATAAAGATGGAGATGTCTTTGAAAAGTCATTTCATTTTTCAGTGTTCATTTGTTTATGTTCAAGGGAATTTTTCGATTCGAAAATTTCATAAGAAAAAATATGATAAGAAAAATAATCACCCACTTCTTCATCTTCTTTTCGCTTCTTTATAAGAAATTCATTAGCATATATTTATTTTTTATTTTGATAACAGAATATAAAAAAATGTTCACACACCGTTTTCTCCATATCCGAAATTGTTGGATATTTTCCTGTATTAATATCATTTAAAAACATGCCTTCCAATTTTTCCTCTTCGTGAAATGAAAATAACGTAGGTCTTCCCCTTTTACCGATCAATCTTTTTGCGTTTCTTGACTGAAGAGCTCGTTTGCAAAGATGATCGATGAAGCAATCCGCACTCATCAATTTGACGCTGAGAATAGCCCAAAACATCATGAACAAACAAAGCTTTGATGTGATCGTTTTCCAACGACCTAACATCATTTGTCACAACAATCCGATGCAAAGATATCTTCTCTTTACGCATTTTGATCATTGAAATAATTTGAATTATTTTTGATCAAAGTGGCCCGGTTAAACTCCCCGGCCCGGTTTAAGACCCCAACTATTGGTGGATGTCAAACTTTTGCAATCGGCCTGCCATTTTTTATGGCTTTAACTGCGTGCTCCAAAGATTTTTTGCTGATTCCACCGTATTTAACCCCGTTGACCATCCTGACAACATTGTCATTAACAATGTGTGCAATCCTTTCCTATCTTGAACAATATTTTCTGTAATAAAATGTGGACATTGCTTCCTTCAGCCGCTTCTGCACCACTTCAGCTTTACTTTTCACTAGTAATTTCATATATATAATATATGGGCAATGATCATTAATATATTTTTTTTAAAAAATTCTCATTAATAAATTTTAAAAATTAATATTTAAGTTTTTGAATGAATAAGAAATATTTACAAACCTTTGTGAAGTCCAATTTCTCATGAAAGCTCGATGGAAGGGATTGAACACCCTTATAACTCCCCACATGCTAAACTGGGTTTGTTTCAAAATAGAATCTTAATTAATCTTGTGTTCAAATAACAAATTTTTCATGAAAACTTCTTTTTGTAAAATTTTTTTATGAAATAAAAATTTCAAATTTTTTCAAATTTTCAATTAACATGCACTTAACTTAACTATTATGTAAACTAATCTTTGATAATGTAGTTATTTCCATTTCTGTGGGGTTTGATAAACGGGAACAAAAATTAATGAAAAAATGAAATTTATATAATTTTTGAAAATTGTACAAAAGAAAGTTTACAAATACAAAAGAATCCATATGGTACAAAATTCTTGTTTATATGAGAATAACAACGATTTGTTCTAAACTTTTCTCTAATTTTATCATAATAAGTCTTCCAATTCCATACCAAAAAAATTCAGAAAAAAAAAAATATGAGAAACAGGTATAAATATTCAGAATGGAACTAAATTCATAAAGCAAAAAAAGTTCTTCCCAAATTAAAAATTAACAAAAAAATATAACCATCAAATCATATTTTTTATTATTATTTGAAAATAGATGTGTTGATGAAAAACAAAAATTACCAAAATTTTCTTTTTCGAATTCTTCAAACATAAAAATAATTTTAAAATATTCATTCTAAATTTTAAAATTATCAAAATACTTTTAACTTACATCAACTCTATCATAAAAACAAAAATGTACTAAAAACATTTTCATTTCTTCAATAAAAACAATTCTTTTGTTTGAAAATTTGTTTCAGAAAATTAATTAAAACAAGAAAGATAAAACATATTCAATCTGACTGTTTGAAAAGTATTTTTTAATTGTTTATTTATTTATATCTAGAATTTAAAACTTTAAATTTCTTGATCAATTTTCAAATGATTTTAATTACAATTTTTTGAAGAAATATGAATAATACAGTTTGTATTTTTAAAAAATTAATTTATTAAAAATTTAAAATAAGTTGTTATTTATATATGATTTTAGAATGTAATTCATTAATAATTAAAGATTATATGAAAATTTCCTAAATTGGTTTATGAATTTTGTTTGGAATAGATTAAATTTTGATAATAATTTGAAAGTATTTATGTTTATATTTATTTTGTGATAATTTCACAACTTGATTAAGAAAAAGTAAGTTGAAAGGTAAAATCATCGAAATTTTAGTGTAAATGATTTTAAATTAAAATAATACATTATCCCCTTCACTTCACCGCCAACTTCTCCTTTTAGCCTTGGTCACGAAGACCAGAGGGCAGGGGACATAGCCACTCGGAGCTTTCTCCTGCAGTCAGTGCAGGGATCCGGTGAGGCGAGTAAACTTGTCGGAGCAGAAAGAAAAACAGCTCTCGATTATGCGAGTCGTGGAAAAGAAAACTGCTTGTGCAGCGCTCCGCCTCCCGCTCTTCTGCTGTATTTGCATAGCAATCCTAATCATCACACACAACATATTTGAAATTAAATTCTTCTTTGTGAAAACAGTCATAATCTTGTAAAGGAGTAGGATCATGCTTGAAGCTATTTATTCTTTCTATGTTTCTCTAAACAGGTTCTTGGTGTTCATTAATGTCTTCGGGCGGTTGGTCTTTCTGTCTCTCCTTCTCTATCTCGCCCTTTTTTCTAGTCATCTCCCCCCACACTTCTGGCTCCTCCTCGCACCACTCCGCCTTTCGTCTCTCCATCCGCATTCGTATTATCTTGGAGCAAATCCTGTCTCACTGCGTTCTATCAATTCACAATAAAGCGAATCAACAAACGCAAGGAGCAGGTTTGCTCCTCAAAAATGAGTCTCGAAACCCCTTCTGTTTAATGTCACGTGATATAAAACCCCCTTTTTTGCACGATCAAGTGCGGCGGATGAGTTGAGAGCGTACGGGTGATGGTGCGGCACTCCTGCTCAAACCCTGCATCTCTTGGGATATCTTTGAGGCGACATCGGCCTGACTCTTGCCTCTTCATTGTTATCCCCAATCTGTCCAATACTTCTTCTACTACGTTTCTTCCGATCTTTTCCCCTCCTCTTCAGCGGAGTTGGATCCTTCTCTCCCGTAAGCTCACAGATGCTGTTGGGGATTATAAAGGGTGTCTTCTGGAGACACGGTTGTCGGGATGCTGAGTTTCGTGACTTAGCCGTTTCACTTTTCTTTCCTTCTTCACTCAGCAGTTTCTTTCTTCCTTTTGATCGCCTTCTCGTGGGTTTCTTCCCTTCTTCCAATTTCGCTTTGGGTAATTCCTCTATGCGATCCTTCATATCTGCATCTGCTATCTTCAGGTTCCCTTCCTTCGAATCTCCACTCTTATCTGGCTTGTAATCTTCTCCCCTCTGGGATGCTGCTCCACCGATTGTCTCCAGGATCCATTTCGTGTCTTGCACCGGTAACACGGTATAGTATTCCTGGGCCACTCTCGAACCCGGTGCCCATCTTGCATGAGCATTGATTGCTTTCCAATCTGCATCTTGTTGTATTGCAAAGTGTGTAATCACTGCGTGTCTTAGAGAGAACGCGGTGAAAGTTTCGGGTATTCCGTTCTCTCTCAGAATAGCCATCAGTTCTTCCTTAATTTTCTGTAGGTTAGCAGGTCTACTCCCTTCTGTGTCGAACCACACATGTTCGCACTTAAAGGTCGTCTTCACATAGTCCATCCAACGTTGAGGCCCTTCCGCTGCATCGATACGTGGATCGGGGTGTTACTTTATTACAACTTTGATAACCTCACCTACCGACGTCTTGGTTCGTACTTGTGTCTGGACAAAGTTATCTTTAAGTGTCGTTGTCACACTTCTCATTCTTTCCAGCTCTGCTGGCCTTAACGCTCCAAAAATCATGGTGAGGATGAGGACTCTCCTCTGGAGTGTCCGAATATCTTTTGGGTTGTAGGTGCTTTCAGCCCATTTCGTAATGATTTTCAAGTCCCACATCGTCTTGTACTGTTTGCCCCTTCTCTGCTTATCTCCCACACAAGTTTTTAGAAATATTTCTATGTCTTTCACATTCATCTTAGTCTCTCTGAATAGATTGATAGAATCCAGTTCTTTCTGAACTGTCTGATAAATCACTCCATTTGAGAAGTTTGTATTCGAAAGTGTTTCAGTGAACTCTGCCATAATCCACTATGCATCTTTGGTTGTGAGGGGGTCCGTATCATCCATGCTCTCCCTATCAAGGAATTGTTTTGTTTTCGAAACGCACTCCACGTGTCTCTTTCACTCTTCTGGTTTTTCAGTATTGCTGCTGCTATATCAATTGCTCCAACGTATTCTCCGCATGTTAAGAAGAGGTCCCTTCCTTGGATATTTTCCTCTCCAGAATAATGCTTATTACCTCTCCTGTGTGTAATTTCCAGCCTTCACTTCTCATCTTCGCCCCCGGTATCATGCACTCCTGATAGGTCCCCAGGATCTTTGTCAAATGCCCAGGCTGCAGTTGCAGGGTCCAGGTCTGCCTCCGCCAGGTTGGAAGAATCAGAATCGTAAGTTCCCTCTGAGCTTCGTTCATCTTCGCCTTCAGCACACATCCAATGTTACTCAGGAACGCGTGGACTAGTACTGTCTCGTATTCTTGCATTTCTTTCTCTCTCTTCCTTCTCATGCAAGATAGTCTCCAAACTCTTCCGCAGAGCACCTGCGCAATCTGTTCTGAAATTGAATCAAGTGTTCTCGGTGCGATTGTTTGCAATATCTCTGCAACTTTCTCCCACCTCTCAATGCGTAGTCAGGTTTTCTCGACATCCGGCTGAGTGCATCTGCTTCCGTGTTCTGCTCTCCCGGGAGATGTTCCGTCTGTATAGTCATGTCCAGGCTGTTCAATTTCTTCTCTAATGCTCTCAGTGTTGGAATGAGCGATGGAACTCCCCTCCTCTTCTGTATTGTCCATCTCATGGACATGTTGTCTGTCCTCAGACGAATATGGTCTATCTTTTTTTGTTGCAGCCATGCTCCTTTCCTTTCTTAAGTCCTCAACACTGCTATGGACTCATTCTCGTTGATCGCTGAAGCACTCTCCTGGAGAGTCCAACTCCCGTGGACATATATCTTCTCCTCTTTGTTCTCCCTCGGTATTGTTAGCACTGCACCCCATCCCAGCTCCGAAGCGTCCGTCGTCAGTACTGCTGGTCTGTTCCTTTTCTTCAGACTCCTTGGTCTATTCTCTTGCAGGGTCTTTCTCCTATGTGTTAAATCTCCCAGAATCATTGGGTTGGCTATTACCGTTCCCTTCCAGCCCCTGAGAGCTAATGCTAACCTCAGTATGTATTGCATACGCATCATCTTCAAACTCGCTGGTGTGTGTTGTAACCTCACAAAATTCAACCTCCCGAGGAGTGCTGCTAAGTCCCTAGTCATTTGTCTCTTTCTTTGCTTTGCATGTGTTATCCAGGTTCGCATATCCTCCAGGAGCAGCACTCTCTTCCTTTCTTGGAGCGTCACTTCCATCTTCTCAGAGTTCCACAGCCATCCCAGAAACTCCACGTTCCTTGTCAATTCCAACTTCAGTTTTTCCTCCGACAGAATCCAGCCCAGATTCCTCAGGAACTGGGCTATCTCCTGTGAGATCAATCTCAAAACTTCCCTGTCTGGGTGCATGAGGAGAATGTCGTCCAGGTGAATCACTAGCTTCACTTTCCACTCTTCTCTGATATTTGACTCCGCCCGTCTCATTATCTTCGTGAATACTCTGGGCACATCCTTTGCCCCAAAGGGCATCCCCACGTTAGCATAGCATTGATTCTGAAAGCTGAAGCACAGATAGGGACTAAAGTGCTCGTCCACTTTGACATGCTTATACGCTCTCGATATGTCAAGAGTGGTCATCCAAAAGTTTTCCTCCAGGAGTTCCACTACTGTCTCCAAGGAATCCATCTTGAAATGCTTCTCCTGCACTTCCTCGTTTAGCGCCCTGCAATCCAGGATCTTTCTCCACTTTCCGTTCTTCTTTATCACCATGAATGTCGGATTGAACCACTTCACCTCCGACTCCTGAATGGGTTTCACCACTCCTTCCTTCAATTCCTCCTCCAAGAGGAATAAATAATTGTTCGTCATCTCCATCGTCAATCGAAACTCTCGTCTGTGTTTTCTCTTCTCGAGTGAGATTGGAGACTGGGGACTTTTTCATCGAGCTCATTTACCACGGCTCACTTGTTTGACTCCCCTAATCTTCTTCCACTTGCTCAGCCTGTTCACTTGCCTCCCAGGCAGTGGCTCTTTCGGTGGTCCAATCACTTTATTCTCCTTCACTCCTGGCTTCTTGTGGCCAACCTGCATCTATGTGTATTCTTCTCCTTCGAGAATATCTTCAATAACTATCTTCGAGCTCACATCCAGATCACTCCCAATTGGGGGCTCTGTAACCGTACCAAAAGCTCTCAAGACTCTCTTCTCATCCTCCTTCTCGGATTTCTCCTAATTCTTCTGTCTTGTCCTTCGGTGAAATGCGGAGTCTCCTTCTGTGCTCTCTCTCCATGATCCTTTCTCGTGGTCTCTTGAGATTCATTGATTTATACTCTTCTCTCGATCGAATGGGCTCAGTGCATCTTCGCTGTTTTCGCGGAGAAGCGATGCTCTCTCCTCTTTCTTTGTCTAGCAGCAAAGCACGGCTCTCTCTTCTTCTAGGTACATTGGCTTGTTCCAATAGTTGTTCCTGTTGCTGATCCTCCCTGTATCCTCGGGGGAGCTGGGGTGAGGTGAACAGTGATCGAGGCCACTCTCCCAGCTGGTGCAGGGGCATGCTGTGGTAGTACATGTGTTGACATCCTTCTTTCTTTGAAATTTGAGAAGCTCCCATCGAAGCCACGTTTTTGGAGCTGTCTGTTGGCGAAGCCCTGAGCATTCCTTTCTGTACCACATCTTCTTGAGCAACCACACCTGGCTGAGACAAGGCCGAAGGCTGTGGGAGAAGCGGGGGATGCACTGTTCCTTGTCGCTTCTCCCACTGCTTGATAAAAGCTAGTGCTATCCACTGGTCTCCTAAAACTCTCTGTGATGTCCTTGGACATTCCTCATTCTAGAAAACCTTTCACACTCCGCCAGCTTGACTGGGGTTTAACTTTCAGAAGGTTTATTCTGCTGATGTGGTCGGCAATAAGCGCCTAGGCGCAAAAAAGTCCTCTCAGTCTTTCTTTCTCTTCTTCCATGAGGTGTGCCTTCCATAGTTCCTTCACTGTCAGTAACGCAATTGCTTTTGCTGCTTCAAAGCCCGATTCCATAGCAGGCTGGAGGAGTTTGATTGCTCGGCTTGCTTCTGGTGATTCTCCTCTCCCCTTCGCTGTTATGGCTGTCCTGGCCAGAGCGTTCAAGCTCGTGTCTGTGTGTCCTGTGAAGAACTCCTTCTCACTCTCTGGGATAAATGAATTCAATATGTCATCACTTATTCTTATCGAGCCAGCTTTGCAAAATTCAATAAACTTCCTCAACTCGCTCGCTTGTCTCCGGGGTGTCAACCACTCCCTGTGAAAAATACTGGAAAAATCTTGTTTTCTTTCCATTTCTTCCTGAACTTCTTGCTCTTCCGAATCCCAGTCGCTATCCTTTTCGTCCTCCAGTTTCTTCGTTCGAATATATGTTCGACGTAATCTTTCTCGCTTTCCTTGTTTCCCTCTCGTGATCACTTCAATAAAATTTGCAACAAACTCGAACTCGCTCGATCTCGATCTGCTTATTCTTCTTAGTCGTTCTTTCTTCTAATTCTTCAATGGCAACATTCCCATAGCTCCGGACTGCATTGGCCATGTTGGCTTCTGGTAATTTCTTCGATCATGTTTTCAACTATTGAAATTCTGTGCGAAAAATCAAATCCTCTGTCCTTGGATTCGCTATTTGGTATTCTAACAGGTTCTTGTTCCATTTTAACTGAGAACAATCGTCTGAAAAACAAGTTTGAATATTTACAAAGCATGATCTTAAACCACTCACAAAATGAATTCAAAACTTTTAATCGAAAAGTGAACCTGCTCCTAGTGTTCACGGATTGACTTCATTAATAATTTCGACTGCGATTAATAGTTATTGTGTTGGAACAAATAATAAATCAATAAATATCACTGTTTCAAAAATCAAAAAGAAGCTGAGAAATGTTTTAATTGCTGTTTCATTATTTTTAAAATAGACCTTTAACAAATTTTTGCTTCTGTTCAATTTGTTTAATTTATGTTCTCGCATGAGAATTAATCGAAAGGAACCTATTGAATACAAGAAAAAAATATTTAATGGTTTCATTTATCTTTTTATCAATTTCATAATTGCTTCTCAACAAAGAACAATAGACCAATAGAAAAAGAAAAACAACAATTCTACAAGTTTTCACAAAGTGAAAAATACAAAAATTGAAACATCTCATTGGTCGTTTATCAACAGAACTCCTGAAAAAGATCGCTTTTGTCATCAATGAAAGAAAAGACCAAAATTTTGAATCTTTAAAAATACACAAGTGGATATTGGAACATACATGAACAATTTTATATTTGGAATAACACACACTTAAAACATTTATTGATAAATGAAAGCAGTCTTTGTTTGTTGGCTAATTGCTTTTGTGTCGGATTATCTGTTCGACACTCCAGTTTCACTAGCGTGTTATCCGTGAACATTAAAAACTTATGAAACAGCTCGTTTAGAAAAAGTATCACTAAAAATTTGAAAATAATTTTGACAAACGAGGCTGGAAAAACAAAGTGGATGAAACAGATGAAGCTGTGTTTCCAATTAGAAAATTAAACAGAGAAAGTGTAAAATGTCTAAACAGGATTCACTAAGAAACAGGAAGGACGAAGATCAAAGAAATATCATCCAAAACAATTCATGTTCTGATATTGAAAAAAATTTGAAAAGTTTTAAAATTTTTTCATGGGAATATTTTGGATATTTTTTTTAAAATCATAACTTTTTCTGAGTGTTCATTTTTAAAAGGTTGTTTGTCACTGGGAAGAGATTTTGTCTGCAATTTGTGTATTTTTCACAATTGTTTAATAAATAAAATTTTTTGTTCTAATAAAGATGTCGATTTTTTTTAATAAACCTTTTAACTTTTCAGTAATCTTTTGTTGATATTCAAAAGAAAATTTTCAACAAAAAATTTGTGACAGAAAAAATATGATTTCAAAAATAATCACACTAATATTCAAAACTACACAAAAATTGAAATTGACAGATGGAATGTATATTACGTTCTAAACTCTATCGGATATATAAAAGAAAATACTGACTTTTGAGCTTATTTTGCAAAGGGAAATTAATCTTTGTTGGACTGATAACAAAAGAAAGCTTTTTCACATCTCGAAAATAAACTGTTTTGCATATATTAGAACAAGTGTCAATGAAATCATTTCACAAAGTTTTGTAACAAAACATAAATCTCTCAGAAATGAATCCAAAATACACGTTATTTTTGATCATTGAAAGTTTCACTATCATGAATAATGTTTAATGAAAATGCTTTAAGTTCCATCAAATCCCCATAATCATAAAATTGTCAACAACACATATTAAGCATTGTGGATTCAGTAACAAAATCACACCATCAAAGAATCGAAAGTTTGAAGAGTCTTCTCAAAAAGAAGTTGCTTCAGAATGATGAGATACAGAAATATGGGTGATTCTATTTATAAAGTTGCAAATGCTAAATTTTCAAATAAATCGAAATTTCATCCTTTGCTTAAGTTTTCGTTGGCATACACCAAACTTCACAAATATGGAATCTATTTAAGGATTATGCTGTTTCTAACATTCTTGAGAAGATATGTGAGTGGAAACAGAAATGTGAGCAAAATATGAAAATTTTGATTTATTTGAAAATTTTACATTTGTGACTTTTCAAAAAGAATCACCCAAATGACTAAAATCAATCCAATAATTCATTTTTTTTTGTTTATAAATTTTAATTCAAATTAAAATTAAAAAAACAAATATTAAAAAAATATGAATAAATAAATCAAAAAAAAACCATTTTCAGAAATAAAAATAAACATCAATTTCTTTATTATTTAAAATTTTATTTGACTTGACCAGTTTGAGTTGAGTGTATTTATTATTTAATTTAAGAACAATGCGTGTTTTATAGATCTTTTCTTCCTTTTCTTTCAGACAATTGTTTAATATTTTCATGAAAAGCCTTTTTTATAACTTTCGATTTCATAAAACTTTTGGAGCAATATTTTCTGTAAAAATCACATTGAATATCAGTTATATAAAGAAAGAATGAATGAACATGTTCACAAATGTGATCATTTTGTTGAGATGTGTTAGGCTTTTTCTTATTGAAAATAAATTTTATCTAATTTATAATTTTTTCTGATGCTTTTTAAATTCTGGTTTTTTCTAAGTCAGTTTTAATTTAGAAATGTTTGTATTGAATATCCATATTCTTTTATTTCTATATTAAAGCTGCAATTAAAAAGGGCTATAAGGCTGTGTGAAGAGCATTGCAATATTTGATAATTCGCGATTCTTTTTTCTGTCAAAAGGATAATGTGTTTATTATAAGTTGTTTTCATTGAATTCTTAAATGAGGCTTTGACACATTGACCCAATTGCTAGACATGATATGACATATGAAATAATGGAAAACACAAAACAACAATATAAATTTTTTCCTGTTGTATTGTTAGAGTTTGCAAATCAGCTTCAAGATAATCCATAAAGACAAACAGTAAAAATCTTTTCAATTGATAATTATTCTTTCGTATGGAATGGATAAGATGACAACTCTTTCAAATACCATTTGAAAACAATCTTTTGTCATTGAGCAAGTTTCATCTTCTTTGAATCTCATCTGAGATTCACTGACTTTTAGAAGTAAAATTTGGATATTTTTGACTTTTTTTTTCAACACAATATGATTCCTCACACCATCCGCCTAATTAAGAAAGATCGAAAAAATTGATGGAGGTGAGACTGGTTAAGTAACAAACGGAACATATGTGGGTGATTTTTTTTGAAAAGTCACAAATGTTTAATTTTCAAATAAATCAAAAATTTCATATTTTGCTCAAATATCTGCTTTCACTCACGAATCTCCTCAAGAATGTTTGAAATGGTATTATCCAGAAATAGATTTTATATTAAAGAAGTTTGGTGCATGTTAACAAAAATATAAGCAAAATATGAAATTTTTGATTTATTTGAAAATTAAACAATTGTGACTTTTCAAAAAGAATCACCCATGTATCTTCAGTGCTTTCCAATTTGACTGACCTAACAACTAAAACAATTAAATAATCTTCATCAAGATTGAAAATGAGTTCAGTTGTTAATCTGAACTCATCATAAAATGTTTTCACTTTGTCAAACCATTGAGTCTGTCAATCTTTTGTTGAGTGTGCTTCCCTTGCAGTTGGAAGTTAATTAGGGTTAATGAAATTCAATTCTGATAAATTGAGGAAAAATAATTAAGTCTGTATTCTTGAAATGTAAATGTCATCCATCTATTTCCCTGATCTTTCAAAAAGAGAAAAATGAGTCAGACAAAAATCATAATAAATTTTAATTATCAAACAATAAAGAAAACACAACGAAATCATCTGTCTCATTTGTTTAGCGTAAAGATATGAATATTTTGAAACAACCCCCACCATTGATTCACAAAAAATAGATTTTTTTGTCTGTCCAATAAAGGAGGTCGTACAACAAAGCACATATATCTTCCTTTCTTTTATGAGGCAAGTGCTTTGTAAAAACTTATATTTTTTTTGTTTTTATTTATTTTTATTAATTTTTTATTTATTTATTTTTATTTATTTTTATTTATTTTTATTTATTTTTATTTTTTTTTTTATTTTTCATTCATTATTTATTTATTTTTTATTTATTTGTTTTCTTGTGAAGGACGAAACTTCAAGTGATTTATCAGGCATCCAGGCTGATAAATTTGTTTCATAATTTTTGATTTTTTGATCACCTTAAAAATCTTCTCAATTCAGTTTTGACTAATTCATATCAAATAAGACCGACTAAATGCAAATTGATTGAGTCAAATCAAAATTATGCATTCAATTCAAAAAATCTCATTTTCCAAAAGAACTTGATTGATTTGACTTCGTCAAATGGCATTAGATCGGTCAACATCCAATAAGATCGATCTAATGCCATTGAGACTCAGTCAAATTGGATGTGACTCAGTCACATCCGATCATTTTCATTCTGGTTGTGATGATCAGAAAATTTTCGTTATTTGTTTGTTTTGAAAATAGTTGGTTTTCATATAATTTCAATTCATTATGCTTTTATTTATTTGTTTTTCATGATATTTTGAAACAAAAAATAAAAGTTTTGAAAAATTATTGAAGTTCTAACATAACCGCAAATTTCATATTTGACATTATTTGATAATAATTGTTGATGATTTATTATAATGATTAGAGTAATTTTCATGTATCTATTCAATATTTAAAACTAGTTTCATTTGGATTTTTCATTTCATTAATATTTTCTAAAAAAAGAAAAAACACAAAAAAGAATCAATAAAATCACATTTTCTTTTTATTTTTTATTCAATATGCAAAAATATTGAAAAATGATTGAATAATCAACACATATCAGTTTAGAAAACACAAAAATGTTTTTTTTTATAAATATTGAAATTCTTCAAAAAAAATGAATATGAAAATGTTAATTGTTCAAAACATAAACAAAGTTGGCTCGATTTCAACAGTGAAAGTTAACAGCTGAGTCACAATTACGAAATTTAAGAGTTTCAAAAAACCCGAATCAAAATGAGAAAACAACAAAAATATAATAAAAAACTTAAAATTCATAATTTGACAAACAACATTTCAAAAAATCAACATCAACATGATTTCACAGGTCAAGATATGAACAAAACAAAAAAATGTTCGATCACAATTTGTGATCATAAAAAATCGCAATTTCGCCCTTGGTGAGATTGAATGAAATTCAATTAAAATTCGTAAAATTCGATAAACCAGACAAAAATTGATTTGACTGAGTTATATTTTCGCGACTCAGTCAAATCAATCAAGTTCAAGTTCTAATAGAACTTGATTGATTTGACTGCATCAAGTGGCATTAGATCGGTCAACATCCAATAAGATCGATCTAATGTCATTAAGATGCAGTCAAATTGGATGTGACTCAGTCACATCCGATGTTTTCAATTCTGGGTTTCATGATCACTAAAAAAAAAATATCTTTAAGGGTCATTTCACTTGCTTGTTTCTATTTTTTTTTCAAAATGTCACAATCAACTTTTTTGGACATTTTAGAGAGAGTGGAAAAGAGAAATGCTATCACTGCACCAGTGCACATCACTCCTTCACCTGCAAAAAAATCTCTCATCGAATCTGCTTGCAAATATATGAAAGTTGATAAAACTCATGCATTTTTCCGACTCACCGGATTTGCTCGTTTTGAATTTGATTTGCTGTATCAGTTTTAAAGTGAAGAAATCCCTCTTCGTCGGGGAAAAGAAAAAACAATTGAAAAATTTGAGGATCAACTCTTTCTTCTTTTGAATTTTTTGCATCTTGGATCAACATCCTTCACTCATTTTCTCGTTTCTTCTTTTTATGAAACACAAAATTCAACAATAAAATTACTTCACAGCATTGTTCAAAATATAAAAGTCAATCTGATCGATTTGTTCATCACATTTCGACCAGACAGATTAGATGATATGAGAGATGTGGGTGTTGTGGTTG
Source organism: Monocercomonoides exilis (assembly GCF_001643675.1). Classification (NCBI taxonomy): domain Eukaryota; phylum Preaxostyla; order Oxymonadida; family Polymastigidae; genus Monocercomonoides; species Monocercomonoides exilis. Next base: position 340,102 of record NW_027150585.1, on the reverse strand, counting down.
ACTGCACAGTTCTTCCAATCAACAGACCAGCTGGAAGCTTGCAGTTTGGAACAAAATTCTACAGCGGGAAACATCATATCTACTGCGTGAAGGCTGAAGTTGGTGTAAACCCGCGCACCGGAACGGCCAGCACTGTCAGTTCCATTCATACCGGCTCAACACATGACTTTTCAATTTTCAAGGAGCATTTCCCACAATTCAAGGCGCAGCTTGGTGGCTCAAAGGTGCTGGCGGACTCGGCATACATCGGGGCGAGGGCTGATTTGGATGCATATATTACGAAACCTGTCGGAACTCCTCAGCTGGCATCGCGGCGAGTCATTGTTGAGCGTTATTTTGGTCGTTTGAAGACTCTCTTCGCTGTCTTTCGCCACAATTGGCCATTTCAGGTGGAAAAGATTGCTGACTACTTCATTGTTACATGCGCACTGACAAACTTCCACATCCTTCACAACCCATTAACTGGACTTGACTGCGAAGCCAATCAGAGGTTCATCAACGAACTTTACCTAATTACAACAAGAAAAACAGAAGCAAGGAGACTTGTCAACGATAGATATCGGGCTAAACTTAAGAATAGACTCAACCCAGAGGTCTCTCCAACTTCTAGAATAACAGTTCTGCTTGCAGAAGAAGCTGGCGTGAATTTTTATTTTTTACCCATATTATTCTTTATAACGTTTAATTTCTTCTTTTTCATATTTCAATAACCATAACTATCTTTTTCAGGTGATTCTGGTGACCAACAAACCCAAAATTGTGAAAAAGAAGAGAAAGAAGAAGAATAAGAAGAAAAGAAAAAGAAAAAGAAAATTTTTATTGAAGAAAAAGAAAAAAGAAATGAAATTATTATGTTGAATAGTGAAAATGATGAAATAGAAGATGAAAGAAATAATGTTGTTGGAACATGGTTCATTCCGAACCAATGGAAAAGTCTTCGCCTTCTTCAACAATCTTCTTCTTCAACTTTTCCTTCTTCTTCATGTTCAACATCTGATGAAAAAAAAAAAAAGAGTTAGTGAATCGCCTTTACAATCTCTTTTAGCAAATAAAAAATGAGTTTTTTCTTATTTTTTTATATAAGCATTCACCTTCATCACATTTTTTGATAATCACAATACACTATTGATGTTTTAGATAATATTTGTTTTTGTTATTATTAAACATACTTTAAAATATAAAAAATTTTGATTGAAAATTGTTTTAAACTCTTTGAAACTTAAAATAAAAAATGAAAAAATGAAATGAATGAAAATGAACATTTAAACAAACACGAATATGCAAATATTTAAAAATATATTCAAATAAGCTATTACTGTTGTTTTTTTTGTGAAAAAGTTGGTAATCCTTACAAAAAATACGTAAAAACTTGTTATAAATGCATAGTATTAAAAATAGATAAAAGTGAAAAAACTGATCAAAAATGGCTTTTATAATATCTAATAAACACACAAACCAAATTCTGAAACACAACTAAAAACATTGGTAAAGAAATTAACAAAACAAAAAAAGTTTAGATCACAACACTCAAAACAAATTTAACTGATAATTCCGAAGCTGAAAACATGTGAGATTGAGGGAAATTCGATTAAAAATAGATAAATTCGATAAACCAGACAAAAATTGATTTGACTGAGTTATATTTTCGCGACTCAGTCAAATCAATCAAGTTCAAGTTCTAATATGGGCTAGTGGCTCAATTGGATAGAGCACCTGACTACGGATCAGGAGGTTGCAGGTTCAAGTCCTGCCTAGCTCGTTTTTTTTTGAAAAAATAATTAACATTACAAATGTTTAATTAAAAATTTAAACTTTTATACATGTCAATAATTAAATTTTTGTATGCTAATTGATAATAATTGTTATAAATTACCCCAACGTGATGTACAGATATCGCATAAAATACCTGACATCGCACAAAATACCGGACAAGATCGATTTCACAATAACCACAAGAGGAATAATTCTGATAATTTTCCTCAAAATATATTTCATTAATACAAACTCATTTGATATACAATACTTTCAAAGCAGCTTCATTTGTGCTCAGAGAAAATTATTTTCAATATCTCGGAGTAACTCAAAATCCAATTTCTCCGATATTTCGATATATATTTTTTCTGAGCTCAAGCGAAGCTGTCCTGAAAGTTTTGCATATCATATGAGTTTGTATTAATGAAATATATTTTGAGGAAAATTATCAGAATTATTCCTCTTGTGGTTATTGTGAAATCGATCTTGTCCGGTATTTTGTGCGATGTCCGGTATTTTATGCGATATCTGTACATCACGTTGGGGTAATTTATAACAATTATTATCAATTAGCATACAAAAATTTAATTATTGACATGTATAAAAGTTTAAATTTTTAATTAAACATTTGTAATGTTAATTATTTTTTCAAAAAAAAACGAGCTAGGCAGGACTTGAACCTGCAACCTCCTGATCCGTAGTCAGGTGCTCTATCCAATTGAGCCACTAGCCCATATTAGAACTTGAACTTGATTGATTTGACTGAGTCGCGAAAATATAACTCAGTCAAATCAATTTTTGTCTGGTTTATCGAATTTATCTATTTTTAATCGAATTTCCCTCAATCTCACATGTTTTCAGCTTCGGAATTATCAGTTAAATTTGTTTTGAGTGTTGTGATCTAAACTTTTTTTGTTTTGTTAATTTCTTTACCAATGTTTTTAGTTGTGTTTCAGAATTTGGTTTGTGTGTTTATTAGATATTATAAAAGCCATTTTTGATCAGTTTTTCACTTTTATCTATTTTTAATACTATGCATTTATAACAAGTTTTTACGTATTTTTGTAAGGATTACCAACTTTTCACAAAAAAACAACAGTAATAGCTTATTTGAATATATTTTTAAATATTTGCATATTCGTGTTTGTTTAAATGTTCATTTTCATTCATTTCATTTTTTCATTTTTATTTTAAGTTTCAAAGAGTTTAAAACAATTTTCAATCAAAATTTTTTATATTTTAAAGTATGTTTAATAATAACAAAAACAAATATTATCTAAAACATCAATAGTGTATTGTGATTATCAAAAAATGTGATGAAGGTGAATGCTTATATAAAAAAATAAGAAAAAACTCATTTTTTATTTGCTAAAAGAGATTGTAAAGGCGATTCACTAACTCTTTTTTTTTTTTCATCAGATGTTGAACATGAAGAAGAAGGAAAAGTTGAAGAAGAAGATTGTTGAAGAAGGCGAAGACTTTTCCATTGGTTCGGAATGAACCATGTTCCAACAACATTATTTCTTTCATCTTCTATTTCATCATTTTCACTATTCAACATAATAATTTCATTTCTTTTTTCTTTTTCTTCAATAAAAATTTTCTTTTTCTTTTCCTTTTCTTCTTTTTCTTCTTTTTCTTCCTCTTTCTCTTCTTTTTCACAATTTTGGGTTTGTTGGTCACCAGAATCACCTGAAAAAGATAGTTATGGTTATTGAAATATGAAAAAGAAGAAATTAAACGTTATAAAGAATAATATGGGTAAAAAATAAAAATTCACGCCAGCTTCTTCTGCAAGCAGAACTGTTATTCTAGAAGTTGGAGAGACCTCTGGGTTGAGTCTATTCTTAAGTTTAGCCCGATATCTATCGTTGACAAGTCTCCTTGCTTCTGTTTTTCTTGTTGTAATTAGGTAAAGTTCGTTGATGAACCTCTGATTGGCTTCGCAGTCAAGTCCAGTTAATGGGTTGTGAAGGATGTGGAAGTTTGTCAGTGCGCATGTAACAATGAAGTAGTCAGCAATCTTTCCACCTGAAATGGCCAATTGTGGCGAAAGACAGCGAAGAGAGTCTTCAAACGACCAAAATAACGCTCAACAATGACTCGCCGCGATGCCAGCTGAGGAGTTCCGACAGGTTTCGTAATATATGCATCCAAATCAGCCCTCGCCCCGATGTATGCCGAGTCCGCCAGCACCTTTGAGCCACCAAGCTGCGCCTTGAATTGTGGGAAATGCTCCTTGAAAATTGAAAAGTCATGTGTTGAGCCGGTATGAATGGAACTGACAGTGCTGGCCGTTCCGGTGCGCGGGTTTACACCAACTTCAGCCTTCACGCAGTAGATATGATGTTTCCCGCTGTAGAATTTTGTTCCAAACTGCAAGCTTCCAGCTGGTCTGTTGATTGGAAGAACTGTGCAGTCAACCACAACACCCACATCTCTCATATCATCTAATCTGTCTGGTCGAAATGTGATGAACAAATCGATCAGATTGACTTTTATATTTTGAACAATGCTGTGAAGTAATTTTATTGTTGAATTTTGTGTTTCATAAAAAGAAGAAACGAGAAAATGAGTGAAGGATGTTGATCCAAGATGCAAAAAATTCAAAAGAAGAAAGAGTTGATCCTCAAATTTTTCAATTGTTTTTTCTTTCCCCGACGAAGAGGGATTTCTTCACTTTAAAACTGATACAGCAAATCAAATTCAAAACGAGCAAATCCGGTGAGTCGGAAAAATGCATGAGTTTTATCAACTTTCATATATTTGCAAGCAGATTCGATGAGAGATTTTTTTGCAGGTGAAGGAGTGATGTGCACTGGTGCAGTGATAGCATTTCTCTTTTCCACTCTCTCTAAAATGTCCAAAAAGTTGATTGTGACATTTTGAAAAAAATAGAAACAAGCAAGTGAAATGACCCTTAAAGATATTTTTTTTTAGTGATCATGAAACCCAGAATTGAAAACATCGGATGTGACTGAGTCACATCCAATTTGACTGCATCTTAATGACATTAGATCGATCTTATTGGATGTTGACCGATCTAATGCCACTTGATGCAGTTAAATCAATCAAGTTCTATTAGAACTTGATTGATTTGACTGAGTCGCGAAAATATAACTCAGTCAAATCAATTTTTGTCTGGTTTATCGAATTTTACGAATTTTAATTGAATTTCATTCAATCTCACCAAGGGCGAAATTGCGATTTTTATGATCACAAATTGTGATCGAACATTTTTGTTTTGTTCATATCTTGACCTGTGAAATCATGTTGATGTTGATTTTTGAAATGTTGTTTGTCAAATTATGAATTTTAAGTTTTTTATTATATTTTTGTTGTTTTCTCATTTTGATTCGGGTTTTTGAAACTCTTAAATTTCGTAATTGTGACTCAGCTGTTAACTTTCACTGTTGAAATCGAGCCAACTTTGTTTATGTTTTGAACAATTAACATTTTCATATTCATTTTTTTGAAGAATTTCAATATTTATAAAAAAAAACATTTTTGTGTTTTCTAAACTGATATGTGTTGATTATTCAATCATTTTTCAATATTTTTGCATATTGAATAAAAAATAAAAAGAAAATGTGATTTTATTGATTCTTTTTGTGTTTTTTCTTTTTTAGAAAATATTAATGAAATGAAAAATCCAAATGAAACTAGTTTTAAATATTGAATAGATACATGAAAATTACTCTAATCATTATAATAAATCATCAACAATTATTATCAAATAATGTCAAATATGAAATTTGCGGTTATGTTAGAACTTCAATAATTTTCAAAACTTTTATTTTTTGTTTCAAAATATCATGAAAAACAAATAAATAAAAGCATAATGAATTGAAATTATATGAAAACCAACTATTTTCAAAACAAACAAATAACGAAAATTTTCTGATCATCACAACCAGAATGAAAATGATCGGATGTGACTGAGTCACATCCAATTTGACTGAGTCTCAATGGCATTAGATCGATCTTATTGGATGTTGACCGATCTAATGCCATTTGACGAAGTCAAATCAATCAAGTTCTTTTGGAAAATGAGATTTTTTGAATTGAATGCATAATTTTGATTTGACTCAATCAATTTGCATTTAGTCGGTCTTATTTGATATGAATTAGTCAAAACTGAATTGAGAAGATTTTTAAGGTGATCAAAAAATCAAAAATTATGAAACAAATTTATCAGCCTGGATGCCTGATAAATCACTTGAAGTTTCGTCCTTCACAAGAAAACAAATAAATAAAAAATAAATAAATAATGAATGAAAAATAAAAAAAAAAATAAAAATAAATAAAAATAAATAAAAAATTAATAAAAATAAATAAATAAAAAATTAATAAAAATAAATAAAAAACAAATAAATAAATAAAAATAAATAAATAAATTTATTATTAATAAGAATGATGTGTCAAAATTTTTTTGAAAAGTTACTTTTGTTTAGTTATAAAAAAAAATGAAAATCTCCTATTTCGATCAAATTTCTGTTCACACTTACGAAACTTTCCTAGAATGGAAATAATAACATTGTTAAGGTTCTGTTACCAATCTTATGAAGTTTCGTGAGTGGAAACAGAAATTTGATCGAAATATAAAATTTTCGATTTATTTGAAAATACAACAAAAGAAAGTTTTCAAAAAAATTTGGACATATCAAGTTTTTAATACTCACTTCCATAGATTAAAGTTGGACTCTGAAACAAGGAAATTTTTAACTATGTGTGTCTGTCACAAAAAAAAACCTGTGAATATAGTTTTTTTTTTGTATTATATTTCATTTTATTTTATATGATTCACGTTGAACTTTTTTTCTCCAAAAATTTAAGCCTTGCATCTGAAATTCATTTTGACTTATTATTTATTTGAAATAATTTTTGCATGGCCGGGATATTAAGTTTGAATATTAAAAGAACACATTTCTGAGACTTCAATCAAAAAACGAAAAAATAAAAGTATCTTTGATTTGAGAACAACCATTAAAGCTTTGGAAGATGAAACGAATGCACAAAAAAGAAACAATCAAGCAATTTACAAAAATGATTTAAAAACACAAAAACAATTTTTTGAATTAGAAAACATTCGAATTTTATTCATTCAATTTGGAAAATACAAATCAAACAAAAATAAAGCATTGATATCTGTGTGCATTCCAAACATTTTATTTCAATCTTGTTGCATCCTTAAATAATTCATCTAGTTCACCTTCAAAAGACTGAAGCTTATAGCCTTCAAAGAAATTGAATTTGAACAACACAAAGTCACATGGAAGTTAATAAAATGCTGATTAATTGATGAAAAGCATGTCGCTTTTTCGACGAATAAGAAAAATGAAAAAGTTCTGGACAATCATAAGCAGCAGGTGAGGATATGGAAATAACAAATGGAATTGTTTGAATCGACAATTCACACCAGCTGAAAGCGAATGAAACCGATTAAAGATAAAAACAGAAAAGAGTGCCATGAACAGAAAATTGGACAAAGACAAAGTTGTTCTGTTGAAGTGCTTAACTCAAAGCAGAGTTGCTGTTCTGTTGCTCAACAGCTTAAAGCAGTATCAAATTCCCTTTTGCCACTCAGACAGCCAGCCGGGATGGAAGAGTATATAACAGATAAGGTGTAGGTGGTGTGTTCAAACAAGACTGGAAAGATCAAGACATACGAAGAAATTTTATATTAGAATGTTTCTTCGAGAAGAAGTGGATGTGTTTTTTTTTCATCCAGTCAGACCATCAAAAATAATTCATCTTCAGCCTCGAACCCTTCTCTGTCCAATTTCAAGGAAAGAATATCGAATAAAGCTATGATTCTGCCTGATCATTCAAGCTATTTTGCACAAATACAAATTACAATATGTTTCCGGTGAATAATTATAATGTTTTCGTTTTGCAGACTGAAGAGTCAATGTTCAATTCAAAGTTCAACTGGAGAGACTGAAGCGCGGCGAACATCAGGATGTTTTGCTATTCATATCAACGGAAAATATAAGACTCATGCTTAAAAACTTGATTCCGTTCGCTACACACTGTTTGTCTGATGCTTGGTTCAAGAAGGAATTAACATCTCAGAGTAAGATGTCTGTGATGTTGAGAGAATACACATCATTAAGAATAACAACAGTTTTTTATTCTGAAAGAAGCACACATATTTACACAGGAAAAGCAGTTGTCGATGTAGAAGAAGGAGAAAAAGCGTCGAATGAATGTTCATGTTTAGGATAATGGGTGTTCATGAATGCTTTATTCAATGAAGAGCAGAACGAACATTACGAGGGTTTGGTGAAGTGCAAAAAAGTAAAGTATTTTCATCAATTTGCAGTTCAACGATAAAACCAAAATTTGCAAATATTGAGACAAATTTTCCTTGCGAACATAATGAAAATCTGTTTAATGATAATTTATGAAGCGATTTTTGAAGAAACAAATGAATGAAACTGAGATATGCTTTTAAAATAATTCTATGATGAAGATGAAGTCACAAAGTTATTTCATTCATTGCTTTTCGTAATTCTAACGACTCAGCCACATTCCATTTATTATTCACTTTCAATTCTGAGATATTAAAAGTCCAAAATCTATCACTTTCAAAGCAATTCCTTTTTAAGAACTGAGTTGGTGATATCCTCCTTAACTTTGACTTGAAAAACACAAATAAACATCAGAAAGAACAGCCAATTCAACAGCTCAATCATGCGGCCCTTGTTCCTTCTCGCGTTTATCACAGGCAGCTGCTTTTGACCCTTCCAACATTGAGCTTTTCATCAGCTTCAAGGATTCTTTGAAAGAAGGATTATTTGCGGATCGAGATGAAGACTTTCGAAATCCCGAAAGAAAAGATTTGTGATGGATATGATCATGATGAAGACAAAGCGAAGAGTTAAACCGGTTCAATAAATAAAGACTGCACAAGAAGCAACTGAAAAACTGAGACAGAAATGAAAATTATTTTGATACGAAGCTATGCGATGGATAAGCTAACTGTCTCAAACTTAAGCAAAATTTCTTCTATCTCTTCTTCTTTTTTAACGTTCTTCCCTCTCACCACAGTCTCCATCTCCTTCCATCTTCACACTAAATATTTCCCTCTTCATTCCATCAACTTTTATTTCTTCTCAGTCAGGAAGTATATTGCGCAGAAACAGAGCGAACATCAGGAAGGAGAAGTTTGGCATTCTTGTTATCCCAACCAGATGAGATAAAAAAAGTTCATTTTAAACCAATGAAGAATCGCTGATTTCATTTATAAAAAATTTCATTTTTTCTGTTTGAGCTGGTTGAATAGACTGTTTTGGCTTCTCTTATACTGCCACAATGCTTCTCAATGTCTTTTCATTCGGACTTTTTTGAGTGATAGATAAAAATGTTCAGGTGAATTCGTTGCAATGATGGTCTTCCGGCCCATATGTTCGGTATATTCTGAAAAGAACTTTGAAAAGTTGTGAAATAAGAACAAGTGGAAGCTGTTGGAGAGGAGAAGAGGCGATATAGACAGAACCACTGGAGATGAATGGCTGGATATCAACGAGGAATAATAAGAATATAGAGAAAATAAAAATTATTGAAAGACAAATATATAATTATAAATAATTGAATCCAGACGAATAAAATCAAACACAACTCTCTAATTTTTTCATTTGAATTGTTTGTTTGTTTTTTTCAAAAAGCAGATCAAGTGGGTCATCTTCAACCTTGTTTTCTGTTTCAGTCTGAACTTTAGCTCTTGTCCATTTCGTTGCTCTTCTCACAAAAAGAAAGTGAGTTTTCACACAAAATAAAAGAAGAGGAGATCGTTTTTCCAGCAGCACCAGTTAAAAGGAGACGAGTGTTGTGAAGAATTGAGTGAAATATTTGGATTCTGGTATTTCAATGGGAATTGGGGAGTGATAATATTGTGGAAAAGAAGAAGGAGATGTGCCGTCTTCCTTCATGAAGAGGGCGGTGGAGGGTGTCAACACAGAAAAGGGGAAGATGGCTTCATCAGCTGTGAACGGGATGGGAGAAGACAAAGCAGTTTTTGAAGGGTTTGTCGATTTCTCTGCGTTTGGGTCGTATCCTTTGAGTGACAGCCATGGAATGTCTGAACTTGTCAAAAGCAGTTTTGTAGAAGAAGAAGTCGATGCATTCAAACTCTCCTTTTTCGGCTCGATTATCTTCGGAGGAGGAGTTTGAATGCCACTTTTGGAGGCGCCGTGGGTGGGATCGAAGATGAATTGGTGGGGAATACCTGAGAAGTTAAGAGGAGATTATTCAGAAAGATTGATAGAAAATAAATAGAAGGAAAATAAGTAGAATACAATAATAGAATGAAATGAACAATAATAATAATACGATTAAATAGCTTTCACACCATCAAAATAATATCCAAGAATTGGCTTTGTATTCAACGTTAGTTTGGCTTCTTTCTTCTTCCAATTCCATTGCTTTTGAGCAGATGAAGCTTTAACTTCATGTTTTTCATCGTTTTCTTTTTCTTCTTCACTTTCACATCCATCTTTTCTTTTCTCTCATCTTCACTTCAGAACCAGATGCTGATTCAAACGATGGTGAAAAAGATGAATAAGAAGTTGGATCATAATCAAATGGCGGATTGAGAAGAGGGCATTTCAATAAAATCAATGATTGCGATTGTTTCATTCTCTTGTCTGTTGAAGCAACTGTAATAATGTGCTGCTTGAAAATGATGATGAAGAGGAAGAGAATGAGAAGAAGAAAGACTGCACATAGAAAATAACCAATAATATTCTATTTTTTTTTCTTCAGTTTTCAGTACCATTTCAACTTTCTTTTTTGATCCTTTGCTGCTTTTTTCTTTTTCTTTTATTTCCTGTTTGACAATTGAACACTGTGTATCTCCGTGGCATCGCTTCTACTTTCAGTTTCCGCTCGGATGAGTAATTATTCCCTTTGCAGTTGCCATAGCTATGTTTTGGTTATCACAAATAATAACCATTCTTCATCGTTATCAGAAACAATTTCATTTCGTAACTTTTTCTGTTAATCGTATTTTTATATTATTCCAAAGATCTTTGTCACACATTTCTTATGTCTTCCTTTGCTGTTCCCAAACATATCGTGTTTGTTCACAAAATTAAAAACACGTTATTAATGTGGAACAGAAAAAAAACTTTATTCAAATATATATATTCTTAACAGTGACTCATTTGAAAAGATGAAATGTTTGACAAAAAAAGTTTTGGACTGATTAATTATTTATATCAAACATGCAAAATTTGCCTTTTCTATTAATTCAAAAAGACTTTAATTAAAAATCATAAACTGTTTTCATTATTAAATAGAAATGGAAATAATTTCTGTTTAGAAACAAAAGTCAAAAGAAATAGACACATACGACAGATCGATTTTTTCGACCGACTGATCTCGATAAAGATCTGTCAATAACCCATTGAAATTTTAAAAAAGCAATAAATTAAATATTTGTTTGCTCTGATCAAGTGAAATTTCATTTAATAAAAAATTAAAAAATATTATTCAATGCAAACAAAGAAGCAATTTTTTTCATTGAATGTTTTTTCGTGAATCAAAAAATCAAATACAAGCTGACAGTAATGTCAGTCAACTTGTCGAGCTAATTAAAAAATGTCAGTCTGCGCTGAGGCCTTGATTAAAGCATGTAAATATTTGTTTTTTCTTGATAAGGAAACCATAATTATATATTCATTGCTATTTCGAACTCTTCCATTTTTTCTCATTCTCGTCAAAGGCATTCCATAACGTCTATGTTCTTTGCATTCTTTTAATAAAGTGTTGCTTCAAGCTTGTTTTTCAAAAGACAACAAATCTGTTTTAGGAAATAAATAAATAATAAATTTTTGTTAATTGATGGAGTTGGATTTCACTTTCTGGCTCAAAAAGAAAAAAACAAAAAATAGAATTGCTTTTGTTTTCAGCATTATAAAATCACCTGTTAAAATTGGATTAATGAATGCATCCATTTCTTTTTGTTCAAATAATTATTAACATTTTTTCAACTTATTGTTTACATGATAAATCCTTTTTACGAATTTTCTATATTAAACAACACACCAACCAAAAAAATAAAAAAATTAATGGAGATTATTCACATGTTTTTTCTATTATTTCTCTTATTTTTTGAAATAGAAATTTTCTTTGTTTTTTCTAATTGTGTACAGATAAGCTGCCTTAAAAGCGGAGTCAACAATTAAAGATATATATATTTCATTAATAAAATTGAGTTTGCTAATATTTTAATTTGATCTTTTATTACAAGTTTTAAAACCTTTCCATATATTTTATTCAGTTGGAAAAAACTATGAAAGTTTGAAATATTATTCAATTTTTTTGGTGTACAAGAACATATTTTATTGCAAAACAAAAAAAGAAAAAGAAAAATAAGTTGGAATCCCAAATATGGCTATTCTTCACTTCAACATTACTATCCAAGGAGCTGTTGAATGCTGTGGTTAATCTGCAATCATTGACTTTGATGTTTCATTTAACAAAAATGTCGTCTTTGACTGGAACAGCGGTAAAAATATTAGGTTTTAATAATCAACGTTTCTTCTTTATCATTAATGAATTCTCATATTCCGTTTGCTTCATAATCTTCTTCTTCCTCTTCCATCACTTCCTTTTTGATTAACACTTCCTCTTCTTCTCATGATCATTCCCCGATAATTCCGTCTTTGTTTCCTTGTTATTATTGAAGTTTTTCTCCTCATCTCTGCACTCTCTTCCTTGTTCCATGATTAATGAAAATTATTTATTTGAATTTTCAAATGCTTCTCACATTTTCCTACTCCTTCTGATATTTCATTTTCAGTTTTTCTTAAAAGCTAACCTGCTGCTGAAGCCGCATCTCCAAGAATGCTCTTGCAATCTCTTGCAGAATGTTATCTACTGACGAAGCGTTATTCAATACATATTCTGTGGATTGCAGTGTGCAACTTTTTTTCTCCACTTCTGTCCCTTCATTTTCATTCCTCGGCCGAATTAGTCATGGCTTTTCTAAAACAAACGATGCCACTTCCTCTTCCATCTTTTCTTTGTTTTCGTTGAATCTTTCCACTTGTCTCTGTGTGCTGTTGGAGAGTTTCCTTTCTCTTCTTCAACATCACAAAACTGTTCTTCTTTTCTTTTATCTCCCACTTCACTCGCATATTCTCGATCCTATAACACAACTGACACAATTCCTTCAGGTTTAAGAACAACATCATTTTCCTCAATACATCAACCACAAACTCTTCCTCCACAATTTCCGACAAACGTGGAATCCTTCTTTGTTTTAATATTTTGTTCATTCACGTTTTTTGCTTAATGTTTTTGTTTTTCAACAAATAAACTGCATCCCTCATTTTGTTCAATATTTCAATCGACCTGTCATCCAAAAAAAAAACAAATACAAATTTCAAAATCACCGTATTCTTTTTCTCGTGTTACATTCACATCATTAATAAATGAACATATGAACTTGTCTCATTTGATCTAAAACACTTTCAAAAAAAAAAAAATAATTCGAGTGATTCTTTTGTGGATTTTTCAACATTATTGAAACGAAATTTTAATACTACTAAACTGATAAAGCCGATAAAAAATCAGAAATAGATTATTGTTCGAACAACAAACTGAGATGAAATTAATCATGATCATAATTGAAGCAATGAATTGAGAGAATCAAATGAAAGAGAATTTCGAAGATCACCGACAATTCGCTTTAATCTTGAAAAAAGTCGTTCTCTCGGAGATTCACCACAAGGAGCTGTTCCAATGCAATAACAAATGTTGGAAAAAATCGTTTCCATTCCATCCTGTGATGCAATTTAACTGTAATATGCAGGTGGACTCTCAAGGACACCAACTGAGGTTGTTGAAAGAATGTGTGTTATAAATTATGATGCATATTATTCTTTTGTTTCCTTGGTAAACTTCACTAATGAATTATTGAAAAATTAATTGAATGATTTTTTTTATTTTGAAATTCCAATTTGAATGAATTGAAATCTTTAATGAATCGACTGCTTCATTCTCCTTTTCCTTTGAAATTTCGTAAACGACTTGAAGTTTTTTATTTGTCACCGCAAAAATCACATCATCTTCGAATTCATGGAAGGCATGCATGTCGATATCTCCGATTTGATAATAATCCAATTCATCACTGAAAGTTTATTGAAAAGAAATCAGTGAAGATCTCGTTTTCACATAGCATAAAGCTTTCTTCATTTAGAATTTCTTCATATTCATCAAATTCTGATAGTTCCTCTGAAACAGAAAGTCCGAATCTTTTCAAATGAATATTTTTTTAGAATTCGAAGCTATTGATTGATCATTTCAAAAACAATTGATTACAATAAAAATTGAATACTAAAATTTTATCTCCTTTGTGAACAACGAACGATCATTAACGACAAATGTCTCAAATTATAAAATTCAATAATAGAATAAATAATATTTCCGCTAATAACACTTTGTGACAAACATGATCATAATTTGTCAAAATTTTGAAAAAGGATAATTTTGCACAAATGGAACTCATATTACATTAAATTCAAGTTTTTTTTAAAATGATTGAGAAATATTGTTGAATATAGTATGGGAAATGACACGTCGATTTGACACATCCGTGAATTTGTCACAAATTTGAAAAAAAGTTGTCACTTCAGACAATCTTTCTAAACGCCCATGATGTTTTGGTATATTCGGAACGATAAAATGATAAATGTGGAATCCTTAATCGATGTTCATTACAACGTGCCTTGAAAGCTAGAACTTGTGGAAGAGAAACTGGAAAATGCAGAAAACCAACATTGTTTAACAAACATAAAGATACTGACTTCGAAGAGCGCGGACTTGAAGATATAAGGAATGGAAAATATCCAACAAAAGCGGATATCACTCAAATGGTTTGTTTTTCGTTGTTTTTGCAACTATTTCATTGTCAATTGGAAATAAGGCAAATGAACATCTTTTAAAAAAACCTATAGAAGGAGAGAAAATAAAGATTGAATACAAACATTGGATAGATCGATTTTTGAAAAGGCATCCAAAAATCATGTTGCAGATTCCTTCATATTTGCCTATTGGAAGAATAGCTCAGTCATGGAAAAAGGTATTATTGCCTTTTTTTAAATTTTGAAAAATTGCACAATGATGAGATATTAATTTAACAACTTATTATTAATTTTGACGAAACTTCTTCTATTTTTTTTTATCAGCATAACGATTATTCAGCAACATCTTCCACAACAATTTCCTCATTTATCCTTGAAACTTCACCTCCAACATCTGCAACAATTGTCTTCAAGACAAACACAGACGGTTGTCGAAACCTAACACCCACCATAATGCCCTTCAAAAGAATCCCACAAGAAAATCTATTTTCAACAACGTCTCAAGAAGTTTTCATCCCATTAACAAATGGACACATAACTTCTGCTATGCTTTTGGATTTGTTTAAGAAATGATTCATCACAGAAATTGTGAAAAAAAGAAAAGCGAAAGGCATGGGGTTTGCGCACGCAGTTTTAATCATGAATGGAGGAGTGGGTCATTTCCAAGAAGAAATTAGAAATATTTGCAGAGACAATTTGATTGATCTAATTCAACTGCCTTCGCACACATCCCATCTTCTTCAGCCGAATGACCAATTTATCTTCGCTAATATGAAAAGAATTTTCTCCAAATCAATAAACTGCGGGAAAACAACAACAGCTTCTTCAAAAAGAGATGAATTTGTATCAGTTTTACGAAATGGATTGTCTGTTGAAAGCTACCCCGAGACAATTAAATTTTCATGGAAAGTGTGTGGCATGTGGCCTGTGGACAAAACAGAACTTCTCCAAAGATTATTAAAAAACCGTCCAGAATATGATGTGAAAGAAATAGAACCTCAGAAAGCACCAGAAGGAGCATCATACGGAGCAATCTACAGATCTTCTGATGATTTAACAGATTTTATTCCATAAATATGTTTTTTTACTGATATACTGGATTTAACACGTTATTTTTTCTTTTCTGTTGAAAGAAGATAATTTCTAACATGTTTCATATTATTTTTGTTCATTTAAAAACCAAAACACAGTTGAAATCTTTCTGGAATTGAGAAAAAATATTTATTTGTGTGAAAAACTATACCAAGACTTTTGATCAAAGCTGTTCGGGTTTGTTCCCCGTCTCCGGTTTCGACCCCGATTAATTAGCAGTGGAGGAAACACAACCCAATGATCAAAAATACATTTATGATTATTTAATAAAAATTAAAGTTCTTTTCTATGAAAAAAACATGTCCGATATATGAAAAATGCACTGTTCACAGTAAAAAAAACTGTATAAAATAATAAACACGATTAACTTTAACAGAAATTCAAATAACTGGATAATTAACAGAAATTGAGAAAATGTATTAATTTAAGCTTAAAGTTGATGACCGTCGTCAGATGAATAATAGACTGCTCCATATGAAGCACCTTCTGGCGCTCTTTCAGGATTTATTTGTGAGGCAGCCCATTGAGGAGGGGTATCAGGCAAACGATTCAAAACTTCATTTTTGTTTATTGAAAATAAACCACAAATCCTTTATAAAGCAATAATCGTTGATGTGCAACTTGCTGCTGATCGTCCATTTTAAAAAGTTTGAGCAAATGATTCTTTTCTCTCCGCAGCTGTGGTGGACTTCCCGGTTAACGTTGATTTGCTAAAATTCCATTTTAAACTCACAAACACAAATTGGAAGTTGGGAGGAAGAAAATGAGAGTTGTGAGAATGAAGTTCGAAAAATCCATTAATTTGTCTCTGCAACTTTTTTCATTTTGTAGCTTAAATGACCTGTAACTCCGTTTTTAACAAGTATGGCATGATCATATTGCTTTCCGACAGTGAACGGTTTTTTGTTTATTTATGGTAAAAAAATATTTTTTCAAACAATTCAGCAAATAATGATGATGTTAAATAGTCTGACGTGGTTGGGATAAAAACTTCAGTTGAGGTTGTTGCAAGAAGATATTCAAATGGAATTGTTTTGAAGGGCATGAAATTTTATGCAGGGCATCAACACTTATCAGTGCTAATCATTTAAATGATTGATGTGGATTTTGGGAGAGATGATTCTGGAGTGATTGATGAAGAAACAAAAGATAATGAAGATACCTATTCTACTAATAAAGATGAAAAAATTGTTGATGTTTCTTCAATATTGAACATCAATTGATGTATTCGTTTCACTTTGAAGAAATATTTTACGTTGAAAACGAAAAGCGGTATTTATACTGCTTTGAATATTAATGCATCCCTTCCAATGGGAAACGGTTTCGGCATTTGCAGGTTTTTTTTGTCCAAACAAAAAACCATCAACCCAATGCTTATCCTCAGTTTTGATTTCTTCTCCTTTGCTTCTTTTTTTGCTCAGCAATTCATTTGCCTGAAATACAAAATAAGTTAAAAAAATGATGAAAACACATATTTTCACTCCATTTGCATAATATTTCGTTTCGTGTGATAAATTCCGATCCTCATGTCCTCCAAAATCCTCTGTTCAAACTCATCTTCTTCTTCTTTTGTAAACAATGTTGGTCTCCCATTTTTTCTTTAATCTCTCCCTTCTTTTCTTGCTTTCAAGGCTCTCACAAAACATCCTCTCAAAATTAACCCGCTTTCCTCGATTTCACGACCGGAGTATTGTAAAATATCATAGGCATACAAGGCCTTGACAAATTCATCTCCAATTGAACGCATATCACTCGATGCTTTAATTCTGACAAGAGAAGGTTTTTTTTCCATTGTTTTGATCAAAAACATTAATCAAAGTTTTTGATCAAAAATGGATCGGGTTTCCTCCCCGACTAATGGAAGAACGAGAACATCATTCATTTTTTCGAATCACAAAAATTCGACTGAATCACATTGATAAAGTTAGAACTTTTTGAATTTTTTTTTGACTTTTTGAACTTTTCTTTAATTTTTTTGTTTCCAGTTGGGGATTTTTATTATTTTATGATATGATCTTTCTTATTTTGTTTACCAGATATTTCACTTGCACTTGGAAAATTTAAAACGTGTGACAACGTGAATGTTTATATACCACTTTTGAAACTTTCATATTTGCTTTTTTTAAAAAACCTTTGTGATTATTTATGTTATCACATTTTTTCATACAAATATTTCTGTTCAAAAATTAGTCATGAATATTTTCCAATGAACTTAGAAAAGAGAAAAGATTAATTGAAAACATTTCTCACATTGATTCGGTGCTAACATTTGTTTTTAAAAACAATTATCATTCTTTTTCTTTTTAGAATAAAATATTTTTTTCGAAAAATTGATAATCTTTGAAATTTTGTACAGCGAAAATAGTTATGATTTCAATAAATATTCCTTATATGTGTGATTTTTTTTTTTAAATGTCACAAATGTTAAATTTTCAAATTTAATCAAAATTTTCATGTTTTGCTCACATTTCTGTTTCCACTTTCATATCTCCTCAAGAATGTTAGAAATAGCATTATCAAGATATAGATTCCATTTAAGTGAAGTTTGATATTTGTGAACAAAATGCTTAGCAAAATATGAAATTTTTGATTTATTTGAAAATTAAACATTTGCAACTTTTCAAAAAGAATCGCCCCTATGTTCAATATTGATTCTTCTTTTGAATAAAACATTTAAACCAGATATACTGACTCTAAATTCAACAATAAACAATATAAATTTGAATGAACATGTTTATATTTATGAAATTGATAAATTCATCAATTGAAAATAAACATTTGTTGAAAAAAATATTCTTCTTAATGAATTTTTCAATTTTTGTTTGTTTATCAGTTATTTGATAGCATTTCAATGTTTTCTTTTATATTTTTTGTTAAATAAAGTCAAAAAAAAATTCAAGAACTCATTATCAAAAGCTTTCTGTTTTATTTTTGAAAAAGTTAAAAATTAATGATGTGAAAAAGAAAAAACAATAAATATTAAATGCTTTTCTTTGAGAAGAGCTTGTAACTGTGTTTGTGTTTGTTGTTGACAAAAGGAATTTGAAAAAATTGTTGATAAAGAGACAGAGGAACTGGATGATGCACGAAATAATTGAGTTGATATCCACTGGTTATGGAAACACCAGGAGTGCTAATTTCAAGTATCCTTTCTTTCTTTATTTGTCATACCACTCTCTTTTTCTATTTTTTTGTCTCTATCATCTTTTTCTTCAAATGAAACTTTCTTTTTCATTTCTTTCGTAATATTTTCTTCGATCAGAATATCTTTTGGGTTTTGAGATTCTTCTGAATCATCAAAAAAAGAAAAGTTATGGCATATTAATATAAAAAAAAGTATAAATAACATGGAAAAGAACAATATGTGTTTAAAAATTAAACACACGCCATCTGCCTGAATAGGCAGAATTGTTAATCTTGGTGAAGGAACTTGGCTCAGATTGAGTCTGTTTTTCATTTTAACTCTGTATTGTTCATTGGCAATGTTCTTTGCCTTCTGTCTTTTAAAATTCTCAACTGTCAGAGCATCTAAAAACGTTGATTTGCATCCAGATCGTGAGTAGTCAAAGGATTTTTCAAAATATGGTCATTCGTTTAACAACAGGCAACAATAAAATAATCTGTTATCATTTCAGCCTCAAAAGTCCACTGCCTCCGTAAATGAAATAGCGTCTTGAGACTTCCAAAAAACCGTTCTCCTTTAACTATTTTCGATGCCAACTCTTGAGTACATTCAGACTTCGTCATAATTGCATCAAGCTCTGGCTTTGCCCACATATAAGCAGAGTCAGCCAGAATTTTCGAACCTTTAAGTTGATCCTTGAAGTGCAGATAATGCTCCTTTAAAACTATAAAACAATGAGTGGACCCTATTTGATTGGACTTATTGTGCAGGCTGTTCCACATCAGGGTTCAAGCCAATTTCGACTTTTTCGCAATAGATGTGATGTTTACCATTATGAAATTTTTTGATATTCATCGGACCACTTCCTGGCCTGTTTATTGGTAAAACAGTGCAATCCTGAACAATTGCAACATCATTCATATCGATTAAGCGATTCTCTCTGAATGTCAAAAATGAATGGGGAAGTGGCTCTATGACATCGGAAACAATTGAATGAAGCAACTTGACTGTTGAATTATTTGTTTGATAGAAAAAAGATGCTGAAAAATGAGTTAATGTTTTTGAACCATCATGCGAAAAATTCATCAAAAGGAATAACTGATCTCTGAATTCATTAACTGCTCTTTCCTTTCCTCTGTGGTGAGAAACCTCATCGCTTAGAAGCTTCTCAAGGAGATCGGATTCAAGCTGAGCAAAGCCTGTTAATCGGAAATATGATGTTATTAGTTCACATTTCAACTTTTTTGTTAAATCAAAAACAGATTCTTTTATCTCCTTTTTTTTCAACTTCAACTCGTTCTGGAATTGCATTTCGCTTTTCGACGGAACTCAAGACTTCGAGAAATGATGTTTGAGACATTAGCGAAAAACAAACGTTGTTAATGGATCAATATTTCCCATTTTTTGAATATAATTTCTTAGGATCGAGTTCCCATTTATTCAACTATCGGATGTGTCTCAAACAAATTTATATGATTCGAACTTTTTCTAATTTTCTCCAACTCTTTGTTTCGAGATTAAGTAAAGGAAAATAAATTAAAAAACATCAATGAATTTCTAGTTGAACTTTTCAAATTGAGTGCATATTTTTGATTTGACTCAAAAAATTTGCATTTAGTCAATCTTATTTGATTTGACTTAATCAAATCTGATTTGAATAGATAATTTTTTGATCTTTTTTGAAAACAATTATTTGTCAATAACGATCAAGATGTTGACTTAATTTTTCAAACTCTCTTCCTTGTTGGGAGATCTTCGAAATTCAACATGTATGTGAATTCTTTTTTTGATTGTTTAAAGTATTTATTGTTTATTTTCAACATCTCTTCTTCTGATTCGAATCATAATGTTGATGTGATGCTTCCTAAAATTGAGTTCCAAAATAAAAAGAGTAAAAGAGGACGTCCAACAACAAACCCACCTAATCCAAAAAAGATTCAAAAGCCTTACGTACAATTAACAGAAAATATGAGGAATATATTGAAGCAAGACAAAAAGGAAGGAAAGAAGTTGTTGGAATTATCGAAAAAATAAAACGGAAGTATTGCCATCGATACAAGAATTGTTAATGAAATTCAACCACCTAAACCACGAGGAGGGCATGTTTATGAAGAATAACATCAGACGCATCAAAGAAAATGGCAAAGATGATCCTTGAAAACCCTACAATGACTGCACGAGAATTATCAGAATCTGTGTCAGATCTTTGTAAGTCAATGCCTTCAATTTCGACAATAACCAGACATACAAAATCAAACAAAATGATTAAACATGGATGTCCAAAGTTTACAATGAAAATGTTGAGCAAAAATGAAAATGCAAGAGCTTGTCCTGCCACAATAGAACAACGAAATGAATATGTTAGAAAGAACATGCAAAACTGAGCTGAAGGAAGAATTATGATTTTCATTGATGAGACAGGATTTAAAACATTAGAATTTCTAACAGAAAGAAGATCTCCAGTCGGAACAAGATGTATCCAGTTCAGAGAAAAATCAAAAGTTGAAACTGTTGCTGCTATAACAGCTTTTAACGAATTACTTGGAATTCCGCATGAAACATTTGTTGAAGGGAGCTTTAATGAAGATATCTTTCAAGAATTTCTCTTTCATTGATGGCAAAATTGAAACCGTTCAAATCTGAATCATGTGTATTCGTTTTGGACAACGATGGATTGCACAAAACAGAAAATGTTAGAAATCTCATTGCGTCAAAGAATTATCAAACACTTCACACTGCTCCAAACAGTTGCGAGCTGAATCCAATTGAATATGTGTTCGGAATTTTGAAGTCACGATTGAAGATATCTGCAAACATTCACACAAGCGCTCAGCTTGTCATGTTTCTTGCAGATTCGGTGGAAATAACAAAAAGAAAAGATGTTGATAGGTGTATAAAATATGAACAATTACATTTCATTCCATTAGCTCAACAATGAAAAGACTTGTGCGATTCATACAACAGATTGATTTCTGATTATAATGAATTGAAAGAAGAAGAAATCACTGAAGACAATAGCGAAAACCAAATTGTTCCTTATGAATCAGCTTCTTCATCTTCAGATATTGTTCCAGCTTCAACACTATTCAACCAGCAACAAGCAAAAACATTTTTTTCACAAGACACAGAGGAGCAGACTTCTACAATAACAGAGATCACTGATTCATATATTATATCAAAAACAACTTTCTGAACAAGAAAAAAACTTTGATCTTGGAGTTGATTAAACTTCAATTTGTTTATATTTTTTATTCAGAACAGTGAAGTTTTTCTTTTTATTGTTTTCTTTTCTTCACTTTATTTTTCTTTCGAAAACAATTTTTTAATAACGTATTCAACACTTTTTTAATCCAAAAACGTTCTAATAATAAAATTTTTGATTTCATAACTTCTTTAAGAAAATATTCCATTTAACATCAACAGAGATTTATCACATCAGAAAAATTATTCACTACAAATATTCGAACTATTCATCAAATATATTTTTTTTATAATATATTGAAGAAAGTTTATGGAAATAAAAAATGAGAACTGATAATTTTGTCAAATGTTCAATAATTGAATAAAAATTTTGAAAAATATTGAAATTTTTTAATTTAAATTTATTTTTCATTTTGAATTCAAAAATTTTTGTTTCGTTTGAAAAATTATTAATTTGATTGCTAAAATTCTCATTTTGAATAATTTTTGGTGTATGTTTTGTATTGAAAATTAACAAATACATAGAAATTTTATAAATAAACACAATTTTTGTTTTTCATTAAAAAAAATAAATTCAGAGTTGGAAATATTAATTAATAGAGATTATTAAAAAGAGAGATGGAAGAAAAAAGAATTCAAATAAAATTTCAATGACTATCACTTTTTATTCAGCAACGATTGGAGAACAGATGGGGGTTTATTTTGTTTTGAATCTACAGAAGAGGAAGAAGAAGCAGTAGATAAGGATGATGATGAAAAGGAAGAAGAAGGTTGTGTTTGTGAAAATGAAGGAAAAGGTTGAGTTGAAGATGGAGAAAAAAATACTTATCGATTTGTATTGTTGCGGAAGGTGCCAAGCTTGTGAATTATCACAATTTTGATTTTCATCAAAATCTTTTCTTTCTTTTTCCAAAACCTGTTCCCTTTGCTAACTTCTTTGTTCTAAAACTTCGCAGTTCACTCTTTCTCTTCTTTCTTTTGCTATTTCTGCTTCGTACGCCCTCAGATCATCATCAGAAGCATCTAAAATAAAAAAATACGGAAAAATGATTATAAAAATTAAAAAATAGAAAAAGAAAATAAAAAATAATGGTATGAAAGTGAAAGATAAGCCTCCAATTTCTCCCAAAATTGTAGTTATTGTGGGTGTCAGGGTATTTACTGGATTAAGTTTATTTTTCATTTTAGAAAAATATCAAGCATTGGCCGCCTTCTTTGCATCAACTTTTCTCAAGTAATTCGAATATAACTCCTCCAAAAACAATGAATTTGTTTCTGCATCTTTCTTTGTGAGTGGATTGTGCAAGATATGAAAGTTTATAAGGCAGCAAGCCACTGAAAAATAGACTGCAACACACTCCATTTTATAAATCCATGGATGATGGAAGATAATGAAGAGTGTTTTGAGTCTTCCGAAAAATCTTTCCACGATAACGCGATGTGTGGCCAATTCTGGAGTTCCAACTGGCTTTGTGATGATGGCTTCAAGCTCTGGTTTTGCTCCAATGAAAGCAGAATCAGCTAAAATCTTTGTTCCTCCCAGCCTGTGCTCGAATGTCGTGTAGTGCTCGTTGAAAATAGTGAAATCATTTGTCAAACCAGTGAAGATGGAGCTGATTGTGCTTGCTGTCCCCACCTTGTGGTTCACTCCCACCTCCACTTTGACGTTGCAGATGTGGCATATTCCTGTGTAATATTTTTTACAATATTCCAGCTTTCCTCCGGGTCTGTTTGTCGGAATGACAGAACAATCAACAACAATTCTCACATCTTTCGACTCCTCCAAAACTTCAGGATAAAATATCAAAAACAAATCTGCCAATGGAGCTCTGAAATGAGAAACAATACTGTGAAGAAGTCGGACAATAGCGTTTTGAGTTTCATAGAAAGGTGATGATAATATGAGTGTGAGTGTTGTTGAACCGTGATGAAGAAAAGTGAGCAGCAAGAATAATTGTTCATCCAAAGATTCGATTGATTTTGCCCTTCCACGATGTGGTTATGCTGAGGATGAAAGAAGACAAAGAAACAAGTCGAAAACAGAACTACAAAATCCAGTCAATCTGAAAAACCCAGTTGACTTATCCAAAAATTTCGAACAAGCTATTTCGATGATTGTTGTGCTTTTTTCTTCTTTTGTTGCATGAATATGTGTCGGAATGACATTCCTTTTTTCCACACATTTCAGAACATCCATTAAATTGTTTTGATGTATCATTTCACTCTTTTCAAAATGTCAAAAACAATGCAACACTTTATTCATCTTTTTCAAACGATCAAAAATGTACCCATGATTTAATTTAATAGTTTTGACTTTGTAAAAACAGTTTTTTATTTATTATTTTTGTTTTATGTTCATTTAAATGGTATTGGATTTATCTAACACCAAATGACTAAATAAAATAGTTTTAGTTCTAGTTTGGGTGGAAACCCGAGCTAGGGAGGAAACCCGAGCCACTTTGATCAAATTTTTCAAATAAAGTTTTTTGATCATAATGGAGAAGGTTAAACCCTCTTTGGCCAGGCTGTTGGCTACAAGTGAAATGCGTTCAATGAAAGACGATACTATCAAAGTAATATATGCCTATGACATTTTAAACTTTTCTGAGCAAGAAATTGAGGAGTGCAAATTAATTTCACGTGGATCATTGCAAAGAGCTATCAAAGCGAGAAACGAAGGTAGAAAAATAAGAAAGTGCGGAAGACCGACTCTTTTTACCATTTCAGAAGAGGATGATTTTGAACAGCAAATATTGGAAGAGGCGCGCAGTGGAAAAAATCCAACAAAGAAATTCATAGAGCAAATGGTTTCAATGCATTGTTTTTATATTTTTATTTAACGATTTTTTTTATTTAGGCCAACGAGTTGTTATTGAAGAAGCGAAAAGATGATGAAGAT
Source organism: Monocercomonoides exilis (assembly GCF_001643675.1). Classification (NCBI taxonomy): domain Eukaryota; phylum Preaxostyla; order Oxymonadida; family Polymastigidae; genus Monocercomonoides; species Monocercomonoides exilis. The sequence goes on along the minus strand of NW_027150585.1, from coordinate 315,162 downwards.
ACAAAAAAGGTGGACAAACATTGGATCGATAGATTTTTAACCAGACATCCAAAAATTGAATTGGTCAAGCCTAAAGCTTTACCAATTGGACGTGTGGCGCACACATGCAAAATGGTTTTGAATCCATTTTTTAATTGTTATGATTTGTATATACAGCAAATAAAACCTCTACCACAATTGATTTTTAACATCGACGAAACATCAACATCCTTTTCCGACTCGGAGCAAGATTTGGTAGCATCATCTTCTTCCACTCCTTCATTTTTTATTGCTGAGCCATCTCTTCCATCTTCTACAACCATCGTATTTATGACAAGTGCGGATGGCTGCAGATATATTACTCCAGTTCTGATCCCATTAAAAACAATTCCCCACGAATACAGACTTGCTTCAACCTCACTTGAGGTTTTTATACCAACTGCAAATGGACATCTCACTTCAAAACTATTTCTGGAATTATTCAGAAAATATTTTCTGCCGGAAATATTGAAAAAAAAGAATCAGATTGGAGAAAATTTTTGACATGCAGCTCTCATTATGGACGGAGGAGTTGGCCATTTTCAGGAAGATATAAAGAAAGAATGCAGATATAACTTAATTGATTTGATAAAATTACCATCTCATACATCCCACATTCTCCAATCAAACGATCAATTCATTTTTGCCAATATGAAGCGCGTTTTTTCAAAATCAAAGGATTGTGGCATGGTTTCTTCAGCATCTGCGAGAAGAGAAGCCTTTGTGAAAGTTCTTTAAAATGGAATAGCTGCAGCAAGCTATCCAGAGACGATTATCGCATCATGGAGAGTGAGCGGAATGTGGCCAATGAAAAAGAAGATATTCTCAGACACCTTCCAGATTCACCTCCAGAATGGGCTCAATCCGAAATTGAGCCAAAAAAAGCTCCTGAAGGTGCATCTTATGGAGCAGTTTACAGAGCTTCCGATAGGCTTGAAAACCTTTTTAAATAAACAACTTTTGATCTTTGTTATTCTTCTTTATTTTTCATTATCTTTCTTTTTTTTCAATTCAATTGAATATTTTTAACATGTGCAATGAAGAAATATTGTATTTTTTTATTATTTTGCATAAATAAAAACTCAATTTCAAAAATTTTAACAAAAAAATGGAAAAAATATTTTTATTCATGAAAAGATCACTGGCTCGGGTTTCCTCCCTGGCTCGGGTTTCCACCCCGACTATGAAATCAAACTTGATTGATTTGACTGAGTCGCGAAAATATAACTCAGTCAAATCAATTTTTGTCTGGTTTATCGAATTTATCTATTTTTAATCGAATTTCCCTCAATCTCACATGTTTTCAGCTTCGGAATTATCAATTAAATTTGTTTTGAGTGTTGTGATCTAAACTTTTTTTGTTTTGTTAATTTCTTTACCAATGTTTTTAGTTGTGTTTCAGAATTTGGTTTGTGTGTTTATTAGATATTATAAAAGCCATTTTTGATCAGTTTTTTCACTTTTATCTATTTTTAATACTATGCATTTATAACAAGTTTTTACGTATTTTTTGTAAGGATTACCAACTTTTTCACAAAAAAAACAACAGTAATAGCTTATTTGAATATATTTTTAAATATTTGCATATTCGTGTTTGTTTAAATGTTCATTTTCATTCATTTCATTTTTTCATTTTTTATTTTAAGTTTCAAAGAGTTTAAAACAATTTTCAATCAAAATTTTTTATATTTTTAAGTATGTTTAATAATAACAAAAACAAATTTTTTCTGAAACAGAAAAAGTGTATTGTGATTATCAAAAAATGTGATGAAGGTGAATGCTTATATTAAAAAATAAGAAAAAACTCATTTTTTATTTGCTAAAAGAGATTGAAAAGATGATTCACTTACTCTTTTTCTTTTTTCATCAGATGATGAACATGAAGAAGAAGGAAAAGTTGAAGAAGAAGATTGTTGAAGAAGGCGAAGAATTTTCCATTGGTTTGGAATGAACCATGTGCCTACAATATAATTTCTTTCATCTTCTATTTCATCATTTTCACTATTCAACATAATAATTTCATTTCTTTTTTCTTTTTCTTCAATAAAAATTTTCTTTTTCTTTTCCTTTTCTTCTTTTTCTTCTTTTTCTTCCTCTTTCTCTTCTTTTTCACAATTTTGGGTTTGTTGGTCACCAGAATCACCTGAAAAAGATAGTTATGGTTATTGAAATATGAAAAAGAAGAAATTAAACGTTATAAAGAATAATATGGGTAAAAAATAAAAATTCACGCCAGCTTCTTCTGCAAGCAGAACTGTTATTCTAGAAGTTGGAGAGACCTCTGGGTTGAGTCTATTCTTAAGTTTAGCCCGATATCTATCGTTGACAAGTCTCCTTGCTTCTGTTTTTCTTGTTGTAATTAGGTAAAGTTCGTTGATGAACCTCTGATTGGCTTCGCAGTCAAGTCCAGTTAATGGGTTGTGAAGGATGTGGAAGTTTGTCAGTGCGCATGTAACAATGAAGTAGTCAGCAATCTTTTCCACCTGAAATGGCCAATTGTGGCGAAAGACAGCGAAGAGAGTCTTCAAACGACCAAAATAACGCTCAACAATGACTCGCCGCGATGCCAGCTGAGGAGTTCCGACAGGTTTCGTAATATATGCATCCAAATCAGCCCTCGCCCCGATGTATGCCGAGTCCGCCAGCACCTTTGAGCCACCAAGCTGCGCCTTGAATTGTGGGAAATGCTCCTTGAAAATTGAAAAGTCATGTGTTGAGCCTGTATGAATGGAACTGACAGTGCTGGCCGTTCCGGTGCGCGGGTTTACACCAACTTCAGCCTTCACGCAGTAGATATGATGTTTCCCGCTGTAGAATTTTGTTCCAAACTGCAAGCTTCCAGCTGGTCTGTTGATTGGAAGAACTGTGCAGTCAACCACAACACCCACATCTCTCATATCATCTAATCTGTCTGGTCGAAATGTGATGAACAAATCGATCAGATTGACTTTTATATTTTGAACAATGCTGTGAAGTAATTTTATTGTTGAATTTTGTGTTTCATAAAAAGAAGAAACGAGAAAATGAGTGAAGGATGTTGATCCAAGATGCAAAAAATTCAAAAGAAGAAAGAGTTGATCCTCAAATTTTTCAATTGTTTTTTCTTTTCCCCGACGAAGAGGGATTTCTTCACTTTAAAACTGATACAGCAAATCAAATTCAAAACGAGCAAATCCGGTGAGTCGGAAAAATGCATGAGTTTTATCAACTTTCATATATTTGCAAGCAGATTCGATGAGAGATTTTTTTGCAGGTGAAGGAGTGATGTGCACTGGTGCAGTGATAGCATTTCTCTTTTCCACTCTCTCAAATATGTCTAAAAAAGTTGATTGAGACATTTTGAAAAAAAAATAGAAACAAGCAAGTGAAATGACACAAATAAGACATTTATTTTTTAAGTGATCATCACAACCAGAATGAAAATGATCGGATGTGACTGAGTCACATCCAATTTGACTGAGTCTCAATGGCATTAGATCGATCTTATTGGATGTTGACCGATCTAATGCCATTTGACGAAGTCAAATCAATCAAGTTCTTTTGGAAAATGAGATTTTTTGAATTGAATGCATAATTTTGATTTGACTCAATCAATTTGCATTTAGTCGGTCTTATTTGATATGAATTAGTCGAAACTGAGTTGATAAGATCTATTTTTAGGTCAAAAAGTCAAAAATTATGTGATAAGTTTGATTATGATTATTGTTTGTTCATGCAATATTCTATCAAATATCAGTTTGCTTTATTGAAATTTTAAATATGTTCATCATTCGAAGAGTTTTTTCTTGTTGATATTATGATATTTTGAGTTCTTTAACATTTCAAATGATATTTTTGTTTTTTGTTTTTTGGATTTTCAATGTTTTGCTAATCATTCTTGTTGTTCAAACGTTTGTTTTCAGCTTCATTTATTCAATAGTTTTTTAGAAATAAGTTTAAATTTTTTTGTTTTTGTTTTTTTTTTTTAATTTTTTATTTTTATTACTTTATATTTAGATTTGTGAAATTTTCTATTTATGTTTATTTATTTCTGTCACTGTTATTTTATATTAGGTTTCAACATTTTGAATGCGAGTTGGTTTTTTCATCCAGAAATTTTTTCTTACAAGACAAAATAATATTGGGAATAGTCTATTTTTTGTGAAATAAATATAAGAGTAATGTTAATAACAGACATCATGTTTTCATGCATCAGAGATGTGCTGAAGTTGACAGAAAAGTCAAAAATAAAAAATTGAAAAATTGAGGAAAAAATGGGTGAACGAATTTTCAAAAATGAAAAATTTTAATTATAATTAATTAATCAACTTCCATGGGGTCAAATTCTGATGCACTTGCACTGTCCCCAGCTCCAAGTGAATCTGATTCTTAAAATTCTGTCATTTGAAGAATTTCATTTTTATCTAATATATCAGATTCTGGCACTGATTCTGTCGAGTCACTTTCTTCACTTTCAGATTCATTCAATTCGTTTTCTTTTTCTGTTTTATCGAAGACGATTTCCTTTATCAGATCCTCTTATTGTATTTGTAAGTTTCTTCTGACCAGCCACATAGATAAATAGTCACCAAGATACTTTTTTCTTCATCCAAAACTTTGAAAAATTTTCCGTAAATTAATCCACAAAACTTCGACTGTGTTTGTGCAGGCATGTTTAATTTCACTTTTTGAATTCTCGCTTGTGACAGACAGTATCATGAGCGAAACAATAATCCTTCAATCCAGCATAAGCCTTCCATTCATCGCTCATCATCCAAGTTTCAGGAAGAATTTTGGCTCGTATTATTGGAACAAATGTCTCTGCCTTCCTATTTGGCAAGATTATTACAAAATTCTTTCTTGCTCATCCCTCTGGTTTCCTTTCCACAGTTCCAAATATACAAATTTAACTCTTCTTTATCCTTTGCCCAAACTTTCTGCACATCCAAACAACTTCATTAATCTCCACAATTCTTCCCAGCCATCCTATGATGGCTTGATTTTCGTTCCATATTGATGTGCATCTGACTCGAATAACATTCGTCCAATTATGAATTGTGATTTTTCTTATTCAAGCAGTTCACCAATGTGTGCGGCTGATATACCAATGAAATAATATAAAACAATCATCAAGATTTTTCTCAGTGGTATTTTCGAATTTTCCAAAAAAGTGTTTTTTAAAACTGACTATTTTTTGCCACATTTTCCGCATCTCCAATATTTGTAATATTTCCCTCCAGATGTGAATATCATTTTGCATTTATCATGTCTGCATTTTGGAGCTTCTCCTTCCAGCACATTTTCGAAATACAATTTCCATGCACTCATTTCATCCGAAAATATATCGTTGAGTTCACAAATAGGTGTTTTTGTGAACATTCTTTGTGACAATGACATTTGATGAATGTTTGATCAAACTTATTAATACTTGAAAATGATCTTTTTTCAAGAAATAAAAGTTGAAATTCTGACAGCTTTTCTCAAACTTTTCGAAAAAAATGATAGAACAAAAATTTTCAATTTTTCATACACAAATTGAAATTTGTTTTTCCCGGACGTTCCCATATCTTCATGTCTTGCCATTGCATTGACAAATGAAAACTCAATTATTGCATGAAAAAACAGCTTTTCTTGTATTGTTTCTTCATTTTTAAGAGTGTTTGAATTTATATATTATTAATAATAAAACTCACAGAAAAATTAAAAATATGTTTAATATCAAAATAATACTTGAATATCTGGATATTTTTCATAAATGCGTTGCGAATAACGTTTTAAAAAACACAATAGTTGAAAATCACTTTAGTGAAATCAGTAATCATCTTGTCATTATTTTGATATAAATAATAAATAAAGAAACATAAGAGTTGTTAATTCAGATATTAAATATTTTTGCGAAAAATTCGTCAAGAAAATTTGTGTTGCAAAAGGTTAATTTTTTAATAAACTTTTATTTGCCAAATTCTCAAAAAAAACGCAAATATCAAATTTTCATTAATTACTGTTGCATGAATATGGCTGTTTCCCTTCTGCATTTCTTGTTTTTAACATAACTTTTGAAATGTTTGAAATGCAAAAATTATTTCAAAATTTTTGAATTGGACGATTCATTTTGAAACTTTTTGTTTCTTGTGATAAAACCATTTTTTTGAAAACGAACCGTTAACCCGAATATTTTAACATATAATTAAAAAATGATAATTTTTGGATAAAAAGTTGATAAAAGGTCATTAATTACTATTATTTCTTATTAAACAAGAGAATATTTGAATCATAAAAAAATTTTCAAAAAGCAAATAAATAATTCAAAATAATTAAATCAATCCCACATTTATATTTACATTTTCCAAAAAATATGAACTAGCTTTTTCTCTTTATACAATTAACATCTGTTTTTGACTGTTAAAAAAATATTATGTTTGAATTAAATAATAGAGGATGAAAAGAATTATTATAAATATTTCATTCTTTCCTTAATGAATTTTGATAAAGATTTTTGGCTAAAATAATTCTTAGTGACAGACGTATTTCTCTTAAACAACGGTTTTTGATGTTCAAATGTTCTTTCCAATCTATTTAAAACTGCTTATATTTGGATAAAGTTGTTTTTGATGGATAAAATTGATTTATTGGGACAAAATATTTGACTTCTCACATTTTTATTGAAAAATTATGCGCTTTTCATTGACTTTTTGAGGTCAAAAAACACAAATAAATTAGTCCATTTTTTGACATTCGTGAAATGTTAGAAAACTTTATATTTTGATTTCAACGATGCCTGTTTACGCATATGAAAATCAAATTAATTTTGAAGTCTGAGAAAGCGAAAAATGTGATCAGTGAAGCTTTTTTTTGTGTTTTGCACAAAAAAAACTTGAATGTTCATGTTTTCCACCATATTATTTTGAGTGAAAATAAAAAAATAAGAATACTAAAAACAAATCTCAGAAAATGTTCATTTGAGAGAGTTTTTGTATTCACAAATCCGAGACAATGTTTTATTTTTAGCTTTTATGATCTTTTTGTTCATAAAACAAATTATATTTGAAAAAATGAAGCTTTTTGGTTTATATTGTGTGTTATTTTTAATATAAAGCAAAATTTAAAGTTAGAATGCAAACAGTTTAAGAAATTTTTTCAGAAAAATAAGGGTTAACATTTTTATCAACGCTTTAACTTGGTGGATAGGAAATAAACATTTTCCCATTGAAATGAGGTTTTGTCGGATCTGTTATATTTTCCAAAACATTTTCCCATACTAGCTTTCTCTGAGGCACTTTCGATAACACAATCTCTGGATTAAATGACCATATTTCTGAATCTTTGAATGTTACTTCAATTGTTAAAGGATTAAATGCCAGGTGTAATGAATTGATAAACTTGTTGATAAATTATTTTCTTTTTTCACTAGCAGAAGGATCTGGTGTTTCATAATTAATTGATCTCAACAAATTCTTAAATACAGCATTGTCATTCAGATCCAATGGCTGAACAAGATACAAAGTGTGAAATGGCGGAAACCACAAATCCATATTATGAACTTTTTTATTCTGAATTATATGAGGGGACAGATGTGCTTCATGAGAATCCATTAACAGAAAACTGTGCGTGTTCTTTTCATTAATGATAATCCTTCTGTGAATAATAAAGTGTATAATGACTCTGTCAAATACCATCTGAAAACTTTCTTTCGTCATTGCGCATGTTTCATCAGTAACAAATCTCAACAGGGGATAGTTTGCTTTTTGAAAATCGATGAGGAGTATTTTGGCTTTGATTTTTGTAACAACAGGATGTATCACATCATCTGCAGACATGATTAACAGTGAAGAAATTGAAGGTTGTAATATTGATTCTGGTTCAAATAGAGCATGGGAATCCACAGTATTCACCACTTTTTCAGGTCTGACATCTGACACAGATTAATAAACTTCATCAAGATAAAAAATATGTTCGAGCAATTATCTGAACTCATCATGTAATGATTTAACTATTTCGAACCATGAAGCAAGACACTCTTTTGTTGAGTGTGCTGCTCTAGCAGCTGGTAGTTGAATTGGGTGTATGAAAAACTAATCTGATTGATAATTAAAGAATCGATAGGGCTATGTTCTCGAAATATAAACATCATCAACATGTTTCCCTGAACTTTCAGATATTGTCAGTTGAGCTTGAAAATACAGTGAAAGAAAAAATAACAAAACAATAAAAAATATAACAATATTCCATCTCTTTAACTTGCTTTGCGCAAGGATATACACGTTGCATTTCTTCCTCATTTATTGATTCTTTCGCAATTGATTTGTTTGGTTTATTCAACAAAGGCGGTCTTTCAGCAGAACATATATCTCTTCCTTTTGACTTGATTGCAAATGCTCTGAAAAAACAGCTTTTTTGAATAATTCCTGATTTGAATGATTCTTTTTTGTTATTACTCTTTTTTCGACAAGATCAATTGCTATCTTTATTATTCCCTCTCTATTGCACACACATTCTTCAAGTCTGATTGTTATCACATCAATGTATATGTATTTCATTTCCTTTTCATCATTCATTTCTTGATCATTTTTTTTAAAAGTCAATTCATCTTCATCCATTTTTTCGTTTCTCATATTTATTTGGCATTTGGGGATTATCTATTTGTTGCAATAATAGCTTTTGATTCATTCTCACTAAATAAAGATGATATTTTCACAAAGTCATTGAGATCGGTATAAGTCTGCATATATCATAAAATGAATAAGAAAGGAGAAGTGAAAATAAAGTGATTAATCAATACAATACTACAATGAAAAAATTTGACTCTTTTTTTAAAAATTAAACCAATGCTTGATAGGTAATCAAAATTGACAATAAATGATAAAAAAATATAATAATTCTTTCAAAAAACAAACAGATATATCTACAGAAAAGGTTTCAAACATTTCTTGTTCTTTTTTTGTCTGATTGCTATTTTTCTTTTGACATTCCATTTATGAAATATTCAAAAAAATTTGAATTATACAAGAGAAGAACTTAATGACAAACAAGTTTGTTTGGAAACTTTGAATACATACACTTTTGCACAATGCATATTTTTCTTTCTTTCTTTTTTTTTTTTTGTTGTTGTTGTTCAAAGTTTGTCTATTTAATTATCTTTCAATTTAAATAATTGTCAAGATGTTCGACAATAAAAAAGAAAAATAAATTATCCCGAATATTCTGACTAAACTTTTTTGTGAAACAAATGGTTTATCAAATGCAAAAAAAAATAAAAATTTGAAACAATTAATGTTTTTTTTTCGCAGTTTTATTATATGAAACATCCAAACTTTTATATATAACTTGTTATTTATATTAATAACTCATGCAAATTATTTGTCTGTTTATAAATTAGAAAAATTAGTAATCAAATAAATAACATTATTTCTAAATAAATTTCAACCAGTTTCATGTTTCAACATTTTTTATCGCTCGTTTAAATTTCGAAAAAACCCGTTCATCTATTGTGTTTGACATAAAAGCTTCCATTTAATGTCAAAAATTTATGCAACATAAGATTAAGGAAATTCAAAAAACAGAAAATCATATCATTTGAATATTGCTATAAGAGCAACAACAAACCGATTTCATCTCGCTTTCAAAAGACTAACAGGATTATATTTTCACAAGTGAGAAGTTTTCTCCTTTTTTTCCCCCAATATGTTTAATTACACATTTTACGATCATTAAAACATTATGAAAAAAAAATTTGTCCCACATTTCACGGACTTGTGTCACTCTATTCAGCAACAGAACAATCGATCATCAAAAATTTTCCACAGCATAAAACATCAATCATCATATCAAATCGCACAATTCCGACTTCATCTTCATCCTTCCAATTTTCCACAAAATCAAATATGTGGGATTAAACAATTTCTTATAATTCATCACTTTTTTCTTCTTCACAACATTTTCCAATTACACTTTCAGCAATGTTGCCAACTCAAGAAATTGCTCCTATCTCCAATTCTTCTCTTTCAACACAGGAAAAACAAAAATTATTTGAATCTTCAGCGATTGGTAACTCTTCAAGCAAAAAACAACCTTATGTTACGAATAAAATCTCCCTCCTTCATTCTTTAAATAAAACTCCATCGATTTCATCCACTCAAGCGGAAAAGCAGCAAATACTGGACAAGTGTTGTGATGTGTCATTCAGCGATCAACAAAATTGGAAAAGAATCCAAAAGAATTCCGAACTGCTTAACGCAAACACAACAAAATCACAATGGAGTTTTTTTTGAACTCAAACAGTTCAAAATTAACGTTCATCAATTTCTTGTTTCTGTCTTTCAAATTTTTCTAATTCCTTTTTTTTTTCTTAAAAACCTCATTTCTTGTTTAAACTTCTTTTTTCTTTTATGCATTCACAATTACACTTTGTTCAAAAAATAATTATAATAATAATAATAATAATAATAATAATAATAATAATAATAATAATAATAATAATAATAATAATAATAATAATAATAATAATAATAATAATAATAATAATAATAATAATAATAATAATAATAATAATAAATAGAAAAAAACATGATTTGCAATGTGTTTGTTTGTTTTTCATTCGAAAAATTACACTTTCATGTCAGTTCAAAACAAAAAATGAACATGATTAAAAGTTAAATGTGAAAAAATTTTCAGGTCTTCAAATTGTTTGTGAAAGTCTCACATTCAATTATTTGCAAACAAATATAACTTTCAAAAAAAGCAAAATCACTTTTAACTTTTGATGTGCGTTATGTTCTCTTCTTTTATAAGAAAAAAATATGATATTGTTATTAAATCGCATGTTGTTCAAAAAAAAGTTGAGTTTAATGATCATAAATAAACTGTGCAGGTGGAAATTTCACCACTTTCAGTTTGAATTTTTTCAATATTTGAATATAATATCGTTAATCCACACAATTTATATAAGCGATTCAAGGAGGGAAATTGCGAAATTCGATCATGAAATTTCACTCGATTTTAATAATTTATCATAAATCCCATAATCAATTTTTTAATTTTTGTTCAAAACCATTATTGAATAATCAAATTAAAAATTTTTTTATAGTCAGGGAAAAAACCCACACAAAATACGAAACTTGAACACATTGTCTCAAATTTTCAAAATTACCATAAGCATAATCAAAACACCAATAAAACGGAATAATTCTTATTCCGTTAAGTATATTTTTTGTGTTTTGTTGTCATTTGTTGAATTGATAATTATTTCCTTGAAACTTACAAAACAAGATTAAATAAACGATCACAATTTTCCTTCAATTATCATATGAAACAGTGCAATTCTTTCTGTCAAAAAATGAAGCAAAGAAGATAAATTGTGTGAAATCTTATTTTCATTTTTGAAAAAATTGAATTCTTGATGAATAGTTCTTTTTTCTGCTCCAGAAATACAATTTAATAATTATAATTGCTTCTTTTGATTTTAATCATAAAATTTCACTTTTTGACGATCTTCAATTCATTAGAAATGACTGTTTGATATAATTTTTTGATTTCACATCGAATATAAATCAATAAAAATGTTGATAGTCATTTTTTATTTTTAACAGTTTTATCGAAATATTTAAAAGGTATTCGATTAAAAATAAATAATAATTTATATTTTAAATATTATCTCCATAAAGATTCACAGTATAAAAAATTTTTTTTAAAATAAAAAAAAAATTACGAAACATTAAACATTATTTTCTTGTTCAAATGCAAGCAATCTTTTATCCAATGATAAAACTTTATCTAAATGCTCGTATGCACTCACTTGAAGTTGTTTCTTACCATATACGCTTTATGAAGCATTCATTTCATATTTTTATGTTTTGCAGATCACAGAATTTTTAATGATGTTCGAATCAAAAGCAATCGCTCCCAATTTATCCTCTTTCAGTTCACCACAGAAGTTCCTTTTTGTGAAGTGGTTTTTAATTCTAGTCTTTCCTCCTCACTGAATATGTTCAATAAATGCACATGCAAACAGTTTCTTTATTTTTTCACTCCATCTCTTCAGTGTATATTCTTTCTCCTCACATCTCAACTTTCAGCAAAATTTGACATTTGCTTCATGTTTTTGATGATTATTGATGGGAAAACATAGTCAAAAAATTGCATTTTGCTGATTTTTTCTCTTAAAATTCTTTCATTCACACTTGCTGTCTGGATTGGAGTGCATATCTTTTTAATAAACATCAATTTGAAATTCTAATTCTTCAAAACAACATTTCCTGAACAATGGTTAAAAATTTTCTAATGTGTAGTGTTGTCAAAACTCACGTCAAAAAAATCAAACTCCTTCATCTTTCGCTTTCAATTTGAGATGTAATTGTTGCAAGTATTCAACAGTACCATGTTTGTGCACCAAGTTGCATAGAAACAGCCCTATTTGTATTATGATCTCCGTTTTCGAGGAAACCTTTCTCCATAAACCTTTCTTTGAAAAAATGATTTTGAGCTCCATTTCCCTTGCTTCTTTGTTTTCCAGCTGAAAAATTCATAAAAGAGCACTTTCAAATACTCAGTGACTGCTTTCTCACAGACAAAATGAACAAAAATATGGATATATCAACACGTTGGATAGATCTCCCAAAAACGTTTATAAATCACAACAAGCTCTGCCATTTGATGTTATTCTCGTCTTTCCGAAGAACTAAATAGATGGAAGGATCAAAAATTTAAAATTCTCTCTTTATATCTTTAATTTCTTTCGTTTTCTCTGAAAGCAAATAATTTTTTCAAAATGAACAGATAATATTCTAAGTATCGAATTGAACAACGAATGACAAATCAAACTTGTATGTTCCCCTGTTCAGGATGCAACTAATGAATCATTTGTTAAATATACTATCTACAATTTATCTCATTCACAATTACAAAAAAATTTAAGTTTCTTTTTATGAATTCAATTGGAAATAAATGATGTGTTGCATACCCATTATTTTGATGTGTCAAACTCATTGATGAATGTTTTTGTATTTGAACAGAAAAATCATATCGTTGATATTTTTCTATCAATAAATGGTTTGTATTTATGATTTTCAAATTATTATCGTTGACCTTCAATCTCTTTGAATTGTTATGATTAAAGATCTTTGGGATTTTTAAAAAACCAATCATTTTTATTCTGTTTCAGATATATTTTTTTTATAGGAATATCGAAACACTTTAATCACATAAATCTAAATGTGTTTTTCATTTCAGATCTCACTTTTTTATGCTCTTTGTACACTTCATATTTTTTCCCATTCAAACAAGTATATTCAGACAAAAAACTTTCATTTTTTTTCATTGAATATAAATGAAATAAGTCAAGAAAAGTCAGTTGAATGACAAAAAACTTGATAATTTGGAATTAGTGAAAAGCGGAGTGAATTTGGATCAAATTTCCCTTTTGTAGAATGTTTTGTTTCAAAAACAGAAAAATCACTTCAATGCACAATGTTTCTTCTCAAGTGAACTCAAATTTTAACAAACATAATTAATGAAGAATTTATTTAGCCCATGTGCATGAGTTTTTTCCCTGATGTGGGTTTTTTCCCCAACTATTAAATGTTCAATACTCATCAAATCCATTCAAGAGGAATCAGTAAAGTGCAAATTTCCAACATTCACACTTTTTGTAATTAATTCATCAGGGAGCTATGAGTACCTCTTTTCACTGTTTGAGGAATATGGCATTATTAACAAAAGTATTTAATGTCATAAATGTGGTGTCAACAAATTACAAAAGAAATGGAGAAATGTTTGAAGCAATAACTCATTTCGATATTCGAGATGCAAAAAGGAATATTTTTGGAAGAATAAAACAATTTTCAATGGATTAAAATTATCATCATTTTTTTCCAATGTGCTTTTTGTTCCATTACTGGAATCGGGACGAGATAAATGAAAAGATAACAGAAACAAATTTATCAAATAAAACAATAATAAAATTCAATCAATAAATGAGAAGAATTTGTGCCTGTTTTGAACTGAATTGTTCATACAAAATTTGCATCAATAAAACAATGGAAATGAACTATACAAAACTTCAAAAAGCAAAAAAAAAAACGTTAGAAAAGTTAAAGAACAACAATGGTTTTGGGGTGCAATGGAATGAAAACAAGAAGTACAGAAACAGAAATAAACCCAAGACTTTCTTCCAAATAGAAATGAACAGTCACTATTGAATTGAATAGAAAGAATCATCGATAAATCAGCAACTATTAATTTAAACATGTAGTCTGCTTTCAACATTTTAGAAAAAAAGATGACAAACTCCAGAGCGTTAGTCATTCAAAAAGCTTTGTTAATAAAATAAACAAAAAAACTTGCTCACAAACAATTGAATGAATGCAGTTTAATATGAAAGCTCACATTCCAAGAAGAGGAAGAACATATCAATTAAAAAAAGAACACATACAAGCACATGTCTGTAGAAAAATATTTCTAATGATCTTCAGAAAATGTTAAGCAATTTCTTCAAAATCAACACAAAAGAGATACAGGCGTTCATAAACACATATGAGAAGTGTGAAGGCAGAATATCCGAACTCCGAAAGGAAGAAAAAGACAAAGGAAAAGAATTATATGAAAAGACAAGGGAAATAACACAAAAAGAGGAAATACCAATCAAATTGTTTGATGCAACTGATATCGAAATGATATTCAAAAAACAAATGCTCGAAAGAATTGATGAAATTGAAATAAAAAGTGAAACAATAAATGATGATTCAAGTTTTGATCCAACAAATACAAACTTCCTTGAAAACTTCGGAGACGACGATGATAATGAAGATGATGAAACAAAGGAAGAAGTTGATGAAGAGGATGAAAAGTTGAGAGATGAAGAGAAGGAGGAGGAGGAGGAAGATGAAAACAAAGAAGAAGAAGAAGAAGATGATGATGAAGATAATTCACTCAGAAGATAACGAAAAAGAAAATACTCAACAAAGCAATTATATCTTTCGAACATTGAGACTCATGGAATTCACATGTTCAAAGAAAACACAGAATTCTTTATTGCGCAACGATTGAAAACAGTAAAACAAAAATAAAAAATAAATTGAGACAATTGAGACAGTTGACTCAAAGGCGAATGCTTCGAAGCTTGCTGAAGTCAAAAAGCATTGGCACAACAACAAAACCGATAATGTTGTAATTATCTTTTTCCATTGTTTTCTTATCAAACAACATTAATCACATCACGCTGAATAATCAATCGATTGTTGAACTTTTTCAATAACATCATATACTGTCTTGCAATGCGATTATAAAGAAGATGTAAAAAAATAGAAATTATCAAAGTACATCATGAAAATCCATTTGAAATTTCTTTCTTCTTTTTTATTTCAAAATTTTCTTCATCTATAAAGACTGTTATATTATAATTCATCACAACAATAATATTTCGAAAAGAAAGTCTGTTTTCATCAAATAACATATGCAATCTTTCCTGTTGCTCATCATCTTCCATCACAACAACACATCTATCTGATTGCAGATAAGCATTCTCATTCATAATGATCTTCATCACCACCTTCTCTTATATTCCAACATTCACAACATCTCCCCTTCATTTGATATTTGAAATGCTTGTTTCAAGAAGAATCACATTCGATTATTCACAAAATGAAAGAACTGACACTTTTGAATGAATATCTCTGAATGTTGTTTCTGTTATCTTCAGCTCTCCACTCTCAACACTCACAATCCTGCTCTTCATCACCAGATCCATCGTTGCTGAGCTGAACAAACACTCCGAAATCTCCAATCTCCCATCCTTCTCTTTCACAATGCTTTCCCCACCCCACCAAAACATCTCCCCAAACACAAATCCACATCTCTCCACAACACACTCATCAACAAACACAATCACACTTCCTCCATTCATTTCATCTTCTTTAATCATTGCGTTCAAATGAATGGTTGCCTGCACTTTCTTCAATGATTTCACATTCAAATCTCCAATCTCACACACTCCACCAATCAGACATTCTCCATCAATCAGAATCATATTCGCAACGCTTCTCTCAATGTGTCGAACTCCACAGCAAATGCTTTGGCATGGCTTCTCCTGTGCTCCACACTGTCTGCTGTCGTTTCCATTCACACTCACAAACACCTGAGGGGAGTAATAGAATGTGATCAATGGAATCAGATCAACATCAACCTTGTCAACATCATCCCTCCCACAAATTGAGCTGTTCGACTTCAAAGCATCCTGGCTGAAGTCCAATCCAAACAGTCTTTCATTCACCTGCCCTGCAATCGAATATCACTTGATGAACACATCCTTCCCCACAAACGCTTCATTCATCACAAATCGAATGTTTTCCAGTCTCACCTCAAGAGCTGGCATTTCCTTTTCAACCGATTCAGCTTTCGGATCAACTGCATCAATCATCAAACCTCCTCCTCTCCCATCCACTGTTGAGCACATGCACATCACCAACGAGCATCCTCTCACTTTCACTTCCAACTCCACACTCTTAAAATGCTCCTTCACTCCTCATCCTTCTTTGTTTCTCTTGCCTATGCACTTCGTCAGCACACGCACTTCCATCACTTACACAATCCCAACTGCAAATGAATCCACACTCGCTGCAGCTGATCTGTTGTCTTCACATGTGTTGTTTGCAAACGATGAAAAATTTCCTATAAGCATCGTCTTTGTGTTTTCATTCATTTCATCCGATTCATAAGCTGCTCTGCCACAATGCAACGACTAACTCAACGAGATCAAGCTGCAACTGGCTGCCTTTGTGTTCAAAATCGACACATTCACCACTTTGACAACCTCAACCCCTGCCACAAATCTCAGGAACCCTCCCAGCAAGATGAAAAAATACAGAGAACATACCGCTGCCCGCACTGTTTTGCCTTCAACTTCCATCAAGCAAGATTTCGTTTCAACAGATGGATTTCCACAGACAGACGAGCGGTTCCCAACTGACATGCGTCCACTCTACGCAAACGATTTCACAAGCGACTTATTCCTTCCTAGCTCATTTACAAGAACAAACGACACATTCTCAATCGTCAGCATCACATACGATGCAAACCACCATCTTTCAGCTGCTTATGCATTCTCTTCACCAATCGTCACAATTGTTCATCTTTCTTCTCCCTCAATCCCCATGTTCGGTCTTGGAAAAGCAGCTGAAGGTTATGCCAAAAGGGAAATGGTGTGATTGATGCAACAGGATTTCCTGATTAAGATCTTCGATTCTTCCGTCTCAAGTGGTGAACACCTCATCTATATCAAATGATCAATCGATGAACATAGTGCTTCAGATAACTCTCATCCATTGGAATCTGCTCCTTTCTCTTTCGAAACAAACCCATTCCCACTCCAGTTCTTCCACAAATACACTAACAGCTGTATCACTTTCTCATCTTTCCCCTCTTCGTTCCCACAAAACTTCAATTTATCCGATGGAATATCACTTTTATCAAAATATTTAAAAGAGTTTGCACTCACTTTTATTCCAAGCAATATCGTTAAATCACAACAAACAAACATACCCTTCCCATATTGTGAGTCATAAAGCGTTGAAGATGTCGATGAAAACTCAACAATTTCTGTTATTTCCATCTTGCATTTCGGACTTGCCATTGTCAGCAACATTCCTCCGCCTCTTCCTTTGGCTCCTCCTCCATTGTTCCTCGCCTCGCATCCATCGATTGTGCTCGTCCCATTTACAACAACACTTCCATCTCCATCTGAGCTCACGCATATCCCTCCTCCTTTTCCAATCTCTTGTGGTGCCCCTTGGCAGTTGCAGTTTATCACAGTGCACGTTTCAATCACAACAATCCCAACCTTTCCCTCTCCTTCCCCATTCTGTGTTCCAACTGCTCCTTTTATCAGCCCCCCGTCTCCATTAATCTTTCTAACGTTTGCCAAGTTGCATCCTTTGAAATACTCAACACTCACTGCTGATACAAACTCAAACATCGATAACCCTTCAAATGTCAGACCTTCTCTGATTTCAAATTACTCCATTCTCAGTTTTCCTGACAACGCATTTCCAAAGCTGTATCTGCATAGGTGTATTTAAGGTACATTCCCAATACTTGGTTATTCTTTAAAACATTATAATAAATAAAAAGAACATTTAATAATTAAACATTTGTATGGACTGAAATTTTGAAATTCTTTTAGATCCTTGAGAAAAATTTATTTTTAAAAATCACCCATAAATATGAGTATTTTTTCAAAATTTTAATAAAAATTGATAATTTTGAAACAAAAAGCAGATGAAATGTTATTAATAATGGTATTGTCCTATTTTAATTATAAAAATTTGAGAAATAAAACATAAAAAAATATAAATTATAAAATTAATAAAAATTTGATCAATCCCACAATTAAAATTTTAATATCCAAAAGATAAGAAATAAGTTTCTTTCGTTTTGAATTGAACCACCGCTTGCGAACCTATAACAAATCATATATATAAATGTAGTTTTAAAGTTTGCGCTGAATGATTATTAACATTTCATTCAATTCTTTATTATTTTTGATTATGATTTTTAAGCTGATTGTTTTTGTGTAGTTGGAGGATATTCTTATTAAACCATGATGACATTGAATAAAGAAACGCTGGTGAGGCCAACGAAGTTTGAATTCCAATTAATTAACTTATTTTTAGAATATTTTAACGAATTGCATTATTTTTTTATTTATATTTTTCAGAATCAATGTTGAACGTTGAAAACGAAATAAAAGCCAATACTTTTGCTGTTTCATTTCAGAGGAGAAGTGAGTAGCATATTTGGCTGTGAAGAAAATTTGAGATTACATTTCGCATTTTTTTATTTGAAATTCTGCAGTCTCTGAGAAAATGTTAAAGAAGATAGTTATTTTGATCCCTTCAACAGATTATCTTTGATCAGTGAAATTATTAGATTTAAACATTTTATTTTATGAGGACAGCACATTAAGTAAATTGCACAATAAGTAAAATCAGTTCAAAAACCACAAAAGGAAAATTGCTGAAATTGGAGAATTGTTTAGACGTAAAAATGGATAGTTGCCTTTTCGATGGGAATTCAAAAGAAAGAAATGAGCAATATTTGAACGAGAAAGAAGAGATATGCAGATGGGATGGATCTCTTGTGGATATTGTGAAGAGTTCTGTGATAGTGAAAGATACAACAATATCAAATACACCAGAAGGTGGAGTCAAAATGAGTGGAGGGGAAATGACTGTTAATGATGGAAGATTTGAGAACAATAATCCATCGATTGAAGGATATCCGTCATTGAGAAGAAACATCATCTGCTCTGATTCAGGAATATTGAAAGTGATGAGTTTGAAAGGTGGAGATGGATCGGAGAGAAATACATCACTTTGGATGTTGAATGAAGGGTACAGTTTTGAAGGGATTATTTCTGAGAGGGATTCATCGTTCTTTATTCCAGTTCTGGAAAGTGTGGAAGCAAAAGAAGAGACAGACAGAATGAAGCTGACATTCAAAGGATTTCTTTTTGTTCCGTGCAATCTGTCATTCTCAGTTGTGAAGAGAAAGGGAGAATAGTCAGAGATTGAAAATTATGATTTTGATTCAAATAAATTCTAATCAGAAAGAGAAGCTGAAGGAAGTGTGGTAAAAAATCTAATCGGTAGTTGTGTAGATGAAATAGAAGTGAGTGTGCATATCCTATTCGGAGTTACTGATAATCCTTCTTTAACAAATTCATTCATTCTGAAGAATGCAAGTGATTCTGAACCAAAATGAGATAAAAGAATATCAATAGGAGAGGAAAAAATTGAATGGAGCTTATTTGCCTTTATTGGGTGCATTATTGTTCTGTTGATTTTTGTTGCTTTGTTTGTTGCGGTTCTTGTGCTTCTGCGAAAGAAACTGAGGGAAGCCGAAAAGAAAGTTGAGAAAGAAATATTGGAAAATGAGCAGATAATGGGGAAGATTGAGAGGAGAAGAAGGGAAAACAATGGAAGAAGCTTTGAGATGAGCGACATGCCATCCACATTGCTGGAAGGGATGACAAGCCAAATTCCACTTCTGATTGACAACGATGAAGAAGATCTTCCAGATCCTCCTTCGATGAGCAACGATGAAATTCTGAACGAAAATGATCTTCCAGATTTGGAATCTCCATTACCATTTTCTGAGAATGATTCTGTTTCTGGAGTTCATCAGAATAATTCATTCAACGTAATATCAGCGAAGAAACCATTTCGAGAGAAAGAGAAAAAGAACATCAAAACATTATACTCGATGATTCATTCCGTTCAAGGAAATTTCACTCTGGGAATAAGAGCGATGGATGTTATTGATGGAAAGGAGGTGGTGTTGGCAGTTGCAGAGAGAATTGAGCATTTGATTTCAGTTGAAGACGAAAGGGTGGAAATGATGGCAAGGCAGCTGTGTCCGTATTCTATTTTTATTGAGAAAGGAGGGGCAAATGGAAGGGGAATATTTGTTTTGACAGAGGAATTGAAAGATGAGAAGCAGAGGGATGAAATGAAACGATGGCAGGTACCAGAAGATGGAGCAGGAGATGAGGGAATAGAAAAAGCAGTTGTTTTTACACTTTGTCTGATTCTTCATGAAATGACAACAGGAGAAGTTCCATTGAGCGAGTGTGAAGCAGAAGAAGCACAGAAGATGATGAGGGATGGAGTGCGACCACTGACAGAAGGAATCGAAGGAGAAGATCTAGTTGAGCTGATGGAGAGGATGTGCGGAGATGAGCCAGATAGCAGACTCACTTTACGTGAAGTGAAGAAATTGATAAAGAAAATAATATCAAATTCTTATGCTGACAGCAATTGATCGTTTTTTACGACTCATTTATTGAAAAACTTTTTGACAAATATTGGTTTTTCTTTTTCTTGTTGAATAAATTAAAATTTTGCTGATTGATTTTAGTTATAAACAAATATAATTTTTATTGCACCATCAAAAACAAACATGTAATTATCTTCGTGTATAAAATATCATTTAGTGAATGCAAACATTATTTTTCACTGCTTTTGAAAAATGAAACTAACGAATTACGAAACGATTAATGAAAAGAAAAAACAACATAAAGTTCACTAATTGCAAAGAACGAGACGATATATTCATTGCAATATTACCATGAAAGTTCAATAAGACATAAAACATATAACAATATTTTCATTTCTTATTATATATATCTATATTTAAAGAAATAATGAATCATTCATGAACACCAAAAATAGAATGTATTCAAAATAAAATACCAACGTATATTTTAAGATAATATACATATTTATAATTTTTTTATAAGTCTTTAACAGGGTTTCAATGTATGATAATATAAAGCAAATTCTTATTATTTGGATATTAAAATTTTAATTGTGGGATTGATCAAATTTTTATTAATTTTATAATTTATATTTTTTTATGTTTTATTTCTCAAATTTTTATAATTAAAATAGGACAATACCATTATTAATAACATTTCATCTGCTTTTTGTTTCAAAATTATCAATTTTTATTAAAATTTTGAAAAAATACTCATATTTATGGGTGATTTTTAAAAATAAATTTTTCTCAAGGATCTAAAAGAATTTCAAAATTTCAGTCCATACAAATGTTTAATTATTAAATGTTCTTTTTATTTATTATAATGTTTTAAGAATAACCAAGTATTGGGAATGTACCTTAAATACACCTATGCCGCTGTATCGAATCGATTAACTAACAATACTGTCTGGCGAACTAGAAACCGAGCAGTCTGTGATATTGAATTATGTGGAGTGTGCCAAAAACATCGTTGATGCACTGGATAGAACAAATGGAATGCGAAATTTTGTCTTTTTAATGGGGCATCTGTTTAGCATTTCGATCAAGAAGTTTTCAGATTCAAAAGTGGTTGGAAAGTTCACCTCGATTGCAGTCCTTTTTGTGGTGCATGAAATTTCCCACACATAGGCTTCATCCATGGCAACTTTTTCAGCAAGCACGAATTCTGGATCTAACTCTATTTTTTTATTTCACTCTGAAAATCGCGTTCGTGCAGTGTGTGTGATGGTTGTACAAGGATAATAATCGAACCCACAAAACCAAGAGTCGTATCCACCAAGCCCATCCTTCCCCTTACCAACATGCACAGCTCAGGATATTGTGTCCAGAAACACATTCAGCGGGAATTGTCCTATTGATGAGCCACTCCGGTTAATTCCCACCAGTTCCTTTAATGTTGAAATGCTCTGTATATTTTTCAACGTTGACGTTGTTGTTCCCCAGCTTGCAGAATTGCTTCCATTCACAAACAGATTATTTTCACTCGAATTTTCAGTGCAATCTGAAAAGCCAACGGAATTTATTGAGAAGTCGTGTGAACCACAGTCAGATGCAGCATCATCCCACCACCATTTCAAAGACAATTGCGATTGTGACAAAATATACGTCTTTTGGAGATAAAATAACTTTCTGCCTTGTTTGGTTTGCCAACATAAAAATCATGTAATCCTCTTCTTATCATCCAGATCCGCCTAGCAGCACAATACGCTTTAATGAATATATATCAAAATAATGATTACAACAAAGCTTGTGTTTCCACTAACAATATTAATAAAAATTTGCATATTTTGAATTACTCGGAAATTAATATACAAAAAATAGTTTTGAACCAAATGAAAAAATTGATTATGGGATTTATGATAAATTATTAAAATCGAGTGAAATTTCATGATCGAATTTCGCAATTTCCCTCCTTGAATCGCTTATATAAATTGTGTGGATTAACGATATTATATTCAAATATGGAAAAAATTCAAACTGAAAGTTGTGCAATTTACATCTATGCCAAAAAAACATCCAAGAAACAATAATACAAAACATATCTTCATGCTGCATATATTTGACACGTTATTCATATTTAATTGAAATAAAAAATAAAATAGAACAACAAACAACATTTTCATAAATCCGTGATACAACTCTTCGTGAGAAAATAACAACCGTTATGAATTAAACGCAAAATAAAAGAATGATCTTATAATGTTTTGACATTTTCATTACTTTATGATATGGCCATATCGTTTAAGTTCCAATAAAATTGTTAGGATCTCAAATCTGGCTGGGGAGTTTAGCAGGTCCAGTGATCATTTTTCAAAAAATTTTCATTTTTTTCATTGAAAAATTATGTTCTTAATTTGAAATAAAATTACGTTATATTGCACGCAAATATGAATGTTTGAGTGGAGTTTCCGTTTCTCATCATTTAATGATTCGGTGATTAAAAAATTATTAATGATCAAAAAAATTTTTCAATGAAAAAATTTTTTAATTTTGAAAAAGGATAACTTCCAATTTTCGTCAGCATTTTTGTTGAATGCACACAAGTGCTATTCATTCATACGAGTTTCCAAATTTCCTCGATATTTTATTGATTCAAAATTTTTATCGTTTGAATAATTTTTCTATTTGTTAATTTATCGAGGAAATTTGGAAACTCGTATGAATGAATAGCACTTGTGTGCATTCAACAAAAATGCTGACGAAAATTGGAAGTTATCCTTTTTCAAAATTAAAAAATTTTTTCATTGAAAAATTTTTTTGATCATTAATAATTTTTTAATCACCGAATCATTAAATGATGAGAAACGGAAACTCCACTCAAACATTCATATTTGCGTGCAATATAACGTAATTTTATTTCAAATTAAGAACATAATTTTTCAATGAAAAAAATGAAAATTTTTTGAAAAATGATCACTGGACCTGCTAAACTCCCCAGCCAGATTTGAGACTTCAACAACAACTTGTGCATATTTATTCAGTTATATCGTATCGACATTAACTATTTAGTATGAGTTTGATATCATTCCAAAAAGATCGACAAAGTTCCAATGTGATTTCATCACGTCCATTGTTTGAAATCATTGGTACTTTTTTTATCACACAAAAGATTGAAATTTAAAGTGTGTGTTTGTTGTTATCATTTTCTAACTGTTTCTATCTATGTTTAATTCTTCTCTTTTGAATGTTTTGGAGAGAATTGAAGAAAGAAATAAAATGCCTGCTTCTCCTGCTGTCAAAAAAACAAAAAATTCCACATCAATCATTGAGAGAGCTTTGAATATTTTAAACAACATGCCAACTGATTTTTTAAGATGTACTGGCTTCGCTCGAGTTGAGTTCGATTTATTTCTTTTTCTTCTTCTTCAAAAAGAAATTCCTCTTCACTGAGGAAAAGAAAAGGAAATGAACAATTTTTCTTATCAACTTTTTCTATTACTCACTTTTCCTAATCACGGATCCACTACACTCACATTCATATTTTCAACTTCTTTTTATGATACTCAAAATGCAACAATTCGTCTTCTTCACAGTATTGCTGCAGACATCAGATTGTCCTTGACTTATTTATTTCTCACTTTTCGACCAGATCGTCTTGAAGGAATGAAGGAGGTGGGTCTTGTTTTGGATTGAACAGTTATTCCAATAAATCGACCAGGTGGGAGGTTTGAATATGGAAAGATATTTTATAGTGGAAAACATCATATTTACTGTGTGAATGTGGAAGTTGGTGTTAATCCTCGAATTTGTACTGCTTGTACCATCAGTTCAGTTCAAACAGGGTCAACACATGATTTTGTCCTTTTTAAAGACCATTTACCTCAATTTGAGGGTCAATTGGGAGGAGCAAAGATTCTTGCTGACTCAGCTTGCATTTGAGCAAGTCTAGAATTGTGTGCAATTATCTCAAAACCTGTCGGAACACCAGAATTGGCATCCATAAGAGTAATTTTCGAGTGAATTTTTGGGAGGTTGAAGACACTTTTTTCAGTTTTCAGGCATCCATGGGCATTTGAAGTGGAAAGAGTGGCGTAGAATTTTTCAATTGCATGCTGTTTGACGAATTTTCACATCCTGAAAAACCCACTGACTGAGAAGGATTCTGAAGCAAATCGAAGGTTTGTCAATAACTTGCACATTCACTTTTTAAATCGACAAAGAGCAAGAAAAGTGACCAATGAAAAATACAGAGCAAAACTGAAAACCACACTGAACCCGGACTTACCACTGACTCACAATGTTTCATCTTTGCTTGCAAAGATATAAGAGTGATTTTATTTTTCAACCCATATTAATGTTTATGATGTTAAGAACACTAGGTTTCATTTGAATATTGCCATAACTGTGTTTATAAGGCGATTCTCATTCCCTGCAGTCAGAAAATGAAGTAGAAAAAGAAGAAAATGAAGAAGAAATGAAGAAAATGAAACGAAAAAAAAATCTGTTGAAGAAAAAGATAGAAGTGATTGAATAAAAATAAATGAGAGAGACAAAAATGGAAAAAAAAACAGAAATTGCTGATTGTCCACAAGATTGACACATCCCAAATTAATAAAGATCTCTTCGTCTGCAGTAACCTTAATCAACATCATCGTTCACTTCCGCTTCTTTTCCCAGTTCCACAACGAATGAAAAAAGAGTCAACAAAACTCCTTTTCAGAGCTTGCTGAGTCAAAAACATTTTGTTTTTTTATAGTTTTTTATTTTTCAATTCACTTAATTTTCATTTTTTTTAAATAGAATATCATTTAATAATTGACAAGTTTTTTTAAAATAAATTGATATAAAACATAAATAAAAATTCAAGAAATTTTTATTGAATAACTTTATTTCATTATTGATTCTCAAAACAAAAAATAAAAATATGAAATGAGTGAATTTGTAAAAAAAATATTATTAAAACAATTAGAACTTTCAAAATTGTACTAAATATATGAAAAATACAGTTAAAAATGGTTAAAAGTTATTTACACTCGTAAAAATTGCATAAAAACATGATTCAAATGCACTGTTCAAAAATAAAACAAAACTCAAAAAACTTATCAAAAAAAGTTTAAATTACATATAATAAACATACCAACAAAATGTTAAAACCTTACTCAATTTAATGGGGAATTAATTTACGAAACAAAAAAATTTCATATCACAGATCACAAAATGAAAAAAAAATATGAATATCCTAAAGTTGCCAGGAAAAATATTGAGAAAATACATATTTGAGTGAGAAACATTCAAAAAGTCACACAACAAACGAATTTTTTCAATCAATTTGGTGCGGAAGTGATAATTTTAACAAAGTTCTCAAAGACCTTTGACGTTTTGCTCTATTCAATTTTTATTTGTTGAATCTTTTTCACAAAAGTTTTTAAAAATTCGAATTCGATGCAGAAAATACCGTATTGAATTTCTCACAACCAATAAATGAAATGTTGGGAAATCGATTTTTCAAAAAAAACATCAATGAATGAGAATTATTGTCAATAAAACTTTTCTGAAGTGAAAATAATGTCTCAAATTAACATTGAAAGCATTCTGGAAAGTGTTGAAAAACGTAATGTTTTGCAGAAAACTCTGCAAATTAAAACAAAAAATGTTCACAGTTCTATCATTGAAACAACTTACGAAAAACATGAAGATTCATCTCATTTTTTTTTCGATTATCATGGTTTTCAAGAAATGAATTCTATCTCTTGTTGTCACTACTGCAAAAAGAATCTCCTCAGCACCATGGAAGAGACAGAGCAATTAACGCTTTGGAGGAGCATTTGTTTTTGCTTCTGAATTTTTTGGATCATAGTTCTCCAACACTAACCTATTCGATTGCTTCGCCTTTATACGATTCTCAGAGTGCGACTAACAGATTGTTCATTCAATAACATCTTCTTTCAAACACCTGTTGGCATATTTATTCCTAACATTTCGCAAAGACAGGTTGGAAGAAATGAAGGATGTTGGAATTGTGCTGGATTGCACAGTGATTCCTATTTGCAAACCAGTTGGAAAACTGAAGGAAGGGAAGAAGTTCAATAGTGGAAAACATCATTTCAATTGCGTTAAAGTGGAAGTGGGAGTTAATCCAAGGACGGGCACAGCGAGCACAACAAGCAAGGTTTATACAGGTTCAACACACGATTACAGCGTGTAAAAAGAGCACAATCCAAAGTTCCAGAACAAAATGGAAGGATCGAAAATACTCGCAGATTCTGCTTATGTGTGTGAGATACGCGAGCTGGGGGCGATCATTAGCAAACCAGTTGGAACAAAGAAAGTTTCGTTAAAAAGGGTTATTGTTGAACGTTTTTTCGGAAAACTTAAGACATTATTCTCTGTATTTCGTCATCCTTGGCCTTTCGATGTTGAAAAAATCGGAGAGGATTTTTTTGTTACTTGTTGTCTCACTAATTATCACATTCTTCAAAACCAACTTACTGCAAAGACGAAGCAAATCAACTATTTTTGGATAGTTTGGTTTATGATTATTTACTGAAAAAAAAGAAGATAAACGAATTCCAAGTGAAAGATTCAGCACGAAAATTTAAAATTAATTGAATCCAGGAAATACTCCCAAACAAAGTATTTCTTCTCAAATAACAAAACAGAATGTTTTCTTTTCAAAACATCAACTGTAACTTTGTTTTTTGACAAATAAAACATTTTTTGAATAAAAACATTAACCATATTTTTTTTGTTAACTTAAAGGTTAAACACAGAATTATGTTGCCATTGATCATTCCATTGGCAGAAGATAAGAAAAAAGAAAACAGCTTGAATGTTTATAAAGAAGAAGAAAGGGTTTGTCTATTGGAAAGAGAAAGAGAAAGAGAAATTCCAGATATATAATAGAGTGATCATTCACTTGATTTGTTTCTCAAAAGGAAATGAAAATCAACAAACATTTCCTTCCATCTTCTTCTGTTCCTTATCCAGTTTTTCCTACTTCCTCTTCATCTTTTTTATCAGCTTCAACTTTTGCACTTTCATTTTTATCTCAGCTTCTCAAAACACTCACATTCGGATTTCGCTTCAATTATTGTAAACTAAAAGAATGATTAACTGAGATTATAATACAAGTGATTATGAATTTTTCACTTCAATATCAATAATAATAAAAACACTTGGTTTCGTTCAAATTGTTTTATTTTTTTTAATGAATACTCTTTTTAAACGGAGATCATAAAAAATTTTAAAGAAAAAATACTTTAAAAAGCTTTGTTGATAAAAAAATTTTTCTCATTGAAACAACTTTTCTAATTTGAAATGATAAAAGTTATTAATATGGGACAAAATATTTCACTTCAGGCACTATCATTGAAAAATTTAGGCACTTTTCATTGACTTTTTGATATAAAAAAAACAAAATAAAAATGTGTTCATTTTTTGACATACACGAAATGTCGGAAAACTTTATATTTTGATTTCAACGATGCTTGTTTTCGCACATGTCTTAATTTTTTAGTAAAGTTCCTTTTGTTTTATTTTCGATGAAAATAAAAATTTCATCCTTTGCTTAAGTTTTCGTTGGCATACACCAAACTTCACAAATATGGAATCTATTTAAGGATTATGCTGTTTCTAACATTCTTGAGAAGATATGTGAGTGGAAACAGAAATGTGAGCAAAATATGAAAATTTTGATTTATTTGAAAATTTTACATTTGTGACTTTTCAAAAAGAATCACCCAAATGACTAAAATCAATCCAATAATTCATTTTTTTTTGTTTATAAATTTTAATTCAAATTAAAATTAAAAAAACAAATATTAAAAAAATATGAATAAATAAATCAAAAAAAAACCATTTTCAGAAATAAAAATAAACATCAATTTCTTTATTATTTAAAATTTTATTTGACTTGACCAGTTTGAGTTGAGTGTATTTATTATTTAATTTAAGAACAATGCGTGTTTTATAGATCTTTTCTTCCTTTTCTTTCAGACAATTGTTTAATATTTTCATGAAAAGCCTTTTTTATAACTTTCGATTTCATAAAACTTTTGGAGCAATATTTTCTGTAAAAATCACATTGAATATCAGTTATATAAAGAAAGAATGAATGAACATGTTCACAAATGTGATCATTTTGTTGAGATGTGTTAGGCTTTTTCTTATTGAAAATAAATTTTATCTAATTTATAATTTTTTCTGATGCTTTTTAAATTCTGGTTTTTTCTAAGTCAGTTTTAATTTAGAAATGTTTGTATTGAATATCCATATTCTTTTATTTCTATATTAAAGCTGCAATTAAAAAGGGCTATAAGGCTGTGTGAAGAGCATTGCAATATTTGATAATTCGCGATTCTTTTTTCTGTCAAAAGGATAATGTGTTTATTATAAGTTGTTTTCATTGAATTCTTAAATGAGGCTTTGACACATTGACACAATTGCTAGACATGATATGACATATGAAATAATGGAAAACACAAAACAACAATATAAATTTTTTCCTGTTGTATTGTTAGAGTTTGCAAATCAGCTTCAAGATAATCCATAAAGACAAACAGTAAAAATCTTTTCAATTGATAATTATTCTTTCGTATGGAATGGATAAGATGACAACTCTTTCAAATACCATTTGAAAACAATCTTTTGTCATTGAGCAAGTTTCATCTTCTTTGAATCTCATCTGAGATTCACTGACTTTTAGAAGTAAAATTTGGATATTTTTGACTTTTTTTTTCAACACAATATGATTCCTCACACCATCCGCCTAATTAAGAAAGATCGAAAAAATTGATGGAGGTGAGACTGGTTAAGTAACAAACGGAACATATGTGGGTGATTTTTTTTGAAAAGTCACAAATGTTTAATTTTCAAATAAATCAAAAATTTCATATTTTGCTCAAATATCTGCTTTCACTCACGAATCTCCTCAAGAATGTTTGAAATGGTATTATCCAGAAATAGATTTTATATTAAAGAAGTTTGGTGCATGTTAACAAAAATATAAGCAAAATATGAAATTTTTGATTTATTTGAAAATTAAACAATTGTGACTTTATAAATAGAATCACCCATGTATCTTCAGTGCTTTCCAATTTGACTGACCTAACAACTAAAACAATTAAATAATCTTCATCAAGATTGAAAATGAGTTCAGTTGTTAATCTGAACTCATCATAAAATGTTTTCACTTTGTCAAACCATTGAGTCTGTCAATCTTTTGTTGAGTGTGCTTCCCTTGCAGTTGGAAGTTAATTAGGGTTAATGAAATTCAATTCTGATAAATTGAGGAAAAATAATTAAGTCTGTATTCTTGAAATATAAATGTCATCCATCTATTTCCCTGATCTTTCAAAAAGAGAAAAATGAGTCAGACAAAAATCATAATAAATTTTAATTATCAAGCAATAAAGAAAACACAACGAAATCATCTGTCTCATTTGTTTAGCGTAAAGATATGAATATTTTGAAACAACCCCCACCATTGATTCACAAAAAATAGATTTTTTTGTCTGTCCAATAAAGGAGGTCGTACAACAAAGCACATATATCTTCCTTTCTTTTATGAGGCAAGTGCTTTGTAAAAACTTATATTTTTTTTGTTTTTATTTATTTTTATTAATTTTTTATTTATTTATTTTTATTAATTTTTTATTTATTTTTATTTATTTTTATTTTTTTTTTTATTTTTCATTCATTATTTATTTATTTTTTATTTATTTGTTTTCTTGTGAAGGACGAAACTTCAAGTGATTTATCAGGCATCCAGGCTGATAAATTTGTTTCATAATTTTTGATTTTTTGATCACCTTAAAAATCTTCTCAATTCAGTTTTGACTAATTCATATCAAATAAGACCGACTAAATGCAAATTGATTGAGTCAAATCAAAATTATGCATTCAATTCAAAAAATCTCATTTTCCAAAAGAACTTGATTGATTTGACTTCGTCAAATGGCATTAGATCGGTCAACATCCAATAAGATCGATCTAATGCCATTGAGACTCAGTCAAATTGGATGTGACTCAGTCACATCCGATCATTTTCATTCTGGTTGTGATGATCAGAAAATTTTCGTTATTTGTTTGTTTTGAAAATAGTTGGTTTTCATATAATTTCAATTCATTATGCTTTTATTTATTTGTTTTTCATGATATTTTGAAACAAAAAATAAAAGTTTTGAAAAATTATTGAAGTTCTAACATAACCGCAAATTTCATATTTGACATTATTTGATAATAATTGTTGATGATTTATTATAATGATTAGAGTAATTTTCATATATCTATTCAATATTTAAAACTAGTTTCATTTGGATTTTTCATTTCATTAATATTTTCTTAAAAAAGAAAAAACACAAAAAAGAATCAATAAAATCACATTTTCTTTTTATTTTTTATTCAATATGCAAAAATATTGAAAAATGATTGAATAATCAACACATATCAGTTAAGAAAACACAAAAATGTTTTTTTTTATAAATATAGAAATTCTTCAAAAAAAATGAATATGAAAATGTTAATTGTTCAAAACATAAACAAAGTTGGCTCGATTTCAACAGTGAAAGTTAACAGCTGAGTCACAATTACGAAATTTAAGAGTTTCAAAAAATCCGAATCAAAATGAGAAAACAACAAAAACATAGATAAAAACAAAATATACAAATAAAAAATAACAACATATGGAACAAAATATTTTGTTTCCGACTTTTGTTCCACACATTTAAAATACCTATAATCTATATTTCAAATAAAACTATTACCCTTTATCCAATTTTTTCCCCTTTTTCATTAAATTCCACATATTTATTATTCACAAAAAATAATTTGCAAGCTTTCCTGGGAAACAATACTTGGATCCAAGGCCTTCAAGTTTTTTTGCGTTTTTCAACAAAAAAACAGGACGGGTTTAGTCTTGTCCTCGTTCTTAATAATTAAATAACTCATTGGATAAGCAAAAGCAACAATTTATTTATTATTCTTTATTGTTTTTTAATTGAAACATAATTCATTTAAAATTCTTCTTTCATTGACATCGAATTCAGCATTCCTTCATTTCCCATTTGGGACAAAATATTTGACTTCAGGCATTTTCATTGAAAAATTTTACACCTTAGATGATCTTTTTGTGATTAAAAATTTTGAAAAAAATGGGTTTGTTTTTTGAAATACATGTGAAGTCACTAAACATTTTGCGATTACAACCATGATGTTTGTTTTCAGTTATGAAAATCAAAATTATTTTGAAATCTGGTAAAGTTTAATAATGTTATTGGTGAAACAATTTTTTTATGCTTTGCACATAAAAAGCTTCAGCACACGTTCATTTTCCATATCCGTTATTTCATCATTGATGCCATTAAAAGAAAAACTGTTATCAAGCGTCATTGAAAAACTATTTTCCTGATTAACATTACTTTGAAAATTATATGATAAAGAATTTTCACAAAAAGAATTACAAAAATTCGAATTTAAGAAACATACCTTTGACATACCTGAACATTTTTCATATGCATTTATTTGGTTCACACAACTGTCATTATCGGTATTATCATTGTCAAAACAAGTTTTTTCATTGTTTTTAAATTCTATATTTTCAACGAATTTTCAATTTCTTTTCGCACATTTTTTCCAAAGCTTTCTTTTTTTGTGTCTTCTGTTTCTTTGTCTTTATTTCTGTTTTCGTCAAATATTTTTTTTATTGTCTTTTCTCATATTTATTTTTTGAAAGTCATGTCAATTATGCCTGTATTCAAATAGATGCTTAATGGTTATTGCGTCAATTTTCCATTATTTTTCCTGAAGAATAAAAAACTTTTCATGTTTTTTTCAACAAGCTCACTTCAGTAACTTTCCAAAAACTCTTGATGCCTGATGAATGGAAACATTCACCAATTCATAAATAGAGAAATGAAGAAAAAAAAATAGAGAAAATAAAAGAGAAAGAAAGAGAGAGAAATAAAAAGAGAAATAAATAATGAGAGAAATGAATAAATAAAGAAAGATGAATGAATATAATGAATTTCATTTTTAATACACTCTGTAAAAAAATAATGTTTTGTTTGTGCTTTTTTCGTATTCAATTATTCTGTCGAAGCAGATGACATAGAATAAGAAGATGCAGATGCTGATTAAGATAAGATATAATTTGAAATATAAATTGTGGAATTATTATTAACATTAAATAAATATCAATTACAATCAAAGCACAAAAAAAACATTCAAATCAAAAATATTGTTTTATATTTTATTTTCCAAATTATTATTTATAAAATTCATCAAAAAACCAAATTCACTGTCGCAGTCGTTTTTTCCATGGTGTTCAGCAAAAAACGACAGCGAGCAGTGTTTATTTTTAAAAAGAAAAGAATTATCAGAAAATAATAAATATAAAATTCTTGAATTTCTAAAATGCGGCACATTGTCGCAAAAAAAAAGAAAAAAAAATGAAAGGAATCAACATTTATAAAAATATCAAATTTTTTTTAATTTAAAAATACATTCACAAACAAAACGATAATCGTGAGATAATATTTCAAAAAAAATACAAAAACAACATTCTTTTAAAATTCCAAAATTATCAACTTAAAAAACAACAAAACACAAATGAGAAATTTGTTTCTTGGGAAAAAAAGCTCCTCCCAGTTTCATTATTTGAAATGGGTAGCGACCAGTTTTCCTTAAAATCCATAAGGATTATTGCTTCGTTTTCTTTCAATTTATTTTTCATATTATAAAAAAACTCTCTATGGGCAGTTGCCATTTTCTTTTGTTCATTTGTCAACTGCATTTCTTCCTTTTCTTTCTCACTCAATTTTTTCCCATTTCTCAAAAATTCTCTCTCTTTATTTTCTAAATATTCTCCTTTCATGCATACGTCGCAAAAATCTGTTCTTTTCTTTGCTTTTTGAAAATTTCTCGTTTTCCTTCAAAATGAAGAATATGATATTTTTTGCATCTATTTCTTTTTTCATATCATCATAAAGTTGCTTTTTCGTTTTTTCAATTATTTTTTTTCATTTTCTGAAAACTGCTTTTTCTTTTTCACATCCTTTCAATTCTTTTTTGCAAGTTTTTTCGTCATTTTCAAGACGATTTTTTTGATGATAACTGATGATTTGATGAATAGTGTTATTATTTTCAATTTTATCTTTATTTTTGTTGGATATTTTTTCTTTAATCTCTTTTTTTTTGACAAATAATTAGTTTCACTTATAGAAGAAGAATTTGATTGTTGGCCTGTTTCATGTGATGTGTAAATTTCTTCAACATTTTAATTGTTGTGGTTGTGAGTGATGTTTGGCATAAGTTAAGTTATCAAGCATGTGAGATCTTCATCAACTGCACAATCAACACAAGCAGGGCTTTCTGCCAAATGATTGAATGAAGTCTGAGGATCGATGGAAGTTGTCTGTGCTTTTGCTCTATCAGCTTAGAATATTTCATTTTAAAAGTGAAAATTATTCAACATATGTTAATATATATGGGTGATTATTTTTGAAATCATCACTTTTTTCTGTGTGTTGTTTTTTCAAAGATGGTTGATCATTCGGATTAAATTTTGTAATCAAATGCTTCAATTACCACAACTGTTTTAAAAACATACTATTTTTCCGAATCAAAGATTCAAATGTTTACAATAAGCCTTTCCATATTTCAATTTTTTTCAATTGATATTCGAGAGAAAATCCTGAACAGAAAATTTTGTTTGAAAAAATATGATTTCAAAAATAATCACCCATATTTTATTGAATATTATAACAACGTAATTAACAACTATGCATAATGATAAAAAACTAAATACGTTTATTCCTTCCTCTTCCGTTCTTGCAACTCGATGAACTGTGGCACAAGAGCCAACTTTCAATCCTTTCATGTTGGTTATCTGCTTTTTGAAGAGAAACATTTTCAAAATCAAACGTTTGTTTCAAATCATCTTTTGTCAAATAAAAAACTTCACATGCCTTTTTTGCTGAAGCTTTCCTTACGGTTTTGTTGGATTTCAGGCCAGTTTTGTTGTTTGCTTTTCTCGCGAGAGGAATAATACTCCCCACAAGTCAGGACTAAGCTATGGCTTGTCAGTTCACCAAAAGAAAAATCCAAAGAAAGTGATCCCATTAAGCTGATTTTCTATTTGCAATTCAAAGAGTTGAACAGCACAGCTTGCTTTCTTAGAGTGTATTGGATTTTCTCTTTATTGAAAATCATTTCATTTAAATATGCATAAATATTAATATTATAAATAATAGAAAAAAATTCAAATTAAAAACAAATTTAAAAAATACTTTGAATGAAGACTTCAACAGCTTCCCGTAATTGTTTTCATTTATTGTAATGCAACAGGAAGTGCATTAAACACCATTCCGGGTTTTCTGGTGATAACGAATTCAAAAATTCAGAAATTTTGGTTCCATACCGACTCTTCGTAACACGGGAACTGGAAAAATATAAAAAATTATCTTCCTTATAATTCATTCAACTGATAAATGGAAAACTGATTAAATGAAAAGTTCTCAAAAACAGAAGTTAGATATGAACTTCTTGAATAAACCATAAATTTGATGTGAAAATTGTTTTTATAATACTTCATTGAGAATTGAAGGACTTGAAAATGCGTTGTTAGAAAAAAGATGAGATGAAGAAAATGCAAACTTTAAAAAACTGAAAGAAAGGATTTGACGTTCATTTGGCATGTATATTTTCAAACAAAAAAAAATTGATAAAACAACGTACCATTGGCGCCAAAACCGAGACCTTTCGCGAAACCAGGTACTATTCGCAATCCAGAAATAAATTGCTGTTGTTGGCAATGCTTATTTCTTTTTCAAACAAACAAAAGACAATTTAAAATATTAGAAACTCGAAGGAAAATAAAAATTTTATGCGCACTATTTTCTTGTGTTGATATAGTTTTTCACATGAAAAACATTAATAAATTTTCTGATATTAGAGAAATATCAAAGAAATTTATGACGAAACAAATATACACATTGATAAAACAAAAAAGAAATAATATTACATATGATTTTTCTTGATTTCACTTTGTGTTTTTTCAAAACGGATTTTTAATTGCTTCGATCAATTCCATCATGCGTGATGGAAAAAACTCAAACAAACATTTGCAAGTTGCAAAAAGTTATTGCAAAATCTTGCTATTGAAAAAATAAATTCAGATCGCAAAAACTTTTTGAAGCAAAGTCAGAAATTCAAAATACATGCAGAGAAGCTCCAAAAGATCTATAGATTTATAAATCATCTTGGTACAGTGCAAAAATAGCAGAAAAGGAAGGGCGAGAAGTTGGAAGGATTGGTCCGGAACTTGCGATTTCAGATTCAGAATTGGAAATAATTGAGAATCAGGTATTTTCATAATTATCTGAACATGAAATTGTGAGAGTTTCAGATGTTCAATCAATAGCTTTTCTGTTATCTTGCGTGAAATCCTATTGATTTTTTTTCTATTTCAGTGTGTTGAGTTGAAGCAAAAAAGAAAGGAGATTGCAAACAAAGAGGTAACTTTTGATAAGAAATATGCTTTCAAATTGTTGAAAAGAAGCGAAATCATTCACACTGCTATTGCGAAACCGTTGGAAGCTGTAAAGATTATTGCACAATCACAAGAATTTATAAGAACATGGTTTGCTGATTTGGCTGACTTGGTTAAAAAGTATGATATCATTGGATCAGCCATTTTCAATTTTGACGAAACTTCTGTTCGATGTGGACAAGAAGCGTCAAAACTTGTTGTTTGCCCAAAGGATCAACTTCCTCCTTTTCCTCCAACTCCACAAAAGGTCTCGAATGCAACTATTTGTTTTTGAGTGTGTTCTGATGGCTCTTGTTTGAATCATTATTTGCTGTGACCAAACAGGACGATCCCTGCAGAGTTTTCGAATTTTCCTTCATTTTCCATCAAACATCTCAACGCCAGCTCCAGATAAATCACAAATGATTAATTCATTACTATTATTATCAATGATTTGTTATTTCAAACAAAAGAGAAGGTGAAGCCAACTTGCTAACGGAGAGAATTATTTCTGATGGATTATCATGTTTCGTATTTCTGATCTGAAGTTATCACAGCTACAAGAAATTCCCATGTAATTATTAAGTATTTCCCTCAGAATATTACTCATTTCCACAACCTTTTAACAGTTGCATTTCTTCCATGGTTTAATTTGTGCAAATCAACTTGCTTCATAGACCATATCCATTTCAATTGCGAACATACAGGTTTTCCTTTTTTCGATTTCCATGAGATATAACAGCACAACAGTTCAGCTTTCCACAATCAGAACTGTTTTTTTGAAAACAGGCGTTTGTCCTATTGCATCAACTGAAGTTTTATCACGAGTTTGTGGATCTTTAAAGCAAATCTCAGGAGAGAAGAAAGTTTTCAAGTCATCCACGGATTTTCAATCGGAATTGTTTGGACAATTTTCACAGACAAAGAAAAAGGATAAAAAAACGAATTTTGATGAAAAATCTGCAATAACACAACCAAGTTGCCTTAAAGACGCAGAGGACTTACAAAGAGAGCTGGATGTTTTATGCAACCGTGTTGCACAAATAAAGAAGCAATTGGAAGATGCAACAGATTCAAAGGAAGATGAGGATGAAAACTTGAACGTTATGAAAAAAGTGAAAGTGACAATTGTGAATGAAGAAAATTCAATTTCTGACATGAAGAAATCAGAAAAAAGAAGAATACTGGATATTCCGAAAAAAAGGGGACATTTGAAGAAGAAGAATTAAAAGAATCAATCACCAAAACAAAGGGGAAGGCAAAACGTATGACAGCTTCAAGAGTGAGACATGTTGGCGTGATGACAAGATGCATATCTCCAATAATCTCTCAAAAAGAAAAGGAGGCTGGAGAAAACTACTTCTTGAAAAAGAAAATGCTAGAAGAAAAATATGAATAATGAAATTGAAATCGATTAATCATTTGTTCAATTAGCTATTGACTATATCTTAATTGTAATTCAGAAGTGTTTAACATGTGCAAAGAAACATGTTATTCTGGTTTTCAATATCGTTGAATGGTTTTTCTATCATTTCATCGGTTTTGAAACCGTTTGATAACAAACATGAAATGATTTTTTAAATTTATTGATAAATAAAGGAGAATTTCATAAAAAAATTTCATAAAATGAAAAATATTATCTATGTTCAGTTTCATAAAAAGTTCCGCGTTACGCAAAAGGTCTCGGTTTTTGCACCAATGGTATAAACCCATGTTTCAAAATGAAATGAAGATAGAAGAGAAGAGGAAAGACATTTTATTGTATAAGTGTGGAGAGGAATTCATAAAAAAGGAAATGAATTTGAATTGAAATTAGATAAAAAATCAGGAGAATGAAGACGGAGAAACAGAAAGCGACGCTTTGGTGAGATCCGCAAATGAGTGTTGATTCATGTTAATTTTCATCAAAGTCGGAACAGAAAAAGCAGTTTCTTCTTGTTCCAATACTGAAGAAGAGAGAAAAGATGGAAAGGAAGAAATACGTGCAAACAGTATCAGAACCAGCATCGGAGAAAGAAGTATGTATTTGAGAGGCAACTGTGTGGAAAGCTAGTGACTGCATAATCGATATCTACTGGAACTTTTAACTTCTCCATTTGTTGGATCGACTAAAATAGATGTTTGTTATGTTGTTTTTTTGTTGTTCTCTTCGCTTTTGTTTTGAACACGTGAAGATGAACTGCATATACAAATTCTGCTGGTGGTTTGTCACATTCGACAGGACTGATGCGTTATGACTTTTCTTCACGTAATCCATATTCGAAATAGCATATCTACATGCAGCAGACAATACAGAAGCAGGAGACATTTAAAGCAATTTCATGTACAGATCATCCAGTTCAACCTGAACTGTCATCGGTGCATCCAATACCATTGCAGAAAGAGAAGGGCCGTGATTCAAGGAGAGAGGGAATAACTTGTTGATGGAAAGCGTTGGAGAGAAATAGGAGATAGATGAAAAAGGTCACATTCCCGGGAGCTAGAAATGTTGTGAAAGGGAATCAATGAACATGAGCATTGACTTGAATAACACAGGATGTGAAAACGGAGATGTGCACCCGAAAGGAGTGTCCGAAGGAGATATTTAATGAAAAAAATAACAGAAAAAGAAAAAGAAAAAGAGGAGAACGTGGAGAAGGATGATGTCAAAGATGAGAAATTGAGAAAACAATCAGGGAAAGCAGAAAAAATTGCGGAATACAAATTGTTTCGATAACATTCGCATGAAATGCCAAGCTGCCTAAGTTCAATATTTTGCTGTTCTGTTTTGTCTCCTCTCTTCTATCACTTTCATCTTAGACTTCTTTCTGAAGGCTTATCCTGCAATTTGCTTCAATAGATGTTGCTGAAAAGGAAAATGAGATGATGAATGAAGCAGGATTATTATCTGAGTTTTCTTATATCCTTTTGTCTATTTTTCTCTTGGTGGTGAAATAATTATTTTTGGAACTCATATTCTGTTTCTCCCTTTTTGTATTGCTTCCTTCATCGCCTCGAAAAATAAGCCAACAGAACATGTGCGAAATGTGAGAGACACTTCGAAACATGCATCTTTAATGAAGAGGAGAAATTTTTTAGTGAGTGTGGAAGAGAAAGAATAGAAGGAGGTGGAAAAGGAGGAGAAGAAGGAGAAGAAGGAGAAGAAGGAAAAGAAGGAGAAGAAGGAAAAGAAGGAGAAGAAGGAGAAGAAGGAAAAGAAGGAGAAGAAGAAGAAGATTCTTGTGAAGTGGATCACATATCATGAGATGATAGTGCTGTGTTTATGCTGATGATTTGAGTTTCGCGTTACCATCAGCTTCTGTTTCCTTTCCTTTGCTCATTTTAGTTGATGAAGTCTGCTTGCTTCTAATGTTGTTGTTATAACAGTTATTATTGTAATTATTATTTATACTTTCATATTCAGATGCTGCAGATGATGACAAACAACAGAAAGCAGATGATTTTTGGATGTTCTTATCAGTTTGATCGCCAGCTGGATGAGATGTTTTCTGAGAACTCGAAAGAAAATTGCCTCCATTTGGTGGATGAGATGATGAAGTGGAGGAATATGATGAAAGATCAGAAGAGGTCGAGCGTGATGGGCGATTTGTGTGGTGGAATAGCTCAGAAGGCGAAAAGAATGATGCTATTTGAGGGGGATATGGAGGAGGCAGGAAAGCTTGCGTCATTTGTGTTAGAAGAATGGTGAAGTCTGTCAGCGGAGGTTTTCCAGAAATTCCTTCAATGGGCATCACAGACGGAATCTTCTCAGCCACATTAGCAGACGAAACAAATGAAGCAGAAGAGACACCCAGAGGCACAACATTCCCAACAGACACGCTCTGTGAAGATGATCCTTGTGGATTTCGATTGTATCGATTTGATGGGATCTGCTGGGAAATTGGAAGTGGCCCAGTCGGTGGGAAAAGAAGATAAGGCATCGTGAATGAAGTCGAGTAGTCCAATGATGAATGAGCATTTGCTCCTCCTGACGAATAAGAAAATCCATGGCATTTGGATGAAGAACTCGAACGAGGCGCCGACTGAGTTTGAAAAATAATTGGTGTATTTTGTCTCGGGGTGGAGATGCAAAATCCTGAGAAGTTGGAGATATTCCATCTGAAGGTGATGTCGGGGATGAAGAGGAAGGAGTTGAAGCAGTTGAAAGAAATAAAGAAGCAAGAAGTGGAGAAGACGAGGAAAAATGTTAAAATGATTATAGAGGAGAAGGTGAAGAAGCAGAAAAAGGCAAAGGAGAATGAGAAGAAGAAGAAAAAGGAGATAATAATGAAGAAGGAGAAAAATATATCGACATTTGCGCAGAAGATGATGAAGGCTGCCTGGGAATTGAAGAAGTTGGAGAACCAAATGAACGAGAGGCAGACAAAATCGAATGCATTGATCCGCTTTATGTTCGAGATAGCCTGCTTTTCTTTTCCGTCTCAAACGAAATAGTCCCTTCGCTTTACTCTCTGGCCACACGCTACTTCTTCTTTGGGTATATCATCCAGATTATTTCGTATTGATTCACCAGCTGCATCAGAATGCGGGCAAGAAGCGGGTTCTCTGCCATCTCTGTCATCTGTGCCTCTTTTCCAAGTGTATCGTCGCTGTCCATCACAAGTTCCATCTTCTTTTTCTCTCTTTCGCGCGCTTTTCGCTCTGCTCTGTATGCTTCTCTCTCCTTTCGAGGAAACTTTCGATCTTCTGCTATTTCCTTCTTCTTCTCCTTCTTCTTCTTCTTCATCTGCTCCTGGTTATTCTTTGGTGAAGAGACCAGATGTTTCATCAACAGCACTCATTGAATCTTATCTGGATATAGCCAGAGTTCTTGTCAGCTTCTCTTCAAATGACTCATCTTCACATTCTGTCTCATCATCATCATCCTCCTCCTCCTTCGGCCATTCCTCTCAGCAGCCCAACTCTGTTTCAACTAAAACTCTTCCATCTAACTCAGAAAGCGACGAAGAAACCCTTCAGCAACTGTTTGCTTTGCTCATCGTAATGATCCGCTCTTTCTCCTCTTCTGTCCTTCTTCTTCTGCTTTTAAGCGCCTTCCAGACATTTCTCCTTCTCTTCTTCTGCGCTGTTGCAGATGCAGCTGATATCATTCAGCCACTTTCCACTTCTGCTTTTCTAAATGCCATTGTTACGCTGCCTATTTCTTCTTCTTTTTCTTCTTCATATTTGCCCTCAAACATTGCACGGTGCGATTCGCGGAGGAAGCAGACCTCGTCGCATTTACGTAGCAACTCTGAAGTGGAACTCATTCAGAGCCTTTTTGTGGTAGACGAAGAGAGCAGGAAGGCCATTTTGAGTCTGATTGCTGCGCTGTGCAGCGGGAATGAG
Source organism: Monocercomonoides exilis (assembly GCF_001643675.1). Taxonomy (NCBI): domain Eukaryota; phylum Preaxostyla; order Oxymonadida; family Polymastigidae; genus Monocercomonoides; species Monocercomonoides exilis. The sequence goes on along the minus strand of NW_027150585.1, from coordinate 273,566 downwards.
GCAAACACAGAGCGTCTGCTTTATCTTTTGAATGAGACGCAGACGATGAACGACAAGAACTCATACAGGTCTTTCCATTTCACACCCGCCGAGCAGATTGCAAAGTCGCACAAGAAGGAGAAGAAAGTGGATAAAAATGATGTGTCAAAATGAAGGAGATAATTTACCCTGGAGCATAGTGCAACATAAACAACTTATTTGTTATGCTATTTATACACACGCAGCTGTGCTCCACGCTTCTTCTGCGGGAAGGCGAGCAGTTTCAAGGAAGCGTCCTGGAGAAGCTGGCAAGACCATCACAAGCAGATGTCTGAGTGAGTGGCAGAAGAGCAAAGAAACAAGCACACACCCACCAGACGAGCTGGAGGCGAAGATGGCAGGGATGAGGCTGCGCAGCGTGACAGAGGAGGAGAAAGTGCAGAACAGTGCTGTGTGGAAAGCTGTTAGTTATCTCTTCTGAGATCTGCAGGACAACCTAAACAGGAAGGAGTTCGTTGATGCTGAGCAGTTTCTGGAGGTGTATCTCGACCAGGACAGGAAGCAAGTTGTGAATGGTGTGCATTGTGACATCCACGAGTTCTTCATGTGTCTTTGTGGACAAGCTGGAGATGCACTTGGATGCAGTTGCAGCTTCGAACTTTGTCCGGCACTTTCTGAAGGGCTGCACGATGAACCTGCATGTCTGCAGATGCGGGCACGAGCGATGGCATTCCGATGGCTTCCATGCGCTCGATGTGGAAGTGAAAAGGAAGAAGAGTCTGGTGGAATCGTTGGCGTAGATGGTGGTTGGGTCGAAGATAGAGGATTACGAATGCGAAGAGTGTGGCAAGCATCACACGGTTGATGTGTTCAACCGGACAGTTCTGAGAGACCTGCCGAATACACTCATTATTCTCCTCAGGCGCTTTGACTACCAGCCGCTGACAGGGAACAGAGTGAAGATCAACGACAAGTTTGAGTTCCCCATTGAGGAGGACTTGGATCTCGAGCCATTAACGTGGGAGGCGATTCAGGTGAGGGAAGAAAAACAAAGCAGTTTGAAGCGGTTTTCCAAAGCTGATACAACAATCATGTTGGAAAAGATTGGACGCAAAGAGAATCTGAAGAATCTGCAGGTGCCGCATAACGGCGAAAGCAAAGACAAGCTGCGTCCGGAGAGCTACTCCAAATACCGTCTGCAGGGCATCATCAACCACTCGGGGACAGCCAATGCTGGACACTGCATCTCATTTGAGATGGAAAAAGATGCTCCGCACTAGTGGTACGAGTTCAACAACGACAGAGTTAGGCTGTTCCCTTCTCCTGCTGTGGAGACACCAAAAGCAGAGGCCTTTGGAGGGAGCTTCCTGGACGACACTTCGCTGATCGATCACGAGATCCTCAAGAACAAGCGCCTGAGCCTGCTGAGCGAGGCAGACACAGTCAAACCGTACTCGGCATACATCCTCATCTACGAGCGGAAGTAGCCTGTTGACGACTGGAGCCTCGAGCGCCAGCTGCTCCGCCAGATTCCACAGGCAAAGCTGAAAGAAATAACAAGAGGGAGCCATCTGCCTTTCACTGTATCGCAAGCAATTGGCTCTTTTCCTCTTTTCGCAATGCATCCTCCATCACCCCACCCGTCTACGCTGAAGATGCGTTCTCCTTTTAATGACGATGTGTTCGCAGATTCTGCCTTGACAGAGCATTCGCCAATGAAATCGTCTTCAGATGGGATGAGCAGTGTGGATGAGAGAGTGTTGGTGAGACAGTTGGGCATCGTGAGAGACAGACAAATCTTCTCAAACACATTCTTTGCGTTTGTGAGAAGGTTGTTTGAGCAGTTTGGATGCGAACAATATGCTGAAGAGGAGGAAGCAGCAACAACAGTCACTAATCCCAGATTATCTTCAACTGGTGCTTCATCTGCAACATCTGTTTCATCTTTGATTGAAACGAAACTTGCTGGCAAAAGCTCATCATCTTCATCCTTATCTGCCTCAGCTTCTCTGACTTTGCGTGTGCCGAATGTGCCAAAGGCAGATCCGACATTTTCTCGCGACTTCATGAATTTCTGGGTGCATTTTTTTCATTATTCGTTCTCTCATTCTGTGCACAATGCTGTGTTTATGCAGTTGAACATGGAGTTGGAGCAGATTCTTGTCCGCTCGCCAGACTTGTCGTTCAAACTTATCAAGCACATCACAACTGAGTTCCTCAGTGGAGAAGCAAAAGAGAGGGATGCCTGCCTTGCCAGAAAGTGAAACCATAAGAGTTCAACTGCATCCACCGCAGTGAATGCAATGACTGCTGTGGAGCTGAACAAGCTGGAATCTGAATACATTGCAGGTGCGCCTTCGATTGCGAAGGTATTTCTCTTCCGCTGCGAAGACACTCAGCTGCGTCTGTGTTTTTTCCGCGCGCTCCTCTGCGTCCTTTCTGCTGTTCTGAAGTCAGTCTCAGTGTATTTATCCAAAACAGATGCATCTCTGAAACAGCAGCACCTCTCCATTCTGCTCCAGCAGCTCTTCTTCTTCTTCACATCGCTGCTCGATCTTCTGCCTGCCAAGCAGAAGAAAACCATCCAATTCGTCCCTCTGTTCCCCTTCCTGTGCGCTGCCTGCTTTCTGTCTCCTGTTTGCTCTTGGCTGCTCCTCCTCTCCAATTACCCTCAGCGCTGCCAGGACTTTCTTTCTCCTTCTCTGTCAATACAGTCGGGAAAGTGGACAAATGCAGTGAGGTCGCTGTATTCTCTTGCAACTTTGGATAGTAACAGTGCTTGTCAGGATGAGCTGCATCCGTTTCCACGTGAATCTGCAATGGTGTTGTTGATCTCTCTTATTTCTCATCTGTATGATGCCCCTTCTCCGTCTGCGCCTGCTTCTCTCTCCATTCTTATGATTTTGAAAGGAACGAAGCCGACTTCTCTTTTTGCTTCGGATTCATCCTTTTCCTCAATTTCGCTTCCATCTATACCAATTTCACAAGAAGATGCATTTTATTCGATCATTTCGCAGTCATTTTGTAATGTTCTTCTTTATTCTACAAAAGCACCCAGCCACGTTGCTTCCCTTTGTACTCTCGCTTTGTCCTGTTTTTATTCCATTCGTCCCGATGTTGCTGAGCATAAGTTATGTCTTTCGCTTTTGGAGAAGCATTTGACACAGATTGGGGTTAGCTGGCTGCTTCTCAAGCCAGAAGAGTTGTTGTGCACACAAATTAGAGAGAAGAATGAAAAGAAGATGGAGGCGTATTTATCTGTTGTGACATGCACAGTTACACAAGCATATTCATCATCATCACCTTCTTCTCCTCCTCCTTTTCCTCTTTCTCCTCTTTCTTCTTCTTTCATAACACCATCTTCCCCATTGTAAACAGCACAAGGATGTTTCATTGTGTTGAATGGGCAAGTGTGATTAGCAGCTATATTATTGTCGTGCCATTCTTCTCATCTGTTAAACGGAGCGAGACATACTCCACAAATTCATTTGCAGGAAGTGCTGAACAAATATGTGAAGAACAAGTGCATTCTGCAAAGGCAGATATCTCAGAGAGCGATGGAAGGCAGGAAGAAATAGGAGAAGTGATAGGGGCGCAGAAGTGTGCCAGAAGAGAAGAAACAAAAGCTAAGTTGCAGACGATGATAGTGGCTAAAGTGTTGTAGTTGGAGAGGGCGGAGGAATGAATTGGGTGATGTGTTGGCTTTGATGATGAAAATGTTAAAGATGATGAAGAGAAAGAAGAAGACGAAGGAATAAAGGTGATTATTTCCAAACAGATTATTATATTTCTTCTTCTGAAAAATCCTCCTGAAAATTTTTTGTATTTGTAAATCTCTTTGTTTTAATGTCCTCATAGAGTTTTCCGTTTGTATGCATAAGTTATCCGAAAGCAGATACAATAATTATGCGTTAATATTTACTATTCATTTGAAATCAGTGCTCGTTGCATTGACAATACTATGAAACTTCTATTCACATTCAACGCATTTGAATACAAAGGCAAAAATCATGATCACACCTTTCACATGTCTTTTTCTGTTATTTCTTTAAATATCACGCTTGTTTTCAAATATAAAAATAAATTATTATTATGGATTTCGTTGCAAATATTTTTTTGAATAATAATGCTTCACACATTGTGATATGTGTACAGAATAAGTTTGGAACAAAACATGATATTTTTCATAAATTAAAAAATTTCGCCCCAAATTATAAGTTCAACGAAAATGAGCTTTAAATAGTGAAATTTAAAACAAAACAAAAAAATGTTCGATCACAATTTGTGATCATAAAAATTCGCAATTTCTCTTTTGGTGAGATTGAGGGAAATTCAATTAAAATTAGTGAAATTCGATAAACCAGACAAAAATTGATTTGACTGAGTCACATTTTCGCGACTCAGTCAAATCAATCAATTTCTAATAGTCGGGGAGGAAATCCGGGCCATTTTTGATTAAAAAATATTAAAAAAGTTTCAGATCAAAATGTTAAAAACAAAACCCTCCTTAACGCACGTCAACGCAACAAGTGATATTAGATCACTTTGAGATCCACACATAAAAAGACTTGTACGTTCACGATATTCTTAAGTATTCTGAAAGACAAATTGATGAAAGCGGCTTGTTAAAAAGATCTTCGTTGCAGCGAGCGATCAAAGCAAGGGACAATGGCAGAAGCATTGGGAAATGTGGTAGGCCCACATTATTTAACGAGGCTGAGGAGTTGGAAATGAAACAGTTGTTTCTTGACGAAAAAAAAATTGGTAAATATCCAATAAAAAAATACATAACTCAAACGGTTTGTTATGGATGTGTTTTTATATTTATTTAATTTTTTTCCATTGACAGGCAAATGAAATGTTGCAAAAGAAAAGGAATGAAGGTGAAGAATGCAAATCAGTGGACAAGCACTGGACGGAACAGTTTTTGCAAAGACATCCAGAAATTGTGTTTGCAAAGCCAAAAGCTCTTCCAATCGGAAGGGTTGCTCATTCTTGCCGAAAGGTTTCAATACCTTTTTTCGATTTATACGAATCGTATCTTAACGAGGAAAAACCGATTCCTCAATTGTTATTTAATATCGATGAAACCTCAACCTTTTTTCATAAAAGAAAAAATGATCTAGTCGCTTCATCTTCATCCTGGAATTCAGTTATAGCTTTGGAAACATCTCTTCCAACTGCAACTTCAATCGTCTTCATGTGCAGCGCAGATGGCTGCAGATATTTAACTCCCATAGTCATTCCTTATAAAACTTTGCCGGATGAGTACAAGTTTGCCACAACCTCACAAGAAGTATTCTTCCCTTCGACAACTGGACATTTCACATCATCGTTGTTCTTGAAATTGTTCCAAATCTTTTTTCTTCCAGAAATTATTAAAAAAAGGATAGCCTAAGGCGAGAAATACAAGCATGCAGCGTTGATTAAGGAAAGCGGCGTTGGACATTTAACGAAAGAAATAAGAAGACTTTGTAAAGATAATCTTATGGACTAATTAAACTTCCATCTCACACATCACATATCACTCAACCAAATGATCAGTTTATTTTCGCCAATATGAAAAGAGTGTTTGCAAGAGCAACAGAAAGTGGACAGACAAAGACATCCTCACAGGAAAGAGAAGTTTTCACAACAACACTTAGAGATGGGTTTACAACGGCCAGCTATCCCAGCACAATTATCTCATCGTGGAAAGTTTCTGGGCTCTTGCCCTTAGATAAATCAGTTGTTCTCAAGCATTTACAGGAAAATCCACCATCTTGGTCCGAGAATTCTGTGGAGCTAACAAAAGCACTTGAAAAAAATAATTTCGGAGCGATTTATAAGGCTTCTGATTCCGACTCTTCACTTTTTGCAAAATGCTATCTTTTGTGTTTCGCAATTGATTATTCAATTATTTCTTTCATTTCCTGTCGATAATTTTTCAAAACTTTTGATATTAATTATTCAATATAATTTTCAATATGTTTAATCCATATTTTTTGAATTGAATAAACTGGAAAATCTTGTTTTTGAGATTAATCATTAACTAATATTCTGAATTTTTGTTCTGATCATTGATCCGGATTTCCTCCCCAGTTGGGGTTTCCTCCATCTCAAGAACCTATCGTATTTTATTTGATGCATTCACGAAAGATATATTAACATTCAATAATTCAAATAAAAAACTGAAAAGAATCAATCTTATTTGATTTTATTCAATAAAATTCATATTCACAAATGTAGGTTTCGTAATCGTTTATAACTGAATTTCAATATTTTGTTGTGATCAAACGAAATCTGTTCTTTTTTTTCAGATGTCACATTAAAATTTTTTGGACGTTTTGAAGAGTGTGGAGAGGAGAAATATTATTCCACAACGGAATGAATCAATTCAAAAAGTTGAAAAATTTTCCATCATCAAAAAAGCTTGTGATTATTTTGATGATCCTGTTTCTTCTTTTTTTCGAATCACTGGATTCTCAAAAGAAGAATTTGTTTTTTTCACACACATTCTTCAAATGGAAGTTCCTCATCGTAAAGTGAAACTGAAAGAAATCAACAATTTTGATGAACAATTATTCTTGCTGCTCACTTTTCTTCATCACGGTTCAACAACACTCACACTCATATTATCATCACCTTTCTATGAAACTCAAAACGCTATTGTCCGACTTCTTCACAGTATTGTTTCTCATTTCAGAGCTCCATTGGCAGATTTGTTTTTGATATTTTATCCTGAAGTTTTGGAGGAGTCGAAAGATGTGAGAATTGTTGTTGATTGTTCTGTCATTCCGACAAACAGACCCGGAGGAAAGCTGGAATATTGTAAAAAATATTACACAGGAATATGCCACATCTGCAACGTCAAAGTGGAGGTGGGAGTGAACCACAAGGTGGGGACAGCAAGCACAATCAGCTCCATCTTCACTGGTTTGACAAATGATTTCACTATTTTCAACGAGCACTACACGACATTCGAGCACAGGCTGGGAGGAACAAAGATTTTAGCTGATTCTGCTTTCATTGGAGCAAAACCAGAGCTTGAAGCCATCATCACAAAGCCAGTTGGAACTCCAGAATTGGCCACACATCGCGTTATCGTGGAAAGATTTTTCGGAAGACTCAAAACACTCTTCATTATCTTCCATCATTCATGGATTTATAAAATGGAGTGTGTTGCAGTCTATTTTTCAGTGGCTTGCTGCCTCACAGACTTTTATATCTTGCACAATCCACTCACAAAGAAAGATGCAGAAACAAATTCATTGTTTTTGGAGGAGCTTTATGCAAGTCACATGAGAAAAATTGAAGCCAGAAAGATTACAAACGAGAGATACTTATCAAAAATGAAAAATTGACTGAATCCAACAGAATAACCTTCACACACAATAACTTCATTATTAGCAGATTTAGAAAACTTATTTTTCATTTTAATACCATTATTGTTAATTTTAATTGATTTTTTTTCTTTTTCTGTTAACCATATGTCCAAATTTTTTGTAAAGTTCCTTTTATTTTTAATAAAAAAACCTTCATATTTCGATCAAATTTATGTTCCAACGAACGAAACTTAACTTAAATGGAAATAATATCTTTGTCAAGATTTTGTTTTTATAATAGCAAAATTTTGTGTGTGGAAATAGAAATTTGATCGAAATATGTAATTTGAATTCAATTTGTGAATAAAACAAAAGGAACTTTCCAAAAAAAATTAGACATATTATTATTTTTTAATCTGATTTTGATAGTGATTACAAACCATTATGAGCTGAAAAAGCAAAGCAGCGAAGAGAGAAAGGAATTGAGACAATTCAAGATCAAAAGAATAATAAAAGAATTGAAGCGCTTGAGAAAGATGCATTTCTGATGAACAAGGTCTGATGTCTGACAATTCTCAGGATTAGTTTCTTCCGAATCAATGGAAGTCAACAAATTTATTTTCTCAAACATCTTCTCAACCTTTTCCTACGTTTTCTTCCACATCTTCATCATTTTCATCTTCCTTTTCATCTTTTTCCAAAGTCTCTTCATTAACATGTTTTGATCAATTATCTTCATTAATTCCTCTTTCTCAAAATGAAAGTCATAATGCTTCAGACTCTATATATTTTCTTTTTTCTCAAACAGCTTCCTCATCTTCAACTTCATGCAGAACATCTTCTAATATATTAGAAAAAACAAAATCATCAAAAAAGAACACAAATTCAATTCCCTTTCAATCGCTGCTAAGTCAAAAGTTATTTTCTTTTAATATTCTTAACAAATTTTTCAATAATTTCTAGTCACTTTTCAAAAATATTGAACTGTAGCTTTTTAAAATAACAATTATTTTATTTTTCAAATTGAGGAAAGATTTATTAATTATTTTCAAAAAAAAAATAAATAAATAAATAAAAAAGCTGATCATCTATTTTTTCAATGTTGAGTCAATGAAATAAAAAATAATCAAAAAAAAAAAAAAAAAAAAAAAAAAAAAAAAAAGTAAAAAAAAAAAAAAAAAAGTGAAAAGGAAATCGGGACGCAAAATAAACCATCGCTTCATCTTTGTGATGAAACTTCTGACCGTCCGAATCTCACTTGCAATGCAGATCGCTTCAAGATATGGTTTGAAATACATTTTATACAAGAAATTTATAGTTAGGGAAAAAACCCGCACAAAATACGAAACTTGTGCACATGGTCTCATAATAATGAGAAAATTCTTCACATTACTAATATTCATTTTTTTCTGCTCGATTTGAACTTTATTTAGTATATTTTCAGTTTTTTTCAAAAAAAATATAATTTATGGTTTTCTGAACCATAACATTTATCTTAAAAAGCAATTGCATCCCCTTGTGGAATTTTTTTCCGATCTTTTAAGGACAAATTAGAATCGAAAACGAATTCTGCAAAATACAAGAATAGAAAGGATTGCTTCAAAAACTTAAGGGCAAAAAAAATGACAAAGCGTGGATTGGAAAAAAGAAAAAACGGAAGACCTTTTTATCTAACTGAAGAAGAAGAAGAAGAGCTTGTTTTAATGATAGTTAATTGGAGCGACATTACGACTCAACCAACATTCCAAACATTTCCTTTATTGGTTTGAAATTATTTGTTTAATTTATTTTTTTATAATAAATAAATATCAAGGCTTATAGAATAAGAATGAAAAGGAAATCAGAAACAGTTGAGTTTGTTGAAATGCCGAGTGTGAAGTGGGCAAGAAATTTCGTCAATCGACACAAACAACTGAAAACAATAAACCAAACAAATTTGGATATTGCCCGATTAAGGGCTTCAACGGAAACGAATATGAAAAAGTTTTTGACAAATCTTCGACGATTAATGTTTACTAAAAAATATCATCCTAAACTTATTTTGCAACTTGACGAAACAAGTTGCCAAACGGACGAAAAAACAAAACAGAAAAAAATTGTATCGAAAATGTGTGCATTTCTCCCAGTGCTTGAAGTCCCTCCACTTAGGCATTTGACGCTTTTATTCATCGTCACTGCCGACGGAGGGCATCTTCCAACTCATCTCATCCTTTCTACAAAATATGAAAATGAAATTAAACAGCAATGGTACGATGATAATTTTATTCTTCATTCAACAACAAAAGGATGGATGACAGCAGAATTGTTTGAAGAAATTATACTGAACAATGAAATGGAATACATCACAACACAACAAAGAATAATTGAAAAAATAAATAATCATCTTAATACACATCAATCTTCGACTTCAACAACTCCTTTTAAACATATTAAACCAAAAAGAAATTCAAATATAACCGACATTACATGCAACTAAAATATCACGAGTTCAATAAAAAATAAAAAACTTGACGCGAAAAATTTCGATTCATTATTATTAACTGCATCAAATAATACTTCTAATCAACCTCCACACTCATCATCATCATCCTCATCTCCTTTCTCATCATCATCATCCTCATCTCCTTTCTCATCATCATCATCCTCATCTCCTTTCTCATCATCATCATCCTCATCTCTTCAATCAGCCTCATTATTATCAAATTTTAATAATATTGAAAGCATGTGATATCAAGTTAATAGAGAAGAGGAGGAGTGTGAATACAAATAAAAGCAATTTGATGAAAATGGATTCATTTTCACCAAAATGAATTTCATTGAAGTAACTCAGCGTGAGAACACTTTAACAGAATCCCTTAGTTTGTCGAAATTAGCAATTAAAGAAGATCTGAACGACTGGTGGCTTCGTTATAAAAAACATCAATATGTGTGATGATCGTCAGTTTATGGAAGAAAATATAGATGAAGAAAATGAAATATTGAAGAGTGATTATCAAAAAAATCAACATACTACGATTTCAAAAGATTCAAGACTCCCAGCTCTTCTCATTCTAGACGGGCATTCATCTCGGCGAAATAGACAACTTTGGGAGAAGCTATCAGAAGTAGGTGTCGATGTTGTTATTCTTCCTTCACATGCTTCACATATTCTTCAGCCTTTGGATCTTGGGCCTAATGGAGTTTTAAAAAAAGAATTAAAGCATGTGTGCAAAGAACCATCAATAAAAAAAATTCAAACAGACTTTTTTTCATTTGTAAAATCTATTGCTGATTGTTCTTATCCTGCCCCAGCTCCTCGGGTGATCCGTCATGGATTTTTTGAGGCTGGAATAACGTCATCAAATATTGATAATGTCCTATCAAAAACAATAAAGGAACTTCCAACAAACATGAAACAAATAAAAAAGACAAACAGGTGGTCCATTTCTGGAAAATGTGTAACTTCCCCGAATGTTTTGGAGGAATGGAAGCTATATGAGGAGAAAAAGCTTTTGAACGAGTCTTTTTGCAGAACAACTGGAAGAAATTAGATGGCAAAACAAAATAAAAAAGTTACATAGAAAAAGAATGAAACAAAAATTGAAGAAATAAAACAGACCTCTCATTTTTCTCATAAAGGAAATATTGATTGAACAACAGAAATTGGTGATTCCACGTAATCTGACAGTGAGGACGAAGAAACAGATTCACAAGATGGTGAGGATTATGTAATCACCATTCCGTTATTCTAAAATGAAAAAGATGCGGATGACTGCACGAATGAAGAAGAAGCAAAGAAGAAAGATGAAATACTCTTTAATGAAGAAGATTCCAGCAGTTCGGATAATAACACTAAATATCAAAAGCAAAAAAATAAAAAAAATAAAAAAAGAAGAATAAAGAAAATAAGAAGATGGAAGAAAAGACATTACAGTGATAGTGAGTACAACGAAATTAACGAACCGACAAACACAGAATCCGTTGATCAGTCAAGTGAAAATGAGAAGGTTTATTCCATACGATCTGTTGAAGAAATTAAGAAAAAAAATGAAGACTTTGAATACAGTTTTTCTGATGAAAGTGATGATAGCTCATTATTCTGATGTCTGGAAAAATTGTTCCAATAATTGGGACAAACAATTATTCAACACAAAAGACTCAATTGTTCTTTGCTCCATTTCCCTTGATCCTGAAATAACAAGGCCAAATTGATTGATTAATGCACTTATTCCACTCGAAGAAATTGTTTTTTTAAGCCACAAATTAATCAAAATGTCTTAAAGTTACTTGTTTTTCAAGAATATTGTTATCTATTTTTTCACTTGATCGTCAGGATTCTGTAAGGCTTCGATAGAAACATCTGGCAGATTTGATTCATTTAAACACAAAAGTTCAATTTTGAATTCCATTTTTCTGTAAGAAAAAATACCGTTAGTGTCATCTGCTATAAATGTGAAAACAATCATGGCCCTGAATGAGAATCGTCTTTTGGAATTTTTTCATGTGTTTCGTTTTTCTCCGTTTCTTTGAACGATAACGAACTTGGTGGTTAATATTCATCATCATGATCGCTTCCTCTTTTCAATTGAAACTTCTTCCATGAAAGCAAATTTCTTCTCTTTTTCAACGACTCCACTTTTGTCTCTGAAAATGTGTCATTCTCTGTTTCTTCCTCTATTGTCGAGCAATTGTTTGAAGGAACAAGGCAATCCTCATTTCATTTGAATAAATATTCGTCATTTGTTCGATTGAAAACAAAATCCAGGTTTTCCGCTGAGGTTATTATTCATTATTCAATTCTATCTCCATCTTGCATAGTCTTCATATATTTATTCTCCATCTTTCAAGTCAATGACTTTTCAACTTTATATGATCCAATTTTTATTGTTTGCCCATTGTTTCATATCATCCCACCCCGAAAGTTTGTTTTAACATTGCTCCATTATATCGCTGCACTTCCTTCATTTCCGACAATCTCACTCAGTTCATCAAGTGATGGCTTTTAACTGTTAAGTTTTGTAGTTGATCACCTAGGTCATTTTTCCACTTATTTATTATTCATTTGGAACATTTCTTCTTTCGTCGCATCCCTCAAAACTCACGTTTCCAAATTAGAAAACCTTCACATAATCGTCTGGAAGCTTATCTGCTTCCCCTTTGAATCCTCCTCTTCCTTCGCTGCTAAAAAAGATTTTCAGTTTTCAAATAACGCTTTCACTTATTTCACTATTCTCACCGAGCTTCCAGGATTCATTTGGTTTATCATCCTGTTGCGGTCTCTTTATCTAAATCCTTCGTTCATTACTGATCCTTCAACTTTTTCACTCTCGCCGGATCTCGCTGAAACGTGTTGAACACCGCCATATCCCTAAAACAGTTGTTTTCCCACAGAGATTACTTCAATTCACTAACGTCTCCCCACATTTGTCTGTAATAATCGATTGTACCATATATGTCTCATCACTTTCATATGTTGGATTTGTATTCTTCAAAATACTTGAATTTCTTGATCAAATTATGCATATCATTCCTTTCGTCACGCAGTCCTTCCATTTGACAGATGTTGACAGTTTCTTTCCTGTATTTTCGCTTCGCTCAATAAAGCAATTTTTATTAAATTGAAAAACATTCACTAATGATCTCATTGTTGAACACTCTCCCCTTTTAACTATCATCACTTGTTATCCGATCCCTTCCTTGCTTTCATCTCCTTCAAACACGCTATCATGTCTAAAGAATCTTGAGTCTTCGCTTCCGGTTTCTTTTGCTGTTGATAGAATCTCGGATTTAATGCTTTGAAGCTTCTAAGATTTCTTTTTTGGATTTCTTTTGCTGAAATATTAGATATTCTTCTTTCACAACCATTGCTCCATATCATATCGAAACAAGTCTTCTGCAGCACTTTTCCCTCAAACTTTTGTCCTTCATTGACTTTCTGATAAAAGCATTTTTCAAGTGAGTTCCTCACATAGTATCTTTCATTCTTCATTCGCCAGTGGATTCATTGATGATAAAACAGTTCGGCTCTAATTATCCAAAAATATGAGTGAAGAAACATTTTTCTTGTCAAATCCAACTTATCCATATTTTTCTCGTTGAATAAGTTAAATAATCAAGAGGGAACTGTTTTAACTGTTGCAACTTAAGATCCTTCTACTTGTTCTGTCCTTGTTGATTCAGAAGCTTGAAAACGTTCAAACAGAAATGTTGAAGTAATTTTATCACTATTTAAACACAGCACAATTATTTAAACCATTTGTTGCCTCATTCTTCTCAAGAACTTGTATGTGGACCCCTTTCTTGTAATTTTGTTTTTCTGCAATGCCATCTGTCCTTCTTCACTTTTTTAGTTTGTGAATTCTTCTGCTCTGTTATTAATATAAGCTTATGTTATTTGTTTTGCTTCTTTGAGTATTCACATCTCTTGCATTGTCCACTCATTTATTTGCCTTCGGTCATTTGCATGAAGAGAGAAAGAGAGAACTGAAAGTTTTTGACGACAGAATGCTTTTCTTTCATTTTCTGAACAAATGGCATTTTTTTGTTAACTTAAATAGCGTTGGAAATAACAGGAATAAAAGTCTAAGCAATTTATTAGCACATTTTCAAACATTGTTCTGCAAAATAAATATTTGAAAAACAGTTTTCAAAAATGCAGGAAAGAAACGATATTTCTAATGTTGCATTTACGCATAATACACTTCCAGAAAAAGGAAATTCCCTGAATGCATACATCGCATTTTGCATTCGAAATTTCGAATTACAAAGTTTTGAACATATATTGATTATAATAATGGGATTCGGAACCATAAAATATATATTTAATTATGTTCATGGATATGAATTTCATTTTAATAGGATATCTGAAAACTTTCGTTTCCGCTTGAATAAAATTGTTTGTATTTGTTGTTTTCCACATTTTCAAACTCATTTTTTGCTTCTATTTGTGGCTTTCATCCAGGATCATAAAGATTTTTTTAATTTTCACATTCATTTATTTTTTCCTGAAAATTTCTTATTTTTTTATTTTCGTTGGTAACAATTGCTAAGTTTTCAAGGGACTGCGACAATATTAATCACACATTTCACAAAAATATTCTCTTTTTTTCACTTCAAAAAAAAATCGAACATTAAATATTTTTCTTTTTAAAACTTGAGAATACACTTTGATTTTAAAAATTATTAAAAAGCATTGCGAATATACAATTTTAAATATACTCAAAAATGTGTTATCAAAAGGTGCCTAAACAACTGATCAATTTCGCAATTATTGAAAATATTTTTTTGAAAACAATAAAAATCACCTCAATACACATTTCTTTTTCACATATAAACCAAATTTCAAATATATATTTTCCAAAAAATATTGTTTAAACCCTTGTGCACAGGTTTTTTCCCTGAAGTTGGTTTTTTCCCCAACTATTAGGATCATAATAATATTGTTTGATCGAAAAAAAAAACCATGCACAATCAAAAAAATAATTAATAACAAAACACACACAGTTACGTTTTTCATTCAATTTGTTCTAAACATTAAGTTTCATGAAACATGTTAAAAAATCGGATCAAAATGTTTCCATAATAAAAAAAGAAAAACAGTGATCAAAAATATATATATAACAGAATTGACAGAGTCAATACCGTTTCAATAAACAAAAAAAAGTTTTGACTTAATCAATTCGAATTGACCCGTTCAATTATTTTAACGTCTGTCTTGTAGTCGAGGAGTTAACCCGCTCAGGGGAGTTAACCCGCTCAGATGATCACAGAAGTTAAAACATTTTTCCTTCAGCAGTTTTCATTTTTCTCTTCGAAAACAAACTAAAATCGTTAGTTGTAACATTATAGCAGAATATTTGTGGAAAAAATCTAAAAAAGGTTGAAAAATTATAAACAGAGGATAAAAAAAAAGAAAAACTCTATCATATTCCAATATCAGACAAATCATCAGAACTGAGCAAAATTTTCCCAGACATTGCTCCTTCCGGTGCCCTGTTCGATGATGAAGCAATTTCTGCCCATTCTGGAGGCTTCTCTGGCAGTTGAGCAAGAACAGCATCTGGATTTAATGGATGAAGGCCTGTCACTCTCCAGCTGGCTTTTATTGTAGATGGAAACGAAGCCATTGCAATTGCTTCCTTTAAAACAGAAATAAATTCTTTTCTTCTTTCGCTAGCCGTGTTTGTTTTCCCACATTCAGTTGACTTTTTGAAACATTTTTTCATGTTGGCAAAAATGTACTGATCATTGGGTTGTAGCAAGTGAGAGGTGTGCGAGGGGAGTTGGATAAGATCGATTAAATTATCTTTGCATAATTTAACGATCTCTGTGGAAAAATGCCCTGTTCCTCCATCCATCACCAAAGCCGCGTGATTGCGTTGTAGTCCTATGGCAATTCGCTTTTTGTTTATGCTCGGAAGGATTGCTTTTTGAAATACATCCAGAAAGCATGCAGTTGTCATGTGTCCAGTTGAACATTGTATGAACACCTCATTTTCTGTTGTAGCTTCAACATATTCTTTTGGAATTGTCGAATATGGAATAAGAATTGGAGTTAAATATCTCACTCCATCTGCGCTTGTGAGAAAAACTATACATGTTGAATTTGGCAATGAAGGCTCTGGAATGATTGGCTGAACTGAAGAAGAAGACGGAACCACGACATCTTCTGAAGATTTTGAAAATACAGTTGATGTTTCATCCAAATTGAACAACAATTGAGGTGCAATTTTCACTTCGGAAAAGAACTTTGCAATTTTATCAAAAAAGGGACCTATAGTTTGCTTCGAATTATGTGCAGCACGGCCTATTGGTAACTTTGTTGCTTTTTTCAAAGCAAGTTTTGGATATCTTTCAATAAATCTCTTTGGCCAGTGTTAGTCTACAGATTTGACTTCTTCTTCATCAGTACTTTTTCCTCTTCTAATTTCATTTGCCTGCAAATAATAAAAAATTAAAAATACAATAATTCGAATGCTTACAAACCATTTCCGCTATATCTCTCATTGAATGGAAAATTCCTTTATCTGCATCGACTTCCAATCTGACAATTGACCTTTGTTCGTCTGTTTTTGAAAAAAGAAAAGGTCTCCCGGGTTTTCCAACAACGCGATTCTCCTTCTGAGCTTTTTCTGCTCTTTTTAGAAAATGTCTGGAAACAATATTTGCTTGTTCAATTTCAGCCTTTTTGAATCCGCAAACAAGATGCAAGTGAAGACCTTTCTCGTGAGGAGTTTCCAGTAGCCTTGCTTCGCTGGATGCTGCAATTCTGTGGATCTCTTTCTCAATCTTTGACATTTTTTCCCAAACAAAGAATGGGTTGATTTTTGATCATCTGAGCGGGTTAACTCCCCTGAGCGGGTTAACTCCTCAACTATAGTGGGGGACTAAACCCGGGCCGGGGAGGAAACCCGGGCCATAGATATTAAAATGGGAATTTTTTTATTTTTCCTTTTTTTGTGTTTGTATTTCATTTCATGAACTGAAACAAAGAAAAACAGTAAAGATAAAGATATTTAACTATAATGAAAAAGCTGTGCATTCCAAAAAAGCTGCAATGATATGGAATAAAAAATAAAATGTCTTCAGAACAAATCAGATAAATCATCAGAAGAATAATAAACAGCTCCAAATGAAGATCCCATTGGTGCAGATTTGGGTTCAACGCCAGGTAATGCCCATTCTGGAGGATTATCAGGAAGATTTGATAAAATCTTCTCTGGGTTAAATGGCCATAACCCTGTGCTTTTCCAAGAAGATTTTATAGTTTCTGGATACGAAGCGGCTGCAAGTCCATTTCTTAGGATTTCAATAAATATTTCTCTCTTTGATGATGCTGAGGTTGTTGTTCCGCTTTTTTTGGCTTTTCCGATCACCCTTTTCATACTTGCGAAGATGTATTGATCATTAGGCTGCAAAATGTGTGAAGTATGTGATGGAAGTTTTACAAGATCAATTAAATTATCCTTGCATAATTGAAGAATTTCTGGCTGAAAATGTCCCACTCCACCGTCCATAATGAGGACGGCATGCTTTTCTCTCTTTCCCACTACAATTCTTTTGTTTCTAATTTCTGTGATTACGCACTTTTTGAACATGTCCAAAAAAATTGCTGATGTCACATGATCAGATAAAGAAGGAATGAACACTTCGTGCGAAGTTGTTCCTAGCTTGTATTCTTCTGGAAGCGTTGAAAATGGAATTAATATGGGTGTCAAATATCGACACCCGTCTGCACTTGTCATGAAGATTATTGAAGTCGAAGTTGGCAAGTGAACTTCAGGAACAACTGCAGAAGGCGTTGAGGATGAAGAAGCAACAAGTTCAGGTTGTTGTTTGGATGAAAAAGTGGAAGTTTCATCTAAGTTTAACAATAGCTGTGGAATTGGATTGACACTTTCAAACAATTTCTTCACTTCGTCAAAGAAGGGGACGATTGAATATTTCGAAGTGTGGGCTGCTCTCCCTAAAGGCAAAGCAATTGGTTTCGCAAGACTAATTTCAATATGCCTTTTCAAAAATCGCTTCACCCAATGTTTGTCAACCGTTTTGACTTCATCTCCTTCTTTTCTCTTTGTTTTTAGCAAATCATTAGCCTGAATTATAAAAAAAAATAAAACAAATAATAATTAGCGAAATACAAACCATTTGTGTAATTTCCATTTTTGAATGAAACGTTCCATGCTCTGCATCATGAATTATCACTGTTGTTAAATACTGTTCGTCCGAATTGTCAAATAGAGTTGGTCTTCCAGATTTTCCAGGTGTATTCCTTTTTTTTTCTGCGGCGAGAGCTCTTTGCACTGAAGAGCGAGAAAGTACCTGGCTTCGGGCAATTTCTCTCGTTGGAATGTTCAGGATGTTGTGTAAGTAAATTGCCTTCAAGTGTGCATCTTTTAACTCACGAATTTCAGCAGTTGCGCAAAGTCTTGATGCAGAATTAATTGTTTTTTTCATTAGAGATCACAAATATCAAACTATGGGTGAGGCCCGAGTTTCCTCCCTGGCCCGGGTTTCCTCCCCGACTATATGCAAGTCCGCTTAGTATAGTCGGTAGAATATGAGACTGTCACTCTCATGGCCCGGGTTCAATTCCCGGAGTGGACGTAATTTTTATTTTCTTTTAAAATTTGAAATTTCATTTGTACTTTTAAATACAAAAAAATTATCTTAAATTAAATATATTTTGCTAACTGACTGCAATTATTTTTCTTTATCTTTAATTTTTGACGTCTGTGAAATTTTATTTTTCTAAATGTGTTTTCATTCTTTATGAGTGAAATAACTTCATCAGAAATATTTTCTCAAAATATCAATCAAACATTAACAATGAAGGTGAAATACATTAACTTTAAGGAATTCTTGTTTTAAACATAAGAAATGCTTGGAAGATGAAGATTTAAAATTGTTGAAAAGTTCTTTGATTGCTTCATCTTTCTCGAAAGATTATGATCCAAAGTTCAATCAACAAATCATTTCGATTTTTCATTCAAAAGCGAATTTGAAATTGTCTTTGTTCTCTTCAGATGATTAACTTTGAGGTAACGAACTGCATTAAATGATGTCAAATCGTTCAATAAGAAAAAAAGTGTGTGAAAATTTGTTTATGATCAAAGCATCCGTTATAGCAATTAGAAAAGGTTCAAGATTTTTTTTGAAATTTTTTGTGCATTGCAATCATTCAAAAAGAACAGCGTGAGCACTGATAACCTTTTTATTGATTATTTCGTTTTTCAATTTTACATCAATTTTTCTTGGCTTTGTTTTCTTTTTTCATGTGGAAAGATGAAAAATGTGAAGTCTTTTGAACGACATGAGCGAAAAATACAGGATGTGTGCATCACAAATAACTTCAATGGTACGCAAATATTGCATCGTTTAAATTCTTTAAGATTTTTTGTTTTTTGAATTCTATTTGCAGAATTGTTTTGTGAACTGGAGCATCGCAGAGAAGATGAACAGAAACAGAAAATTGAGGAAATGAATGGATTAGTTGATGAAATGGATGAAAAAGGATTCAAATCTGTTTTCACAATTGAACAATTAAATAAAATAGATAAAATGATTGAAGAAAAGGCATTATCATGGGGAAACGCAATTTTATTACTGATGCACATTGGATATTTCAGTGCATTAAAATTCTTTTTCTTATTTTGTTTTGATACATGTTCGTTGAGGGATAGATTTGAGGAAAAGATAATTGATGAAAATGAGAAGAAAAAAGAAGAAAAGAATGAACAGTTTCTGACTGATCTTTGTGAATGTTTTGCTTTGCTGATTGAAGGAAGCATTCCAAAAAAATTGCTTTCAATTGTTGTGACTCGCCTTCTGAAAGTTGCATTGAAGAAAGAGGAAAACGAGGAGACTCAAAAGGAAGTGGAAATGCCTTTGTTTGCATTAAGTCACATTCCAGGATATTATGTATGAGATCAACAAACATTATTTTTGATATTTGTGCTTTTTTTTAATTTTTTGAACAGAGCATTGATAAAGAACCATATCTGCATGAAATCAAAGAAATCATCGAATATCATCAGGAACATCAGAATCTGACACGACTTGCCTATCAGTCTGCTTGGCAGTTTTTGATTCATCAATTACTCCAAGATGAAAGTCTTGAGGAAGTAATTACAAATGAACTACATTTTTCGAAAGAGGCAGCAAGAGAGCTGGAAGATCTGTCAAAGAGTGTGGGTTGGAATAGAAAAGAAGAAGAAAATGGAAGAATAGAAGTGCATATTATCAGGAGATGGCTCTGTAATATTGATAATTACTTAACCTCGTGCGAATTGTGGAACGAAGAACTTGCTGGACTGATAGCCAGCCTTGTTCAGGTGTTTCAAGCAGCAAGGGGTAGATGCCAAATCATACGCAATGAAAGTGTTGGTGCATTAATAATTGCAGCAAGAAACGGAGTTGAGTATGAAGATATCTTATTAAAGAGCAGAGCTGTTGAAGTTATTCTGGAGGAGATTCACCCATCAACATTGAATAACGAAATGGTATATCATTGTTTGAGATTCTGTTTTTCAATTTCGGAAAGACTGAAAGAGGAGGAGAATGATGAAATGTTCGAAACAAAACGAAAAGAATTGAAAAGAAAGATATTTGAACAGATGGAGGAAGAAGGATACGAAGATTGCATTGAGAGTTTTCATGAAATGTTTGATTTTTTAAACAAAAAATTCTATCCAAAAATATCATTGAGAATTACAGATTATTTTTTGAATATTTGAGAAAATGAAACTCACTTTGTTTTCAAATATTTAATTATTTTTATTTATTAAATTATTTATTTTTGATTTGATTGATTGGTGGTCCAACATAACTTTAACAGTTTTTTGTTCAAAAACAAAAATATTTTTATCTGTGTTATCTGCTTCTGACTGTTCAGTTAATCTTTGAAGAAATGAGATTCCAAACATTTTGATATTCTCTGTGCTTTTTTTTTCTTTTTTGATTATTCCTTTAATCCGCAAACAGTTAATTGCAGCCTTTTTCAGTTGATAATTTTCATTAGATTGCTTAATATATTGTCTGATTATTTTGTGAATGCTTAAAGAAATTCTTTTCAATTAAAAATGAAACTCTTAAATTGAATTATCTTTTCTTTTTTATTTTTCACAAAATGGGAGGAAAACAAGAATTGAATGAATTAAAATATGGTTATTATTTCCCTTTTTTGAAAAATGAAAAAATATGATATTCTTTTCTTTTAAATAAGTTCCATCAAGAATCTTCGTTGAATTGATCATTGCCATCCACCTTCTTCAACAAGATTCATATTTATAACAATGTATTCAATTGTTCAGTTTTTTCCTCTTGAAGCCTTTGAACTCTTTAACTTGTTCTCTTTCTGATTTAATTTTTAATGAAAAAGAAAAGGCGAAGGAGAAGAATATAAAAGAAATGAAATGTTTTTGAAGAAACCTGTTATCAACTTCTTTTGTGCAAAATAAAGCAGAAATAAATCTGACGACAAAGAAGAAAAAGAATGAAAATCTTATTCAAAAACTGCTTGACTGAAACAAGTCAATCTCAATTGAATTCTTTTTTCTCATTCTCTTTCTCTTTTGCTCAGAAATCTTCATTTGAAATTCATCCAATTTTTGTTTCATTGCCCTTCCCTTCCATTCCATCCATCATCTGAAAGTGACTCAATCCCAATTCATCTGAGTTGTGTGTTGTCTTCTTTGTCGAAATAGAACTATGATGATGTTGTTGATAAGATGGGTGATGAAGTGGGTTGAATTGAAGAAAAGAAAAGAATGAGATATTGAATGAATGGAGATGGTTGTTTGAATGGGACAAAGAGAAAGATTGAGAGAGAAATTCTGAGATGAAAGGCTAAATGAGCTGGGAGAGAGGGGAAATAAACTGAAGAAGTGTTTGAATGAAAGAATTTATTCGGAAAAAATATCATATTTGCACTTCATTCAGACAGATAGACACAGGCTTCAACATCAACATTTGCTTCCTCTTCTTTTGCATCACTGTCTTCATCAAACAAAGCATAAGAATTTCAATCAAAACATCTTCTTCCTCTGAAATTTAGGGGAGCAGTGTTGTTCTTTCCAAAATCTTTAAATGGAATTATATCCTTCTGTTTGAAAGGAAACATTGAAGAAGAAAGAAAAAAGACAAAGGAAATCCTCTTCTGTTTCTTCTCCTTCATTCAAAACTGTTCATTCAAAACAGATGAAATTCATATTTCTTTTCTCCTTCTTCATCAACAACAATTGCTTTGAATGTTTCTTCTCCTTCTTTTTCTTCTTCTCCAACTTCTTTGAAGAATCCAGCGAGGAAGGCAACAGAATCCTGATAACAAAGTGACCAATTGGTTTCAAGAAATGTTAAAGAAGAAAGAGAAAGTGATGAGGAAGATTGCCTGGAAAGGAGAAAAAGAAAAAGAAAGAAGTTGATGATGAGGAGAGATCCTTCATTGGATCACCATCAATACAAACAGAAATCAAGAAACACATCAAAAAAGATTTCTTTCTTTTGCTTCACCCAAAACATGCTCAACTTTACTTCAATCACCACTGAAGCAGCTGTTGTTGTTTATCGTGCCTTTTCAGCATGTTCAGCAACCACAAAGGAGGATGATGATTTGACAAGAGATGTTCTTTGCAGAGAAGCCAATGGAGAAGATGAAACATCCTGAGAGTGTCAGATGAGAAATGAGTGAAGAGACAGGTATTTCCTCTTTCACTGAGTGTGCTGTTTGCAGTGGAAAAAGAGAAAAAGGCAGGGCTAAAGAGAGATTCAAAAAGGGTTGTCCATTCATTCTCATCAGCCACTGAAGTCCAATAACAAATTTTTGGTTTGCTCCAAAGAAGAGAAAAGTATGTATAATGAATCTGAATTTCCTTCCGCTCTCTTCATTCTTTTGGCTGAGCAGCAGAATTCTCTGATTCATTTTTTCTGGGTTTTTGATGAACAACCAAAGATGTTGTTGAATTGTTGTGCTTCCTGAATGCTTCTCATTGCACAGCTGCCTTCACGACATTTCTCATTTGATCTCCATTCAATCCAAGTCATTTGGATATTTGATGTTCAAAGCGTTTGATGAAAACAAAAGAAAAATGCCTTTTTCATTCATTGTTGCTTTTCCACCAATTATTTGTCCTGCCATCCTTGATGTTGGAGATGACCTTCAAGAATTTTCATTATTTGTTCATTTCGCTTCAAAACCATTTTTCAATGTTCTTCTGCTGTTTGACTGATTTTGGAATTGAATCAACAATTCCTTTTTTATTTTTTGTCTTTTTTTCCCTTTCAATAATCCGATGAGTCATCTTGAATGAAAACTGAAAATTGAAAAATAAGAAAATATAATTCATTGAGAATGCAATGATTTGTAATCATTATTTTCAACTGAATATTGTTTGTCAATTGTCGAAAAAGAATTTTCTTTTTTGAAATTTGATAGCTTTTTGACTTCTTATTTTTATCTGTATATTTCCATTTCTGTGTAATAAGCATACCCAATTTCATTCCAATAAAAAACAAACTCAATTTGCAAAAAGAAAAAAGAAAAACGAAATCTATTTCTTCATCTGAAATATCTTTTGGTTTGATCAAAAAGAAACAAAAGATTTTTGTTTCTGGTTTAATTCATCCGATCCTTGCAACTTCTTCACATTTTCTTTTGCCCTTCTTTTTATAAACAAAAATTTAACAGTCTGTGTTGCGATCATTTTAGGACTTCAAGATAATCAACCATGTGTGTATTTATCTTTTATTTTGTTATTTGTCAAGCTTTGCCTTGTTTTTGAATATTTTTTGCAACATGCAGAATGAGTTTGACAAATGATATATCTGAAGACAGAATACAGATGATGACCAAAACAGTGCAGTTTTCGAGTTTGTGAATTTATTTGGATTAAACGGTAATTAAAGATTTTTTGTATTTTGAATTCTATTTGCAGAATTGTTTTATGAGCTTAAGCGTCGCAGAAAAGATAAGCAAAAACAGAAAATCGAAGAGATGAATGGATTAATTGATGAAATGGATGAAGAAGAATTTGAATCAATTTTCACAATAGGACAATTAAATAAAATAGATAAAATGATTAAAGAAAGGAATATTTCGATGGAAAATGCAATCTTGCTGTTGAAGCATGTTGGATATTGCAAAGAGCTGAAACATATTTCATTTTATTCTTTTAATTATTCATCATTGAGCGAAAGAATGAGAGAGATGATCATTGATGAAAATGAGAAGAAGAAAGAAGAAAAAAATGAAAAGTTTCTGCTTGATCTTTGTGAATGTTATGCTTTGCTAAGCTACAGGTGTTCATATGAATTACTTTCAATTGCTGTTCCTTGCCTTCTGAAAGTTGCATTGAAGAAAGACGAGACCGAAGAAGCTCAGAAGGAAGTGGAAATGGCGTTGCTGGCTTTGGGCAAAATCGGATATCGGGTTTGAGAACATTTTTCCATTTTGATATTGATGAATTGTGTTTTCCTCCTTTTTTTCATAGGAAAATAAAAGAGAACTGCATTTGAATGAAATCAAAGAGATTGTTTATTATCACCAGGAACATCAGAATCTGACACGACTCGCCTATCAGTCTGCTTGGCAGTTTTTGATAAAAAGATTTACCAAAGATAGAAATTTGGAAGATATGATTGTGAATGAGCTGCATTTTGGAAGAGAAGCAACAAAAGCATTGGAAGATCTGTCAAAGAGTGTGGATTGGAAGAGAAAAGAAGAAAGAGGAAAAGAAGCAAAGGAAGTGCTTGTTATCGAGAGATGGTTCTTTGTTATTGATTTTTACTTTACCTCGTGCAAATTGTGGAACGAAGAAATTGCTGGACTTATCAATTGCATTGTTCAAGTATTACAAGCATCAAGGGACAATCACAAAGATATTTGCAATGGATGCTTCGATATACTTAGAAATACAGCAATAAATAGAAATGTTAAAATTGAATGTTTGTTAAAAAATGGGGCAATTGATTTCTATTTGGAGGAAATGAAGCAATCAACTTGGGAAGATGAAATGATTGAGAATTGCTTGCTTTTCTTTTTGAATATTTCAAAAAGAATAAAAGAAAAGACGGATGGAGAAACTACCAAAACAAAACGAAAAGAATTGAAAAGAAAGACATTTGAAAAGATGGAAGAAGAAGGATTTGAAGACAGCGTGTTCAGATTGAGCCATTGCAAGCTAATGGGAAAAGATTATTATTCTTTGATGTTCAGACCTTTTAATTTTCTCACTTTTTGCTAATTTGAATTGTTTTCAATTTTTTTCAAAAAAAAAAAAAATCAATTTTTTAACTTGCAATTTTAAATTTTTGATTTAATTTCTTTTTTTTTTTTTTGAAGAAGAAGAATATTCATAAGAATTTTTTTCTTTTTGTTTTCTGTGATGGAATGTCTTGAAAGGGATTGTTTTGTCCAACGATTATGTTGTGTTTTGATTGTTTTGATTTTTGAAGTGAAATGACATTTGGAGTGGAGTGAATTGTTTGGGTGAGAAATGCCCCAATAAATCCCTTTGTTCTCTGTTATTCCTCGTTGAGAAAAGTCATTTTGTGTGACATTTCTCGAAATATCAAGTGCTTGCAGCAAAACAAAACATTTTGAAGATAACGCTGCTTTGTCCATGCGCATGCATTCACAAAAGCATTATGCACAACATAACAATCAAATATTCATCAATTTGTTTTTTTGATTTTTTTTTTTGTGAAAAGACACATAATTTAATATTTCTTTTCTTTTTTTTATTTTTTTTTTTGTTTGCATCATCAAGAGAAATGATTCGGCTTTTGCAGCAGGGAGACGGCCGGGGCAGGGCGCAGAAGGGGGCATCCTCGCTGAATGAATATCTGGGGGTGCTGATCGGGTTCAATGGGAAATATGAAGGGTGCGCGCGAAATGAGCGTTTGGTGATTGTAGTTGGAAAGAGCGGGGCCGGGAAGAGCACGCTGATAAATGCGGTGCTGGGGGCGAAGATGGAGGAGAATGGGGAGGGGAAGGTGGTGAAAGTTGGGGGAGCGGGGAGAGGGCCGAGGATCGGGGACGGGATTGTTTCAGAAACGCAGTTTGCAGAATGCTTCGAGCTGGACGGGGCGACTGTGCTGGACACGAAGGGGTTTGTGGGGTCGAACATCGACGCGGAGGGGGACATTGTGAGCGGGCTGGTGATGGAGGCGAACAGGAGAAAAGCGAAAAACGTGATGGTTGTTTATGTTTCGGAATATGAGAATTTGTGCAACGTGTCGAAAATGAGGGAAGACGCGGAGTTCATAAGCAAGATATGCGAGGACGGGGAGCTGCCGGTAGTGTTTGTTGCGAACAAGTGCAAGTTGAGATGGGCGATGAAAGAGAAAAGCAGCGGGCAGCTTGGAGATGTGCTGATCGAGAAGGTTCAAGCGCGCCTTCACGAGGATTTGGGAAAGCTGTACCGGGAGCAGATGAGGGAAATCCGGGGCAAGTTTTTTGGGGAAGAGAAAGGGGAAGGGGAAGGAAGTGGGGAAGGGGTGAGCGAAAAGGAGATGATGGCGGTGCTTGAGAAAAGCAGAGTGGAAGAAGAAGGATTGGTGAGGAAGGCAGACATTGAAAAATGCTTGAGGCAGGTGAAGACGCTGTGTGTGCTGAAAAGGGCGGCTGAAGGCGGAAGGCTGCTGTACTACGACCCAGTGGACTTTTACTCGGTGGAAAGGATCAAGTCGATGGTGCATGACGCGAACTATTTTGTTGGGGCCGAGCGTGTTTGGCTTGGGGGGAGCACGGCAGAGTCGGAGGAGTTTGTTGGCGGGGTGTCGGGAATAGCGGGTGCACTGAGGCTGCTTGTGGGAGCGATGAGAGGGAGGCGGGGGGTTCCGAGATGCTTGAAAGAGGTGGTGGGTGTGTGTGGGGACTTTGAGTGCAAGTGTTGCGGAGGGTATGGGGTGGTGAGCGAGAGCATGAGGGATGTGGAGGCCACGCTGAAGAAAATCCGGATTGGGAGGGAAGGGAGGGGCAGGGAGGGCGGAAGAGACGGGAAAGAGGAAAGGGAAGGGGAAGGGGAAGGGGAAGGGGAGATGGATGCGTACGAGCGATTGAAGGAGCAGTATGAAGCAGAGATTGGCCGGCTTGACTCGGAGGAGGTTGTGAAATACGAGACGATGAGCTTCCGGAAGCACAGCAACCGGCTGCAGAACCAGAAGCGGTTTGAGAAGCGGATCGAAGTGGCGAACACGACGTTCAAGTTTATTGCGGGGAACAGCTACACGTATTCAGATGAAAAAGAGCAGAGGTCGGGGATAGAGGGAGGGGTGTTTCGGGCGGTGTACAAAGCGCCGAATCCGACGATGGTGGCGGGGAGTGTGGTGGCAGGGGTGATGAAAGGGAAGTTCAAGCACCTGGTGAGAAGCGATGCGAGCGAGTGCAAAGGGACGGTGGAGCTGTATGCGCCGAGCCGGGACATCCCGGAAAACAAGGAGAAGATTGAGAAGCTGAAGGGGCGAGTGCAGAAGCTGAAGGAGAAAAGGGAGGAGTGGGAGGGGAATGCTGTGCACATGAAGGAGCTGAGGGAGAAATTCTATCGTTTGAAGGAGATAGTGGAGAAGAAGAGAGAGGAGGAGGAGAGATGGAGCAGCCGCCGGTCAGCACTGGCAGGGTGTGTGGAGTTCTGCGAGGAGTGCGACAAGCTGTGGGAGAGCCACAAGGACTTTGCATTGCAGCTGAACCAGTTTGTGAAGAATTATGTTCCTGAGAGGTATATTGCTGAGGCGAGAGGAGAAAGAGCAGCTGAATTAGATTGTTTTCGGTTGTCATCATCTGTTTCTGTTCCTTCCTCTTCCTCTTCCTCTTCTTCTTCTTCTTCCTCTTCTTCCTCTTCCTCTTCCTCTTCCTCTTCCTTTTCCTCTTCCTCTTCTTCATCAACTTTCACTTCTCCTTCTCCTTCTCTTGCATTTCAATCCGAAGAAATATTAAGAGATTATCATTCCACTTCAATATCTTCTCCTCTTCCTCTCCCTTCTTTCCCTTCTCTCCCTTCTCTTCCTTCTCTTCCTTCTCTTCCTTCTCTTCCTCCTCTTCCTTCTCTTCCTTCTCTTCCTCCTCCTCCTTCCCCTTCTCGATATCTTCCTGTTAGCAGTGCTTCATCACCGTCGTCTTTTTCTTCTTCATTTCCTTCTCCTTCTCCTTCTCTTTCATCTTTTTCTCCTTCTTCCTCAAATTCCTCTTCCTCTTCCTCTTCCTCCTTTTCATCATCATCATTTTCTTCTTCTTCTTCTTTTCCATCTCCTTTTTCACCTCCATTGTCTCCTCCATTGTCTCCTCCATTGTCTCCTCCATTGTCTCCTCCGCTTTCTCCACCTCCTCTGTCTCTTTCCTCCCATCTTCAATTTTCTCTTCCTTCTTCTTTGTCTTCCTCATCTTTTCCGTCTCCTCCATCTTCTCTATATTTATCCAACTGTTCTGACTCATCATCATCTTCTTCTTCTTTTTCTTCTTCTTCTTTTTCTTCTTCTGAGTGTTCATGTGAATGTTCTGCTGAGGCAGATCATAAAACATGTGAACAAATAGAACTGAATGAAACGAAAGAAAGAAAGAAAGAAAAAGACAATGAGGAAAAAGACAATGAAGAAAAAGAAGAAAAAGAAGTTGAAAACGAAAGGGCATCCTGTTCGTCGCAGAGTGTGGGAAAAGGAAAGGAAAAGGATGAGCGTTTCTCTGGTACATCGCGAGGAGATGAAACTCTGATGAGGCTTGCGAGATTTTTTGTTGCGATGGAAGAGATGGAGGAGATGGGGGAGATGGGGGAGTCGGCAGAGTTGCAGCAGGATGTTTGTCTGAAGAGGGATGGGCGCCACGACCCAAATCTTGTTGGGGCAGCAGCTGAGGCAATCAAGAGCCTTTGGAGCAGAATGGGTGAGTTTCGTTCGAGTTTAGAGGAATTCAAAAGGATAAATTTATAAACATTGATTGAAAGAAAGATGAAAGATCTCGTTGTGGTTGTATTTGACGTTTTATTTTATCTTTTTTTCTTGTTATAAATTTGAAAAGTGATTTTTCGTTTGCGCGGGTTTTATTTTGATTTATTTATTTATTATGAGAAAAATGACCTTCCCTTATTCATTTTTTTCTTAAATATGGACTTATTTTCGAATTGCGGTAATATTCAATTTCATTTGATTTAATTTTAATTTTAATTTTTGTTTAATTTTAATTTTAATTTTAATTTTAATTTTTTGATTTGCTTTTCTTTGCTTTGCTTGCTGTTTGTATTGTTATTTTTCTTTTATATAATTTCCATTTACAACAAAACAGGGTCTTTTTATGAAATCTTGTAATTTGGATGAATGTTTGAAAAAAAAAATAAACGAAACGAAAATTTGTAACAAGACAGCTAATTTTTGCATTTTCACAACAACGAATTCACGAAATGAAGTGCCACTGATCTTCAATATCTTCAAAGAATACAAAGAATACAAAGATCTGAATTCTGCTTTATTGAAATGTGTGAACCAAAAGCACAGTTTGAGGAAAGATATGGGTGATTATTTTTGCAATCATATATATGAGTGTATGTGTGTATTGTGTGTTTGTTTGTTTGTTTGTTTTGAACTTGGCTTGAAAATCGATACAAAAAAAAAATAGTTCAACACACAACAAGAATTGTGAAAAACTCATTTGAGATTTAAGAAAATCTTGGAACTGGAAAAAATGTTGTCTGTTTTATTGGATTTATCTCCTTGTTTTTCAAACAAATTGTCCTGTCGAAATGTTTTGATTGAAAGAATGTGAAATGGAAAAAAAATCACCAGGTGATTTTTTGTTGTTGCTTATTCATCGAAAAGAAATTGCGATAATTTGTTTGGAGATATACAGTCAAAACCGGATATATTCACATCGGTTTTTGTACAACTTTTTGTGACTATATCCGATTGTGATTATACACGATGATGCTTTACACAGAAAAAAACAAAAATTAATTTTTGAAAATGTAATTTTTTGTCGATTTTTTTATTTTTGGAAATTCTTCACAAAAACGCATTTTTCACTTGCGAAATTCATTTTTAACATAAATGTTTATTTCATTGACTTATTTGAGCACATTTTTGAAAAAGCGAAAATTTTTAATTTTTGATCAAAAAACCGATTTTTCATTTAACAAATCACCCATAATAATATAAAATGTTATTATATATTTTCAGCCCTATGATTATATGCGATGGAAATTTAATGTTAAATAGGCCAAAAATGTCGATGCATCGAAAAATATGACAATATACGAATGTGATTATATTCGGCGTGATTATATCCGGTTTAGACTGTATTCTGAATAGAAACTTATTTATGAACAAAAAAAAAAAAAAAAAAAAAAATTATATGGAATATGAAATTATCGATATGTCTAAATTTTTTAAAAAAGTTCCTTTTGTTTAATTTTCAGGTGAAAATGAAAATTTCATATTTCGATCAAATTTATGTTCCCACTTTCCAAAATTCGTTGCCATGAAAACAAAACCTTCAATTTGTTGAAATTTAGTGAAATGGAAAAAGTAATAATAAACCGAAGTGTTGAACAATGAAAAATCACTAAAATTATAAAGAAGTTAAGTTTATGAATAATGATATAACTCAAAACACTCAAAACAAAAAACTCGAAAAAATTTGAATCAGTCTTTGATCTAAAAAAATAAAACAAAAAATACCAGATCTTTTTTCTAAAATTAAAAAATAAAAAATATTTTTTAAGGAATAGTAAATAATAATATTTTGAAGGTTTCCTGATATTTATTTTTTTCTAAAAGTGCTCTGGAGAGCCAGAAAATTTAGGTCACGATAAATTTTTCGGTCACCGATAAATTACTGACACTAATAAACATTGTAATTACGGAATGGAATTGTCTGAATGAGAACAATTTGGAGGTTTGTCTTTCAGGAGTCATTAAAAAAAATCCTCTTCAAGCTTTTTTGCAATCACAGTCCTTATCTATTACAGTCGGTGCCAAAGCCGATCCTTGGTGCGAAACCCGATCCTTGTATAAGCATTGATCTTGTTCATTTCTGCAAAATTATCTCTATCTTGAATTTTTTAGAGATATTTCCAAGGCAGTCGCATCTGAAATAATCATTAATCAATTAAAAGAAACAACAAGAACACAATTCATTATATTGGCTGATGTTTTTGAAACCAATGAATCTTTTATTTTTTGTGTTCACAACAAAAAGAAATAAATCCAAATATTTGTATTCGTGTTATTGCGAATAAAAATATATTATTAATATATAAAAATTAACAAATACATCACTAATCAAAAGTTTCAATGATTATTCATTTGATCATACCCCATATATCATGAGTAACTCAACATATCTTTCTCCTCTTCAACTTCATCGTCAACTCGCATCCAGCAAATATCGTTCCATTCCTTCGATAACCAAAAAGATATTTGCTATACGCAGTGATTATTCACTGAAATGGCAAACCGTTGTTGGTGAAAACATTATTTCGAAATGTGCATGGTTCAGAGGGGTTAAAGCAGAGAAGGAAGGAAGAGATGTTGGAGTAGATGGGCATCCTCTAACAATTAATGCGCGCCAGCTCGAAACAATTGAAAATCAAGTCCTTGTGAAATTATCAGAAAAAGAAACAATTAAAGTGCATGACGTCCAAAACATGGTTTGGCTTATTTTTTGTTTTTTTTCTTTTAAAAAATAATTATCAAAGTGTGCGGATATTCTCGAAAAAGAATGTGGTGAAAACAAAGAGCCAAAAAAACTTAACGAAAAGTATGCATACAAGCTATTAAAAAGAAGTGAAATTATACATGCAGCAGTATCGAGACCTAATGAGTTATCAAAAATAGCAGCTCAATCGCCAGAGGATGTGAGACAATGGTTTGGAGAATTGTCTGACGTAATTAGCAGGAATAACATTAATTCATCGAGTATATTTAATTTTGATGAATCTTCGTTGAATTTAAGTGAAAGCACAAGCAAACTGGTTGTTTGTCTAAAAAATCAAATTCCGCCTGCTTCAACAGCTCCTCCAAAAGTTCCTAATTCAACTTTGTGTCTGTGTGTCTGTGCAGATGGTTCTTCACTGCAACGATTTCTTCTTTGGCCCATGAAAAATTTACCACAAGAATTTTCATCACTTTCTGCATTCGACATCAAAGTTCTTCCTTCTTCATCCGGTTGGATAACAAAAGAAATATTTAAAAACATCATGATCAATTTTTGGATACCAGCGATTGTCTCAAAAGTTGAGCCAACATCGACACATAAAGCCCTGTTCCTAATGGATAATCATGGAACTCATTCAGACAATTCTGTTGCAGATTTTGCAGAGAAACACAATATCATTTTGAAGTGTTTTCCACAGAATATGACCCATCTATTACAACCGTGCGACTCGTGCATCTTTTCTCGTTTGAAAACAACTCTTTACAATAAATTTCACGTTCCTACACCGTTTTCGATACATTCCTACAGATCTTCCCTTGCAGAAACACTCCCCGAGGCGGTTGCTGCTGCGATTATGCCATCGACTATAAAAGCAGCGTTCATAAAAACAGGCGTATGGCCTGTTGCAGCTGCTCCAGTTTTGGATCGCATATCTGGATCTCCCATCCAAAATCACAAATGCAATTCTAATACTTCAGTTTCTTCGCAAGATTGGAGAGAAGAGTTGTTTGGAAATTATTCTCCTCATAGTGATAAACAATTATCTACTTTGCAATCTTCAAAACATTCATCTCTCCACGATTCTGAAAAAACAAAAGAACGCCCAACATTGATCGATGATCACAGCATAAATTCAACAACAAAATTTTCAACTGACGAAAACTCCACTGAAGAAAAATCATCAGAAGAAGCAAAAGAGATGGATGATTCAGAGCTTATGAAACAAATTGAATCGACAAAAGAGCATTTGCACTTTCTTCAAAACCAGCTGACGAAAATTAGAAAACCAACTTCATCTTCTTCTGAAAAGAAACCAAAGAATAAACATAGTAGGCAAGAACTTAATGAAATGTTGAATAAAGAACCAGCAAAGGAAAAAAAATCTTTGAGAAAAAAAGCAAAGAGAGTAATTGAAATACTCAAAGACGATGAAAAAGAAGAGAAATTGACTTCAAGTGATGAAATAAAATATTTCGATCATCCTCCCAGAGAAATTTCTCCTTCATTTAATTCGAAAGAGAAACGCATTAGAGAAACATACTACTCTAAATACAACTG
Organism: Monocercomonoides exilis; assembly: GCF_001643675.1. Taxonomy (NCBI): domain Eukaryota; phylum Preaxostyla; order Oxymonadida; family Polymastigidae; genus Monocercomonoides; species Monocercomonoides exilis. The sequence goes on along the minus strand of NW_027150585.1, from coordinate 240,611 downwards.
CAGCATAAAATTCTAGCCTTCATACCTTTTTGACGAATATATTTGAAATTTTCTTTTTAAAGAATTGCTTCATATCGATTATTTTTCACTAAACAAATAATAATACAAAAACAATATGTATTTTCTTTTTTTATTATTTCATTTGAAAATTAATAACTCTGTTGCCAAATACCTGGTTTCAACGAATAGTTAAATATATTTAGTCTTTAATTGAAGAAATATTAAACAACTTCGAAAAATGATTGCATTCTCTCTTCCTCTTTTGGTTCGGGTTTCGCACCAAGGATCGGCTTTGGCACCGACTGTACAATGTGAAAAGGATTTGTTGAAAGAGTTGTAAACAAACACAAAAAAAAAAAAAAAAAAATATCAGGCTTGTCACAAAATTGAATATATGGCAGATCCTTTTTGAAATCATTCTTTCGTTCGAGTTTTGATCATAATTTTTTTTTCAATGGGATTTTTGTTAAAATTTTGTTTATGCAATAACAACATCATGAATAATAAGTATTTTCAGTTCAAACTCAATTTTTCAAAATCCCAATGATATTAAAATTCTGAGTAAAACTCGAACTTAAGTGTGATTTCAAAAAGGATCATCCATATCCCCTTTTTGATTCTTTAATCGAAAAAGTCTGAAATAAATGATGAGTCACAAGTAATTTTGAATGATGGTTTTTTGAGTCGATGTGCTTTCAGTGTATTTAAGGAATTGTTATTGTAAAATAAAAATTAGTTTGCGAATATTTCCGTGTTGTTTCTAACATGATAAATTATTTATTGTTATATTTCTTGGGAAAAAAAGCTTCCAAATAAAGTGCATTTTCAATGTGCAATGTGAAGTGCAATGAACAAGACAACATAAAATTCTTAATAATTTGAAAGCCAAAACTACAAAAAAGCACAGAAATATAGAACGATCGAAAACAACTCAAAGTAAGTTTCTAAGAAAGTTCTTCATTTCAAATATGCAATATCAAAAATACAATTTACAGCTTCACCTATCTGTGATCATCTACCTTTACTCAAAAAAAAGGCATTTTATCACACAGATTTCCCCAGCTGTCCAATGTATATCAAATAAAAGTTGAAGAGAACGTTAAAAAAAAGGAGAAAAGTCAAATAGAAAAGTGATATGATAAGACATAGAATCTCATAATTTGAACAAAAAACATAACCAACGTAAAACAAAACTTAAATTCACTTTTTTTTGTACTCAGCAAGTTGATATTTATTTATTTGTCTCTCTAATAATATTTCTTTCTTTATATTTGACTTTCTTTTTGTGCAAAAGACAACAAATTATCATAAAGTATAAACGTAAATGAATAAAAATAAATAAATCTCACTAAAATCACTTTGAGCCGAATTACAAGGAGAATGGAAAGGTGGAAGGAAATATACATTAATTTTGTACGTGATAACTCCCCCAAAAAAATTCACACCTTTTAAACTTCCTTTCATAATTGCGCTTGCTACAAGATTGCTGCTGTTGAATGCACCATCTATCTTAAACACAATAAAATAATAAAAATAATTCAGGATGATTTCTTTCTTTCTCAGTTTCGTTTAGGAAGTCAATGTTCATCCATATGTTCGATTTCTTCTTTCTTCTTTAAATTTTCATTCGTTTTTTCCACTTCTTCATCTTTTGTTCATTTATCTTTTTCTCTTTTTTCAGAACGTTCAGTTATTTCGTTGTTATCTCCAACATCTTTATTTATCTTGTTGCCTTCTTCTTCCTTATTAATTATTTCTTTTTCTTCTTTTTCTATTTCTTTATTGTCTTTTTCTTTTTTATTTTTATCTCCTTTCTCCTTTCCATCATTCTCTTCTTCCCCAACTTCAAGTCGCTCAGACTGCTGCACATTTTCTGGTTGCACGCCGTTTTTTTCACTTTCATCATTCCTTTCAATAACCGCATCTTTATCAAAATATTTTTGCTCCTTTGTGACAAGCAACTGTAATAAATCAGTGCTTCCTTCAGTGAAATCAGGCTCATCTTTATCAGAAGGTGAGAGCGACTGCACAAACTTGCTGTGTAAATCGCATTTTCTATACAAAGAAACGAAGGAGTTTTCATTTGACGTACATGTCTTGAAATTCTGTGAAGCGTCATTGGAGAGGGACAAGCAAGTGAGCGGAGATAAACAGCGAGATAGCGAGAGAGAAGGAGAAGTGGAAAGAGAAAGAGATTGAGATGGAGAAAGAGAAGGAGAATAAGAGCCTGGTGAACATATTTTGATATCTGTGGGGTCTTCTGGTATTGGATTATTTGTGCAACAACACTGATTTTGTTGTCCGGAAAAATCTACATCGATATATTCACAAAATACTTTCTGCTTTCGAGGGGAAATCAACGATAAATCATCTGGTTGAATATCTTTGCTTTGTAATTGGCAGGAATAATCTGTCGGACAATCATCAACAAACTGAGTCTGTGAAATGTCTTCTTTTACAACACGAGGCATAAGCGAAGATGTAGATGAGGACGAGGAATGGTCTGTGTCAATGGTTTCTTCGGTGGCATTGTTGCCATTGCCGTCATTGCCTTCATTGTTTTCATTGCTTTGTGTCTTCTTTTTCAGAGCATCTGTATCTTCAGCAGAGCTTTCTGATTGGAAGGCTTTGCTTTGGCTTGCCACTCCTTGCTCTGTGCGGACATCATTATCTACATTACCACCACCACCACCACCACCATCTCTAATTCCATTTTCATTTTCATTTTCATCACCATTGCCATCACCATCAACTTGGCACGAATGCACTATTCCTTCATAACGAGTCATCTCGATCTCCTTCTGCACATCTGTGTTCTGCTCGTTCTCCACCTGATCCTGCCTCATTGCTTCGTTAAAGAAGCGCGCATTCAATCCCATTGAATATTCATAGTCTTTCTCTGCAGGCAAATAGTTATCAATCGGATCATCTCTCGAATTCAGCATCTCCTGGGAGATTATTTTCTTCATCTCTTCTTTATCCACAAACGGAAACATCAGCAAAAATGACTCGTCACTGACTTGTGTGTATCTCGGAAAAATGGACTGTTCCATTAACATCTCATTCACATCGGTGCTTCTTGGCATTTGTGCAACATCGTAGCTCGCAGCGCTCGGCTCAGCTGTATTTCTGCTCTCTTGCTCTTCGTTGGCTGTCTGACTGGTCCTCATGACGGCAACTTGGCTCATTTCCTGCCTCTCCTCTGGATGGTCACCTCCCATATTCCGGTTAATCGCATTAATTTTGTTGAATTCTGTTTTGTCGTTTTCTTCTTCATACGATTCTTCTTTTTGTTGATAGTCATCCGTGTTCTGGAATCCATAATTTCTTTTTTCTGCCATGTGTTCAGCGATCAGTTCTGCTTCTCTCCTCTTTTTCTCCCTGGCCAGCATCCGTGCAAGCGATAGCGCGTACTTAATCAGTTCCATAAAATCCTTTTGCTGCAGTGCAACCAGCGGTTTCGAGAAGAATGCTTCATCTTCCTCACACCTTTTGACTTCACTATTTTCATCCTTTTTCCCCAATTGAAACACGCCCCCTGGTGGAGAGCTGAACGACAAGAACTTGATACAGCCGCTGTACACCAGCAGCCCATCGCTCGGATACTCATGTCTCAAATTGCTCAGTTCACCGTACGATTGAGAGCGATGCATAAAGGGAACTTCTCCGCTAACTGATAGATTCCACTCTTTCTTCTCCCGCTCGTCTAGCGGGACTGAAACAGAGCGCTGAATGTTATTCATTCTCTGAGCACCCGGAGCATCCAAAGCAACAGAATAATCAGAGGTTGCAGAGCCAGCAGAAGCAACGGAATAAGCAGCGGAAGCAGAGGAAGCAGATGTTGCAGAGGTAGCTGGAATCGACGAGCCGCAGGTAGCGTTTCGGGAGCTGGCTGTTTCGTCGGCGCAAGTGTTGTGCTGCATATCGTCGAAGTCTCTTATGCTTCTGGAGTCTCGACAACCTTCTTGGTCGTAGCTACTGTGAGCGTCAGGATCAGAGGATCTGGAAGAAGAAGAAGAAGAAGAAGAAGAAGAAGGAGAAGGAGAAGGTGAAGAAGAACCAGAACACGTAGAACAAGAAGAAGAAGAGAAAGAAGATGAAGAGTCCGTTGGAGAAGGCGAGCGGTCCACAACATCATTCAACCCATCGTCCACTGGAACTGCCGCTTCATCCACTTCTCTTCTTGTTTTCCTTGCTTCTAGTATTGGCGTGATCTTTGAAAGTATTTCGCTGGAAACGAGAGAGTTTTCTTGATCTTCTTTGAGAGAGCGTACAGCATCATAACCAATATCAGCCTGAATTCTAGTGTGGCGTGCCTCCTGGAGCGCTGCAACAATAAGGAGCATGGCGTCGATTGTCTTCTCTTTACTGGCTTCACCCTCTGAACGAGATAGGATCAGGGCCTTCAATGCTGTGATGAGATATCTTTCCACTCTGTAACCGCTGGAATCAAGTGCGTCTCTTTGCAGATTTGATGATCTTGCATGAGGACGAGTTATGATTGGAATAAATGGTGTACAAACAAAGGATTCATATTGTTCAACTGTTGTCTCCAAGTCTGCGGAATCCGTGTGAAAATCGTATACAGAAGAATTGATCTTATCATTAAATAAGGCAGCGCAAAGCGAAGAAAACGACAGAACTTGGCTTTCTGTCCGATCTGCTGGTGCCGGTTGTGAAGTCGCTGGAAATTGGTCGGAAGCGAGTGTACCGCTTGAGGAGGTAGGCTGAGATAAGCCTACGCTGCCCGTTGATCCGCCGAGGGTAAAATTACCGCTCAGTCCCGATGCAGGTCCTGCAGTTGATACTTCCATTTCAATGATCTAATTAATGGCAGAGCCCTTTATAGTTTACAAACTCCCATAACAAGAGGTGTTGTTGTTGAAAATTTGTTCTGGAGAAATAAAGTGCTCTGAATATTAATTGTTTTTTGAAGATGAATTGCACAATTTTTGTATAATTGTGAAATTTTTGTAAAAATTTGAAATACGCATTTGTTATTTCAAGTTTCACCAACAAATTATGAGAAATTAATCATTTTAATTATTTTTGTGAAAATCGTAATAAAAAAAAAAATATAATATTACGTTTAATACGATTATTGAAATGTTTTTTTACAACAAATGATTGTCAACAATTAACATATTCAAAAATATCGAAAATATATTTGTGTTATTTTTTCATTATTGTTGAAACATAAAGAATTCATCAAAAATGAATGAAGAGCACTACCTATTATACAAAAATGGTTCAAATGTTGATTTTTTTCAATAATGAATATTTCCTGGGAGGGGAGTGGAAAGGTGGAATGTTTCCATTGCTTGTTAAAAAGTCTTGTAAGTTAAAAACAAAAACAATTTAGATATTGATAATAAGTGGTAATTATGCAACGCTATTAAAGTTATCAATGATACCAAAAACTGTAAATATTGTTGCTTCTTCGTTTTCCTCTTATTCATTTTTCCAATATATCATTTGGGTGATTTTTTTTGACATCATAAAAAAAGATCAAAAATCGAAAATATAAATTCTATTGTGGTATTAATTGATCAAAGAGTTAAATTGTTTTTTTGCAAGCATTTAGCATTAATTTCTGTAATATAAATTTGTTTTATTCCCCCCCCCCCCCCCCCCCCCCCCCCAAAAGACATACCTTTTTCACTTTTTTTTGTGGAAAAGAATTGTTTTGACCAAGTTTTATAAATATTTACTAAAACAAACGAATAAAACTTCAAAAAAAATTGCAAATTCATAATTGGAAAAAACAAAACATTGAAAAGAAAAAATTAAAAATAAGAACAGAAAAGAAGAAAACAAAATTATTGAAACCAATTTATTATTAAGAGTTATTTTTCTTTTTATTTTTTCTTCACCTTTGCACAGCCAACAAATCTCCATTCCTTTTATTCTTTTCATCAACTTCATCAAACGTTAAACAAAATCGTGGAACATTGGATAAATCCGATTTCAACAATGGAACTGATGTCGATGTCTGTGGAAGATAAGGACAGATACCATGTGCCACAATCGAGTATTCCCTCACTGGCTTCATTTTCCTCCTCCAAGACTCCTCCCTCACCCTCCTCAGCTCAACATTTGTTCCTCTTCAAACACTCACCTTCAGCGCAGCTGATGCAAAAATCATTGATAACAATTGACATTTTCTAATTTCATTAAAATTTCTTCCATTCATTAATTTTTTAAATTTTCCATATCATCGAAAAATCTTTGTGCCTTCATTGCTTTTTCAACAAGAGCATATATCATCACTAATTATTCGAGAAGTTTAACTAAGTTCCGAAAAAATCTAACTTTGCCATTTTCCATTTGATTTGGCTTCTTCATCAAATGAAAATAAAGCTCGTTGCTTAAGGAATCATCTATTTCTTCTCTTCAAATAGCATTTCTTCAATCAAATCAGAAAGATTTTCAAAAACATTTATTTCCTCAACTTTCCGATTTCAACTTTTTCGTATCCAATTAGAGCAAGTGTCTCATATAATTTCTCTTCAAATATGTCTTTTCCTCTCAATTCCTTTTCTTCCTCGCTTCATTTGCAACAATTCGCCTTGGTTTCGCTGCTGTGAAATCTTCCGAAGGCTATTTAGGAGCCCATCCATTTCATAAAACAATAGCTTCAATGTTCTTTCTGTTTTCACTGCAAATGCTTCAGCTTCCAAATAAAAATGGCAAAATCTTCCTCCTTTTCTGATTGTACTCCATCAGATACGCTTTTCTTGGATCAACGAAACACTGTCTTCTTTATCACATAATTTCTGCTGATATTCTGTGTTAGAATAAATAATTATCTGTGCTTCTGAATAGAAATGAAAGATGAGGCCTGACGATGAATTCGAGGGGAGTTGAATGAAAGAAAAGAAGAAGAAGAAGTTAAGGCAGGAAGTGATAGCGGAAGTGGGGTTGGAATAGCTGAATTAGTAGAAGAAAGAAGTTTTGCTTGGAATTGCAGTGAAGGAGATTAAGATGTTCTGAGAGAAGGAGAAGATAGTTGTTGGATGTTCATAAACAAGGACGAATTGACAAGTGATGAAGTACAATGAGAAAGAGGATGAAGAGCAATGTTTGGACTTGCAGCAAGATCAGCAGCTGAATTAAAAGGCGCAACCAAATAGAGAGCAGGGTATTTCTGCATCATATTCATGGCCTTTGAATTCTGTGATGTGAAGAAAGATGCCAACTACGAGAAAGAAAGCGAAGAAAACAGCTTCGACAGAGCATCTCTTCTCCCAGGCACACTGCTCTGATTGAATGTTCTTATCCCTTTCTTTTTCTGAAACATCAAAGGTGATCCTTTCCCTGCTCCTTTCCTTCCCTTTCTGTGAGTTTCTTCAGCTTCCTCTTCGCAGCTCCGCCCAGCTTTGCATCAGTCCGCTCATTAGCGCGCTCATCAGATCCAGCCGCGTTCTTATCTGCATCGCTTCAACTACTGCATACACAGACACTTCCTGTAACTTTTACACAAATTGCCCGTCTTCCTCGCTTTTGATGCAAACATAGCGGCGGGGCACATCCAATTCATCGCTCAAATCTTCAAAGACAGAATAAGCTTAATCATTCAGCGTGCAGTCCAATTTCCGCTCTCTTGTCAAAGATGGCGTTTGGCTTTCTTTCGCCTCTTGTTGGGCCTCGCTGGACATTTTGTTCTCCTTCTGGTTGGTCGGCGCGCCAATCTCACGGTATGGTAGAAGTATTCCTTTGATTTTGCTTTACAGATTTTTGTCTCTTTCCTTTATCTTCTTCGCCATTTTCTCCATTTTTCTTCGCTCTTGCTCTTCTTTCTCCTTTTTCTTCTTCTGCATCTCCTGCAGTTTCATCAGCCGAAGCAGTTTCTCTCTCTGATCATCTGATTCCAATGAATTAAACGTGATTTTCGCCTCTTCATCGTCCACTTTCCCTTTCTCATTCTGAAACTCATCTTGCATCGCCCTTGTCACTTCTTTGTTCAAATCCTTCATCTCCATCACACCCAACGTCGCCCCTCCTCCTCCTCCTCCAATTCCTCCTCCACCTCCACCTCCTCCAACGGTATGTGACAGCTGCGTTGTTGGTGCACAAACAGCTCCTCTCCCCATTTCCATCTCTTGGCTGTACACAATCAACGCTCTCCCTCCAACTCCTCTCCATCCTCCGTCCATTCGCTTCCCTCGCGTAAAGTGTATCGTTCCAAAGGCGCCTCGTCCTGAAGTATATTGCTTAGGCTGTGGAGAAGGTGATGGTGTTGGAGAGGTATTTGCTGTTGTGTTCTGTTGTTGTGGTTGTTGCTGCTGTTTCTGCTGAGCTTGCGATGAAAGAGGCTCTGGCTTTGGCTCATCTGAATGCGTTTCGTCTTTTTTGCCGTTTTGAATTGATTCTTTCGCTTTTGCATTCTTTTCTGCTTCTGTTTGATAGTCTTTCTTTTGAAGTCTTTCAACACTTTCCTGAGCTTCATTGTTTTCATTTCCTTTCTTTTTCATCGAAGCACTTTGTTTTGTTTCAGTATCATTTGCATCATCATCATATGCTCCTTCCTTTTCACTCGCATCGCTCTCCAAACTATCAGTTGATTCGTCATCTGATAGAATTCCCCCAACATTCACCACATTCTCATAGCTCATCAGCTTCAGAATACTCTCATCGTCTGCATTGTCCTCTTCATACAGCCATCCATCCCCTGAGCTTATTCCCCACCAGTCGTCGTTGTCAAACTCTTCTTCTCTTCTTCGGAACGCTGTCAGAATCTCCCGCAGCTTCTTCTCTCGAATGTCGTCTTCTTCGTCTTCGTTTATTCCAGTCAAGTTGCAAGCTTCTGTTTTCTTCTTATTCTTCATTTTGTTATAATTATTTTTGGATTTTGATAAATGTTTTATTTTCTTTTCTTTTGAAACAACTGATTTGGGTTTGTTCATTGAATCCTCCAAAATCACTTCTTCGTTTTCGTCGTTGTTCGAGTCATCATCATCTTCTTCTTCCTCATCTTTCGTGCTATCTTCATCGCCTTCAACTTCTTCTTTGTTTCCATTTTCATTCAAAGAATTAATCACTTCTTTCTCTTCTTTTCCGTCTTCTTTGCCATCCCCCTCACTTTTTGTAGCATTCACACTCATTCCTGGTCTTTTTATCGATTCATCAATCGGCGTCGGAGAAAGCAGAAGGTTTGGTCTGACCTTCAAAAGCACCTCATTCACAACAGAATCTCGTTGAAGCTCAAGCGCCTGGTAATACCTTCGCATCAGCCTCTGTTTCTCTCTCTGCTTGTGACACTTCTCTCTTCGCTCTTCTTCATCACTGATGATGGAGCTGCGGAAAAACATTCACTTTCTTCATTTTTCTTCGGTTCCTTCAAAGAATCTCTTCTGATAGATGATAAGCTTTCGTTTTCTTCTGCTATTGCTTTATTATCATTTTCTTCATCATTGTTATCTGCATCATTTGTGGATTTCAATGCCTTCCTCATTTGATTCATTTCTCTTGTTCTTCTCTCCTCTCTTCTCTCATTCCTTGCTTCTCTCTCTCTTTCTCTCTTCCTCTTCTCCAGATTCTCAACAAACCACTTTACCGTCCGAAACTTCGCAAAAAGCTGTATTGCATCAAATACATCGGGAGGGAGAACAAAATATTGTCTTTTCCATCTTCTTCCGAACTGCTGCCTCATCCTCCTCATTTGCTGCTCTTCGCCTGTCAGAAATCTGTTTCTAGAAGAGCGAAGCAACGAGGAGGAAGAAGAAGAAGAAGAAGAAGAGGAAGAGGAAGAAGAACGTGAAGCGCCTGAAGCAGCAGCCACTTGCGCACAGCGGTTGAGATAGCGTCGGCGGAGGAGAGGATGCATCGCTCTTATGCGGCGAGCCATAGCAATTTCAGAACGATGAGGTGGTTTGGGATGGAGAGAGAGGTCAGTTACTGCTGGAGAAGATGAGGAAGATGAAGGAGAGGGAGAAGAAGATGATTGAGGAAGAGAAAGAAAAGATTCATTGGGTAATGAAGAAGGAGATGTGCCTGTGCCTGTGCCAATGCCAGCAATTGAATGAGTCAAAAATGTTTGTGTTGAATTCTGATTGCTTTTTCTTTGTCTTTGTCTTCGAGGCACATAAGATGGATTCAGATCGCATCTGACTGAAAAACGGACAATTCTCTGCTCGAAATGAGGCTGTTTGCAAGCGAACCGAATCTTCTTCGCAGAATGCCATCTCCGTTGTTCAGCACTTGCTCAAAGAGGAAATCGTCAATGAGATTGGTTGCATAGCCAGGAAAGCCAAATGTGTTGATTGTGTTAAAGGATGAGTAGTTTTCGAGTGTCAATGGATTGACTCCACATTCATCGACTGCCTCGTCTGTGTCAAGATGCTCTACCCAATCGCCTAACAGTCTAAAACCAGGAAATTTCTCTCGTTTCTCTTTCTCTTTTCCTTTCCCTCTTTCTCTCTCTTTGAGTTTTTCCTTCCACTTCTCCTTCTCTCTCTCCCTCATTGCTGTTATTCGTGTTATTCCTCTCACAGCATTTTCTCTTTTTCCCTTTCCATCTTTCCCACCATTCCCATTCTCATACATTCCAGTGAAAATAGCCATCATCCTCTGCTCTTTGTTCGACATCTGTTTGTTTTTCTGCCCCCATCTCAGTCTGTTCTGTCTCAATTGAAGTTTTCTTGCGCGAATGTTTGAAAATTCGTTGTCTTCATCAAAAAGAGGCAGCGGAGGAGGAGGAAAATCAGGTGAAGTTGAATGAGAAAGAAGCTATTGAGTGAGAAAAGAATGAAGGAGAGAAGGGATGTGTGAGAGAGAAGAGAGAGAAGGGAAAGAAGGGAAAGAAGGGAAAGAAGGAGAAAGTGAAGAAAGGGAAGACGATAAAGAAGAAGTGGAGATGGAAGGAGTTGATAAAGAACGAATAACAGAAGAGAAAGAAGAAGGTTTGAGGGATGTTTTGAAGCTAAGTTGTGGTTGTTGATTAAGATGCTGATGTTGATGACGAGAACGAGAAATGAATAAGAACATGAATAAGAAAAATTAAAAGAAGAAGAAGTGCACGATGTGTTAAATGAGTAAATGTACGTTGGACACAGATGATGAATAGAGGTAGAAGAAGGAGAAAAGAGTTGAGTGGCGTAAAGGAAATTGAAAGAAGATGAAAGATGAGAAAGAGGAGAATATTGAAGAGCTAATGAAGAAGGAACAAGGGAAGATCTGTTGGTTGAGAGAAGGCGGTGAATGAAAGGTGTATTGAATGAAAGAAAAGGATTAGGAGGAAGAAAAGGATGAGGTGGAGAAAGAGAAAAAAACAAGAAGAAATCGAATGATACGATGTTGAAATATTTGATAATGAAGAAGATGATGATGAATGAATTGAATGAGATGATTAATTGTTGGAAATAAAGAAGATGAGTGTCAATTCACATCAACTGAGAAATTCAATAAAATTCTCTTCTTCAGGATTTTGTTTTTTTCTGGCAAATAATAGCCTCTGAATCCTTTTCACTTTCAGCTCAATCCTCTTTCTCTCTCTCAAACTAAAAATACAAAGCATGCGTCAATCTCTTTTTGATTTCATCTTTCAAGCTTTCAATTCCCCTTCTTTCACAAAAAATCATCTTTTCTCAAAAACTATTCTTCGCCAAAGCCCAATTCCAGGCATCTTCGAAATTTCTTGAATTTCATTTGTTCGTCTTTATTTGTTCTTCCCCACTTTTCTTCTTCTTCTTCAAAGCCATATAATCCTTCGCTTTTTCAACATCCTGAATGAAAAAATAATAATCACTTCAAAAAATATTCAACAAACCTTCTAAACATTTTTATATGGAATTTTCTGTTTTATATTCCATTGCACACTGTTTCCCTCCAATAAAAATTCTTTATTCCTTCCATTTTCAAATATTTCTTTTCTGATTTTCTAATCGTCCTTTCCGGAAGTCATTTTCCCATCAAATGCATCGATTTCCCTCTCTTCTGAAAAATGTGAAACTTATGTATTTTCTTCAATTTCATCTTTCTCATTGAAAAATATCCTTGTTTCTCGTCTGAAAATATCATTCCAAATTCCTTCCCAATCCCTTCACCCTGGGCACTTTCCATATGAATTCGCTCTCCCAACTTTATGGTCACCCTGCACAACGAGATATCCCGCCTTCATTCATTTTCATTCATTTCTGCCTCCTGCCCTGAAAGAAAGAATAAAAACGGTCAATAAAAAATAATCATATATAGAAATAATAAATAAATACCAAACTTCCTTCTCTGCCTTTTATTAGCAATTATTCTTTGGCATATCAATCATATAAATATTTTCATTAAAAACAAAAGAAAGAACACCTATTGATTGTCTATGAAAAAGATTTGTTTAAAAAACATGTGTTTTCCTCATATGATAACAAATAACAAACCTCGATGCAACGTCAATGTGAGAAAAATTGTTGAAAGAACATTTTGAAATAAAGTTATGGAATTTTTTCTCATTGAAAAAAGTTCTAAACACACATTTTTTTTAATCATTTTTAATGAATATTGTTGTTTTAATAATTATGAAGCGTATGAACACTAATAGAATATAAGCATTTTCTCGTTCTTGAAAGAACAAAAAAGCGAAAAATTTTCATAGATTTTTGATCTGAAAATTTGAGATACATTTTTCGAAAAAGAGGTCACACCTTGGTACCCCTTTTTTTGACATATTTCACACACCGTCATTCTAACAAATCGATTCATGCGAAAAAAATGCCACCCAAGGTGTGACCCTCGTGGGATACCTTAAAAATATTTTTTCCTTATGATCAGATCCATAATTATTTGAATATGCATGAAATTGTCTGACTTTTGTGTTGTGAGACGATTATTCTCCATTTGTTATTTGCACAAAAATTTTAACATTCTGACATTAGTTTGTGAGATATATAGTTGTTCGTCCACTTTTGTTGAAAGAAATTTTAAATTTTGACATTTAATTGTGAAAGTTTTGAAAATGAATTGTTATATTTCACTTGATTGAATCAACAAAATAAGAAAAGAAGAAATTATCTTGAGTAGGTTTCCAAAAGTTGAAAAATTGAACAAAAAATGTTTCATCATTATTGTTCAAATAAAATTATTTCCGCATTTAATTTTGAACGAATAAATCGAAAAAATATATAATTTCTTCAAGGTTGTATTTGTAAAAAAAAATATTTTAATCTGTAATTCAAAATATTTTAATTAGTCATCCATTCATATATTAACAATTTTGTCCATTTAGTAAAAATAAAAAAATCAAAATGTTTTACTAAACTTTCATCTCTGATTAAATTTTTTTTTTGAAAAAACATATTTTATGCTGAAATAAAACAACTCAATATTTATTTTAAAAAAAGAAAAGAAAATCAGTTTGACATTTAATTTTGTTGATTATCAAATTTTTTGAGTTTTTTTTTTTTTTTTTTTTGATTTTATGATTTTATGATTTCATTAATGAGCTTTTTGGATTGCTATGTGTCTTTTGAGAAAATTAAATTGTGAGAAAGAAAAAAAGAATTTCAATAAATAAAAATAAAAATAAAAAAACAGTGAATGACTTCGGAATTTTTATGATTTTTTCATACTGAAAATACCATTATAAATTAAATATTTCTCAAAAAATGTCTTTTTTGAAACCTCAATCAACTCTTAATTCTAGATCGAAAATTCTTTGGAAAGAAATTGAACGCATCGGTGGAGATGATATTGATTCATTGCTTGTCTATCTATTTTACAACTACAGGCAATCATCTTCAGTAATTAACGATTTGTTGAAGTCAATAAACGGTTTGATTATTATTTAGTTAAGTTTTATATTGTAAAATTTACGGACTGTCATTGTTGTCATTTTCTTATTTATTTGCTAATTATTTTTATTTATAAACAGAATATCATATAAAGCTGCTGGAAGACCTGTCTGTGGTGTACAACAACGCTCCATTGCACACTCAGACAACAATGCTGCAAGCGCTTTCCCGCAACACATCATTGTCCGATTTACTGGACTACGGATATGATGTCACAGAGGGAAAATTTATTTACGCGAAGCAAACACTGAAGAAAAACCAAGGATTTATTATTCCGCCTCAAAAACCTCATCTTCCGTCTTGCAAAAGTGGTTTGTATTTATTTTAATTTTTTTTTGAATAATTTTCTTTGTTAATTTAGGCTTAAATGAACAGGATTGGGAAAAGGGCAACAACTGGATGTTGGCCCATTCAACTGAAGCTTCAACTTCGCTTCAGTCAGCAAAAAAAAAGCAGCGAGCTGAGCCAGATTACGCAAGATTTATTGACGAAGCAGCGTGGGATGAAGAAATAATTACGGAAAATTCTTCTTCAAATAAAAAACAATCTTCTTCTTCTTCAACATCATCTCAACAAAATAAAAAATCGAATCCCATTTCAGAAAATAATTCTCCATCTTCAAATTCAACTTCTTCTCAAGATGTTGATGCTCCAATCAGTACTCCAATTAGGAGAGAAAGGGGTTCAACAAAAATAAAAACAAATAAATCACAGCATAAACGTCATTCATCTCCTTCACCAATTCCAATTCACAAACTTTTCAAAACAAAAAAATCAACATCTTCCTCTTCTTCCTCTTCTTCCTCTTCTTCCTCTTCTTCCTCATCCTCCTCATCCTCCTCATCCCCCTCATCCCCCTCATCCTCCTCATCCTCCTCATCTTCCAAAAAGCAACAAGAAGAATCAAAAAATTCTTCTCACATCGAAAAATCTTCAACATCCTTTCGCAACGATGATGTGTGGGTGAGTGATCAATTAGTCGAATATGCCACTTCACCCACTCTTATTCCTCCTCAAGCATTCCAAAATCTTCTTTCGTCATTTTCAAAAGAAATCAACACTTCATCTTCTCAACATAATACACAAACAGATGATAGTGATTTATCGCTTTGTGATAATTTTGCACAAACCATGTCAAACAGCAATGCAATGGATGTTCTTCCTGCAATTCAATCTCCTTTCATCTCTCTGTCTTCTTCTCATTCTTATGATTCTTCAAAAACATTATCAAAACTGTCAAAAGGATTACCGAATTTGGGAAACACCTGCTATTTTGCTTCTCTTCTTCAATGCTTCTCTTCTGTAATGTCACAAAAACCATCTTTATTCAAAAAACGATCATCAACAAAGAGCATATCTTCTCGTGTTTTAAGTGTATGCAATCAACTATCCAAAGATGAAAATGAAATTCGTTCGTGGGTCCCATCGCTTATTAATAAATGGGAAAAATATTGCAACTATGGCTGCAGGCAGCAACAGAATGTGATAGAAGCATTTGAAAATCTTCATCAACTTCTTCAAATTAATAAGATATTAGAAAAGGATACCTTCAATCCTGTGCTCATTACTCATTTCAAATGTCAAAAATGTCAAAAAGTTTCTAATCATTTCAATGAAGCCTGCAGTAATGTTATCATTAATTCATCATCTCCTCATAAAGGTCTATCTTCTATCTTTTCAACTGAGATATTGAACGGAAAAAATGCTGTCTATTGCAACGATTGCAAAGAGAAATGCTGTGCTGCGAGATGGGAGGAAATGGCTGCATTTCCAGACGTGCTGGCCCTCTGTCACGAATGCACTGATTCTGCTAGCTCTGCTCCTTCGCGAACTCTTCTGATTGAAACAGATCGTGTTTACAAGCGAACATTTATCAAAGGGTTTTTAACAGAAAGTATTCAACATCTCCAAAAGAACAATAATGAAATCATCATATATCATCTTGTTGGGCAAATTCTTTTTCAGCGTCTGGATCAACAAAATGGGCATTACATTGCAGTTGTGAAAAGGAAGGCAGGAAGAGAGGCACTGTGGAATATTTGCAACGATTCTGATGTACTTGAATTGGACAAAGAAAACTGGACAAAGGAATGGAAGGATCTTTATGCTCAAGGTTTCACTCCTTCGCTCTCATTCTATATCAAAGAAAAAACCAAACCAACTTTTTCATCAATTCAATTTGGTGGTTCTTTTTCTTCTTCTTCAGAAACATTAGATTTAAACTATTTTAATAACACATCATCATCATCAACAACAACATCGTCGTCTTCGTCGTCGTCGTCGTCATCATCATCATCATCATCATCATCATCATCATCATCATCGTCGTCGTCGTCGTCGTCTCCATTCATCACTCCACCTCATCGTTCAACTTTCATTCCTCCACTTTCTTCGTCAATTTCAACAAGATATGGATTGGAAGCTTTGAAAGATAAAAGAAAGAAAACGGGCATCTTTTCTCCCAATGAAAAGAGATTAATCTTCAAGCCCAAGACGAAATTATGGAGTGAGTTCACAGAAGAAACAAACATCAAAGTTTCTCTGTCACATTTCTACAAACTCACTACCAACTTCTCGAAAGCGAAAAGGCGCACAGATCTCTGTGGCATGTGTGAGAAACTCAACTATCTGGAAAACAAATTAAAGTCATCTCAAAACAAAAATGGACTTTCTTCTGCTGAGTTTCATTCACTAAAATTACTTCGTCAACATCGACTTGTTGCAGAAATGCAACGAAAACATTATCAATCAACTGTCGACAATCAGAAAGAGGGAGAAGCAGTCTTCGTCTTCGACTTCAAAGAGAAATGGAAACTCCCTATCAGAAAGAACCAACTTCAACAGGAATTCTTTAATTACCAACAAGTCTCTCAATTCACAATCATTTCTCTTCAAAAAATAAATAATCAACAAATTAAAAGAACTTTCAACTTCTTCTCCGACTGCCTTTCAAATGATCACAGATTTGTTATTGAGTGTCTGGAATCTGTGATCAAAAGACACTTCTTCTCAGACACTCATACTTTTAAGTTCTTCTGCGATTCTGGTCCACACAACCGAAATCGCTTCCTTCTTCACTTCATCCTATCCAAACAATCAAAACTTTTGAAAAAGAAAAACACTCAACTCAACTTCTTCGCTGAGCACCATGGAAAAAATATTTGCGATAGTGAATTTGGTGCACTTGTGAACACAATCAACAACAACATATCAACTGAACACATCACCACACTTCATGACTTAATCAACTTCTTCGACAACAATATGAATGTTTCAACATCTGCTTCTTCGACATCACAACAAGACATTTTTGAATCATCCTCAACCAATTCTTCTCCATCAACATCAACTGTCAATAACTCTGTGCATGAGAGGTACTTTGAAGAGTATGTACCATCTCTGCAAATTTCATGGCCATCTCTGTCAGTCCCTCACATGAAGGACTACTTGTATTTTGAGCGCAAGGGCTCATTTGTCTGTGCTTCAGCTGTTGGATATCTTCCTCAACGCTCTCTGGTTGCCCTCGAATCTTCGACAATTAAAGAAAAAGTGCAACGTTCAAGAAAGACCTTCAACTCTGGTAACACATCATCTAACTCTTCTCTTCTTTCTCAATCTTCTCAAGATCTTCTTTCAAGGAGATTTGAGCTTCTTCTTGACTCTTCTTCTTTTAATGAATCTCAAAATTGTATTAATGGTGTTCCCTATTAAGAAACTAGTTGTTGTGTATGCTCAGCTGGCACTCGATCGGAAGGGTGCTGGACATGACTGTTCGTATTAGATATTGCAGCCTTCGGGCTGCTTTATCCGGACCTGGATACGACGAACAGCCTCCCAGGTACACAATAGTTAGAATCCGATTGTTTTCTTTTGGTTATTGTCCCAATATTGTCCCTATTTATTTCTTGGTTATTGTCCCGCTTATATATGTATTTATCGAGATTCATTAATAGAGAGTGTTGTGAAGGAATTCATTGATCTTTGAGTGAGGTTTTTGGAAGGGAGAGTTGTTGAAAGTGTGAAATGTTGGCTTATCATTGTGTCTGTCTTTTTTCAATGTTGGATTTGATCTTTTTGAGTCAAAGTGAGAGAAATATCAGAAAGTGCAGAGTGGATGGAAAACAGAGGGAAAATAGACAAGTTAGTTTTTGAACTTTTTGTATAAGTTTTCTTTTTTGTTAGGAATTGTCTTTGATACCATGAATTTGTTGATATAGTAATGCTTTTTATTGAATCTTTTTTTGTTCAGAATTTTTGGTTATTTGATAATGATGAGTGAGAATTTCGAGAGAATGAAATTGAAAATGAATAAGTTTGTGTTAGCTTGAATGAACAAGACGTTAATATTGTTTATTTTGTTTATCGTTTGATGTTGCTAAAAGTTTTTTGAAATTGTTTTTATTTGTTTTGTTTTGTTTTTCAAGTGTTTCAGTTTTTATGTTTGTTTGTTGTTGTTTCAAAGAACCAACTCATTTATTTCGAAATATTTTTAACATTGTGCACAGCGAACTAATTTTATTATTTGAAATGTTTTTGTTAACAATAATGAACAACAATAATGTGAAAAAATCATATCAACTGATTTCATCAAGTATTTGAAAAAACAATGAAAAAATTTATATTGCAATTAAGAGTGAATAGACAGCTAAGAATTCTTATTCATTAAAAATAAACGAAACGAAAAATTATCATCTCATCAACGAACAGATTATATTGAAAAATATATATATTTAAAACACAAAAATTTCTTAAAAAAAAAAGGAAATTTCATGCATATTCAAATAATTATGGATCTGATCATAAGGAAAAAATATTTTTAAGGTATCCCACGAGGGTCACACCTTGGGTGGCATTTTTTTCGCATGAATCGATTTGTTAGAATGACGGTGTGTGAAATATGTCAAAAAAAGGGGTACCAAGGTGTGACCTCTTTTTCGAAAAATGTATCTCAAATTTTCAGATCAAAAATCTATGAAAATTTTTCGCTTTTTTGTTCTTTCAAGAACGAGAAAATGCTTATATTCTATTAGTGTTCATACGCTTCATAATTATTAAAACAACAATATTCATTAAAAATGATTAAAAAAAATGTGTGTTTAGAACTTTTTTCAATGAGAAAAAATTCCATAACTTTATTTCAAAATGTTCTTTCAACAATTTTTCTCACATTGACGTTGCATCGAGGTTTGTTATTTGTTATCATATGAGGAAAACACATGTTTTTTAAACAAATCTTTTTCATAGACAATCAATAGGTGTTCTTTCTTTTGTTTTTAATGAAAATATTTATATGATTGATATGCCAAAGAATAATTGCTAATAAAAGGCAGAGAAGGAAGTTTGGTATTTATTTATTATTTCTATATATGATTATTTTTTATTGACCGTTTTTATTCTTTCTTTCAGGGCAGGAGGCAGAAATGAATGAAAATGAATGAAGGCGGGATATCTCGTTGTGCAGGGTGACCATAAAGTTGGGAGAGCGAATTCATATGGAAAGTGCCCAGGGTGAAGGGATTGGGAAGGAATTTGGAATGATATTTTCAGACGAGAAACAAGGATATTTTTCAATGAGAAAGATGAAATTGAAGAAAATACATAAGTTTCACATTTTTCAGAAGAGAGGGAAATCGATGCATTTGATGGGAAAATGACTTCCGGAAAGGACGATTAGAAAATCAGAAAAGAAATATTTGAAAATGGAAGGAATAAAGAATTTTTATTGGAGGGAAACAGTGTGCAATGGAATATAAAACAGAAAATTCCATATAAAAATGTTTAGAAGGTTTGTTGAATATTTTTTGAAGTGATTATTATTTTTTCATTCAGGATGTTGAAAAAGCGAAGGATTATATGGCTTTGAAGAAGAAGAAGAAAAGTGGGGAAGAACAAATAAAGACGAACAAATGAAATTCAAGAAATTTCGAAGATGCCTGGAATTGGGCTTTGGCGAAGAATAGTTTTTGAGAAAAGATGATTTTTTGTGAAAGAAGGGGAATTGAAAGCTTGAAAGATGAAATCAAAAAGAGGAAAAAAGGAATTGTCACATGTTTATTATTTGCATCAGCGAGAGAAAGAAGATAAAGAAGAATTAATGATGAATTTGGTGAACAGTGTTACAAGAAGAACAAAAAAAATGGAAGAAGAAAAAAAGAATTATCATTTCATTGAATTTCTCCATTGAAAATAATTTGCATTAATCTTCAAAATTTTCGATCTTCAAAAACCTCATAATTACACTTCTCCTTTTTCAACAGACGAGGCAAAACCACATCACATGCCTTCTCCTTCTTCTTCATCTTCTTCCTCTTCTTCCTCTTCTTCCTCTTCTTCCTTATCTTCTTCTTCTTCTTCATCTTCTTCCTCTTCTTCCTCTTCTTCATCATCATCATCATCATCATCATCTTCTTCTTCTTCTTCTTCTTCTTCTTCTTCTTCTTCTTTCTTCTCCATCTTCTTCTTCTTCTTCTTCTTCTTCTTCTTCTTCTTCTTCTTCTTCTTCTTCTTCTTCTTCTTCTTCTTCTTCTTCTTCTTCTTCTTCTTCTTCTTCTTCTTCTTCCAAATCCACCACCGACTCTCGGTCAGAAGCGATGAGCGTGATGAAGAAGGAGCCGGAGATGAGCTTCGATTCGACTTCTCATTTTTCCTCCGAATGTTTCATGAACGGAGTGGTTGTTGGCATCCTTGAAGGCATCGTGGCAGTGGGAAAGCACGGCATCTTTCAGAACAAGCAGCAGTGAAGAGAAATGGCAGGGAAACAGATGAGAAGAGCGAGAAAGAGAAAGAGAAGAAAAGAGGGAGATGGAAATGGAGAGGAAGAGGAGGAAGATAGAGGGAGATGAGATAAATATTAAGAGGAAGAAGGAGTAATGGGTGATTCAGAACCCAAAAAGCGAAGATACGAAGAAAGTGCAAAACGGAAGATATAGAAAGAAGAGAAGGAAGAACTGAGCAAACTGCGAAAGGAAGAATTTGATTGGAGCAAATCGAACAATTTTTGAGAGCAGGTTATCAAAGACGTAATTGAAGACAGGCTTAATGATGAATGAGAACAAAATACCGAAAAGAAGGTGAAGTGAAAGGAACACAAACAGAATTCGTCATGAGCGCTGGACATAGATACAAGAAATCATCGGAATACATCATCATTATCTTCTTCTTTTTCTCCACAAATTTATTCTCACCATCGATCTGCTTATTCGGACTCCTTCTACGAAGCGAGCGAAGATGAAAAAGACGAAGAAAACAACGAAGCATACGACTTTACAGATGACTCAGATTATCCATAACATGCAAGGAAATCAGCAGAACGAGATGTTCGAATGGATTTTGGCTCATCCTGCGTCTTCAGAGCGAATCAAGTGCGACAAGCGCTGATGATGCAGCCAAGTGAGTTTGCAATATACAACTTTGTGGTGTGTGCTTCGCAGATTGGATATGTTCCGTATGGAGAGGAAGAGGAAGAGACGGAGAAGAAGGAGATAGAGAGGAGGAAAATGAAGGAAAAACAGAAAAAGGACTGACTTGTCGAACTCCAAAGGGAGCACAAGGGATGAGAATGCAAAAAAAACAGAGAGTGCCTTTTTATCACAAAATATACAACAAAAGATGTACGTCAACATCATCATCACTTGCAAGTTTCGATAAATCTGACACAAATAAAAGCGAAAAATCTTCTTTTTCGTATTCTTATTCTTCATCCAGCGAAGTGATCTATACAGCCTGTTCTCCACACACATATTTTACCACAAATGACTTGGCGCGTCTGCTCTCTTCATTCAGCAACCATCCCAAACGATTCTATCACAGCATAAACATTTTGGGAGGAGCTGTTTCTTCGATAAGGAGAACACATCACCAATTGATGGAAGATGATTCTGAAGTATCTTCATTTAATGAAAGCGTTGAAGAAGAAAAGAACAAAGAATTAGAATCATCTCAAAATCCAAAAAAAAACATTCACACAAATCTCAAAATCATACTTTTTTCTTCTTCTTCTTCTTCTCATTCTCTTTCTTCTCCTCCTCATTATGCAGACCATCGTCTTCGTCTGATCAACCGACTTGCGTATGTGATGAGTGTGCGGACGCTGCATGTGGTCGAGCAGTAAAACTTGACACGTTTTGTGCACTGGTTAAAAGAGCTGGTGAGATGTGAACTTGTGGAGAATAATAATGAGCAGGCAGACGTGGAGCAGGAGTAGGAGAAAGCAACATGGCGGAACAGAACGCGTTTTGAAGAAGGAGATGCAAAGAACAGGTGAAAGAGGAGAAGATGCTGAGCGCAGAAGAAATAGCTTCCTCTTTTGATAATTTTATTTCAAAAGTTAAATGCGATGGAGAAACGAATGGGATGAGTCAGCTTGGCAACTTGAGTGATAACAATAAACTTGATTCTGCGACTCAATCAGAAGAATTCAGCAACTTTCAGATAGTGCTTGGCAGGAAAGGCGACTTTGCTCAGCCTCCAGAAGTTCATTTTGCCTCTTCTGCTATTCTCAACTGCAACTCCGTATTCATTCACAGGCACAGAATAAACAGCAACATACTCATTCTTCTTCTCCTACTCCTTCCTTTGCTTTTCCACTTGGTTTGCTTTCTTCCTATTCTACATGTCTTCATCCACACAGAAGAAGGGCTGGCCATCAGATGAAGAGTTCTGTTGAGCCAGAGGCAAAAGGGAAAAATGAATTTTTTTTTATCAAAAGAATACTGATTCATTTTGTTGAGTGCTCAGATCGAAAGGGACAGAAAGAGGAGAAAATGAAGAGGTGAAATGATGATTTGGAAGATGAAGGAGGTCGAGGAAATGAGGGAGATTGAGGTGAATTGCCATCAAAGCAGATGAAAGGAGGTTATAAAAGGAAATTAGAAAAGAAATTAACAAAGAACTTGTAAAAGTCAGAAAAGAAAACGAAGAAGAAGAGAGTGAGAGTGAAAGAGAAGGAAGAAGATGCTGAGAAGGATACGCAAACACGAAAACCTCAGAATCTTTAGAAGGACCATTTGATGACCAAATTTATTCGTCCAAATCTGATTAATTTGAAGGAGCGGCTGCTGAAAGAACGGAGCAGCAAAAATTTTGTCTTCTTTTATATCATCTTCCTTCTAATCGTCATCACGGCCAGTTGATTGTGAGGCAACTGAATGTTGCTATGTCCAAATATCTTGCTCTTTTGCTACCTCTTCTTCGGATGTGGAGAAAGAAGCAGAAGATGAAACATGTTCAAATGCAACTTCGATCACTTTCATTACAAATGCTCTTTTGACTGCCACCAATTTTCTTCTTCGTCGTCTTCGTCGTATTCTTCTTCCTCTTCTTCATCATCGTCCTCCTCCTCTTCCTCCTCTTCTTTTTCTTCTTCTTCATAATCTTCATAATCTTCTACTTCTTCCTCTTCTTTTTCATGCACTTAAACATCATATCACATTGCTTTATCATTGTCAGCACATATTTCATATGATTGGATTTCTTCTTTTTTTTTTCCTCATCTTTATATGGGATGATTACAGAAAGAAAGAAGAAGGGTATTTCTGAAGAAAAAAAAACAGTTGAAAATGAGAAGAAGATTGAAAAGTCAATGAAGAGAATAAAGATGAAGAGATAGAAGAATTCGTTTTGACAGGATATGATGAATGGAAATTGGTAAGTGAAAATTGCTGAGATTTTAAAAAATGAGGAAGTCAAA
Source organism: Monocercomonoides exilis (assembly GCF_001643675.1). Lineage (NCBI taxonomy): Eukaryota > Preaxostyla > Oxymonadida > Polymastigidae > Monocercomonoides > Monocercomonoides exilis. Next base: position 217,145 of record NW_027150585.1, on the reverse strand, counting down.
TGGAAATGGGGAGAAGTTGGAGGAGAAGAAGATGATGAACCAGAACAAGAAACAATGTGTCAGGAAGGAATACGTTGAATATCTGAATCATTCTATCTGTTGCTTCTTTTTCATGAGCGTTATGGAGCGCAGATACGAAGAATGTGGAAGTGCGCTGAGATGTGATACAGTTGAGGGAACATTCGCGGCTGAGAAGCCACGAGGAGGTGCGGGAGAGCATGCCATTACCTCTCCAGGGAAAGGCAATAATGAGAGAACAGCGAGAAGGAGGTGAAGTTTTAGCAAGCGGATTAATTATTTGGGAAGACGGGGCTATTAGTGAACTTACAGCAGTTGATACAAGCACGTGTTTCTGTGGAGACTATGTTCGGCTGTTCTTCTTTTGTAATGAATCAGAAAGGCTCTTCATTCACAGACACTTTCTTATGAATCAGATACAGTGTCCAATTGATACTTGTTGTAGCTGCCGAGTGAATCCATTTATTGAGCATGTCTCGAGTACAGCTAAAGATCAATGGATAAACGCGACTGCGCTCCCAAAGGATGTAGAAGTTCCGTTTTGGAGAATGGTGCAGTTTGAGATTCACTAAAGCCATGCTGCTGTTTCAGTCATAAATGTTGCTGATAAGGTTTCCAATCAAGATGGAAGTTAAGACGGAGTGCATCAAGCTGAAGGGACTTTCTGATATTTCAATTCCAAAAAGATTAATAAGAACAATTATACTGCTTTCAATTGCGATATACGTTGAGATAAGATGATGTACTGAACTATTGGATTCATCATCAAAAGCGAATTCGATTGAAGCAGCGTTTTGTGCAGAGATGTTGATGTTGGAGAGAAAGACGCAGGAATTGGGAAGAGCACGAAGATCTGATTGGAAGAGGCTCAGATATCCTCTTCAAGCACAAAGAAGTATGTGGTTGAGGTGAAGATGCTTGTCGGAAGGAGAAAGGAGAGAGGAGGACACAGCAAAAGATTCGTTGAAAAGGCAGAAAAATGAAGACTGGAAATACACGAAGAATTAATGGAAGGAGATGTGGCAGTATGAAAGGGTGCAAAAGTTGCGAAATGCAACAACAATGAGATGGTGGTGACGAAGTGAACAGGAACAAGACTTCACAAGATAGATCCAACTCCCATGTTGGAAAGGCAATTCTGGCTGTCATTTTCAATCACTGTTGTGAAGATGAAGGAACAGGATGAAAGCGGGGAGCTGTAATGGTGCGCAGAGGAGCCGATGTCTTGATTGACAAATATATGGTAGGCGTTGTAGAATATGATGAAGGTGACTTTGTTGAAGTCGAGATCGGGGTTGGGGTCTGTGTGGGAGAAGTCAAACTCGCAGATTGACGTGTTTCAAGCGAAAGAATGCTGAGTGAAGCCGAAGGGAAAGAGGGACTCGTTGATTTGGGCGGGGATGGAGGAGTGTCGGAGAAAGAGTTCCTTTCCCCTGAATACATGATTCAAGACGAAGTTGAAGTTGAGGATGCATTCGGACAAGTGCAGCCACAACTTCTCGCAGTTGAGGAACACCATTGCAACTCCGCCCTCGGAAGACTCTTCGCTCACATAACTGGTGAACACGTACGCCTCAGAAGCGCAGTCAAAGGCACATCACCTTACCAAATTAACACAAGAGCTGCTTAGTTGGATGAGCGCACAATGTTGGTATTATTGGAGGAGTGAAAACCGATTATTGTACTTTGATCTGGGGCAGACAAGCCAGCCAGAGAAGCGGAGCCATCCAGAGCAGATGGGCAGATAGCCACGAGGGAATTGCTAGGGAGCCAAGAGGTTGAGACTGAGAGGAATTCAAGTTTAGCTGAAGTGGATGCAGAAAAGGATGCGATAATGATGAAGAGGCGAGGGAGTAGCTTTCGAGAGACGTACGCTCTTCTGCTACATCAACCATTGCATTCGAAAAGCTTTTTTGTTAAGCCCGTATGGAAAAGGAGCGTCGCGACAAAAGGAGAGGAGCATCAGGTGTGGATATCTGGATGAAGGATAAGAGACGAGGAAGAAATGTGGAGAATCAACGGAGAAACGAAGGGAGGAAAATAAAATGAAGATGTTCATGCGATAGAAGCTTTTTTAGTGTTTAAAAAACAAAATTTTTCAAATTTCTATTCAATTTTTATTATTCTCTTTGTTATTTTTCTATATCTTTGATCAATTTATAAGAATAACTAATTTAAAGAATTTTTTGTTTCTAAACAAAAACAAACCAAACCGTTGTATATCTGATAAATATAATGTGTTTCTATTTTGTTTTTCCATTTGTGTTTTTGATATTGTAAATTTTTAACAAATGTTTTAAGATCTTCAATATCAATTTGAAATTTTTTTTGTAATAACATCATAAAACTAATTTTTATAAGAAATTGATAAATTACGTATTGTTCTAATTATTATCATGTTTTAATAACGTTTGAACGAGTATTTTGTTCTGTTTGCTTCAGTTTTGATATTTTTTGAATTAGAATTATATGTTTTTTTCTAAATTTGTAATAAAAATAATGAGAAACAAATTTTTATCAACAAATAAATAATTATTATTATTTTTAAAGCAATCAATTATCATGATCATCATTTTCAATTTTCCAATCAACCCCACCCTTAATGAAAAAATATTTTGATCAAACTTCGTAAATTTTTATGATATCAAAAAAAATCACACATTTCCTTTAATCTTCAAAACTATTTTGATCCATCTCTCTTGTTAATTTCAATGAAAATATTATCACCTCCTTTCTGCCTTCCAAAAAAATTTATCAAAGCCTAATCCTCTATTCTGCTTCCACTAGAATAACCTCCGTAAACTCCATTCCATCAAAAAACTTGCTAAGGTGTGGATTTCATCAGAAGAACCCCTTCTCATCCTTTGTCAATGTATTGCTTTCTTCTCCATATTTTCTCTCAAAGCAGCAACGTCTCTCCACCACACATCCTCCATCTCTTCCACAAACGATGCAAAATCTTTTCCACTTCATTTTCCATCATCCTTTTTCAAATAAAATAAAAAATAAACAAATCTCCATATTTTGCCTCTCTTTGGTGCAAGTCACCTTCTCGTGGTCAGCCCTTCATCCAACTCTATCTCTGACGAATCTCTATCTCCACACCCCCACAACAAAGTGTTGCGTTCGATGTTCCTTCTTCCGGTGTTCCTCTACCTCCACATCCATCCCTTTCCCCTTAATGTGAGGAGCGGCAAAATTGCCCACAAAATTTCTAATAAAAATCTGAAGAAAATTTTCTTTCATTTTTCTTCTTCTCTTCCCAAATATCCCCCTTCCCATTTCCTCATCCACTTGTATATCTACGAAAGCTCTCCCTCTTGCTCCACTTCACATGAACCTCTCTTTATCTGTGCATTTGAAAAAAAAACATCACTTTTCCATTTCTTCCCCTGCCCTCCTTCTTTCCCCCTCATATCTTCCCCTCCAATAAGTATACTCTGTTTGCCCCACACATCTTCTTCCCTTCTGTTGCCCCGCCTCACCCCATCTCCTCCACATCAAATTCCTTTTCTCCAATAATAAACGCAATTCCCACTCCTCATTCCGGTAAAAATCTCAAAAAAAAACCCTTCCTAACCTTATCCCAATCCATCTCCATCACATCCATTTGCACAACAAAACCTCACAAAAATACATCTCTCTCTCTCTCTCTCTCTCTCTCTCTCTCCACCCCAAAAACCCCTCACACTCTCCAGTCCCCTTCAAAACCCAACTTCTCCCCAACCACTAAAATCCTTCCTCAAGCACAATAAATACAGCCGATTGCCCCTCAATCTCATTCACAAGCCCATTCAGCCACAGCTCATCATGTTGTGCCCCTTTTCTTAATCTGCTCCAAATCTGTTATGGAAACGACCAAATGAAGCAAAATTCAACAAAAGTGACACAAGAACCCAAAGAGAAAATATTCCATGTATTCAAAATGTGGCAGCTGGAATAGATAGGTTTTTTGCAGCGATAAGGCCGATAAGATTGCAACTGTGTTTTTCTGACGGAAGTGAAAGTCGATTATTCTGATTGCTGGAAGGTGTGTTGAAGCATGAGCTTCCATTAGACCAACGAAAAGAGGTGTATAATGAACTTTATTATTTGATTGTATTTATCAAAGAACTTTATATGTATTTTCATTTTCATTATTTGCTGGTAGTCGGGGCGTAACGATATTGTTCGAAATTGACAAATGAAAAATTCATTCGATGAGATGAGGAGTGAGAAGCAGCTGGGTGCTCACTATTTCGGAAATATGAGGGGAATAAAGTTAAGGAAGTATATGACGGTTGCAAATGTTTGAAGGAAGTTTGAACAACAATGAAGAAAAAAAGGAGTTCATGCGAATAAGAAAGAGATTGAAGAAGAAGAAGAAGAAGCAGTAGTAGTAGAAGATGATAAAGATGAAGAAGAAGTGGAAGAAGATAAAGATGACAGAGAAGAAGATAGAGAAGAAGAAGAAGATATGATTAAAAATTATCTTTATCTTTTAAAATGCTCAGGTTATATAAAAGAAAGCGTAATGATGATGTAGCCGATGAAAATGATGATGATGATGATATCCAATCACTAGACGAAAAATTTCTGCTGAGTGTTCCTGTGAATCTGAAGCATGCGATTGTTGAAGGAGAATGAGCGAATGGGAGATGGAGGTACAATCTTATAATGGCGATGGTGAAGGAGGTGATGGTGAATGAGGTGCTGGTGGAGCTGTGCATAGAGCGGGAGGGGATTGTGGGGAAGCCTGTTGTGGAAGGAATGATACAGCCGGACGGGACGATGAGCATTACGTTTATTGAAGAGAGGCTGTTTGGGAGGAGAGAGAAGAGAAGGGAAAGAGAAGGGGGTGGAGGTGGGGGTGGGTGTTTGACATCGGATAGAGTGCCGTTGCATTTGAGCTCGGACAGGCAGAGAGAGAGGATGGACGAGCTTGTTACGATTGGAGCGGTTGTGCCGCAGGAAAGTGTGCCGTCTATCGCTCTGCGGGATGCGATGTATGCGATCTGGCGAGTGTGCCACGGGAAAGGGATGACTGGGGTGTTTGGTGTTTCGTATTTTGTGTTTGTAGACGAGTGGGAGTCGCGGCGGATGTGTGCAGTGGATCTTTCGGTGGGCCCGCTGGCAGCGTCGTCGGCGTTCCGGTGGATATCACATTTTCTGCATTTATGTATGGATATATATCTAGAAACAACCTTCTTCTATACCGTTCAAGCATTGATGCTTTGTATGCACCTGCGCTCTCTCATTTGATTCTGTGCATTCTGCCTGTGCTCATCCTCTGACTTCTTCGAGCGGAGCACAGATTATTCTCTCCGCGCCAGGTGGCATGTGTGCAGAGAGTGTCTCCTCAGGTGGCGTTTGGCTCAGCCAACGCCTCTACACAGGCGTATGCCTGTCACTCTCCAGCAGCGACACGCAGCTTTGTGATTGTGCAGCCGTTCTACCAGCCGGAGCTGTCGCGTGTGCCGCACGGGCAGTTCTTTTCGAACTGCCGGGAGCACAACATCACGTTTGACTTTGAGGGGAAGTGCGGTGTTCTGTTCCAGCTGGCAGAGCATCTCATCGCGGTGGAAGTGGGGTTTGTTTCGTGCGAGCGGTCGGCGGAGCTTGCAGCGTGGACAGAAGCGCGAGCGCTAGAGAAGGGAGATACTCAAAGAACAAAAACTCAATCTTCATCCACTTAACCTTGTTCCCATGCATTTGCGTCTATCTCTTTCTTTTCTCATTATCATCTTGCACATTCCTAATTATTCTCGAAATCCCGTTAATGGCAAATTCAAAACGCGCAAATGAAACCTTAATTGAAAAGAAGATGTTTATAATGAAATATTTTTGTGATCCTTGCTCAGTTAACATTTTCCATTAATAATTCTTGATAAAAAAAAAATTAGTCAACTTTGTGGAAACTGACATTATTGTGGAGTTCTCAGCTTCCAGGTGATATGTTCAGCGAGCTTATCCTCAGATCTCCTGCTCCTGTAATCTCAAACAGCCTTGAGGCTCGATTATTTTCATGTACCGAATCATGCAAAAGAACAAATCCCCTAACAGTCAATGTGCCTGTCGATTCCAAAAAAGAGAAAATCCTGATTTTTAAAAATTTTGTTTGGATTGCTGTTCTCATTTCACTTTGGCCGTATATTGTGTAAGTGTTGGGACTGCAGTCCACATTTTTTGTCACGGTTATTGTTCCTGCGAGTATCTCTACATCCGTCACATAGTCAGGAATAAGTTTTGTCAAACAATGGGTGATAGTATTTCACGGATTGCTTTCATTGATCCCACATGAAAAAGTGCCTTTAAAGTCAATGTTGGCTATGGATGAAGAAATAAATCTCATAGTTCCAAAATCGTTTCGAAACCATTCACTTCTGTCAATGATTGAACCCGAGTTTGTGCGAACTCTGATTTCTGTTTGTCTGTTTAAATAGCAGCTTGGATGAATGTAGTTTAGCGAAGAGTCTTGAAAAAGAATGTCATGCCCACCTTTCACACATGAGTTATTGTGGAAAAAGCAGTAATAAAACAATGTTCCATAATTGAAACTATTAATTTAAATGCCAACAGCTCCCGCTCCACACATCGAATAGCAATTGTTGAATTTGCAGTTTGAAATAATAACTTTGTCTGCAGAATTCCAATGGAGAACTGCTCCTCCTTCACCATATGTCGATAGACCACTTCGGCAATAGAAGAAAAAGGAGTTAATAATACACTCCTTCTGCTTTTGAGTTTTTGGTTGCCGGATGAGTAATTTTGAAATGAACAATCATCGACTATAGGCTGTGAATTTATAATTTCAAATTGAACTCCTCCACCACTGCAACCATTTGAGCTTGCTTTTGCTTCAAAACATTGTGTAAATGGAGCATGGAGCAAAATCCATTCAGCAATATTCATTACAAATATTCTTCCACATCTTGTTGAAGAAGCATCACATTTAGCAAAAGACGAATTTTCAATATTAAGAATGGTTTTTTCATTGTCATGCACATAAAGAGCACCTCCTTGTTGCGATGTGCAACCAATCCATTCGCACAATGAAAAGGACTAACTTTCTGTTGTATCCATTTCGTTTTTCCTTTTTTTTGAAGATTATTCAATTCTCTTTTACCTCAATGATAAGTGTTTTTCATTTTTATTGCTCTAACAAAGAAAGACAGTGAAAATGAAAGAATAAGTTATTTCATATTTAAATAATTTTTTTTACGTTAAAACTTGCGAAACACTTCGTACCTCAAATGTCTAGATCAGAAGCTTTTATGATAAAATGCAACAAATCTTATTTCACCAGATAATCAATTTTCAAATTGATCAAAAAATAAAATCATAATTTATAACAAGGACCATTTTTTTTGATACTGATGTTTTTCATAGATAATCCAATTCATTAGTGAAAATTTGAATATTTATGATTAATAAAGTCCTCTGAGTATTTCATTGCTTTCTCCAATCGGAAAACATTTTGATCCTTGGAGACATTTTTAAAAATTTGACCTTTATCATTCATCTGAAAAAAATTCAATGAAAACCTTCAAACTTTCATAACAATGTCTTTTAAAAGAACAAAATAGTATTCCAAAGCTTGTTTCGAAAAATCATTTATTAATTCGAAATAATTTTGTCAAAAAATTTTTTCTTTTATAAATGAAGCAGAATATTCGCTTTTATGAAAATATCAATAATTTGTTTCAAACTTAAATTGCAATCATTAAATTATTTTTCGGTCATTCTCATGCAAAATATCCTGTAGAAATATTCAAAAATCGAGGAAAATCTTTGAAAGTTCCACGTTGAACAAAATTCTTAAAGCAAATATTTTCGTACAAAATCAGTTTATTGCTAAAATGAAATCATAAACAATTGTTGAGATAATGGATCTGTCCACAAACATTGAATACGTCCACATTTATTTACACACACTACACCATTTATTATTCGAAATTAATAAACTTATTATTCGAAATCGGTAAACTTCTTATTCAAAATTAATAAAATTCAGTATTTTTTATTAAAAATTTTTTTGATATAATATGATCACTGGCTGATTGTCAGAAAGTGATTAAAATGTTTTGTTTTTTCATTATTCTTAAAAAGAATGAAAATTGAACCCCAATTTTTATTATTTGTGAATAAATTTGAAATTTCTGATTTTTCAGAAAAAAATCATCATCCATGAAATCGGATAATTTTCAAACGAATAAACATCACATTGCTTGGCAAAACATCATTCAATCAAAATATTTTTTTATATCAATTTAACAAACTGTTAACAAGAATTCTTCATTTGTTTTTATTGATCTTCTTTGCATATTTAAACACAAATAAAATAAATTGATTGAATGATGTTTTGCCAAGCAATGTGATGTTTATTCGTTTGAAAATTATCCGATTTCATGGATGATGATTTTTTTCTGAAAAATCAGAAATTTCAAATTTATTCACAAATAATAAAAATTGGGGTTCAATTTTCATTCTTTTTAAGAATAATGAAAAAACAAAACATTTTAATCACTTTCTGACAATCAGCCAGTGATCATATTATATCAAAAAAATTTTTAATAAAAAATACTGAATTTTATTAATTTTGAATAAGAAGTTTACCAATTTCGAATATTAAGTTTATTAATTTCGAATAATTAGTTGACCAATTTTGAATAACAAGTTTAACAATTTCGAATAATAAGTTTACCAAATTTAAATAATAAATGGTGAATATCTCCAAACAAATTATCGCAATTTCTTTTCGATGAATAAGCAACAACAAAAAATCACCTGGTGTTTTTTTTTCCATGTCACATTCTTTCAATCAAAACATTTCGACAGGACATTTTGTTTGAAAAACAAGGAGATAAATCCAATAAAACAGACAACATTTTTTCCAGTTCCAAGATTTTCTTTAATCTCAAATGAGTTTTTCATAATACTTGTTGTGTGTTGCACTTTTTTTTTTTGAATCGATTTTCAAGCCAAGTTCAAAACAAACAAACATACAAACAAACAATACATAAACACACACACACATATATGATTGCAAAAATAATCACCCATATCTTTCCTCAAACTGTGCTTTTGGTTCACACATTTCAATAAAGCAGAATTCAGATCTTTGTATTCTTTGTATTCTTTGAAGATATTGAAGATAAGTGGCACTTCATTTCGTGAATTCGTTGTTGTGAAAATGCAAAAATTAGCTGTCTTGTTACAAATTTTCGTTTTATTTATTTTTTTTTCAAACATTCATCCAAATTACAAGATTTCATAAAAAGACCCTGTTTTGTTGTAAATGGAAATTATATAAAAGAAAAATAACAATACAAACAGCAAGCAAAGCAAAGAAAAGCAAATCAAAAAATTAAAATTAAAATTAAAATTAAAATTAAACAAAAATTAAAATTAAAATTAAATCAAATGAAATTGAATATTACCGCAATTCGAAAATAAGTCCATATTTAAGAAAAAAATGAATAAGGGAAGGTCATTTTTCTCATAATAAATAAATCAAAATAAAACCCGCGCAAAAGAAAAATCACTTTTCAAATTTATAACAAGAAAAAAAGATAAAATAAAACGTCAAATACAACCACAACGAGATCTTTCATCTTTCTTTCAATCAATGTTTATAAATTTATCCTTTTGAATTCCTCTAAACTCGAACGAAACTCACCCATTCTGCTCCAAAGGCTCTTGATTGTCTCAGCTGCTGCCCCAACAAGATTTGGGTCGTGGTGCCCATCCCTCTTCAGACAAACATCCTGCTGCAACTCTGCCGACTCCCCCATCTCCCCCATCTCTTCCAGCTCTTCCATCGCAACAAAAAATCTCGCAAGCCTCATCAGAGTTTCATCTCCTCCCGATGAACCAGAGAAACGCTCATCCTTTCCCTTTCCTTTTCCCACACTCTGCGACAAACAGGATGCTCTTTCGCTTTCAACTTCTTTTTCTTCTTTTTCTTCATTGTCTTTTTCTTTCTTTCTTTCTTTCGTTTCATTCAGTTCTATTTGTTCACATGTTTTATAATCTGCCTCAGCAGAACATTCACATGAACACTCAGAAGAAGAAGAAGAAGAAGAAGAAGAAGAAGAAGAAGAAGAAAAAGACGATGATGATGATGAGTCAGAACAGTTGGATAGATATAGAGAAGATGGAGGAGACGGAAAAGAAGAAGAAGACAAAGAAGAAGGAAGAGAAAACTGAAGAGGGGAGGAAAGAGACAGAGGAGGTGGAGAAAGTGGAGGAGACAATGGAGGAGGAGACAATGGAGGAGACAATGGAGGTGAAAAAGGAGATGGAAAAGAAGAAGAAGAAAATGATGATGATGAAAAGGTGGAAGAGGAAGAGGAAGAGGAAGAGGTGTTTGAGGAAGAAGGCGAAAAAGATGAAAGAGAAGGAGAAGAAGAAGGAAATGAAGAAGAAAAAGACGACGGTGATGAAGCACTGCTAACAGGAAGATATCGAGAAGGGGAAGGAGGAGGAGGAAGAGAAGGAAGAGAAGGAAGAGGAGGAAGAGAAGGAAGAGAAGGAAGAGAAGGAAGAGAAGGGAGAGAAGGGAAAGAAGGGAGAGGAAGAGGAGAAGATATTGAAGTGGAATGATAATCTCTTAATATTTCTTCGGATTGAAATGCAAGAGAAGGAGAAGGAGAAGTGAAAGTTGATGAAGAAGAGGAAGAGGAAAAGGAAGAGGAAGAGGAAGAGGAAGAGGAAGAAGAGGAAGAAGAAGAAGAAGAGGAAGAGGAAGAGGAAGGAACAGAAACAGATGATGACAACCGAAAACAATCTAATTCAGCTGCTCTTTCTCCTCTCGCCTCAGCAATATACCTCTCAGGAACATAATTCTTCACAAACTGGTTCAGCTGCAATGCAAAGTCCTTGTAGCTCTCCCACAGCTTGTCGCACTCCTCGCAGAACTCCACACACCCTGCCAGTGCTGACCGGCGGCTGCTCCATCTCTCCTCCTCCTCTCTCTTCTTCTCCACTATCTCCTTCAAACGATAGAATTTCTCCCTCAGCTCCCTCATGTGCACAGCATTCCCCTCCCACTCCTCCCTTTTCTCCTTCAGCTTCTGCACTCGCCCCTTCAGCTTCTCAATCTTCTCCTTGTTTTCCGGGATGTCCCGGCTCGGCGCATACAGCTCCACCGTCCCTTTGCACTCGCTCGCATCGCTTCTCACCAGGTGCTTGAACTTCCCTTTCATCATCCCGGCCACCACACTCCCCGCCACCATCGTCGGATTCGGCGCTTTGTACACCGCCCGAAACACCCCTCCCTCTATCCCCGACCTCTGCTCTTTTTCATCTGAAAACGTGTAGCTGTTCCCCGCAATAAACTTGAACGTCGTGTTCGCCACTTCGATCCGCTTCTCAAACCGCTTCTGGTTCTGCAGCCGGTTGCTGTGCTTCCGGAAGCTCATCGTCTCGTATTTCACAACCTCCTCCGAGTCAAGCCGGCCAATCTCTGCTTCATACTGCTCCTTCAATCGCTCGTACGCATCCATCTCCCCTTCCCCTTCCTCTTTCCCTTCCCTTTCCTCTTTCCCGTCTCTTCCGCCCTCCCTGCCCCTCCCTTCCCTCCCAATCCGGATTTTCTTCAGCGTGGCCTCCACATCCCTCATGCTCTCGCTCACCACCCCATACCCTCCGCAACACTTGCACTCAAAGTCCCCACACACACCCACCACCTCTTTCAAGCATCTCGGAACCCCCCGCCTCCCTCTCATCGCTCCCACAAGCAGCCTCAGTGCACCCGCTATTCCCGACACCCCGCCAACAAACTCCTCCGACTCTGCCGTGCTCCCCCCAAGCCAAACACGCTCGGCCCCAACAAAATAGTTCGCGTCATGCACCATCGACTTGATCCTTTCCACCGAGTAAAAGTCCACTGGGTCGTAGTACAGCAGCCTTCCGCCTTCAGCCGCCCTTTTCAGCACACACAGCGTCTTCACCTGCCTCAAGCATTTTTCAATGTCTGCCTTCCTCACCAATCCTTCTTCTTCCACTCTGCTTTTCTCAAGCACCGCCATCATCTCCTTTTCGCTCACCCCTTCCCCACTTCCTTCCCCTTCCCCTTTCTCTTCCCCAAAAAACTTGCCCCGGATTTCCCTCATCTGCTCCCGGTACAGCTTTCCCAAATCCTCGTGAAGGCGCGCTTGAACCTTCTCGATCAGCACATCTCCAAGCTGCCCGCTGCTTTTCTCTTTCATCGCCCATCTCAACTTGCACTTGTTCGCAACAAACACTACCGGCAGCTCCCCGTCCTCGCATATCTTGCTTATGAACTCCGCGTCTTCCCTCATTTTCGACACGTTGCACAAATTCTCATATTCCGAAACATAAACAACCATCACGTTTTTCGCTTTTCTCCTGTTCGCCTCCATCACCAGCACGCTCACAATGTCCCCCTCCGCATCGATGTTCGACCCCACAAACCCCTTCGTGTCCAGCACAGTCGCCCCGTCCAGCTCGAAGCATTCTGCAAACTGCGTTTCTGAAACAATCCCGTCCCCGATCCTCGGCCCTCTCCCCGCTCCCCCAACTTTCACCACCTTCCCCTCCCCATTCTCCTCCATCTTCGCCCCCAGCACCGCATTTATCAGCGTGCTCTTCCCGGCCCCGCTCTTTCCAACTACAATCACCAAACGCTCATTTCGCGCGCACCCTTCATATTTCCCATTGAACCCGATCAGCACCCCCAGATATTCATTCAGCGAGGATGCCCCCTTCTGCGCCCTGCCCCGGCCGTCTCCCTGCTGCAAAAGCCGAATCATTTCTCTTGATGATGCAAACAAAAAAAAAAATAAAAAAAAGAAAAGAAATATTAAATTATGTGTCTTTTCACAAAAAAAAAAATCAAAAAAACAAATTGATGAATATTTGATTGTTATGTTGTGCATAATGCTTTTGTGAATGCATGCGCATGGACAAAGCAGCGTTATCTTCAAAATGTTTTGTTTTGCTGCAAGCACTTGATATTTCGAGAAATGTCACACAAAATGACTTTTCTCAACGAGGAATAACAGAGAACAAAGGGATTTATTGGGGCATTTCTCACCCAAACAATTCACTCCACTCCAAATCTCATGTCACTTCAAAAATCAAAACAATCAAAACACAACATAATCGTTGGACAAAACAACCTTTTTCAAGACATTCCATCACAGAAAACAAAAAGAAAAAAATTCTTATGAATATTCTTCTTCTTCTTCAAAAAATAAAATAAAATCAAAAATTTAAAATTGCAAGTTAAAAAATTGATTTTTTTTTTGAAAAAAATTGAAAACAATTCAAATTAGAAAAAAAAGAGAAAATTAAAAGGTCTGAACATCAAAGAATAATAATCTTTTCCCATTAGCTTGCAATGGCACAATCTGAAGACGCTGTCTTCAAATCCTTCTTCTTCCATCTTTTCAAACATCTTTCTTTTGATCAACTTTCTTTTCGATGCTTCCTTTTCATCATCCTTCTTTTCATTCAATCTTTCTGAAATATTCAAAAAGAAAATCAAGCAATTCCACAAAATATCATCTCCCAAAGTTGATTGATTCATTTCCTCCAAAACAGCATCAACAGCTCCGCTTTTCAGCATATCATCAATTTCCATATCTCGCTTTTCTGATGCACATCGAAGTGAATCGAGACATCCATTGCGAATATCTTTGTGATTGCCCCTTGATGCTCGTAACACTTGAACAATGCAATTGATAAGTCCAGCAAGTTCTTCGTTCCACAATGTGTTTGAATATAAGAACTCATAAATCACATCGAACCATCTCTCGATAACAAGCACATTCTTCGCTTCCCTTTCTCCTTTTTCCTCTTCTTTTCTCTTCCAATCCACACTCTTTGACAGATCTTCCAGTTCTCTTGCTGCCTCTTTCGAAAAATGAAGTTCATTCACAATTACTTCTTCCAGGCTTTTGTCCCAATAAAATCTTTTTATCAAAAACTGCCAAGCAGACTGATAGGCAAGTCGAGTGAGGTTGTGATGCTCCTGATGATATCTGATGATTTCTGTTATCTCGTTCAAATACAGTTCTTGTTCAATTTCCTTTTGAAAAAAAATGAGGAAAATATGCAAAAATATCAAAATGGAAAAATGTTCTCAAACCCAATTTCCAATATTGCTCAAAGCCAGCAACGCCATTTCAACTTCCTTCTGAGCTTCTTCGGTCTCGTCTTTCTTCAATGCAACTTTCAGAAGGCAAGGTACATAGATTGAATCCATTTCAGATGAAGGCCATCTGTTCAACAACAAATAGCATTCACAGAGGTCAATCAAATGCTTTTCATTCTTTTCTTCTTTCTTCTTCTCATTTTCATCAATTATCATCTCTTTCATCCTTTCGCTCAATAATGAATCATCAAAAGAAAATAATTCAATCTTTTTCAGTACTTTGCAACATCCAACATGTTTCAACAACAAGGTTGCGTTTCTCCATGACAATGTCTTTTCTTCAATCATTCTGTAGATTGTATCGAACAGTTCTATTGTGAAAATCGATTCAAATTCTTCTTCATCCATTTCATCAATTAATCCATTCATTTCCTTGATTTTCTGCATTTGTTCATCTTCTCTGCAATCTTCCAGTTCACAAAACAATTCTTCAAAAGGCATTCAAAAAACAAAAATATTGTTCAGAATGGTTCAATCCAAATAAAAGAACAAACTTGAAAACTGCTCGGTTCTGGCCGTAGTCAGAGTTTCATCTTCAGAAATATCATCATCTGACAAACTCATTCTATTTGTTATTAAAAATATTCAAAAATAGCGGAAAAGCCTTGAATATAACAAAATAAAAGATAAATACAGACATTGTTGATAATCTTACAAAATTTTAAGGATTTCAATACAAACTATTAAATTTTTGCTTTATAAAAAGAAGGGCAAAACGGAGTGCAAAGAAGTCGCAAGGATTGGCTGTATGAAGCAAGAAACAAAAATCTTTTGTTTCTTTTTGATCTAACCAATAGAAATTCAAGATGATAAAATTGATTTCGATTATCTTTCACATTTTGCAAAGTGAGCTTGTTTTTTATTGATTTGAAATTGGTTATGCTAATTACACAGAAATTGAAATTTTCAGAAAAGAAAAAGAAATAAATCAACCAAATTTCATTCAAGAAAATTCTTTTTCTACCGTTTTCAAACAATGTTCAGATTGATAATAATGAAAACAGATGTTTGCATGCTCAATGAATTTTATTTGATTATTTTCTTGTTTTTCACTTTTCAGTTTTCATTCAAGATGATTCATTGGATAATTGAAAGGAATAAAAAAGACAAAAATCAAAAAGGAATTGTCGATTAAATTCGAAAATCAGTCAAACAGCAGAAGAACATGGCTAAATTGTTTTGCAGTGAAATGAACAAATAATAAAAATTCTTGAAGGTCATCTCCAACATCAAGGATGGCGGGACAAATGATTAGTGGGAAAGCAACAATGAATGTAAAAGACATTTTTCATTTGTTTTCATCACATGCTTTGGGAAATAAGAAATCCATATGACTTGGATTGAATGGAGATCAGATGAGAAATGTCGTGAAGGCAGCTGTGCAATGAGAAGCATTCAGGAAGCACAACAATTCAACAACATCTTTGGTTGTTCATCAAAAACCCAGAAAAAATGAATCAGAGAATTCTGCTGCTCAGCCAAAAGAATGAAGAGAGCGGAAGGAAATTCAGATTCATTATACATACTTTTCTCTTCTTTGGAGCAAACCAAAAATTTGTTATTGGACTTCAGTGGCTGATGAGAATGAATGGACAACCCTTTTTGAATCTCTCTTTAGCCCTGCCTTTTTTTTCTTTTTCCTCAGCGAACAGCACCCTCAGTGAAAGAAGAAACATCTGTCTTTTCACTCATTTCTCATCTAACACTCTCAGAATGTTTCATCTTCTGCATTGGCTTCTCTGCAAAGAACATCTCTTGTCAAATCATCATCCTCCTTTGTGGTTGCTGAACATGCTGAAAAGACACAATGAACAACAACAGCTTCTTCAGTGGTGATTGAAAGAAAGTTGAACATGCTTTGGGTGAAGCAAAAGAAAGAAGTCTTTTTTGAAGTGTTTTTAGAATTCTGTTTGAATTGATGATGATTGTTTGAAGAATTTCTCCTCATCATCAACTTCTTTCTTTTTCTTCCTCTCCTTTCCAGACAATCTTCCTCATCACTTTCTCTTTCTTCACTTGCGTTTCTTGAAACCTGTTAACCAAATTGTTTTTGGGATTCTGTTGCCTTCCTCGTTTGATCATCCAAATAAGTTGGAGAAGAAGAAAAAGAAGGAGAAAAACTTTTCAAAGCAATTGTTGTTCATGAAGAAGGAGAAAAGAAATATGAATTTCATCTGTTTTCAATGAACAGTTCTGAATGAAGGAGAAGAAACAGAAAAGGATTTTCTTTGTCTTTTTTTTTTCTTCTTCAATGTTTCCTTTTAAACAGAAGGATATAATTCCATTTAAAGATTTTGGAAAGAACAACACTGCTCCCCTAAATTTCAGAGGAAGAAGATGTTTTGATTGAAATTCTTATGCTTTGTTTGATGAAGACAGTGATGCAAAAGAAGAGGAAGCAAATGTTGATGTTGAAGCCTGTGTCAATCTGTCTGAATGAAGTGCAAATATGACATTTTTTTCGAATCAATTTCTTCATTCATAACATTCTCTTATTTTTCTTCCTTCTTTCTCAGCTCGTTTCTGCCTTCATCTCAGATTCTCCCTTTCTCTTTGTTCCATCCCAAACAACCATCTCCATTCATTCAACATCTCATTCTCCTCTTTTCTTCAATGCAAACATTCAGCATTGTTCATCTCATCATCAAATTCATCTTTCCTCTTCTCAATGAGCAATCGCACATTCAACATCCAACAACTCATCCATTTTGTGTGCTCCTGAGACAGAGTTTTATTCCATTCTGTAAAAAATATGGTTCGATTGTTGATTGATCATGACTCATCTATGGCTTGGTTCTGTTGATTTTGAACTTTCTTTCTTTGAGGATGCTCAGATGAAAGAAATGAACCTGTTTCTTCGAAGAAACAAGAAACATCATTGAAGATGGTTGTGTGTTGTCTGATCATGGGCAAACTGTTTTGCTTGATGAAGTGCCTCAATATCCCAAATTGGACAGAAATGTGGAAGAAGAAGATGTTTGTCGCAAATGAAATGAAATGAGCCAGATGAACTCTTCAGAGGAAGATGAATGGCAAAGGGGAGGAAGAAGTCTCATTGTGAACAAATGGTCTTTCATTTGACCACGTTGCATAAGGAAAAAGTGATGAGCGAAAGAACTGAAGATGATAAAGAAGAAATAGTTGGCTTTCTTTCCAGGTGGCGAGACAACAGTGGAAGAATTGCATTGTTTAGTGGTTGCAAATAAGAAGCACTTCTTCATTTAAAAAAAAACGCCCAATCCAATCAATCCAATTGAACAAAAAAGGGAAATGAGGAACTTTAATAAACATCAAACACGTTATTTGAATCCCAATTAACAACAAAAAAATTTTCAAACTCACTCCATGTTGCAACATTAAAATATGATAGCGATTGCATTCAGCCTTATTGTTTAACAATTCCATTTTACGAAACAATTGTTCTTCCCATCTGCCAAACAAAAATATCGTCAATGAATATTTCAAAAAAAAGTGAGAAAAAATCACATAATCTGCAAAAATGCTGCTTGAAATGGATTGTCTCTGAGAATAGCGCTCAATATAAAAAAAGCTGTTGTCTGGAATACAAACAAGATAAAAAAGAATTTCTCATTATTATCGGTTTTGCATTTTTAATGAAAACTCTTCAAAAAAACAAACATTCCCTTTCAATAGCAAATGGAGAAGATTGTTCAATCATTGATACTTTCAATCTATATTTCCATTGTTTCCCAGTGCTCCTTTCTCCATCATCCATTTTCTCCCACATAAATGTCCTGCTTTCGATGTTATCATCCACGTTTTTTTCTGAAAAAAATATCACCGAATTTAATTCTTTCCAAATGCTGCCAATTGTTTGCATTCTTTTTTTTTCAAGACCAATTGCTTAGAAATCGGATTTGTTTTTCATCCACTGTTCAAGTTGAAAACAAAAAATATGTAATTCCAATCTGATGGTCGTTTCTCACCATCCAACTCGCTTCTCATGTTCAGCTCAGAAAAACAAAAGAATAGCAGTTTATTCTATTTTATCAGATTCTTGGGCTCTGAAAAAATGATTTATAAAAATATCTACTCAAAGAACAAGAGCAATAATAAAATACAAACATTTTGATATTTTCATTCAACAACCAAACTGCTGCATTTCCTTCCATGATTTTTTTATTAAATAATCTCTCTCAATTCCATCATTAATTCCTAGCTGTCGCTGTCTCATTCGACCATACAAAAACATATCCCACATTCCAAAAGAAATATTTATTAACAAACTCTCATCTTGTGAAAAAAAATTCCATTCGTGTTCAAAGATTATAAATTGATCAAATCTCCCATAACAGCAAACATTCTGAGATTAAGCGTTCTTTTTCTCTTCAATACCTTTCCAAAAGTACTTGCACAAAAAGGGTGGTATGAGGAAAGGCATTTTCCAGATAGTTTTGAAAATATTATATTTGTCATCTTTTCTCTGCCTCGATTTTTCTTTTAATTTGGATTGATAAAAATGTTGATGTCTTCCGAATGATGTGCTTTGCAAAAAGTCAAAGGAAATGAGCATCACCGAAATGTTCACTGGTTTGCATCCGTTGCTGCATTTGAATTTCTGGTAATTGCATTTCTTTCTTTCTTTATAATTTTGAAGCATTGTTTGATGGAATTGAAGAGTGCGATGAGGAGGAACAAATGCAGAAAATCCAGGAAATGAATGGATTAATAGATGAAATGAATGAAGAAGAATTCAAATCAAATTTCACAAAAGAGTGCTTCAATAAAATTGATAAAATGATTGAAGAAAAGACATTATCGTGGGGAAACGCAATCATGTTGTTGAAGCATGTTGGATGTTGCAAGGAATTGAAAAGCTTTTTTTGTTATTCTTTTGATGATTCATTATTGAGCGAAAGGATGAAAGAGATGATAATTGAAGAAGAAAGGAGAATAGAAGAAAAGAACGAAAGGCTTTTGGTTGATCTTTGTGAATGCTTCACTTTGCTGAATTTCTACATCATTCCAGATGAATATCGTTCAATAATTGTACCTCCCCTTCTGAAAGCTGCCTCGAAGAAAGAGGGAAATGAGGAGACTCAAAAAGAAGTGAAAATGGCTTTGTTGGCTTTAAGTCATGTTAACACATATTTTGTATGTTTGCTTCTATTTCCATTTTGATATTTTTGCATATTTTTCTGATTTTTATAAGAAAATTGAACAAGAACTGTATATGAATGAGATCAAAGCGATCATTGAACATTATCATGAGCGTCACAACCTCACTCAGCTTGCCTATCAGTCTGCTTGGAGGTTTTTGATAAAAAGATTTTACAACGATGAAAGCTTGGAAGACATAATCGTGAATGACCTGCATTTTGCGAGAGAAGCAAGAAGAGAACTGGAAGATCTGTCAAAGAGTGTGAATTGGAAGAGAAAAGAAGAAAGAGGAAAAGAAGTGAAAGAAGCACTTGTTATCTGGAGATGGCTCGATGCAATTTATGAGTTCTTATACTCAAACACATTGTGGAACGAAGAACTTGCAAAGCTAATAGCCAGCCTTGTTCAAATGATTCGAGCATCAAGGGACAATCACAAAGATAT
This sequence comes from Monocercomonoides exilis, assembly GCF_001643675.1. Taxonomy (NCBI): domain Eukaryota; phylum Preaxostyla; order Oxymonadida; family Polymastigidae; genus Monocercomonoides; species Monocercomonoides exilis. Next base: position 197,401 of record NW_027150585.1, on the reverse strand, counting down.
TTGCAATGGATGCTTCGATATACTTAGAAATACAGCAATAAATAGAAATGTGGAAATTGATTGTTTGTTAAAAAATGGGGCCATTGGTGCTGTTTTGGAGGAAATGAATCAATCAACTTTGGATGATGTTATTATGTGGAATTGCTTGCTTTTCTTTTTGAATATTTCAAAAAGAATAAAAGAAAAGACGGATGGAAAAACGGACGAAACAAAACGAAAAGAATCGAAAAGAAAGATATTTGAAAAGATGGAGGAAGAAGGATACGAAGATATCATCACAAGCTTTTATGAAATGGTTAATTTTCTCAGCAATAAAAATTATGATGGGTTATCGTTGAATTTTTCTAAATATTTTGTTTATGTTTGAAGAAATGTTACAATGAGATAATTCTGTTTCTCTGAATTTCATATTTTTCTTTTTGGATAATTTTCCTCATCAGAAAACTGAAGTTTGCAGCTTTTTTAAAATGAAAATTTTTATTGAATTGTGTGAAATGTTATCAGCTGAAGAAGAAAATGTGTGTTTGTTTTTTGCAAACTTCATTATAATAAATAAAATTTTGTAATAGAAAACTTTCGTATGAAACGAAATTTTGGCAATCATGAAAAAAACTGAGATTTGTTCCTAACTTCTCCTGCAATATTATTTTTATTAGTCTTCCATTACAATTCAAGAAAATAGAGAAATTTTTAAAAATAAAGAAAAATATTGGAAAATTCTGAATGGAACGAAATTCATGAAGGAAAAAAATATTGTCCCATATTAAGAATTTTTTTCTTCAAAAACGATTAATATTTTTTTTTGAAAAAGAAAATTTGAAATTCACTTTCTTCTCTTCGATCTGAGAGTATCACTTAAGGGTCAGTCAAAGCGAATCTGAAAAAAAGAATGCTCCTAAGCTCCCAACTCTGTGCTGGACACGCGTGTAATTCTGCCACATCGATGATGTCAGATGGACCTCCGGGAGAAATGTTTTCGAGAATGATATCTCATTCCAGTTCTGAATTTTCCCAGCAGGACCCCGGAGCTTCAGAAGCGAAAATAATCTATGAAGAGGACAGTTGGCTGCTAGAAAACAGTATTAAAACAATATTTCTCAGAGATCCGGATTGCAACTTATATGATATGGATTTACCAGAAAGAAATTTGGATGATCTTATTTTTGACATGAAGGAAGATGATCAAAGTCCATTTTTGCATAGGGCTCCTCATTCAGCTTCTGGAACAGATAATTGGATGAACGATGTGTTGGATAACGCAGGCGAGAGAATTGAAGCATTTCTGTATCCAGCTATTAAAATTCTGCTTTACACACACATGCGAAATAAAAAGAAAATATTGACGAAAAAGGATCAATTGCAGATGCAATTTTATTAGTTTCAAAAGAGCTGAAGGAAGAAAGATGAGTAAGAATTCAAGGAAGACTCGGCTTTCGGGCAGCTGCACAGATGAAGGAGTGCTCAGCTGCAAGTCTTCAAACTCAAAGGCAATCAGAAGTACTTATAGAATGGAGAAAAACAGAAAAGAGTCAACAATCCAAGCTGTAAACAACTCGCTGGCCTGTGAGAAGAAGTTCGATAAGAGCCAGAACAATTCCAACCAGAAGAACTGTAAGCCACAGATTTTTTCTTGCAGCTCCCCGGTTGTCAAGACAACAAAACCAAATCCGGCAGCGACCAAGAGCTTCAGGTTTCGCTTCAAGAAGACAATCAGGGGAGCGAAAATTCCAATTGAAGAAACGAACAGCATTCAACAGCCCGCAGAAGTCCGACAAGAGGCAATGATTGGAGGAAGAACTTGTTTATTTCGAGAAGAATGGGAAAAAATAGGAGGATCACGAATTATTGGGAAAGGAGTAATCCCTGTATGGAGGAGCAAAGCTGCGAAGGAATCTTACAAGAAAACAGGAGTTTTCAACCCTTTGGAGCACCAGAGTCAAGAAGCCCAACAAGTCTTTTCAGAGATGATCAAGAAACAACTGGAAACAAACATCATCAAGCTGATTCAGGAGAAGGATGTGAAGCATTTGAATCCAGCGTTTGTAATCAGAAAGAAAGACCTCGGCTGGAGGCAAATTGTGGATTGTCGAAGACTCAACAATGCAATCAAGACGATTTATTACAAGCAAGAAGACCACAAAACAGTGGAGAAAATTATACAAGAAAAGGATTACGCAGTCACGCTGGACTTGAGCCAAGCTTATTATCTCATAAAAGTCAGCGAAGAATTATCGCCATTCCTTTCGTTCATTTTCAAAGGAAAATACTACGCTTTCCACGGAATGCCTTTCGGATACAAAGACGCACCACGAACGTTCACAAAAGTGATAAGAAAAGTTCTGAAACATTTGAGGGAATAATGGAACTTGACAGCCATTGCGCACCTGGACGAATTTATTCTTTTTCATCAAAATCCACAGGAACTCAACATTATTGTGGAGAAAACACTTTCGTTGTTCAACAAATTCCAATCGGTTTGTGGTACAAATGAAGGAGTCGAAGAAAACAGAGCTGATGAAAGAGTTCCAGAAATGGAGGAGGATTGCCTAATACAACAGAGTTGTTTCGATAAAAAAGTTTGCCTCGTTGATAGGGAAACTGAATGTGAATGCATCGATAACAAAATGCCTCGGGAAGTGGAGCGAAAGGCTGAAAGAGAACCAACCAAGGAGATTGAATCCAGTGTTTCGACCAGAAGCTATTCTAACAACAGATGCATCAGGATTTTCCATCGGAGCAACAGTGAAAGTTAACAATCAAATGCTGGACTTTTTCAAACCTCTTCCACCATCAATCAAAAGCCAAAGTTCAAATTACAGAGAGTTATTCGCTATAAATCAAGCCATCGCGCATTTCTCAAATTCCATTCGAAATCAAGAAATAAGAAGTTTGCTTATTCGATCAGACAACACAACAGCAGTTTTCAATCTGAATCGATGGGGAGCGGGTCCGAATCTCAGAACCCTTCTGAAGAGAATATGGAATCAAACCCAAGTGCTGAAAGTGGTTGTGAAAGCTCAACATATTCCCGGAGAGAGAAACGTCAGAGCAGATGGCCTATCGAGATTGGCAGTTGGAGGAGATAACAAAGTCGAACAAGAAGCACTCGAAGAGATCACCAATCAGCTTCAGATGCACATCACACTCGATGCCTTCGCAACAAAAAAAAAACTCAAAATCAACGAGATGGAACGAACAAGGAAGCAGTTAAAGTCAAGACGGGTTTCAAATTTCTTGGAGAAACAAGACAAATCTTGCGCATCCACCAGTTCCTTTGATTCCAGTAGTGATCCGAAAAGCCACGACGGAGAATGCTCGAGTTCTTCATCTTCTTCCAGATTGGAAAGGTCAGATATGGGAATTTCTCCCGAACAACACAAATCACATCTCTTGGACATGAAGGAGAACGAAGGAGATTATCAAGGAATGTGGATAGATAAAGCTAATGAATGCAACGCTTCCTCCAGGAAGACTGAGGATATGCCCAGTCAATCCATAACCGAAAAGGGAGAATCGTGTTGGAACGAGATTTTTGTGTCAAGCAACATGTAACGTGAACTGTCCGAAGAGTGCAAAAATTGCGTGGCAAGTGCAACATGGATGGGATACACTTTTGTGTTTGCACATTTAAAAGACGGATGGGATCAGTTGAAATTCAAAGACATCCCTTCCAAATTACAGATTTGACAAAAAAGATGCTTGGATGTATTTGTCGTCTAAAAAAACAGTGGAATTATCGCCACTTCGTTGAGAATTGTCATATCTGCCACTTCATTCTTAACATCAGTATTAAACGGAAAATCACTAGGAGAGAACACCATGATCTCAATTCTGTTCTGATCATTCAGGAGATCAGAATGCAGAAAGAATAAGAAACAAGAAGATATGTGGAATCCTCAACAACTCTTCACATATAAAGAAACGATTGGAAAGAACGAAAATTTGACATTCTTCGCAAGAAAGAAATATAGAATGATCATCTCAGCAAACAACTTCACAGAATTGGAAAGAATCAATCCCAATGAATCAGAAATAGAAAAGCAATCAATTGACCTGAATTCATCACTCAAAACTGGACTTGAAAGAAACAACGTTATCATCCCATTCCTCAGCAAGGAAAGTTTGATATGCCCAACAACAGCAGTTAAAGATCTATGGGATCGAGTGAAAATTCACAGTCCAAATTCCAACAAACTAATCCAATGAAGGCTTTTGCAATTAGAAAAGCAGCCAGCGAAATGATGAAAGACGCAAGAATCCCTTCGAACAACAGCCCATACACCTTGATACATGCCTCCATATCAGCCTTAACAATGGTGGGAACTTCAGTCGAACAGGTGGCAAAATTTGCAAGATTATCATCGAGAAGCAACACAATGATCAAACATTATTTCAAATCCAACATTTCAAATAATATGGCCCAGATAATTTCATCGAATCAGAAGACAAAGAAAGCAATTCAACAGCCTTCCACTGTTCCACCATCCACATCCACACAAGACGAAAAAGATTCCATCATTTCCATCAATCAACAATCACGTTCGCAAGAAGGCCATGAAACAGTGAAAGCAAGAGAAGATATATCACTACCAGACCGTATCGAAGAACAAGATGATAATAAGTCTCAATCTATCCACGAAAAGCAATCAAATACCACGAACATTGAAAACAAGAAAGACGAAAATGAAATCATTGAAGAAAAATGCATCCAGTTAATTATTCGAACAAGATCACAAAGACGAAAAGAAATGATTGAAAGAGAAAATTCAGAAAGAAATCCATAACGCCCAATTTCTTCAAACTCTCAAATCGAAGAGAAGAAAGTGAAATTCATATTTTCTTTTTCAAAAATGTGCTAATTTTGAAAAGATTGCAGTTATTAGGATAAGAAGCATTTGTTTTAAGAATAACTTACAATATCTGTCAAAGTCTAATTCATTTCATGGAAACCATTGAGACATTAAAAAATAAAGATGTTTCTTAAATTTTTTTAGATTCACAAAAACAACAAGAAATCATATACACATTTGCTTTAAACAATGGAAATTTTTTAAATATTCTATCGATTTTTTTTGATTGAGATCACACGAACGTTCTTTATCAATATGCAACTTTCGGCTAACGATAACTTAACGAAGTCGCTCAATTAATGTTGTAAATAAGATTTTTTTGTTTATTAGTCAATAATGTGATAAATTGAACGAAGTCAGCTCCTCATATTTGAGCAATCTTTTGTTTTAAGAAGAACACATTTTTGTTCGAAAAATCCTATAATATAAGTATTTTGTTTTGTTATTATTTAAAATTTACCAAAAGAGAACCTATTTTCAAATGGAATGAAAAAAAATTGATATTGAGATAACAATTTTATTTTTGAAAGTTGCTTTTGAAAAAAAGATAATATCAAAATTGTTAATCATCCTCAAACGATGATGCATCACCTCCATAAGCCAATTCAATGTTTCTCCGTTATCTCTTGTGATATTCATAATTGGAAATATTTCACCTTTTGAATCATCAATCTTACTCATCTCGTTTCAAAAACTGTTATTATGATATTTTTTAAAAAGAGAATTTTTTGAAAGTGAAATTCATTTGGCGAAGATTAAGAAAAAAATTGAAATTCGTATGCTCATCATTCTTTGCTTTTTTTTTCATTCCTTGATGCTTTCCAAAGAACAGAGTTGAAAATGGATTATAAATGCATGGATAATGTTTTTTTATCTGAAATGAAAAAAAGAATAAAGACCTAAATACCATCATTGCTTAACCCGCACCCTGGTTCCAAACGCACACCCTCTCAATGAAGCATTCTCTTGTTCTTTATTATTATGAACAACAGAAATCAAAACATATCAAAAACAATCGAAATTGAATTAAATAATGAAAAAAAATTTATTATTCTTCTTCATCATGTCTTCTTCCAGCTGAATGTTGCTATTTTTTATTTTATTCACATGTTTGATTTCCTGCAGAATTTTGGAAAGTTGATAATTTCAATGTTTCAATAAAGATATATATTTACATAATATCAAACCATGCATCCGAAAAGAATTGTCTATGACAGAAACATTAATTTTGATAATTCTGAAGAAATTGATCATTCCCCATTTTGATGACAGAAAAAACTGAATTGATATCATCTCAATTGCACAGAGTTCTGGCAATAATTGAATATCGCGAGTACAAATCCACATTAAAAAAGCTATTTGCGATTCGGCAGAGTTTCAAAGTGAAATATTCAACTGCTATGAAAGCCAAAGTTATTTCAAAGGATGCTTGGAAACGAGGGATAAGAGCGGAGAAAGCAGGAAGAGAGGTCGGAAGGAATGGGCATCCACAAACATTCACAGACTACCAGTTGGAAACAATTGAAAACCAAGTTTTGGTTCTTTTATCTAACCAAACTATTGTTCGAATTCGTGATGTGCAAAACATGGTTTGCAATATTTTTTTCATGTTTTTTCTAACTTTTTTGAATGTTTCAGTGTGTGGATCTGATTGAAAATGAGCCAAAATCAAAGAATGAATTGAAAATGATCTGTAAGAAATACGCATGTGAATTAATTCAATGAAGTTAAATATTGAAAGCCACAAATGCAATTCCAAAAGAAGTTGCAAAAATCATAGCACTTTCACCAGAAAATGTTAGCAGATGGTTTTCAGAACTGTCAGCTTCAATTTCAGACTATAACATCACATCATCCGACATACACAATTTCGACGAAACTTCAATCACTTGCGGGGAGTTTTCAACAAAATAGGTCGTTTGCTTCAAAGATCAAACACCTCCATGTGTTCCAACGTCTCCAAAAGTGCTGAATACCGCAATTTACCTCTGTGTCTGCACTGACGAATCTTCGTTGACTCGTTTTCTTCTTAACCCTAAGAAAACTCTCCCGAAAAAGTTTCATTCTCTTTCATCATTTAATATCAGATATGTCAACTCTTCTCCTGGGTGGATTACGAAGGAAATCTTCAGACATATCATGATCAATTATTGTATTCCATTTGTCGAAGAGAAAGTGAAACTAACAAGTTCTCTTCGTGCACTTTTGTTAATGGATAATCATTCTACTCACAATGATGGATTTGTCATTGAAGCCGCTGAAAAAGACAACATCATTTTGAAGCGATTCCCACCCAACATGACACACTTACTTCAACCATGCGATTCACGGATATTTTCTCGACTGAAATCAACATTGAACAACAAATTTGTCATTCCATCTCCATTCTCCCTCTCTTCTTATCGAACACAACTCACAGAAGTTCTTCCTGAAGCCTTGGCAGCTGCATGTACACATTCAACAATAAAAGCAGCATTCATAAAGACAGGAGTTTGGCCTGTTGCAGCAGCCCCTGTGCTCTAAAGAGTGGCAGGAGCACCAATTGAAACCTCTGCATTGAAAGAAGATCTTCATTCTTCGTCTAAAGATTGGCGTGAAGAACTTTTTGGAAGCTATTCCCCACCAAAAAGGCAAAGAATCACAGTTTCATCAAAACCATCAGATATTTTTACTGCAGAAAAAGCAAACTCAGCAAAATCAACTTCATCGAACATTCTTACCTGTTCTTCTCCGTCTGATGATCACGAATTAAATTCAACAACAATTATTGAAGATTTGGATAGCTTTGAATTGAAAAAACAACTTGAAGATGCTGAAAAGCATATTGCATTTCTTCGATCGAAAAAAAAAGAAATTGAAAATTCGTAAGCTTCTTCGACTTCTTCAACTTTAAAAACAAAGCATTCTCGAAAAGAATTCAACATTTTTTGTCAAGTTCTGCCACAGATGAAGATAAAAGAGAAATGCAGCAGAAAAAGAAAAAGAAAATATATGAGATCGTGCACAATGATGTGAGTGGAGGGAGCGACTCAGAGAAAGGAAGAAATATGGAAAACGAAAAGCCAATTCAAAGAGCAGTTTCACCTGCTTTTAGTAAAAAAGAAATTGAATTTCGCAAGAAATATTATTCTTCGTTGTCGTTGTAGTTTCTTTCTATCTATCTTTCTTTCAATAATGAATAAGTTTGGAATCGCGAATGGTTGAGATCAATAAAGAAATACAAGTGAATATTGTTTTTGCTTTTCTCACTTCTTTCAACAATGGAAAATACTTTGTTCCAAGTATATTTGAAGATGGATATTTAATTACTTATAAACTTTTGCAGAGCATTTTAATGAAGTCATTTCATTTAAATCATTTATTCCTTTTCTTTTTTTCAGCGAACATGAAGAAATCTGTGGAAATAAAAACAATAATATTTGTGTTTTGCAAAATTAACAGGGGGCGAGTTTGGCACCAGGGTGCGGGTTAAGCATTGATGGTATCTGTTTAAGAAATGCTTTTAAGGAAAAGTTGAAGAAGATGTGATGGTAGAAGAAAATAAAGTTAAAGTAGAGAAAAAGAGGAAGAAAAAGAAGCGATTAAACCGATAAATGAAACAGCAACGCATAAAAAAGTTTGTTCAAATGAAAGTGGCGAACAGCAAAGCCAAAGAGAATGATCGAGAAGATCTGGATGCAACGCAATCCATCGATTTCTTGATCTGATAAAAACATCAACTTTTTCTATATTATAACAAATGCTTTTATTAATGAAACTTTGGATTCATTCCTGTCGAATTTTTGGTAGTTTTCGCATGAAACAAGCGAGAAAACAAGTTATTCTCATTCATCATCATCGTCAACAATTGGCTCATTGCCTTATCATTACTCTTCGCCAAGCAACATGAATGCACGAAATTCTTCAATAACTTCTTTTTCTCCTTCTCCTTCTCCTTATCAGCATTCTTCATCAACCATTTCACTCAACTCACATTTTCCTTCATCAAAATTTATTTTTCTTTCACAATTATCGAAAAAATACTTTTATCTCCTATCATATTGCAACCTCATCTTCAAACAAACTTGTTTCTTCCAAAGCCAATATTGTTCAATTGCAGAGCTTCAGCAGATAATTTTTTCACAATTCTTTCACAATCACGTAACTCTTTCATCTTCCATTCGACTATCTTTCATTTCTGAGCTTCAGCTTCCTTTCAACTTTCAATCAACAGTCTATCTGTATCAAAATAATCATTCTGAAATGGATGCGCCAACTTCAAAATATTTATTCAACCTCAAAGGGTTCTGTGAAACATTGTGTTTTCAGTTGGAACTGCTCTCAATTTGTGATTATAGATTTAGAGCAAGAATTTGGTTATAATAAAAACGCAATGAGACAGGTTTTCTCCGAGATAATGAGTATTGATCACGATTTATGGGTTGTTTAAGTTAAAACTTCGCCCTCCCATATATGACGTAGAAAAAAGGGCGAGATAAAAATACAAAACAATAACATTAAAATTAAGAAATAAATAAATAATGCATTATCCGCTTCACTTCCCCACCGTCTTCGCCTTTTGCCATGATCTCGAAGACCAGAGGGTAGGGGACATTGCTCATCGGAGCTTTCTTTTGCAGTCCGTGCAGGGATCCAGCGAGGCGAGTCTTCTTGTGGGAGCAGAAAGAAAAACCACTTTCGCTTCTGCGAGGCGTGGAAAAGAAAACTGCGTGCGATGTGCTCTGCCTCCCGCTCTTCTGCTGATCCAGCAGAGCTAATCTGCTCGCCACACGCTGTGTGGGCAAGTCTGACTCTTCTCTTTGCAAATCGTTCATAAACAAATCAAGGAGAAAAATTATTCTTAAAAACTTTCAATTCATTCCAAATTTCTTTATCCACGTTGTGAATGTAACCTTGTGATTTCGGACGGTTGATCTTTTTCCATCTCCTCTGCTTTCTCGCCCTTTTCCCTGTCATCTTCCTAATCTGTTTCTCTCTCTTACGCACCCAGCCGCTTTGAGTCTCTCCATCCGCGTTCGTATTATCTCGGAGCAAACCTGTCTCACTGCGTTTTTATTAATTCGCAATGGAGCGAATCAACAAACGCAAGGAGCAGGTTTGCTCCTCAATAATGAGTCTCGAAATCCCTTTTCATTCCGTATGTGTGATCTAAAACCCCTTTCCTAGCACGCTCTAGTGCGGCGGATGAGTTGAGAGCGTGCGTGTAGTGGTGCGGACCTCCTGGTCTATGCCCGCTCCCTCTTGGGATATCTTTGAGGCGACATAGATTTGGCCCTTGCCACCTCATTGTTATTTCCTATCTGTCCTTAACTTCTTCCACTGCGCTTCCTCCGATCCTTTCCTCTCTTCTTCAGCGGAGTTGAATCCTTCTCTCCAGTCAGATCACAGACATTGTTGGGGATTATGGAGGGTGTCTTCTGACGACTCTGTTGTCGGGGTGTTGGGCTTCGTGAATGAGCCATTTCACCTCTATTTACTTCTCCACTCGGTAGCTTCTTTCTCCCTTTTTTTGACAGCTTTCTCGTAGGTTTCTTCCCTTCTTCAAACACAGCATTGGGTAATTCCTCTGTGCGATCTTTCATATCTGCATCTGCTATCTCCAGTGTCCCTTCCTTCGTGTCTCCACTCTTGTCTGGCTTGTAATCTTCTCCCCTCTGGAGTACTGATCCACCGATTGTCTCCAGGATCCATCTTGTGTCTTGAACTGGCAGCACGGTGTAATATTCCTGGTCCACTCTCAAACCCAGCTCCCATCTCGCATATGCATTGATCGCTTTCCAATCTGCATCTTGTTGTCTTGCAAAGTGTGTAATCACAGCGTGTCTTATCGAGAACGCGGTAAATGTGTCGGATATTCCGTTCTCTCTTAAAATAGCCGTAAGTTCTTCTTTGATCCTCTGCAAGTTTGCAGGTTGTCTCTCACTGATATTGAACCACACATGTTCACCTTAAATAGCCGTCTTTGAATAATCCTTTTAACGTTGGAGCGCTGCAACAGCATCTATACGTGGGTTTGGATGTTCATTAATAATAACTATTATAATCTCCCCTCCATACTTCTTAGTCTGTATCTGAGTCAACATTGTGTTTTCTTTGAATAACGTTGTCTCTCTTCTCAATCTCTCCAGCTCAGCTGGCCTTAACGCTACAAAGATCATAGTCAGGATGAGAGCCCTCCTCTGGAGTGTCCGAATATCTTTTGCGTCGTAGGTGCTTTCAGCCCACTTCGTGATAATTGTTAAGTCCCACATTGATTTGTATCGTTTCCCCCTTCTTGGCTTATCCCCCACATAAGTCTTTGGAAATATCTCTATGTCTTTCACATCAATCTTAGTCTCTCTGAATAGATTAATGGAATCCAGCACTTTCCTAACTGTCTGATGAATCACTCCATTTGAGAGGTTCGTATTCGAGAGTGTTTCAGTGAATTCTACCATAATCCATTTTGTATCTTTGTTTGTGAGGGGGTCCGTGTCATCAATACTTTCTTTATCCAAAAATTGCTTGAATCTTCGCAGGGCTCTCCACGTATCTCTTTAACTTTTCTGATTTTTCAGTATTGCTGCTGCTATATCAATTGCTCCAACGTATTCTCCGCATGTTAAGAAGAGGTCTCTTCCTTGTTTATTCTCTTCTCCAGTGTGACGGATATCACCTCTCCTGGGGGTAGTTTCCAGCCTTCCCTTCTCATCTTCGCTCCCGGTATCATGCACTCCTGAAAGGTCCCCAGGGTCTTTATCGAATGCCCAGGCTGCAGTAGCGGGGTCCAGGTCTGCCCCCGCCAGGCTGACAGAATCAGAGTCGTTAGTTCCCTCTGGGCTTCCTTCATCTTCTCTTTCAGGGTCCGTCCAATGTTTCTCAGGAACGGATGGACTAGTACTATCTCGTCTCCTGGTATGTCTTTCTCTCTCTTCTTTCTCATGGAGGATAGTCTCCAAACTCTTCCGCAGAGCACCTGCGCAATCTGTTCTGAAATTGTTTGTTGTCTTCTCGGTGCGATTGTTGAAAATATCTCTGCTACTTCCTCCTCCCTCAGTGCATAATCCTGCTATTTCGCCATCCAGCTGAGTGCATCTGCTTCCGTGTTCTCCTCTGACTGTATATGTTCTATTTGTGTTGTGATGTCCAGGCTGTTTAGTTTTTTCTCTAATGCTCTTAGTGTTGGAATGAGCGATGGCGCTCCCCTCTTCTTCTGTATCGTCCATCTCGTGGACATGTTATCTGTCTTCAGACGAATATGATCTATCTTCTGTTGCTGAAGCCACACTCCCTTTCTCTCTAGTATCCTCAATACTGCTCTGTACTCCTTCTCGTTTATCGCTAACGCACTCTCCTGGAGTGTCCAACTCCCGTGGACATATATCTTCTCGTCTTTGTTCCCCATCGGTATTGTTAAAACTGCACACCATCCCAGCTCTGACTCATCCGTTGTTTGTTATGCTGGTCTGTTCCTTCTCTTCAGACACCTCGGTCTGTTTTCTTGTAGGATCTTTCTCCAGTGTGTTAATTCTCCCAGTATCATTGGGTTGACTATCACGATTCCTTTCCAGCCTCCACAGGCTATTGCCTGCCTCAGCACGTATTGCATGCGCTTCATCCACAAGCTCGCTGGTGTGTGTTGTAACCTCACAAAATTCAGCCCCCCGAGGAGTACTGCTAAATCCCTCGTCTTTTGTCTCTTCCTTTTTTTAGCATGCGCTGTCCTAGTTAACACATCCTCCAAGAGCAGCACTCTCTTCCTCTCTTGGTGTGTCACTTCCATCTTCTCTGAGTTCCGCAACTATCCCAAAAACTCTGCACTCCTTGTGGGTTCCAAATTCAGCTTCTCCTCCGAAAGAATCCAACCCAGATTCCTCAGGAACTGGGCTATCTCCTGTGAGATCAATCTCAATGAATCCCTGTCTGGGTGCATGAGGAGAATGTCGTCCAGATATAATACAAGATTTACCTTTCAATTTTCTCTTATATATGACGCTGCCCTTCTCATTATCTTCGTGAATACTCTGGGCACATCCTTTTCCCCAAATGGCATCCCCACATTAACGGAGCACTGATTCTGAAAGCTGAAGCACAAGCAGGAACTGAATTGTTCGTCCACCTTTGCATGCTGGTTTGCACTTGATATGTCCAGAGTGGACATCCAATCGTTCTCCTCCAGGAGTTCCACGACTGTCTCCTGGGAATCCATCTTGATATGCTTCCCCTGCACTTCCTCGTTCAGCGCCCTGCAATCCACGATCTTTCTCCACTTTCCATTTTTCATTATCACCATGAATGTCGGGTTGAACCACCTCACCTCCGACTCCTGTATGGGCTTCACTACTCCGTCCTTCAATTCCTCCTCCAAGAGGGATAAATAATTGTTCGTCATCTCCGTTGTTCCCCGAAATTCTTGTCTGTGTTTTCTCTCCTCATGTGAGATTGGTGATTGGGGACTTTTCCATCGAGCTTTTATACTACGTCTCACTAGTTTGTCTCCCCCAATCTTCTTCCACTCGCTCAGTCTGTTCACTCGTCTCCCAGGAAGTGGTTCCCTCAATGGTCCAATCGCAATACCCCCCTTCCCTTCTGGCGTTTTATGGTCATGCTGCATCTGTGTTATCTCATCCCCTTCGAGAATATCTTCAATAGCTGTCCTCGAGCTCACCTCCAGGGCGTTCCCAATTGGGGGCTCGATAACAATCCCAGAAGCTCTCCAAACTATCCTCTCGTTCTCCTTCTCGTCCCTCATTTCGCTCCTCTGTTTCATCATTCGGGGATATGTGGAGTGTTCGTCTGTTTTTGTTGCATCGTGTTGCACATCTTCGTCATATGTACATCTGTGCTTCCTTTGCAATTTGCGATGATAGAAATTAACTTTATGATGAAATTATAGATAAAAATAAATTAAAACTATTGGGAGGACGAATTTTTTGAAATTGTTTTTTCATGTTGAAAAAAATCAATTTTGAAAAATCACACATAAATATTCCAATTTTTAATTAAAATAAATATATAAAGATAATTTCCAATTAATAAATACATGCAATGCTTTAAATTGTTATATTTACCTTTTGTATCAAAGAATTTCTGAGAAATAAAACATTTTTGAAAAATAAAAATTTAAATCAAAAATTTTGATCAATCCCACTATTAATTTTTTGATTTCCAAAGATTTAGGATTAGCTTTTTTTTGTGATGTGTGGGGTGAACACTTTCCAATATATTGCAATTTGAATATATAAACATTATATTATTGTATGCACTGATTGTTATTTTAAATATTGTTCTATTATTAACAAAATTTGATTTTTAGAATTTGAAATTGATAGTTATGCAACGTCACACAATATGAGTCCAATATTGGTGGATATGGTTGAAAATATATTGAAAATGTGGATAAACGTATGCTACATATTTTATTATTATATTTAATCTGTTATTTTAACTTTTTACAATAAATATAATAAAATTATATTATCTCAGTTCGGAATGTTGCAGACAACATAGATTCAAATAAAATTGGAGGAGGAATATTCTAAGTATTTGATGCGTTTGGATCAATGATTATTATTAATCAACAATCAGTCATTGCGGCTGGAGCATTAGATCAGGGAAAGGTGGAGGAGCATATCTAGCAACAAAGGAAAGAGGGATTCTTGATTTTGCATTTGTTGGAATGAAATTCAGTTCAAATACAGCAAGAGTCGGGAATGATATTTTCATTGAATGTTTCAACATCACATAGCAAATCAATTAAACTCAAATCCGATTTGATCTCTAATAAAAACACGACGTTGGGAATAGAATGGGGGAAATGGAGGTATGGACTATCATGGATGCGGATATTCACTTTCCATGCTCCACATTGATATATGCAGGAACAAATGTGCTTGGCACATCGCCAGCAACACTAAAACTCGTTAATGGAAGTTCTATTTCTGATGAAATGACACTCAGCACTCAAGAAATGAATATTGATGGAGATATTGAAAAGGCAAAGATTGGAATAAGCAAAGGAGGAGAAAATGTATTTTTGATAAAGAGTGAACGAGCAATATCATTTTCATCTTTAACATTTTCGATATCAACATTTGCCGGATCAAGAAAGGAGTGTGCATTTCTGTGCAGTTCAAGCACATTGAGATTTGAGGAATGTTCATTTGGAGCAGAATCAGAAGAGATTGGAGTGGGATTGATTTGTGGGAAAGGAGGGAAAGTGGAGCTGGCAAATTGTGAATTTGAAAATATCCGAATGACCAAATTAGGGATGGTGACTTTTGATGGAGCAGGGGTTGGAGGATTGATTGATAAGGTGATTGTGAGGAATGTGACAAGAGAAAATGCGGGAAGAAGCTTATTTGGGGGAAAATACGAACTTTCAAGCTTTTTATGCACAAAGCATGAAAAAACTGTTTAACTCACAACTTCAATTCCCTTACTCAAATTGCAAAATAAATTTGATTATCGAAACTGTAAACAGGCATCGTTGAAATTAAAACATAAAGTTATGTGACATTCCGCATTTGTCAAAAAATTGAACCATTTTTATAATATTTTTTGATTTTAAATAGTCAATGAAAAGTGCAAAATTTTTAAATGAAAATGCATTGAGCAAAATATTTTGCCCCATTTGAGCTGAGAAATGGAGGAGATATTGAAATAAAGAACACGACGATGAATGAATCTCGTTTTGAGAATGGAAATGAGATTGAGATTGGAGAAGGGATTAATGCGAAAATCTGGAACTGCACATTCAAATCAATAGAGAGAGTGAATGGGAATGGAGGGGTTATGAATGGGAGAGTGGGGAGTGGGAAATGTGTGGATATTAACAAATGTGTGTTTGAGGAATGCAACTGTGTGGCTGGTAATTCAATGGGAGGAGGAATTGTTATGATTGTGGAAGATGGAGGGAATTTGTTGTTTGACAATAACAAGATGAATGGATGCACAGTTGCAGAGAGAAGCGGAAAAGGAGGAGGGATGCATCTGACATTTGAAGCAACGAATATTGAATATTCTATGAAGAATGACACTTTCACGAACAATGTTGCAGAAAAAGGAGAAGATGTGTATTTGGTGTGTGGATCACCATGGACGATGCTTCTTCCGGCGTTTTGGGAAGGGACAGCCACAAGAGTCACAGCAGAAAATAAGATGTGGGTGCTTGAGTCATCTGAACCAAGAAAAGAAGACTCACTGATCAATTATCTGTTTCCAAGATTGGGAACGGATTTGTTTGTAAGCAATTCTGGAAACGGATTATCAAGTTGTGGAGCGAAAGAAAATCCTTGCTCGTCTGTTGATATTGGGTTTGATCGGTTGAACGATGAGATAAAGAGGATTATGCTTGTTAGTGCTGCTTCAGTGAGCAAGACTATCAACAGAGGTGGGAAAGGACTGACAATCGAAGGGAATGAAGAAACGAGAGAATTGGTTGTTGAAGAGGGAGGGAAATTTGAATTGACAGAAGGAGATGGGCAAACACATTTGACTTTGTCACTTCTTCAGATTTCACTTCCATGCACCTCCTCTGCAAGTGCAGCTGGTGACGAATCGATTGTGGAAGTGAGGATTGGGGGATGCTTCATTTTGGATTGTTTGTTCTCAGGAGGAGAAGGGAATTCAAATGTGAATGAGTGTGGGAAGTGGACAGTGATTGGGGATGGGGGGGGGGGGGGCAATTCGAATAGAGAGAACAGAAATGAACGGGATAACATTCGAAGGATGTGGAATTGCAAGATTTGGAGGAGGGAATGTGATATTTGTGAACTGTTCATTGGATGGGATTGAAACCAGTGGAGGAGGAGTGATTGTGGGGAATGGTGGATCGGAAGTGACATTGAAGAACATGACAGGATTTGGGCGTGTTGTGGGAACAGGATCGCTGATAACGTCGAATGGAGGATCGAATTTGAGAGTTGAGGGAGAAAGCAGATTTGAGAATATCGAGACAGAAAGTGTGAGTGGAGTGTGTGTGAAGAGCGAGATGAAGTTGAATGATTTGCTTGATAATGATTAGCTGAAACGTGTGAAATATAACATTATTTACGTCATTGAAGGATGTGACTATTTGAATGTATTATTTAAGTGAGAGGAGAGTGAGGTTGATAGATATGTTATTGTGTGCAAGCGGAATTGTTATCTGAATGTTAAAAATTTCTCTTATTAAAAATGATCATTTGAAAAATTACCTATATCTGTGCATTTGCTTGTGATTGGGGAGAGCTTGGAGGAGAATGAGATTGTGTTGAGTGGTGAATGAACAAGAAAATGCAGATATTAGAAAAGAAAAGAAAGAGGAGTATTTAAGCATGTGTGTGGAAGCATGAGAGGAAAAGAAGTTTCAGGAGAAGATCATCAAAGAACAATATTTAATGGAGAATTAATTTTGGTTTGTATTAATGAAATGGCGATTCAATGGAAAATGATTTTTGAAATGTCTGGATTGTCTGAGGAAGGATGTGACGTGAAAGAGTGATATGGTTACTGGTGAAAAGGAATGGGGAAAGAAAATGGGAAAGTGAAGTTTGTGAAGTGTGAAGATGAGGCAAAACTTAATTCAGTTAATGACAAGATGATGCTTATTATGGGAAGAACTTGATTCACCAACTCTTTTATGAAATAACAACATTTGAATGTTGATAATGATGAAAATGTGGCTTTGTGAGAAAAATAATCTGATAGTTATTTCAATATCGTAATTCAAAGAGAATCAATGAATTTCATTTCATTAACGAAATTCCAACGCTTGAGAATAGCCTTTTCATATATTTCGATCATGTTCATGAAAAGCATAGCAATTTCTTTAATATCTTGTATTGTTTGTGTTGTATTTTTATCAAAATATGATGTGTAATGAAGTGGAGCGTTAATTTTGTCTTCAAATTAATAGGAGATTGCTCGGTTCCAATATCTTTTGATTTGATGAAGCTTCTGAGTATTGGCTTATTTTCAATTGCATGTTTTTTTTCTTTTTCTTTTTTTGCCATCTCCTCAATTTTTGTTTCCTTTTTTTCACAAAACTTTTTTGTTTCAAGAATTAGAGTTTCAATCTGTTGATTCACAATAATTTTCACAAATCTGCCGTTGCTGGATCTATTTCTTTTTTTTCTTTTTTTTCGAATTGTTTTTATTTCTTTATTTTTTTGCAATTCATCACCTTCATCTTCATCTTTTTCATTTTTATCTGTTTCATATTCAAGTTCCATTTTATCATCATCAGTGAACTCTCGTTCGCTTGTTTCTCTCTCTTTCTCTTCTTTCTCTTCTTCATCATCAATTTTTCTTCTTTTGAATTTTTTTGATTCATTAAATTCAATTGATTTCTTTCATGTTTTTTTTTCTTCAGCACTTCATCCAATTCATTTTCGTCACACAGTTCATAGTTTCTTCTTTTTTTTCATTTCCTTTTTTTTTCAAATAATAAGATGATAATTTGAATTTTCTTTCTTTATTCAAAATACTGATCAAATTTACTACACTTTCGTCATAAGCACGAAGAAAAATATCCAAATTTTTCTTGTTGATATGTGATAATTCTTTCATGAAAGTTGTTGGAGTCATTCTATTGTTATATCGATATTGAAACTCATACACATATTCCTTTGTCTTTAAATATGTTCTCCCTCGTTTTGGAATATGATTTTTCAAATGAGACCAGATTCCTTCAATTGTCTGTGTGTAAACCTTTGGATTTTCCAGTTTCACAAAATTGAGAGTGTGATTAACGCTATCTATTGTGAAACCGTTTTCACTGATGCAATTATATGCTGACCACTGATCAGACATTATCGTTGCTGATCTTTCAATGTTTTTTTTGACAAAAAAAAATGAATCTGCTTTTCTATCAGGAAGAAATTCAAGAATTTGTTTTTGTGGTTTCCCTATTTCTTTTCTCTCAATGACTCCCCACAACCATTGCTGTTCTCTGCATCTCCCAATTTTATTTTTTCTTCTGTGAATTAGCGTTTCATCGATTTCAACAATACGATCTTTCCCCACTTTTTCCATTTTGAATGTCTCAAAATAGCAACAAATTCTTCGCAACTTTCTGAATAATTTCACTACTGTCTCTTTTGCAACTTTAGTTTCAAAAACTGTTTCTTTGATCGAATGTCTGTACCAAAAATGAAACAATAATAATGATTGCTTGAATGGTGATAAAAGAAATTCCATAAATATTGAATCAAAGTTCCAACTGAAGAAATTTCTACGTTTTGAACATTTGAAGGCATAGTAATTATTTTCTTTTTTTTGCAACTTCAGATCCATATTTTTTCTGCTTTTCCAACATGTTCGATTTTTTTTGATCAGTCCAAATTTCGATAACAATTCCACTGCAAACTGATTTTTATTGTTCGAAAGAATAATAAACTCGCTGAATGTTAATTCTTCGAAATTGATTACGTTCTCAATCATGAAGAGGATGAAACAGTTTGAAAATTAATCAATAATTCAAAATTATTGAGTTCAATAATGGGAATTTTTTTGATAAATCGAAACTCAATTTGATTTCATTCTTTGCAACATATGTTAAGTTGAAAACAAGTATATTTTTAAAAAAAATGGCACATTATATTTATTAAATTTTAAATCAAAATGACAATAAATAATAACAACATGTGCATAAGTTCACAATATTTAAATGACATTACAAAATCATTAATGTTTGAAGAAAAAAACAACGTTATCTACTACAATTACTCAAAAATAAATTTCAACAAAGAATTAATTATCTATTTTGTTAGGAATGTCCCATGAATTCACTCACTCATTAATACATGCGAACACATAACTATCATTCATTTTGAGAAGTGATATTGCATACTGAAAAAGATAATTGATGATTTTATTTTTTCACACTAATAAAACCGAAATAGATTGTTTTTAACACACACACACACACACACACACACACACACACACAAAAAAAAAAAAAAAAAAAAAAAAAAAAAAAAAAAACAGAAATCTCAAACTAATCCTATATGAAAATTAAAATGAAACTGAAAAGGGAACAAGGAAATTATATTTCACGTACGACAAATAGCAAAAGTTCAAAAAACCATTGTTCACACCATTGTGCCAACATCAAAAATATAACACAATTATTTTGTAGCTTTGAATGGATGAATAGCAATTACAATTATTATATAAAGCTGATTTTTTTATGTGCAACTTCCAGTGGTTGTTGTTATCAACGAATATTGAATGATATCTGATGATTGATTTTCAAAGGAACAGTTTTTGAGTTGGAGAATCCCACTCGATGAGATCAAAGAATTCTTGCTTGGTACAAATTGATTTGGAATCTGCAGCTTCAAAGATAACAAGCTAAGTGGCTGAGTTGATGAAATAACAGATGAAGTTGATGCAGAATTCCCTTTGATTGTCTCTTCAAAATGAATAGGAATGCGTTTATCGATATCTCCATTATTCACACACCCATCAATCGCAAGTGCATCTGTGAAAGAACAAATATCTTCAATTGTCCCTTCATCCCTCACTTTCACTTTCCTTTCTCCTTCCCCTCCATTCATGTCAATGTGGCTTATTCCACTCCACATCGATTCACATGGATATCCATCGCTCCCACATCCCAATGTGTCATACCCCTCCCTCGGCACACACACCAACATTCCCTTCATTTCAACAAGAAACAAGCCAAGATCAACACTCTCCACAAAATGCCCCCTGTCAATCCCTTTCATATCAACTGCCATCCATTCTCCTTCTCCATTTTCATATTTATATTCAAATCCAAACCTCTCCTTCATCAATGTTTCATTCAGTTTCCTGCATGAAACGAACAGATCTCTTCCCTCAGCTGCAACATTGTCTTTGAATATCAATGTTGTCAACGCAAAGTTATTCACACAATTGTCACTCAAATTGAGATATATTCCTCCTCCTCTTCCTCCATTTCCATTCGCAGAGCATTTCAATATGGTTGATGATCCCATTTCAAGCAAATCATTCAACTTCATCTCGCTCTTCACACACACTCCACTCACACTTTCTGTCTCGATATTCTCAAATCTGCTTTCTCCCTCAACTCTCAAATTCGATCCTCCATTCGACGTTATCAGCGATCCTGTTCCCACAACACGCCCAAATCCTGTCATGTTCTTCAATGTCACTTCCGATCCACCATTCCCCACAATCACTCCTCCTCCACTGGTTTCAATCCCATCCAATGAACAGTTCACAAATATCACATTCCCTCCTCCAAATCTTGCAATTCCACATCCTTCGAATGTTATCCCGTTCATTTCTGTTCTCTCTATTCGAATTGCCCCCCCCCCCCCCCCCATCCCCAATCACTGTCCACTTCCCACACTCATTCACATTTGAATTCCCTTCTCCTCCTGAGAACAAACAATCCAAAATGAAGCATCCCCCAATCCTCACTTCCACAATCGATTCGTCACCAGCTGCACTTGCAGAGGAGGTGCATGGAAGTGAAATCTGAAGAAGTGACAAAGTCAAATGTGTTTGCCCATCTCCTTCTGTCAATTCAAATTTCCCTCCCTCTTCAACAACCAATTCTCTCGTTTCTTCATTCCCTTCGATTGTCAGTCCTTTCCCACCTCTGTTGATAGTCTTGCTCACTGAAGCAGCACTAACAAGCATAATCCTCTTTATCTCATCGTTCAACCGATCAAACCCAATATCAACAGACGAGCAAGGATTTTCTTTCGCTCCACAACTTGATAATCCGTTTCCAGAATTGCTTACAAACAAATCCGTTCCCAATCTTGGAAACAGATAATTGATCAGTGAGTCTTCTTTTCTTGGTTCAGATGACTCAAGCACCCACATCTTATTTTCTGCTGTGACTCTTGTGGCTGTCCCTTCCCAAAACGCCGGAAGAAGCATCGTCCATGGTGATCCACACACCAAATACACATCTTCTCCTTTTTCTGCAACATTGTTCGTGAAAGTGTCATTCTTCATAGAATATTCAATATTCGTTGCTTCAAATGTCAGATGCATCCCTCCTCCTTTTCCGCTTCTCTCTGCAACTGTGCATCCATTCATCTTGTTATTGTCAAACAACAAATTCCCTCCATCTTCCACAATCATAACAATTCCTCCTCCCATTGAATTACCAGCCACACAGTTGCATTCCTCAAACACACATTTGTTAATATCCACACATTTCCCACTCCCCACTCTCCCATTCATAACCCCTCCATTCCCATTCACTCTCTCTATTGATTTGAATGTGCAGTTCCAGATTTTCGCATTAATCCCTTCTCCAATCTCAATCTCATTTCCATTCTCAAAACGAGATTCATTCATCGTCGTGTTCTTTATTTCAATATCTCCTCCATTTCTCAGCTCAAATGGGGCAAAATATTTTGCTCAATGCATTTTCATTTAAAAATTTTGCACTTTTCATTGACTATTTAAAATCAAAAAATATTATAAAAATGGTTCAATTTTTTGACAAATGCGGAATGTCACATAACTTTATGTTTTAATTTCAACGATGCCTGTTTACAGTTTCGATAATCAAATTTATTTTGCAATTTGAGTAAGGGAATTGAAGTTGTGAGTTAAACAGTTTTTTCATGCTTTGTGCATAAAAAGCTTGAAAGTTCGTATTTTCCCCCAAATAAGCTTCTTCCCGCATTTTCTCTTGTCACATTCCTCACAATCACCTTATCAATCAATCCTCCAACCCCTGCTCCATCAAAAGTCACCATCCCTAATTTGGTCATTCGGATATTTTCAAATTCACAATTTGCCAGCTCCACTTTCCCTCCTTTCCCACAAATCAATCCCACTCCAATCTCTTCTGATTCTGCTCCAAATGAACATTCCTCAAATCTCAATGTGCTTGAACTGCACAGAAATGCACACTCCTTTCTTGATCCGGCAAATGTTGATATCGAAAATGTTAAAGATGAAAATGATATTGCTCGTTCACTCTTTATCAAAAATACATTTTCTCCTCCTTTGCTTATTCCAATCTTTGCCTTTTCAATATCTCCATCAATATTCATTTCTTGAGTGCTGAGTGTCATTTCATCAGAAATAGAACTTCCATTAACGAGTTTTAGTGTTGCTGGCGATGTGCCAAGCACATTTGTTCCTGCATATATCAATGTGGAGCATGGAAAGTGAATATCCGCATCCATGATAGTCCATACCTCCATTTCCCCCATTCTATTCCCAACGTCGTGTTTTTATTAGAGATCAAATCGGATTTGAGTTTAATTGATTTGCTATGTGATGTTGAAACATTCAATGAAAATATCATTCCCGACTCTTGCTGTATTTGAACTGAATTTCATTCCAACAAATGCAAAATCAAGAATCCCTCTTTCCTTTGTTGCTAGATATGCTCCTCCACCTTTCCCTGATCTAATGCTCCAGCCGCAATGACTGATTGTTGATTAATAATAATCATTGATCCAAACGCATCAAATACTTAGAATATTCCTCCTCCAATTTTATTTGAATCTATGTTGTCTGCAACATTCCGAACTGAGATAATATAATTTTATTATATTTATTGTAAAAAGTTAAAATAACAGATTAAATATAATAATAAAATATGTAGCATACGTTTATCCACATTTTCAATATATTTTCAACCATATCCACCAATATTGGACTCATATTGTGTGACGTTGCATAACTATCAATTTCAAATTCTAAAAATCAAATTTTGTTAATAATAGAACAATATTTAAAATAACAATCAGTGCATACAATAATATAATGTTTATATATTCAAATTGCAATATATTGGAAAGTGTTCACCCCACACATCACAAAAAAAAGCTAATCCTAAATCTTTGGAAATCAAAAAATTAATAGTGGGATTGATCAAAATTTTTGATTTAAATTTTTATTTTTCAAAAATGTTTTATTTCTCAGAAATTCTTTGATACAAAAGGTAAATATAACAATTTAAAGCATTGCATGTATTTATTAATTGGAAATTATCTTTATATATTTATTTTAATTAAAAATTGGAATATTTATGTGTGATTTTTCAAAATTGATTTTTTTCAACATGAAAAAACAATTTCAAAAAATTCGTCCTCCCAATAGTTTTAATTTATTTTTATCTATAATTTCATCATAAAGTTAATTTCTATCATCGCAAATTGCAAAGGAAGCACAGATGTACCTATGCCAAATGTGAGATTTGATGAGAGGAAAAAGAGTGTTAGAAGAACGATCTGGAACAACCAAAATGCTCCGCTTTTTCTTTTTCTGAATAGTCATCAGTTCTTTCAACTCCTATAAATATCCACATCTGCTTTTTTCTTCTCCCTCTTTTTTGTTTTCTCCTTCTCCACACACAATCATCGATCTCTGCAATCTTTCCTTCCCCATCCAACACAATTGGATCCATATGTTCAAGATACGAACAGACGCATCTATATACACTGCTCCAATAACCCACAAACGCATTATGCACTCCTGTCATTTAATGAATATGCTTTGCTGAAACTCATTTCCACAATAGAAATATAATCAAAAAATGTTTAACAATTTCAATCATTGATTTTTTATAAGGTTGAATTTTTTTGTGCAAATTTTGTTTTTTCACACTTTAAACTATTTCATTAGTGAAACATCTCTCCATCATTTTCCGGTTTCGACTCTTTTAGGTTAATTCTGCACGATGGATATTATTCTCAAAAAACTCTGTTGCAGAACCATTCCCAAGTTCGATCTTCATTAATAGATGTGGTTAATTTGTCAAAGACTGAAAATTTTTTCCTCTCAGGAGCTGACATTTCAATGAAATGGTTTTTCTGCTATACACATTTTTCTGATAATTGACCCATTTTTTGATTTTTCCTCTGATGAATTTAACTTGTTTCCGTGCTTTATTAAATAATAACTGTAAGTGTGATTATTTTTGAAATCATATCTTTTTTCGGGGTGTTGATTTTTCAAAGGTTGTATGCCTTTGGGAAGAGATTATGAATTCAAATTGTTAATTAATCACAACTGCTATCAAAACAAATGTTTTTGCTAAAAAAGATGCGGATGTATTTCATATGCCTTTTCACTTTATTGTTATCATTTCCAAATACTCAAAGGAAATTTTTGAACCGAAAATTTTGAACAAAAAAATATGATTTCACAAATAATCACCCATATCTTCAGAAATGATAATATTTTATGTTGAATGAAAAAACTAATTTTTGAAGCATAGCAGAAATTTCGAGATAAGGCACACATTTTTCAAGAATATATTGGGTGATTCTTTTTGAAAAGTCACAGATGTTTGCTTCTCAATAAAATCAAAAATTATATATATAGCTAAATATATTGTTAACAAATATCAAACTTCACGAAAATAGAATCTATAACTTGATAATGCCATTTCAAACATTCTTGAGGAGATTTGTGAGCTGAAAAAGAAATTTGAGTAAACCATGAAAATTTTGAAGAATTTGAAAATTAAACATTTGTGGCTTTTCAAAAAGAATTGCACATATTAATGATAGAGCTAGGCCTCTGCGACTGACCGACATTTTTGAAACAACTCGACAGGTCGACCGACAATTTAGTCGAGTTTTATTTTTTAATTATTATGAAAATTTAATATTTTAATTTTTAATTATTTAAGAAAAAACGAAATAAAATCATTATTTATGTTTTTGTATCGATAAATATTAATAATTTAATATGGAAATGATTAATCAAAAATTTTCCTTTTTTTCAAAAATTTTTATTTTAATAATGGGTAATCGTCAGATCTTTGTCGAGATCAGTCGAACGACAAAGATCAGTCGTTTGACATTGATCGGTCGAGTTGTAAGATATAACTTAAAATTATTGATTATTTATCAATTACTAATTTTCTTTACTATAAGACTTTCGCTCACTTGAAGATTTCACTTTTTTTTCATTTTGGAATCATGCTTGCTTTGATATCTTATTTCAAAGTTCAATGATTTGGTAAAATATTATCTCAAATGTTGCATTGTTCAAAAAAGACTTTTTGATCATTATTTATAAAAGGAAATGAAGAATAGCGTATTTCAAACAATTCTCTTTTATCTTTTTGATTTTGATTTTTAATACAAATTTGAGCATCGTTTCAAAAATAACATTTGATTGTTGTTGCAATTATATGAAACGATTAAACTGCAGTTTGAAGACTTTTGTTATAACTAATAATTGTAAAAATCTTTTGTTCAAAGTTAAAATTTGGACAAAAACGAATGATGCAATTCTTTTTCTATAACATGAAGCGGTGATAACATATTAGTGAAGGAATATTATTTTCCGAACAAAAAAAGTGAATGAAACGAAGTTCAGATAATTTCGTTTTATCCAGTGAATGAAATGTTGCTCAATTGGAGTGCGTTTGTGAGATGGCATGAATACTTGGTAATTACAATGGTGATGAAGGAGCAGATGGAGCTACATGCAAAGCCGAAGAGGACTATAGAAAAGAAGTTTGCTGAAATGAAAAAATATTCTGATGGAGCGAAGAGCATCGCACTTTTCGGAAAGAAATTGTTTGAAAAAAGAGAGAAGGGGAAAGGGGGAAGAATGAGAATGAGAATGAGAAGAAGAGGAAGAAGAAGAAGTTGTTGTTGTTGTTGTTGTTGAAGAAGAAGATGATAATGAAGAGATGGTGTGGTGTTTGAGCTGATATTCCTGAAGAGGACTCGACGAAAGAATGGGAGTGGATGTGATTTCTGGGAAGACAAACGAGTTTTGCTTTCTATTTGCTGAAGAAGAAGAAGAAGACGAAACAGAAGCTGTTTGAGGGAAGAAGAGAGATTTGAAGTATTTGTGATATTCGTCTGTGAGTGGAATAATCTCGTCTTCCACTTCGTATTCTGCTGCCATTCCCATTGGATCTTCAAACAGCTCTTCGCATTCGTCTGAAATGTCATTCGTCTCATTCAATTGAATGCTCATTCCTGTTTCATTTCTCATCCCCATTTCCTGTCTTTTCTGTGAACTGCACGTTTTCCTTATTCGTGTGGCTGTTATACCGACAAACATCGTCTCTTCGGTTGTGTTCGCAATTGGCACCTCAAAAAAGACAGGAGAGCCGAAAGAAGGGAAGATCGCACGGGTGGAGGAGAAGTGGTGGAGGTTGAGGCGCTGAAGAAGACGCCTTTTGGACTGAAAAATAAGAAAAAAAATAGAAAAAAAGAAATTTAAATAAATAAAACAAAAATTAGAACGAATTATTTTCATTTAACAACAAACTTCTTCCCTTTCCTTTCTGCTGACAATCGATTCTTCTGTCTGCTTCTTCACCATTCCTCTCATCTCCACTTAATTTCGATCCATTTGTGATACTCTGCCAACAGTTTGTGCTGACATTCCCAGCAATTCCTGTTTCTTTCTGTTCTTCTCCTTCTCCTTCTCTTCTCTTCTTCTCATGTCAAACATGAAATCTTCTCCAACAACTCCGTTTCGCCCGTCTGTCACCTCAATCAAAGACAGATGATGATTTCTCTTCAGAAGAATTCCTCCTTTTGCTGATGTTGTTGAGAGAGAAGGAGGTTTGCTGATCAATTGTGAAATGTTTGTTTGCTCAGAAGAGAAGAAAGAGGAAGGAATGGAAGAAGAAGAAGAAGAAGAAGAAGAAGAAGAAGAAGAAGAAGAAGAAGAAGAAGAAGAAGAGGAAGAAGAAGAAGAAGAAGAAGAAGAAGTTGGATCATAATTTGCAGGCGGATTGAGAAGAGGGCATTTGAAAGTGATTAACGATTGCAACTGCTTCATTCGCTTGTCTGTTGAAGCATCTGGCAATGATGTGCTGCTTGAAGATGATAAAGAAGAGGAAGAGGAAGAGGAAGAGGAAGAGGAAGAGGAAGAGGAAGAGGAAGAGGAAGAAGAATAAGAAGAAAAGGAAGGAGAAGAAAATGAAAAAGAAGAAAAGAAAAAGAAGGAGTAGAAAGAGAAAGTTAATGCATTTGTGATATGAAAGACAGAGTTGTAGAGTGCAATGTGAGATGCTGTGATGAAGTTGTATGAAATGGAAATTGAGTGTCAATGGAAGATGGCTGTGTTGAAGCGGGCGGAAGCAAAGGAACTGGTGAAATGGAAGAGGAGGAGGAAGAAGAAGAAGATGAATAGAATAATTCTTATTCATGAGTTATTTTTCTTCGAGCATTTAAAAAAACAACGTTTAAATTATCTCCAATAATCAAATCCACATCAGCAGCAGAGACATCTCAAAAATCTTCCATTCCAAATCATTGTATTTAATAAAAACAACAATCTCTTTAACTCCTTTCATCTGTCTCTCCAGTGTTTTCAAAAATTTCTTATTTGTTTTCAAAATACAAAATATATTATTATTATGGTCATAAAAACGAAAAAAAAAAAAAAAAAAAAAAAAAAACAGTGACAGAAAAGTTTAGGAAACTTTGATATATTCATGAATTGACAAATTAGGGAAAAAACAATTATTTCAATTTTTTCGACAAATGAAAAATTTCTCGACCGACAAATTGTTCTCAAAAAATATGTGTCGCAGAGGCCTAGATAGAGCACGCAAAAAACCGAGTTTCTTTGTCAGATACAACTTATTAAATGAAATAATTATTTTGAACACAACCAAAAATTTCATTTTTTCAAAAAGTCGATGATTTGAGAAAACTAGTGAAAAAGAAACTTGTGAAATGTGAAAAGTTATAAAAGCAATAAAAAGAATATGCCATGTTCTGTTGAAGAAACTTATAACTTGCAGAATGTTATATTCATGGAAAGATCATTAATCGATTGATCAAAAAATAAAATTAAAAAATACCGAGATCTCTTGGATAAAAAATTTCGTAAAAAAATATTTTCTGCATAAGTGAAATATATAAAAATAGGCATACTGCAACTAAAAGCACATCAGTTATTTTTCACAATTTAATCATTCCAAGAAAAAATCGAAGTTATTTAAGTTAATTATCATCCCTTTGTTATGAAAGCATGAAAAAATTACAAAACAACTTTAATTTGAGAAAGAAAATTTAAAATACAAAAAATATTGATCATTTAATCACTTTGATCTGAAATTTTCAAATTAAAAATTCTCTCGAAATAAGACTTTTCTGGATAAAAAAAGAGTATTATTGCAAAGACACCTTACGAATGAATGCATATGTTACGAAAAAGAGACAAAATTAGAAGATAATAAATTGTGAGTGTTTGTTGCACTCTAATCATTTTCTATTTTTTTCACTTTTAAAAAAAACTTCATCGTCAATTTATCCATTTTATTTCAGACACATAAACTATCCTCAACAAAACTGAAAACTTAAAGAACAGAATGATAAAAATTTATGAATATTTTTAGGTTTCATTTATGTCCTTCAAGTTTCATTTTGCCTAAAAATAAACGTTTCTCGTCAGTTTTCGTTGGCTACGAGCTTGTATTAAGCTGGAGCAAGATTTACAAAAAAGGGTCGAGGGGAAAAAGTTGTCAGAGAAAAAAGAATAACTCTTCTTGATTTTCAGTTTCACTCTTTGTTGTTTGAGAATAATGTTATAGATATTTTTTTTTAATTTATCCTCTTTTTCATATTATTAGCAAATGAATGAAAAAAAAATTGATAACCTTTTAATTTCGCGTCAAGTTTATTTTCTAAAAGAAAGAATTACTAAACTTTAAAAATGGTTGGAAATAAATGCATGATATGCTTTTGTTTGGTTCTTGTTTCACACAAAGTTCCATGTATCAGAACAATGGTAAATTTCATCTTATGATTGTTTTCTATTGCATAAAATAAACATTATAAATTAATAATTAAAATTTCAAAACGAAACATCAACAATTTCCTCAAGTATTCGCAAAAATAAACAGAAATATCCTACGAAAAGCTTAATAAAAACATTTTCTCCAAAGAAAATCAAAAATCTCAATAAAACAATTGACAATGTCTTCATATCCTTCTTCTTCCGTCTGTTCCAACACTTTCCTTTTTGAAACCTTTCTTTTCTCCTCTTCCATTTCATCTTTCTCCTCATCTTTGAGTCTTTCTGAAATAACCTCATAGAAAACAAGATAATTAATTATTATTTTATCATCCAGTGTTGGGAGCTGAGTCTCCTCCAAAATGCTATCAATAAATCCTCCTTTCAACAATTCATCAATTTTCACGATTTTTTCTTTTGCTGCTCTTCGAATCAAATATAGGCATTTCAGGTGAATTTCCTTGTTATTATCTCTTGATGCTCTAAACACCTGAACAATGCTGTCAATAAGTTCGGCAGATTCTTCATTCCATAATCTCAATGAGTCAAAGTAATTATGAATAACATCTAGCCATCTCCCTAGAATAAGCTCTTCTTTCGCTTCCCTTTCTCCTTTTCCCTCTTCTTTTCTCTTCCAATCCACACACTTTGACAGATCTTCGATTTCTCTTCTTGCTTCTCTTGCAAAATGCAGCTCATTCACAATCACGCTTTCCAGCTCATTGAAGAAGAAATTTCTGTTGTATAAAAACTGCCAAGCTGATTGATATGCAAACCGTGTCAGATTCTGATGCTTCTGATGATTTTGGATAATCTCTTTGATCTCATTCAAATACAGTTCTTTTTCAGAACGCTAATCAAAATATATTTGAAAAAACAGCAATGATTTCATAAAGGAAATAAAAATGTTCATACATATAATTCGCGTATGTTACTTAATGCAAGCAAAGCCATTTCCACTTCTTTTTGAGTCTCCTCGTTTCCCTCTTTGTTCAACGTAACTTTCAGAAGGCAAGGCACGCAAATCGACACAAGATCTTCACAGATGTTGTAATCAAGTTTCAAAAAATAATATTCGTAAAGATCGACCAAAAGCCTTTCATTCTTTTCTTCTTTCTTCTTCTCATTTTCATCAACTATCATCTTTTCGATTCTATTCCTCAATGAAGGACAAATTAGCTTTCTGTCAAACACTCCGTTCAATACTTCGCAGTACGCCAAATGCTTCAACAGCAAAAATGCATTTTCCAACGATAATTGATTTTCTTCGATCAAACTCTCAACTGAATAGTGATTTTCGCCTGAGAAAACAAATTTCAGTTCGCTTGCATTCATCTTCGCCATCATTTTATTCATTTCGATGATTTTCATTTTTTGTTCCTCATAGAACATTTTTTTAATCTCATTTAACATTTTTCCAAAGTCTTCTAGCAATGAACAAATATTCGCAAAAAATCAACAAATAAATTGAAATAAAAATACTCAAGAACACCTTCAAGGATTTGTACAGGTGAAAAATGAAAATTTTCATAGAAAGATACATCATAATGTGAATTATTAACCTTGTTCATAAACTGTTCTGCTCAATTTTATTCTAAAGAATTCAATTCAAAACAATAAAATAAATTTCCTCATATTAAATATTTAATTTTCTTTCCAATAACAGGCACACAAGCAATTGTTTTTGTTAAAGAAAATACTCTTGTTTTGGTATTTTTGATCAATGGAAACAAATGGGAAGTAATTTTTTGGTTTATGAATTTTGTTCCACATTTCGTTTTCAAATATTTTTCTCATTTTTGTTATTATTCTGTATTTTTAAGCATTGAAATGGAAAATATATGATAAATCATTTGAAGAAAAAGTTTGTAACAAATCTCTATATTTTTCACTATAACAAAAAATATGCCCCATATAATTTGCAATTTGAATGAATATTTCTCAAAAAATATTTATCAAAATTTCAAAATAACGCACTTCGTTTAATTTTTATAAGCCCCTCTAACATAAAAAACAAGACTTGCAAATTTTGAAAGAGACTTTTTCATTTGGAACATTTGAAAATGACATTTCAAAAAGAAAAATAAAATATAAAATATGATTCAATAAAACAAAATTCTGAGGAATTCAAAAAATAACAGCATAAGAACATTCTCTTGAAACAGGGAAAAAAAAAACAGCTTTTTTTTATTTTTATGAGTATGCAACTTTCATCATCATCATTTTTTTAAAATATTTTTCGAAATTCATTTTTTTTTTCCTAAGACAACTGGTAGAACAATCTTTTCGATCGCTCATCGTCAAATTTCGGTGAAAAATTGACTTCTGTGATTTCCTCGACGCCTTCGTCCAAGGTCGGCTCTTCAAATTTACTGAAATTTTGTAAAGATAAAAAAAAGAATATTAATTAACATAATTATAATAAGAAGAAGACGAAGGATAATAATAACAATAATTGTGATTAGACCTATCCAAAAGTGTTTTTCACATACACAGCGAGAAAGAACAAAAGATAAAGAAAAAAGAAAGGAAAAAAAAAGTGAAAGAGAAAGAGATTCAAACACACACTCAATCCCAATCCCAATCCAAATCCAAATCCCAATCCCAATCATACCTGAAGTACATTCTGATGGCAATCAGCGGGATGTGCGGGGCATTCACTCCCAGCAGCCGCTCTCTGTATGTGTTCATATGCTGCACCATCGGCAGCGTAAACTGGAACCAGAACACCCGCACAGGCACCCCTTTCGCCTTCGCGATGCTGATAAACTGCGCCCTGTCTGCTTTTTTCGGGTTCGTGTTGTCAATTACCACGCTCTTCCCGCTCTCCAGCGCAGCCGTCGCTGCCTTCGCACACTTCTTCATGTCCTTCAGTGTGTCCCTGTTGATGTGCTCGTACCTGCCCGTCTCCAAAAAGAACCGCTTTGTGAACGTCGACTTCCCCGAAGCAGGAGACCCCACCAAAAGCACCATCTCCTGCCCCGCACTCGCATCCCGCACAATGTGCCCTTCGTCCAAAACAGACCCCGCCCCATCTTTTCGCACGCTCGGCTTCGTAAACATCGGAGCGCCTTCTTTGAGCGTGCGTGGGTCAAACCCGTCAATCACGAACTGCGCCTTGGGGTTCTTCAGGAAATACTCCTCTGGTGTGTAGAAGTCGACGCCAACATTGATAGCAAACTTTCTGTCGCTGCACGAATGGTCCTTTTTGCGGTCAAGTTGCCCGCTGTTTGCTGGCCTCCCACCAGCGTCACCAACATAAAAACTTTCCTTCAGATTTGGCTCTGTCCCTTTCAGAGACTTCTCCACAAGCAGTTCCCACAATCCGCAAGACGGCTTGCGAAAGCCATCCTCGCTTGTAGCAACATACATATCAATTGGTATTCCAACAGCCTTTTGGAAGTTGTCAAATTCCCCCATGATAGCAGATTCAGTAATATGCCCCTTAGAAATACCCATTTGATTGGAAATTATAACGACAAGGTACCCATCTTCATAACATTTCTTTAATGCTTCAGGAACGCATGGTTGCCAAAACTGCCAATCCGTTGGACCTGTGCAAAATTTGCTTCCACTTTTTGTTTTTGCCAAGTTTCCATCAAAATCAAAGCCTGCTATCTTTGTTCTGATGTCTTGATTCATAATTTTATATAGCGCAGTGTCATGATGAATCCATTTATTGCTATCCGATGGGGTGCTCGAAGAGCTTGCCACTTCTAATTGTTTCAAGTTTCATTGTTGTCAAAAACAATAATATCATAAGAGATGAAGCAATACATTTATTCATATTTATCAAATAGAATAAAAGTAATAATTGCAATTGAAAAGCTTAAGTTAAACGTCAATGCATCAAATTACCAAATATCAAACCTCTGAATGATAATTAAATCAAACAAATTTTTGTTCATATAATTGAATATCAAAAAAAGTTTACAGATGAAAGAGATAAAAAGGAAAACTTAAAGCAGAAGTTTACAAATGAACAAACGATGACATTTCTTGAAATATGATCACACCCAAATTTGTATTTTTTCAAATTGATCTGTTTCGAAGAAATTCTTAGATTTAATAACTCTTACAGGGGAATTTTTAATATCAAATACTAAGTTTTGTATCATAGTTTAAAGATACATTATTTTCTTTGAGTATTGAATTATTTTAATTGTTTTTATTTTATTTTAGTTTTATGTATCATCATCCTTTCAAAAAAATGATAATAAGACTTTTTGACAAAGCAATTCTAATGATTATTTTAACACGCTTTGTGAAACGAATAAAAAAGA
Organism: Monocercomonoides exilis; assembly: GCF_001643675.1. NCBI lineage: Eukaryota > Preaxostyla > Oxymonadida > Polymastigidae > Monocercomonoides > Monocercomonoides exilis. Next base: position 163,593 of record NW_027150585.1, on the reverse strand, counting down.
TAAAGATGGTTTTTGATTCAAAAAGCTAAATGAAAAGAATTTGGTTAAACATTCACAAAATAATCAGAAGAATTGAACGATAATTGAAAATAATATTTTTTGTTTAGAAAAGAAACTACATCGTGAAAGCCAGCTATGTCATCTTCGTAACCTTCTTCTTCCATCTTTTCAAATATCTTTCTTTTCATTTCTTTTCTTTTTTCCCCCTCGGTTTCATTAACATCCTTTTCTTTCAGTCTTTCTGAAATGCTCAAAAAGAAATAATAACAATTCCTTATCAAATCATCATTAATTGTTGGCTGCTGAATCTCCTCCAAAACAGCACCAAAAGCCCCATTTTTTAACAAACAGTCAATTTCCACATTTCTATTTTCAGCAGCACATCTAAGTATATCGAAGCATCTATTGCGAATATCTTTGTGATTGTCCCTTGATGCTCGCAACACTTGAACAATGCAATTGATAAGTCCAGCAAGTTCTTCGTTCCACAATTCGCACGAAGTTAAGTAATTATCAATAACATCGAGCCATCTTTCGATAATATGCACTTCTATTCTTCCATTTTCTTCTTCTTTTCTCTTCCAGTCGATACACTTTGATAGATCTTCGATCTCTCTTCTTGCTTCTCTTCCAAAATGCAGTTCATTCACAATCACTTCTTCCGAGCTATCGACTTTGGGAAATCCACAAATCAAAAACATCCAAGCAGACTGATAAGCAAGATGAGTGAGGTTGCGATGTTCCTGCTGATAATAAACAATCTCTTTGATTTCGTTCTTGAAAATTTCTTTTTTAATTTTCTAATCAAAAAATAAGAAAAATATGCAAAAATATCAAAATGGAAATTGAAATGCTCATACAGTTCCATCGTCAATACAATTAAAACCGAATAAAGCTATTTCAACTTCTTTTTGAGTCTCCTCGTTTCTCTCTTTCTTCGATGCAACTTTCAGAAGGCAAGGCACGCAAATCGACACAAGATCTTCACAGATGTTGTAATCAAGTTGCAAAAGATAACATTCACAGAGATCAACCAAAAGTCTTTCGTTCTTTTCTCCTTTTTTCTCTTCTTCTTCAATGATCAGTTCCTGAAATCTATCACTCAATAAAGAGTCAATAAATGCATAATCATAAAAGCGTTTCAGCATTTGGTAATATCCAACATGCTTCATCAACAAAATTGCGTTTCCCCATGGCAATTTCTCTTTTTCTATCATTTGGTGAATTTTATTGAATAGTTCTATCGTGAAAATTGATTCAAATTCTTCTTTATTCATTTCATCAATTAATCCATTCATTTCCATGATTTTTTGCACTTGTTCCTCCTCATCGCACTCTTCAAGTCCATCAAACAACGCTTCAAAATTATGAAGAAAGAAAGAAATGCAATTCCCAAAAATTCAAATGCAGCAATGGATGCAAACCAGTGAACTTTTCGGTGACGCTCATTTCCTTCGACTTTTTGCAAAATGCACCATTCGGAAGACATCAACATTTTTATCAATCCAAATGAAAAGAATAATCGAGGCAGAAAATCAATGACAAATTTTATATTTTCAAAACAATCTGTAAAATGCCTTTCCTCATACCACCCTTTTTGTGCAAGCACTTTTGGCAAGGAATTGCAGAGAAAAAGAATGCTTAATCCTTGTTGGTTTGTTGTTATGGGAGATTTGATCGATTAATGATATTTGAACATGAATGTTTTTTTTTTTTTTTTGCCCAAGATGAGAGTTTAATTATTAATATTTCTTTTGGAATGTGGGATATGTTTTTGTATGGTCGAATGAGACAGCGACAGCTAGGAATTAATGATGGAATTGAGAGAGATTATTTAATAAAAAAATCATGGAAGGAAATGCAGCAGTTTGGTTGTTGAATGAAAATATCAAAATGTTTGTATTTTATTATTGCTCTTGTTCTTTGAGTAGATATTTTTATAAATCATTTTTTCAGAGCCCAAGAATCTGATAAAATAGAATAAACTGCTATTCTTTTGTTTTTCTGAGCTGAACATGAGAAGCGAGTTGGATGGTGAGAAACGACCATCAGATTGGAATTACATATTTTTTGTTTTCAACTTGAACAGTGGATGAAAACAAATTTGATTTCAAAGCATTTTGTTCAGAGGATAAAAAAGAATGCAAACAATTGGACAGCATTTGGAAAGAAAAGATTTTTTTCGATTTAAAAGTGGATGGCAATATCTTAAGCAGGTTATTTGTGAGGGGGAAAAGGATGATGGTGAAAGGAGCACTGGGAAACAATGGAAATATAGATTGAAAGCATCAGTGATTGAACAATCCGCTGAATTTGTGATTGAAAGGGCATGTTTGTTTTTTTGAAGAGTTTTCATTAAAAATGCAAAACCGATTATAAAGAGAAATTCTTTTTAATCTTGTTAGTGTTCCAGACAAAAGCATTTTTTATATTGAGCGCTATTCTCAGAGACAATCCATTTCAAGCAGCATTTTTGCAGATTATGTGATTTTTTCTCACTCTTTTTTGAAATATTCATTGACGATATTTTTGTTTGGCAGATGGGAAGAACAATTGTTTCGTAAAATGGAATTGTTGAACAAAAAGGCTGAATGCAATCGCTATCATATTTTAGTGTTGCAATATGAAGCGAGTTTGAAAAGTTTTTTGTTGTTAATTGGGATTCAGATAGCGTGTTTGATGTTTGTTAAAGTTCCTCATTTCTCTTTTTTGTTCAATTCGTTTGATTGGATTGTGCGTTTTTTTTAAATGAAGAAGAGCTTCTTATTTGCAATCGCACAGAAATCAAACTCTCCCTCTTTTGACTCACCACCTGGAAAGAAAGCCAACTATTTCTTTTTCATCATATTCAGTTCTTTCGCTCATTACTTTTTCCTTATGCAACGTGGCCAAATGAAAGACCATTTGTTCACAATGAAACTTCTTCCTCCCCTTTGCCATTCATCTTCCTCTGAAGAGTTCATCTGGCTCATTTCATTTCATTTGCAACAAACATCTTCTTCTTCCACATTTCTGTCCAATTTGGGATATTGAGGCACTTCATCAAACAAAACAGTTTGCCCATGATCAGACAACACACAACCATTTTCAATGATGTTTCTTGTTTCTTCGAAGAAACAGCTTCATTTTTTTCATCTGAGCATCCTCAAAGATTGCAAGCGCAAAATCAACAGAACGAAGCCATGGATGAGTCATTATCAGTCAACAGGCGATGACCATATTTCAGACATGATGGAACAAAACTCTGTCACAGAAGCACACAAAATGGATGTGAGTTAGAAACCTGTGGACAATTGCTCATTAAGAAGAGGAAAGACAAATTTGATGATGAGATGAATAACGTGGAATGTTTGAATTGAAGAAAAGAGGAGAATGGGATGTTGAAAGAATGGAGATGGTTGTTTTGGATGGAACAAAGAGAAAGAGAGAATCTGAGATGAAGGCAGAAACGAGCTGGAAGAGAGGGAAAATAAACTAAAAATGTATTTGAATGAAGGAATTTATTCGGAAAAAATGTTATATTTGTATCATTCAGACAGATCATGATAAGCTTCAATATCAACATTTGCTTCCTCTTCTTTTGCATCACTGTCTTCATCAAACAAAAGGTGAGAATTTCAATCAAAACATCTTCTTCCTCTGAAATTTAGGGGAGCATTGTTATTCTTTCCAAAATCTTCAAAAGGAATTATATCCTTCTGTTTGAAAGCAAACTTTGAAGAAGAAAGATAAATGACAAAGGAAATTCTCTTCTGTTTCTTCTCCTTCATTCAAACCGATCATTCAAAACGGATGAAATTTATATTTCTTTTCTCCTTCTTCATCAACAACAATTGTTTCGAAAGGTTCTTCTTTTTCTTTTTCTTCTTCTTCGACTTTATTGGAGAATCCAACGAAGAAGGCAACAGAATTCTGATAACAAATCGGTCAATTGGTTTCACGAAATACAAGTGAAGAAAGAAGAAACAATGAGGAAGATTGTCTGGAAAGCAGAGGAGAAGAAGAAAGAAGTTGATGATGAGGAGAAATTCCACATTGAATTATCAGTTCAAACAGAATTCAAAAAACTCATCATTAAAAACTTCTTTCTTTTGCTTCACCCAAAGCATGTTCAACTTTCTTTCAATCACCACTGAAGCAGCTGCTGTTGTTAATCGTGTCTTTTCAGCATGTTCAGCAACCACAAAGGAGGATGATGATTTGACAAGAGATGTTCTTTGCAGAGAAGACAATGCAGAAGATGAAACATTCTGAAAGTGTCAGATGAGAAATGAGTGAAGAGACAGGTGTCTCTTCTTTCATTGAGGGTGCTGTTCGCTGAGGAAAAAGAGAAAAAGGAAGGATTGAAGAGAGATTCAAAAAGGGATGTCCATTCATTCTCATCAGCCACTGAAGTCCAATAACAAATTTTTGGTTTGCTCCAAAAAAGAGAAAAGTGTGTGCAAAATGGAATTCAGACAAAGAACACGATTTCCCTTTAGCTCTCTTCATTCATTTGGTTGAGCAGCAGAATTCTCTGATTCATTTCTTCTGGGTTTTTGATGAACAACCAAAGATGTTGTTGAATTGTTGTGCTTCCTGAATGCTTCTCATTGCACAGCTGCCTTCACGACATTTCTCATCTGATCGTCATTCAAGCCAAGTCAAATGGCTTTTTGATTTCCCAAAGCATATGATGAAAACAAAAGAAAAATGTCTTCTTCATTCATTGAAGCTGTTCCACCAATCATTTGTCCTGCCATCCTTGATGTTCAAAGTGGACCTTCAAGATTTTTCAAAATTTTCTCATTTGGCTGTTAAACCATTTTTTCATGCTCTTCTGCTGTTTGACTGATTTTCGAATTGAATCCACAATTCCTTTTTGATTTTTGTCTTTTTTATTCCTTTCAATTATCCAATGAATCATCTTGAATGAAAACTGAAAAGTGAAAAACAAGAAAATAATCAAATATAATTCATTGAGCATGCAAACATCTGTTTTCATTATTATCAATCTGAGCATTGTTTGAAAACAGAAGAAAAAGACTTTTCTTTTATGAAATTTGATTGTTTCATTTCTTTTTCTTTTCTGACAATAAACATATCTGCGTGATTGACATACCCAATTTCATACCAATAAAAAACAAACTCAATTTGCAAAAAGAAAAAAGAAAATCGAAATCTATTTCTTCTATTTGAATTTCTATTGGTTAGATCAAAAATAAACAAAAGATTTCCATTTCTAGACTTATACAACCAATCCTTGAGGCTTGTTCGCAATATCTTTTGCAATTCTTTTTATTTAGCAATAACAAAACTGTTTGTACTGCGATCATTTTAAGACTGAAAGATAATCAACGAAGTTTATATTTATCTTTTATTTTGTTGCTTGTCACACTTTGCAGCTCTTTTTGAATATTTTTTTGCAACAAACAGAATGAGTATGCCAAATGCTGATAAATGTGAAAAAGTAGTTCAGGCTCTGACCAGAACAGAACAGTTTTCAAGTTTGTGCATTAATTTGGATTAAATAATTCTGAACATAATTTTTGTTTTTTTAAATTCTATTTGAAGAATTATTCCATGAGCTTTAGCGTCGCAGAGAAGATGAACAAATGCAGAAAATTGAGGAAATGGATGAAATGATTAAAGAAAGGAATATTTCGATGGAAAATGCAATCTTGCTGTTGAAGCATGTTGGATACAACAAAGAGCTGAAAATGATTGACTTAGAATCTTTTAATTATTCGTTATTGAGCGAAAGGATGAAAGAGATGATAAATGATGAAAATGAGAAGAAAAAAGAAGAAATGAACGAAAAGTTTCTGGTTGATCTTAGCGAATGTTATGCTTTGCAACATTCGTACTTCATTCCAGATGAATATCGTTCAATAATTGTACCTCCCCTTCTGAAAGCTGCCTCGAAGAAAGAGGGAAATGAGGAGACTCAAAAAGAAGTGAAAATGGCTTTGTTGGCTTTAAGTCATGTTAACACATATTTTGTATGTTTGCTTCTATTTCCATTTTGATATTTTTGCATTTTTTTCTGATTTTAATAAGGAAATTGAACAAGAACTGTATTTGAATGAGATCACTGAAATCATCGAATATCATCAGGAACATCAGAATCTGACACGACTCGCCTATCAGTCTGCTTGGCAGTTTTTGATAAAAAGATTTTATTGGGACAAAAGCCTGAAAGAAGTGATAGTGAAAGAATTGCATTTCGCGAGAGAGGCAGCAAGAGAACTGAAAGAGCTAGTAAAGAGTGTGGATTGGAATAGAAATGAAGAAGAAAATGGAAGAATAGAAGTGCTTGTTATCAGGAGATGGTTCGATGTGATTTATGAGTTCTTATATTCAAACACATTGTGGAACGAAGAAATTGCTGGTCTTATCAATTGCATTGTTCAAGTGTTACGAGCATCAAGGGACAATCACAAAGATATTCGCAATAGATGCTTCGATATACTTAGATGTGCTGCTGAAAATAGAAATGTGAAAATTGATGACTTGTTGAAAAGTGGAGCTATTGATCTCTATTTGGAGGAAATGAAGCAATCAATAATTAGTCACAGTTTGATAAGGAATTGTTATTATTTCTTTTTGAATGTTTCTAAACGATTGAAAGAGGAGGAGGACGATGAAACCGAGGGGAAAAAAAGAAAAGAAATGAAAAGAAAGATATTTGAAAGGATGGAAGAAGAAGGATACGAAGATGCCATAGCTGGCTTTCACGATGCAGTTTCTTTTCTAAACGAAAAATATTATTTTCAATTATCGTTAGATGTATCTGATTATTTTGTGAATGTTTAACCAAATTCTTTTCATTTAGCTTTTTGAATCAAAAACCATCTTTATCTTTTTTATTCGTTTCACAAAAAGGAAAAAAATAATTTATTTAATTTTGATTGATATTTTTTTTTTCATAAAGATGAAATGATTTTTATTTGAATTTGATACACCAAAAATAATTCGAATTCGAAAAAAAATAATTCAATTTCGAAAATGATTATTTCAATTTCGAAATTCATTTAAAACTGAAATTTTTTTTTTCTCGAGAATGGATTTCAGAAAAGTTCAATTTTTTTTTTTTTTTTGACAAATCAAATATTATTACTCAAAAAAACTATTCTTTGTAAATTGAAACAATCCATAAATCAATTTTTTGAAAAAAAAATTTATTTTCAAAAATCATCACTCAAAAGAAAAAAATAATTAAAAAAATCACACTTGCAAATCACCAAAAGAAAATAGTGAATTTTCAATCACTTTTATTGAATAACAAAAAAAAAAAAAGAATTTTTTTCTCAATTATATTTTGGTAAATACAGAAGATAGTGGTAACTATTTTTTTTATTTGACCCTAGAAAAAATGAAATAAACAACAACAAAATTGTATATTTGTAATATTCACATCACTTAAAGTTTAATTTATTTGCACATTTTTGTGAACAAATTATGCTCGTTTTTCAGAAAATATGAGATTGAGCAGTTTTCGTTATCATTTGATCCTGACTGAAATGGAAACAAATATATCAATTTCGAGATTTTAAAGAATGTTTATGGACCCTGATTGCGTTTGGACATGGTATCGAGTGCAATTACTTCATTGCTGTTCCGAAAAATGCACGAATTTTCAGAAACAAATGAATTTGTGTATTAATATGGTGAAGCGTTGCTGGATATGAAAAAATTGTAAAAGAAAAATAAGTGTTTATAAGGGCACTTTGTTTTTCATGTCAAAGATTGGGATATCAAAACTTCTGCAACTTTTGTTTTTATTATATATGAAATTAAATTCCAAACAAATCTCGTATTTAGTGGGAATAAGCAGAGATATAGTTTCATATTGAGCAAGCGTTTCAAGAAAAGCTGCTGTTGACACTGTTGCAAAAATGGATTTGACATTGGGAGTATCAGAGTGCAAAGTTGAAACAGATGAAACCGTTCTTCGCAAAAGAATATTCGAGATAAGGAAGGTCCAAACAACAAATATATATGAGTGATTATTTTTAAAATCATAACTTTTTTCGGGATGAAGATTTTTCAAAGATTGTTTTCATTTGGGTAGATATTTTCCATTCAAGTGCTTAAGTAGTCACAACTGTTTCAAAAACAAATGCATGATCAGAAATAAAAATAAAAATAATTTGAATATACCTGTTCACTTTTCAGTGTTCATTTGTGAACATTTAAAAGAAATTTTCGAACAGAAATTTTTGAAAGAAAAAATATGAGTTCAAAAATAATCACTCATATCTTCGGTATTGTGGAGCGAAAAACTGATTTAATCAAGGAAAATGTTTAATAGTTCGTGTCGAAAACAGAAAGAAAGAAACTTTAATACCCATTATTGAGAATTTCGTAAAAAAAGCAGACAACAATTTATTCTGACGAGTGGCGTGCGTATTCCTGTTTGAATTCTTTGGGTTTTAAACATTCAACAGTTTGCCATAAGTATCGGTTCAAAGATAAAACAACATCTGCTTGCACAAATATTATTGAAGGGCTTTGGAATCAATTAAGAAGGTTTTTACCACGTACGAGCACAAGGCAATAATTAAAAGATAACTATTTTGCAAGTTTAATGACCGAAAAAAACAAACCTTTGCATTTCCATGAGTATGTTTGAATGATTCATGATTTTGAACATGCAAAGGAGTTCGAAAAACAAAAGGAGCAAATAGAGATTTTGTCGATGAAAACACAGAGAATGAAAGCGATATAACTCTAATAGCTGAAGGATCATCGGACAAGGATCCAGGAGCAGGTGATTGCAGTGATGCTTCTGAATACACTGATAATTGAGTTTTTTAATATTTTTTTCACATTTACAAAATATCACAAGAATTCACTCAACATTCTCATTTATTTTCTTTAATAGCATAGAAATTGTCAATGAAGCTTTTTGAGCACATGCAAAAAATTTTCTATTTTTAAAAACAGGGATACATATCTTCTGCTCTTACCTATATTTTTTAAGTTTCTATGGAGTGAAAATAGAAAAACATCAATTTTTAATACTAAAATGAATTCATTTTTTTTTTGAAAAACTTTTATAAAAGAAATATGAATTCAAAATGAATGAATTTATATAATGAAACATCGTCATTTTTCAAATGTTGATAAACAAAATGTTCTGATGAGGTATCAATTAAGAGAATTTTAACCACAAAACACAAGTTATTCATTCCACAAATCAAATAAATGTTCATTTTCGAAATTGAATTATTCTTTTTCGAAATCGAATTTGTTAATTACGAAATTGAATTATGAATTTTCGATTTTGAATTATTAATTCAGAAATCGAATTATTTTTTTTCAAATTTGAATTATTTTTGGTGTAATTGGAGTAAATACAAAAATGATGATGTGCACAAAAAAACAAAAGATCAATAAAGTTCATATGTCCAAAACAACGAAACAGTCACATTTGCAAATGTTTTTGAAAATCCTTTTTTTTATGTGGTGATTTTAATTTTCATCATTTTCGATTATTTTTTGATACTATTTTATCGTCTTCATATCTGTAATTGTGTATTTTATTCATAAAGCTGGGTCAGTTTTTAATGAGCACACAGTTTTTTCTTTGATCAAAATTTTTTTCCCCCAAATATATGTTATCCTTTTTGTAATGGTGTTAATGTTTTGTTTTCAAATAAAGTAAAAAAAATTACATTTTTTGATCAAATTTCAGATTCATTTCAAGAAATATCGCTGAAATGGAATCTATTTTTCGATAATGCCATTATTATCATTCTGGTGAAGTTTCGCAAGAGGGAACAGAAATTTGATCAAGAAACGCAAATTTTTTTCATTTGAAAATTTAACATTTGCGACATTTCAAAAAGAATAACACATATTGGGGGAAAAAATCTTTGATCAAAGAAAAAACTGGATTCTAATAGAAATCTGACACAATATTGTTAAAAAAGAAGAACATCTGCCGAAGATTTGTGATCGAAAAAGCTTGAGAAATAAGATTGTCTGATTCAAGAATTTTGATGAACTTGTAAAAAATATTAGAAATACACAGTTATCTTCAGGTCGAAAAGGATTTTTTATTATCATTGGAAGTGATCGACAATTAACATTTCTTCATTTGACAAATGAAATAATTCACTTCAAAAATAAATAAGAGACTGTTTTCCATAAAAAAAATAATAGCTTTCTTTGATGAAGAAAATATTTGTTTGTCGGAAAAGAAATTAATCTGTTTTTTATCATTATCATTGGAAACAATACTTTATCAACCAGTCCGGATGATGATTAAACACAGGTCTTTTTTTTTTTCAAAAGCAAAAAAAGAAATTTTTGGTTTCATTTTTTAAAGTTTTGTTAATTTGAATGTGTGGGACATGAGAAAAATAGGTTCAAAAACGTTAAATAATTTTTTGAGCTTTTTTTATTTTCGCGAAGGATAAAGGAGAAGATTGTGTAAAATAATAAGAGAAAACAAAAGTTTGATTGTTCTATCTTCAACTCTCACAAATGATTTGTCAAAGTCATGCATTTCATGAAAAATCTATTTATTTGACTGATATTATTGTGAATATCTTTTCATACCATAAATGAATTGTCTTTGTTGATTTTTGATTGATAAGCAATTGCATTTTAAAATAAATAATTGAAGCTTTCAAATTTGTTTTTTTTTTTTTTTTTTTTTTAATTTTTTTTAATTTTTTATTTATTTGTGAGTGTAAATGTTAAACTATTCTTGTTAAGAAGTTTCCTTATTTTGGATCCGTTTAAAAAAATGAATCAGGAAGATATTCAATAACATCATTCAGTTAACAATGCAACATTTATGCTTATTATTGACATAAATATATTGCGAAAAAATACATATTTTTCATTTATGACAAAGACATTTCTAAAATTTCACATTTTTATGAATGATAGATGAATGAGGAATAATCTTTGTAATAACCGAAAATTTCTCAAATAAAAATTAGACACGTAAACAAAAGCAATTAAATAAAATTAAATCAAACAAATTGAAATAAAAACTAAGTTTCATGCAATTAATAAAAAAATATCGATATTATTGTTTAAATTCTGCTTTCTTATGTGCAGCAAATATCATTGCATATGATCTCTTCAACTTTTCCTGTTCGGCTGCAAGTTGCTCCGCAGTTCGACTTTTTGAAGCTGTATTCGAAGAAGTATTAGAAGAAGAAGAAGAAAAGAGAGAAGAGGAAGAAGAGGAGGAAGAAGAAGAAGTAGAATAAGATTGCCTCAGCGAATCAGCAAACTGCTTGTGTTGCTTTTTTGGGTTGAGCGTGATTTCCAGTGAAGATTCCATGTGAATAACTGATTCTTCATTTTCTTTCTTCGCATTCTGCAAAACAGGCTTTTGAAGTTGATTTGTTCGCCCTTCGCTTTCTTTTCTTCCGTTTCCGCTGTTTTGTTTGAAATCCTCATGAATTGCATGTTTTTGAGGTGTTTTTGACACATTTACGCTTTCTGGAATTTTTCCGAATGTTTTTGAAATATCTCCGAGAGACAAATAATCCGCTTTACGTTCGTTTGGCTTTGCCGGCAACTTCGTTTTGCTTTCCCTTTCTTCTGTTTTGTCCTCAGATTTCTTCGATTTTAGCGCTCTTTCTGCGAATATTGCCCTCAAAGAACCAGAAGCAGCACCCGACTTCTGCTTTTCTTGCTCTTTTTTCTGTGTTTCTATCTCATTCGGCTGCTTCCCTCGAAAAGGCGAAGCCGCTCGGCCCATCTGCCGCGCCGGAGAATTAGCTCTGGGCATAATTTTGACATGTTTCGGAGAAATTATCTCGTCGTCTCGGAGAATTGCGGGTGTGAAAGTGCATATTTCTCTTATTTCTTCCTCTTTTTCTTGCTGTTTTTTCGCCAGTTCCTCTTTCCGCTGCTTTGCGTCGCTGAAAAGCCGCTCAAAAAGAGCGGGCGAAGGGCTTCTTCGTTGGTTTTGCTGAGAAATTTGCTGATTTTTTGAATGAGAATTGTCTGAAGTCGTATTTTTGGTTGATATTTGACGAGTTTTTGGATAAAGTTGAGGTGTTTGAGAAGAAATGACATGTTTGTCGGTTGTTTTGGTGTTTTGTGATGTGGGTTGATTTGACATGAAATGAAGAGACGAATTAGAAACAGAAGAAACAGAAGAAATTGAAGAAATAGAAGAAAGAGAAGAAAGAGAAGAAGAAGAAGAAGTGGAAGAAGTGGAAGAAGAAGTTGAAAATGATGGCATTTCATTTTGTTTGTCATTTTGAGTGAAATGTGTCCTCAAGCGAGGTTCATTTGACAGCAACGGAGATGAAGCAGAAGAATTCTGAGCTGCGGAATTTATTTCGCGTCCACCTTCATCGCAGGAATAAATCACTTCACTTTGAGGATGTTTTCCACTTCCTAAATAGGAATCACTGCGCGAAATATGGTTGAACACTTTTTTTGGCTTGGGTCTTTGAAGAGGATGAGTGTTATTTGCAGCTCTGTTGACTGTTGAAGAAGAAGGAGGAGGAGAAAGAGGCGGATGCGGAATAAATTGCATTTTGCTTGGAGAGGAAGAAGGGGAAAGAGGGGAAAGAGGGGAAGAAGAAGAAGAAGAAGAAGAAGAAGAAGAAGATAAAGTTTCAATTGTTTTTGGATCATATGAATCCAAATTATCAACACCCCTTTCATCCTCTCCCTCTTCCTCTTCCTCTTTCTTCATTTCTTCATTGAAACTTAAACTTGCCATTTTTTCTTCATTTCCTGCCTCTTTCTTTCCTTTTCCTTCAATTTTCTCTTTCTTTTCCTTCTTTTTATTGATTCCCTTCTTCTCCTTCGTTTTCACCCAAAATTCGAGTTTTTCCTGTTTTTTCGTTGGGTTTTCTTCGAAAAGAGGAGAACGGAGCCAAATTTGAGGAATATGGGAAGAAAGAATTTTGTTGAGGCAACGAATGAAACAATGGAAGGAAAGAGGAAGAAAGAAGGAAGAAGAAGAAGAGGAAGAGGAAGAGGAAGAGGAAGAAGAAGAAGAAGAAGAGGAGGAGGAGGAGGAGGAAGAAGAAGAAGAGGAAGAGGAAGAGGAAGAGGAAGAGGAAGAAGAAGACGACGATGATGATAAAATATTGAAATGTTGATTTTTCTTCTCCTTCTCCTTCTCTTTCTCATTTTTCCCTGAATTTCTTAGCGAAGACGAAAACGAGTGAAAAGTCGACGAAAAAAGCTGACTCGAAAATTGCTCGTTTTTGTGGGCGAATGACGAAACGCAGTAGATTTCGTTCAAAAGAATTGAAATTTCTTTCATTTGCTTCGCATTTTCCGGCTTAATTTGCTTAAAATGCGATGGCAAAAACGATGTTGCTGTTGGAAGTTGTGTCAATTTCATCGTTTGACTTCGGATTTTTCGTTGAAAACTTTGAGATTTTTGGAAATTATTCGAAAACTTCGAATTTTTCCAATTTTGACATGCTTGTTTGTTTGACATGCTTGATGTTTTTGACGTTTTTGACACGTTTTGCATGTTCTGCGCTTCCTGTTTAGGCATACAACTTGTCAAAATATCACTCACAATCAGAAGAAGGCCCCGAATAACAGCAGAGTCCAGCAAAAGCAGCGAAAATGGGTCAAAATCCATCAAATTGACAGAAAGAAAAGACGATTTCTTGTCAAAATTTTCAAAATTTTGAGAAAAATTCGAAGTTTTTGAAGAATTTGTGTGATTTTGTGGTTTGAAAGGATAAAATTCATCAGAAAAGGAAGAAGAAAGAAGAGTTTCTTCTTCTCTTTCCTCTTTTTCTTCTTCTTCTTCTCTTTCATTTTCTTCTCTTGGTGTGTTCAATTCATTCAAACTTTCAGTTTCTGTAGAAAAATCGCTCAAAATCGAATAATTGCTCATTTCTTCTTCTTCTTCTCTTTCTTCTTCTTCTTCTTCTTTCTCCTTCTCTTTCCCTCTTTCTAATTTTTTCTTTCTCTCTTTCTCTTTCTTTTTCTCTTTCTTTTCTTCTTCTTCTTCTTCTTTCACCTTCTTCAAATTAACCTCAATCGAATTTTGATCAATCAAAAATGATTTTTTGTAATTTTCTTCTTCTTCTTCTTCTTCTTCTTCTTCTTCTTCTTTCTCTTTCTCTCTTTCTCTTTCTCTTTCTTTTCCTTCTTCTTCTTCTCTTTCTCTTCTTCTTCTTCTCTTTCTTCTTCTTCTCCCTTCTTCACACGCCAACCACAACACACTCCACATTTCTCTTATCCTCTTCTTCTTCTTTCTTCTTTCTCCTCTTTCTCTCTCTTTCCTTCCTTCTTCTGCCTCTTCTTCTGCTTTGCCTTCTCTTTCTTCTTCTCTTTCGCTTAATTCTTGCTTTTCCGCCTCAATTTCGGCTTTTTCTTTCTTTTGCTTTTCTTTCCATTGCAAATATCGATTTATTTCTTCTTCTTCTTCTTCTTCTTCTTCTTCATAAAATTCTTCTTCTCTTTCTTCTTCTATTTCTCCGTATTTCTCCGAAACTTCTTCTTCTCTTTCTCTCTCTTTCTCTTTCTCTCTCATTTCCCTCTCAAAATTCGCTTTTTTCAGTCTTTTCAACCTTTCCACCTCTTTTTCGTATCTTTCTCTTCTTCTCTTCTCTTTTTTCTTCTCTTTTTCTTTTTCTTTTTCAATTTTTTTCTGTTTTTTCTCTGAAATTTTCGCACTTTCAATGAAAAGTCGGTCAAAAACATTCAAAGAAGAAGGAGAAAGAGAAGAAGAAGAAGAAGAAGAAGCAGAAGAAGAAGTTTCGGAGAAATACGGAGAAATAGAAGGAGAAGGAGAAGGAGAAACATATTTTTCCGACTGTGAAATTGGAGTTGGGTTGATTGAGATTCGCAAATGTCTTTTTGGCGTTTTTATTTCTTTTAATTCAACTTTATTTTCATTTTCTTCTTTTTCTTTTTCTTCTTCTTCTTCTTCTCTTTCTCTCTCTCCTTCTCTTTCTTCTTCTTTTTCCTTTTCTTCTTCTTCTTCTTCTTCTTCTTCTTCTCTCTTCTTCATTTCTTCTCTTTCTCTTTCTCTTTCTCTTTCTCTCTTCTCTCTAAGAATTCTGTCTGTCTCTTTGCTAATAACTGGATGAAATGTCAATTCTTTCTCGTTTTCCTTCGTCTTTTTCGCTTCTTCGGCTGCTAACCATTCCGCTTGTGTGTTTATATCGTGAAAATACAACCGGAGAATTAGCGGCGACGGAGAAATTTCTTTTTTATTCTGGGTTTCCCACTTCTTTTTCATTTCTTCTTTCTTTTTGTCTTTCTTTTCATCATTTTCATTCTTATTTTTATTTTCTCCTTTAAAATTCCCCGTTTCGCCTTGTTTTTTGGAATTATTTTTGCCGGCAAAATTAAACCCAACATTATCATCATCTTCATCTTCTTTTCTCAAAGCCAGCATTTTTGCTAATTGCTTCTTCTCTTCGATTTCTTTCAGTCTTCGCTGAGTGAAAAGAGGTGTCAGCTTCAAAAGAGAAAGATCATCTTGAAAATCTTCTTCTTCTTTTTCTTCTTCTTCTTTTCTTCTTCTTTCTTCTTCTTCTTCTTCCTCTTTTCCTCTTCCCTTTCTTCCTCTTCTTCCTTTTTCTCCTTCTTTTCCTTTTTTCGCTGCTAAAACCTTCTTCTCCTTCTCCTTCTCTTTTTCCCTCTCTTTTTCCTTCTCCTTCTCCTTCTTCTCCTTCTCCTTCTCTATCCATCTTATCATTTCTTCTTCGTCTCTGATTCTCTTTCTTTCTGCCAATTCTTCCGATTTTTCGTTTCGAAACACATTTTTTCTTTCTTCTTCTTCTTTTCTCTTCTTTTCTTCTTCTTCTTCTTCTCTTTTGCCCCTCAAAATTGCCATTTCGACCATCCTTTTCTGTTTGTCGTCGCATAAACGCTGAAAAACAGCTGGAATTTCATTTGGTTGATTGGAAGAGGAAGAAGAAGAAGAATTTAAATGAGAAGAAGGAGAAGGAGAAGAAGAAGAAGAAGAAAGAGAAGAAGAAGCATAGAAATAAATCGAATTTTCATTTGTGTATGGAGGAAAACGAGGAATATTCGAAGCGAAATAAAAAGACGGTTTTTGCAAATTTTTCATTGTTTTTTCGGTTTTTTCTGTTTTTTCCTGTTTTTTCTGTTGAATTTTGTGGATTGTCGAATGTTTGTTGATGGCACTTGGAGATGAAGAGTATAAACGAGATGAAATCTGAGGTGAAGAAGAGGAGGAAGAGGAGGAGGAGGAGGAAGAAGAAGAAGAGGAAGAAGAAGAAGATGATGATGATGATGATGACGACGACGACGATGACGATGACGACGAAGGATGAAGTGGTTGATTAGAATGTTCGTCTCTTATAAAATAGTTTTTTTTGTTGTCTCTTTCTCTTTCTTCTTCTCTTCCTTCTCCCTCTCTTCCTCTCTCTCCTCCTTCTTCTCCTTCTTCTCCTCTTCCTCTTCCTCCTTGTCTTTCTTCTCTTCTTCCTTCTCTTTCTCCTCCCCCTCCCTCTCCCCCTCTCCCTCCCAACGCGTTCTCCACCACCTCTTTAATCCGCCTCCCTTTCTCCTCACTCAAAAAATGCCTCTCGCAAAACGCCTTCACGTCCTCTTCCAAACAGTCCCCTTCAAAAACACGAAAAGAAGCTGGCCCGCTCGGCAGCGAAACACTCACTTCAAAGAGAAGTTCTGCTTTTAATTCTGCTTTTGCCTCTGCTTTTGCTTCTTTTGCTTCTTCTTCTTCTTCTTCTTTCTCTTTCTCTTTCCCTCTTTCTAATTTTTTCTTTCTCTCTTTCTCTTTCTCTTTCTCTTTCTCTTTCTTTTCTTCTTCTTCTTCTTCTTTTGCTTTTTCATCTTTTTCAACTTTTTCTGCTTCTTCTTCTTGTTGTTGTTTAAATTCTGCTTCTTTTGCGTCTTCTAAAAATTCCTTTTTAAATTCTTCTTCTGTTGAATCGTCGCTAAACTCACTCTCTTCTTCCTCTTCCTCTTCCTCATCCTCATCCTCTTCCTCTTCCTCTTCCTCTTCCTCCTCATCATTATCTTCATTTTCTTTGTTGTTATCTTTCTTTTCATCGTCGTTATTCTTTCTGTTGTCATCTCCATTTCCATCTCCACTGCTCGATTCTTGATCACCTTCCTTTCTCTGATCTCCTCCATTCATTTCATCACCTCCTCTTTTTTCTTCAGAACTTTTTCCTCCCACTTTTTGGTTTTCAGCTCGTTCACTCTTTTGATATTCATTTTCAATTTTTTCTTCTTCTTGGCAAATGAACTGTTCGTTTTTGCTGTTTGATTCTGAAAAAATCTTGTTGCAGTTTTGAATTCTCTGGTTCGAAAAAAAATATTTTTTTTTGTTTGTTTGTAAAAGCATTGATTGAATAAATCGGAAAAAAAATTAAATTTCATTTGAAATAAGTAAAAATTCATTCAGCATTTCGATTATTAAATTAAACAGCAAAGTTAATTTTCCAGCAAACACTTAATTGCTGATTAGATAATAAATTAAGATTTTGATTCAACGCTCTCTGAAATTCACATTTTTGTAAGACGTATTTCACTTTAACATGCATAATCGATAAAGTGAAAAGATGTACGAAAGATAAATGAATATCTACAAAGAGATTAACAACAAAATGCACACTGATGTTTATGGCAAACTTCTCTTTCAAATAAAAAGTGTCAATTTGACAGAATATGAGGAAAATGAAAAGTGTTTTAAATAATTTAAAATTTTATGACAAAAAATGATTTTGATAATCGAGTCTTGTATTTTTAAATGTTTGATCAAAATACCCATATAAAAAATTTATTCGATAATGATAATTGGGGCGAAATATTTTGCTTTATGAATTCTGTTCCATTCTTTTCTTTCAAATATTTTTCTCAATTTTTAAAATTCTTCAATAATTATTTTCATTGTTTAGGTTGATTTATGATGAAGTGATTGTTGAAAAAATTTGGTACAATTCTTAGTTTTTTTCATATTGATAAAAATTTTACTCCAATTCTTACAACTTTTGCACAAAAGCGAGGTTATCAAAGGAAATTAGATTTAACCTTTGCGATCACTAACTTTGAATTTGATAATTGGGTGATTATTTTTGAATTCATATTTTTTCATTCAAAAATTTCTGTTAATGAATTCCATTTTAACATTAATTGTCAAAATTTTTTTGAAAAGTTCCATTCGTTTAATTTTCAAAAAATAAAAAATTTCATATTTCTATCAAATTTCTGTTCCCACTCACCAAATTTTGCTGTCATTGAAACAAATCCTTGATAACGTTATTGAATCCGTTTTGGTGTGGTTTCGTGGGTGAAAACAGAAATTTGATCGAAATATTAAATTTTTCATTTTTTGAAAATTAAACAAATGGAACTTTTCAAAAAAATTTAGACAATTACAGTTTGTGCAAAAAATACCGGACATCGCAAAAAAATACCGGACAAGATCAATATCTCAATAACCGCAAGAAGAAAAGTTCTGTTTATTTTCATCATCAAATATCTCATCAATACAAACTTATTTGCTGTGCAAAACAATCAAAATAGCTTCATTTGTGCTCAGAAAAAATTATTATTAAAATTTCGGAAAAATTCAAAATCCTATTTCTCCGAGTTTTAAAGATAATATTTTTCTGAGCACTAATGAAGCTATTTTGAAAGTTTTGTATATCATATTAGTTTGTATTGACGAGATGTTATTTGAGGAAAATCATCAGAATTTCTCTTTTTGCGGTTATTGAGATATTGATCTTGTCCGGTATTTTTTGCACAAACTGTAATATTTACTGATGAGTGAAAAGTTTCACTGAAGACATTTTAATCTTTATTTTAGCTGATTCACTTATTCTGAAAACAGTTGTGATAAATAAAGCATTCGAATTCAAAAGTTTTTCCCAATGATAAACTGATTTTGAAAATACAAAACATCGAAAAAAGTCATGATTTCAAAAATAATCACCCAATTAAATTTTTTATGAAAATGGAAATGATTCATATTATCACTTCAAAATAAAAATTCTTTTTGAAAAATTTAATGAAGTTTGGATAAGAAATGTCAAATTGATTAAATAATTTATAATAAAGTGTATTTTTTTAAAAAAATATATTCCCCTGTTTATTAGAACTGACTTGCTTTCATTTGAATATTTTTTCAATCGTGAATTAATAAAAAAGAATAATTGTTAACAATCATTTCTACAATATGCATATTAAATTTCCAGTGAAATAGAAAGCTGAAGGAAGCAATGAAAACATTGCGTTGCAGGAAATATTGTTCATGATTGGAAAGGATTGCACACATTGTGAATGACAATGCAGTCAGACTGGTTGATGGAGTCAAATACGGTGGAATAAGCAAGAAGTCATTGGAACACGCTGTTTAAGCAATAAAAAACGGCAGGCCTATTGCAAAAGTTGTGTGCGCATCAATAATTAGCTGTCAAAAAGAAAAGCAATTCTTAGAAGAAGTTACAATAGAATCTCGATCAGGGACAAGCCTCACATTACGAAAAGCGCGCGATCTTGTTTGCAACTGATATTTTAATTTAATATTAATTTGTATTTCGATGGAAATTTATATGTACGATGAGGAAGATGTGGAAGAAAAAGACAGTGATTTTGAAGACCACTTTCAATTTCAAAAATCATCATCCATAATTGAATTCGTTGCCACCGAAGAAAGTTGATATGAATTTATTAGCTGAATCTCGAAAGAATGATCTGAATTTGTGGAACAACGAATTGCATGTACTGTCCGATGAAAACAATTATTCCAAAGAATTAATCTTTAACGTCGATAATTCTTCACTTCGAATTCCAACTTCCACACGTGGTGTTGTTGCTTATCCTGCAGATGAGCGAGCTGGATTCAAAAAGACTGCCGAAAGGATGCAGAATGCCACTCTCGTTGCTGGAATCGCTGCTGATGGCTTCTCGCTTCCGTCTGTCGTGCTGTGGAAGAGCGCAAATCTTCCGAAAGAACTGGAAACGCAATTAACACTATCGCTTGACATCTGGCCAAACACAAATAGCTGGATGGACATAACAGCATTCAAAAAATATGTTTTAACAGTCCTGCTGCCGGATATCATTGACAGAAGAAAACGTATCTTGAAGGAATCTCATCGTTTCCTTCTTCTCCTGGATTCACACTCATCACGTGCAGATCCAACGGTATGGAGACAGTTCAAGGAAGCCGAAATAGACGTAGTCACCTTCGTTCCACACACCACACACATATCGCAGCGGCTGGACAGAGGCGTATTTGCAGTGTTGAAGTCAGAGCTTTCAAACAATTACAGCTCTCCATCATCCACCTCCTCATCTTCAAAAAGAACAGCTGTTGCAGATGTGTTGCCACAAGCCCTTCACACAGCATTCATCCCATCGGTGATCAAAAAAGCCTTCATAAACAGCGGAGTCCTCAGCAATGGATCTGGATCAGTTCTAATGAAGCTTCCTCAGTCTTCTCATTACTCCATTCCTTCTTACCCACACTGTTTCGACTTCTTCGGAAAAGAAATAACAAAAGAAAAGCTTCTTGATGAATGGGATGAATATAATGAAAAACACAAGATGAAAATTGAAGAAATTGAAGAAAAAGAAAAGGAAATTGAAAAAGAACAATTGCCTTTGGAGAAATAAATGAAAAGAACATTTTGTGAATTAATGAACAATGACGATGAAACATCTGAAGAATTTTACTAATTCAAAAGTGATAATGGAAAAAGAAAAGTGAAAAGAATAATTGATTTGAATTTTGTATTTTTTTGACATGTTTTGAACTTTTTTCATTCCAAAAAATATTTGGTTACAATAAAGAAAAAAGATCCGAAAAAGAGATGACCCTGACTTTTTTCATTGGTTGTTCCACTTCAAGGTTATCAAAAACAAAAGGATATTTAAAAATCTTATGCAAACAGTTTTCAATTTTGTGAAATGCTCAAAAAGAAAAGCAAGCAATTCCACAAAATATCATCATCCAAAGTTGATTGATTCATTTCCTCCAAAACAGCACCAATGGCCCCATTTTTTAACAAACAATCAATTTTCACATTTCTCTTTTCAGCAGCACATCTAAGTATATCGAAGCATCTATTGCGAATATCTTTGTGATTGCCCCTTGATGCTCGAAACACTTGAACAATGCTCCCTAAAAACCCAGCAAGTTCTTCGTTCCACAATTTGCACGAGGTAAAGTAAACTTCAATATTATAGAGCCATCTCCTGATTATATGCACTTCTGTTCTTCCATTTTCTTCTTCTTTTCTCTTCCAGTCAATGCATCTTGTCAGTTCTTCGATTTCTCTTCTCGCTTCTCTCACAAAATGCATTTCATTCACAATCACTTCTTCCGAGCTTTCTTCGTTGTGAAATCTTTTTATCAAAAACTGCCAAGCTGATTGGAAGGCAAGCTGAGTGATGCTGTGAAGTTCTCGATGATATTCGATGATTTCTTTGATTTCATTCAAATACAGTTCTCTTTTCATTTCCTATGCAAAAAAGGAGGAAAATACAATTCAACAATATCAAAATGGGAAAAATGTTCTCAAACCCGATATCCGATTTTGCCCAAAGCCAGTAAAGCTATTTCCACTTCTATTTGAGTCTCTTTGTTTCTCTCTTTCATCAAGGCAACTTTCAGAAGGCAAGGAACAGCAATTGAAAGTAATTCATATGAACACCTGTAGCTTAGCAAAGCATAACATTCACAAAGATCAGTCAAATGCTTTTCTTCTTCTTTCTTCTAACATTCGTCAATTATCATTTTCTCGAATCTTTTGTTCAATGAAGAATACCAAAAACCAAAAGCCCACATATCTTTCAAAAAGATGCAATATCCAAGGTGTTTCAGCAAATAAAAAGCATTTTCAATTTTCATTACCCCTTCTTTAATCATTTCGTCCATTTCATCGAACAGTTCTTTTGTGAAAACTGATTTGAATTCTTCTTCATTCATTTCATTAATCATTTCATTCATTTCCTTGATTTTCTGCACTTGTTCCTCCTCATCGCACTCTTCAAGTCCATCAAACAACGCTTCAAAATTATGAAGAAAGAAAGAAATGCAATTCCCAAAAATTTAAATGCAGCAACGGATGCAAACCAGTGAACTTTTCAGTGATGCTCATTTCCTTCGATTTTTTGCAAAACGCACCATTCGGAAGATATCAACATTTTTATCAATCCAAATGAAAAGAATAATCGAGGCAGAGAAATAATGACAAATATAATATTTTCAAAACTATCAGGGAAATGCCTTTCCTCAAACCACTCTTTTTTTTGCAAGAACTTTTGGCAAAAAATTGCAGAGAAAAAGAACACTTAATCCTTGTTGGTTTGTTGTTATGGATTCTTTGATCAGACTCTTATCTTTGAACACGAATGATGATTTTTTTGCCCAAGACGAGAGTTTGATTATTAGTATATCTTTTGGAATGTGGGATGTTTTTTTGCTTGGTGGTGGTTCGAGACAGTGACGGCTCTGAATTGATTTTGGAATTGAGAGAGATGATTTTATAAAAAAATCATGGAAGGAAATGCAGCAATTCGGTTGTTGAATGAAAATATTAAAATGTTTTTATATTTTCACCATTCTTGATCTATTTTTTGATGTTTCCATCTGTGGACTTTTCAGAGCCCAAAAATCTGATTAATAACATAAATGTTCATTCCTTTGTTTTGCTGAGCTTTACATGATAAGCGAGTTGGATGGTGAGAAACGACCATCAGATTGGAATTACATATTTTTTGTTTTCAACTTGAACAGTGGATGAAAAACAAATCCGATTTCAAAGCAATTGGTCTTGAAAAAAAAAGAATGCAAACAATTGGACAGCATTTGGAAAGAAAAGATTTTTTTCGATTTAAAAGTGGATGGCAATATCTTAAGCAGGATATTTGTGAGGGGAAAAAAGGATGATGGTGAAAGGAGCACTGGGAAACAATGGAAATGGAGATTGAAAGCATCAGTGATTGGACAATTCTCTGCATTTGCGATGGGAAGAGCATGTGCATTTTTGTGAGGAATTTTTGTAAACAATGCAAAACTAATTTTTATGAACATTTTTTAATCTTTTTTCCATAACAAACAACAACTTTTTTCTGTTGAGCGCTATTCTCAGAGACAATCCATTTCAAGCAGCATTTTTGCAGATTATGTGATTTTTTCTCACTCTTTTTTGAAATATTCATTGACGATATTTTTGTTTGGCAGATGGGAAGAACAATTGTTTCGTGAAAGGGAATTGTTGGACAAAAAGGCTGAATGCAATCGCTATCATATTTTAGTGTTGCAACATGGAGTGAGTTTGCCAAATTTTTTGTTGTTTATTGGGATTCAGATAACGTGTTTGATGTTAAGTTAAGTTTCTTATTTCCCTTTTTTGTTCAATTCGATTGATTGGATTGTCCATTTTTTTATTAAATGAAGAGGTACTTCTTATTTCCAACCACTCAACAATGCAATTTTTCCACTTTTGACTCACCACCTGGAATGAAAGCCAACTATTTCTTTTTCATCATATTCAGTTCTTTCGCTCATTACTTTTTCCTTATGCAACGTGGTCAAATGAAAGACCATTTGTTCACAACGAGACTTCTTCCTCGCCTTTGCCATTCATCTTCCAGTGAAGAGTTCTTGTGACTCATTTCATTTCATTTGCGACAAACATCTTCTTCTTCCACATTTCTGTTGAATTTTGGCAATTGATGCACTTCATCAAGCCAAACAGTTTGCACACGATCAGACAACACACAATCATCTTCAATGATGTTTCTTGTTTCCTCGAAGAAACAGGTTCATTCCTTTCATCTGAGCATCCTCAAAGAATGAAAGTGCAAAATCAACTGAACCAAGCCATCGATGAGTCATGATCAGTCAACAATCGATGGCCATATTTCAGACAGAATGGAACAAAACCCTGTCTCAAGAGCACACAAAATGGATGAGTTGTTGGATGTTGAATGTTCGATTGCTCATTGAAAAGAGGAAAGACAAATTTGATGATGAGATGAACAATGTGGAATGTTTGCATTGAAGAAAAGAGGAGAATGGGATGTCGAATAAATGGAGATGGTTGTTATGAATGAGTCAAAGAGAAAGAGAGGAATTTTGAGATGAAGGCAGAAACGAGCTGAGAAAGATGGAAGAAAAATTAGAGAATGTTTTGAATGAAGGAATTTATTCGAAAAAAATGTCATATTTGCACTTTGTTCAGACAGATTGACACAGGCTTCAATATCAACATTTTCTACCTCTTCTTTTGCATCACTGTCTTCATCAAACAAAGCATAAGGATTATGATCAAAGTGTTTTCTTCTTTTTCTGAAATTTGGGGGAGCGATGTTATTCTTTCCAAAATCTTTAAATGGGATTTTATCCTTCTGTTTGAAAGGAAATATCGAAGAAGAAAGAAAAAAGGCAAAGGAAGTCCTTTTCTGTTTCTTCTCATTCATTCAAACCGAACATAAAAAAACGGATGAAATTCATATTTCTTTTCTCCTTCTTCATCAACAACAATTGTTTCGAAAGGTTCTTCTTTTTCTTTTTCTTCTTCTTCTCCAACTTCTTTGGAGGATCCAATGAGGAAGGCAACAGAATCCTGATAACAAATCGACCAATTGGCTTCAAGAAATACAAGTGAAGAAAGAAGAAGTGATGAGGAAGATTGTATGGAAAGGAGAGGAAGAAAATGAAAGAAGTTGATGATGAGGAGAAATCCTTCAGACAATCACCATCAATATAAACAGAATTCAAAAAACTCATCATTAAAAACTTCTTTCTTTTGCTTCGCCCAAAGCATGTTCAACTTTCGTTCAATCATCACTGAAGCAGCTGTTGTTGTTGATCGTGTCTTTTCAGCACGTTCGGCAACTGCAAAAGAGGATGATGATTTGATAAGAGATTTTCTTTGCAGAGAAACCAATGGAGAAGATGAAACATACTGAAAGTGTCAGATGAGAAATGAGTGAAAAGACAGGTATTTTTATTGATGACTGTTCTGTGAACTGACAAAAAGGAGAGAAAAATGAGGAATTCAAAAAGGATTGTCCATTCATTCTCATCAGCCATTGAAGTCCAATGATGAATTTTCGATTTGCTCCAAAGAAGAGAAAAGTGTGTGCAAAAGTTAGTATTCGTGCAATGAATCCGAATTTCCTTCCGCTCTCTTCATTCTTTTGGCTGAGCAGCAGAATTCTCTGATTCATTTCTTCTGTGCTTTGATGAACAATTGAAGGTATTGTTGAATTGTTGTGCTTCCTGAATGCTTCTCATGGAACAGCTGCATTCACGACATTTCTCATCTGATCTCCATTCAATCCAAGTCATATGGATTTCTGATTTCCCAAAGTGTTTGATGAAAACAAAAGAAAAAGGTGTTTTTCATTCATTGAAGCTGTTCCACCAATCATTTGTCCTGCCATCCATAATGTTGGAGATGACCTTCAAGAATTTTCATTATTTGCTCATTTCACTTCAAAACCATTTTGCCATGTTCTTCTGCTGTTTGACTGATTTTCGAATTGAATCGACAATTCCTTTTTTATTTTTCAACTTTTTTCCCCTTCATAAATCCGATGATTCATATTGAATGAAAACTGAAAATTGAAAAACAAGAAAATAATCAAATAGAATTCATTGAGAATGCAAGCATCTGTTTTCATTATTTTCATTCTGAGCATTGTTTGTCAACAGTCGAAAAAGAATTTTCTTTTATGAAATGTGATTGCTTTATTTCTTTTTCTTTTCTGACAATAAACATATCTGCGTGATTAAAATATCCAATTTCATTCCAATAAAAAACAAACTCAATTCACAAAATGTGAAAGATAATCGAAATCTATTTCTTCATCTGAAATATCTTTTGGTTAGATCAAAAAGATTCAAAAATTTTCCATTTCTTGCTTCATACAGCCAATCGTTGAGGTTTCTTCGCAATTTCTTTTGCAATTCATTTTATATAACAAAAACAAAACAGTTTGTGTTGCGATCATTAAAATTTTGCAAGATAATCAACGATGTTTGTATTTGTGTTTTATTTTGTTATTTGCCAAGCTTTGCACCTCTTTTTGAATATTTTTTTGCAAAAAACAGAATGAGTTTGCCAAATGCTGATAAATGTGAAAAAGTAGTTCAGGCTCTGAACAGAACAGAACAGTTTTCAAGTTTGCCATTTTATTTGGATAAAACAATTTTGAACAAAAATTTTTGTTTTTATTGAATAACCCTTGCAGAATTGTTCGATGAGCTTGAACGTTGCAGAGAAGTTGAACAGAAACAGAAAATTGAAGAGTTGAATGGATTGATTAATGAAATGGATGAAGAAGAATTTCTAACAGTTTTCACAATAGAACTGTTCGATACAATCTACAGAATGATTGAGAAAAAGACATTGTCATTGGAAAGTGCAACCTTGTTGTTGAAGCATGTTGGATACAACAAAGAGCTGAAAATGATTGACTTAGGATCTTTTGATTATTCATTATTGAGCGAAAGAATGAAAGAGATGATAATTGATGAAAATGAGAAGAAGAAAGAAGAAATGAATGAAAAGCGTCTGATTGACCTTTGTGAATGCTATTTGTTGTTGAACAGATGGCCTTCATCTGAAATGGATTCAATCTATGTACCTTGCCTTCTGAAAGTTGCATTGAAGAAAGACGAGACCGAAGAAGCTCAGAAGGAAGTTGAAATGGCGTTGCTGGCTTTGGGCAATATCGGATATTGGGTTTGAGAACATTTTTCCATTTTGATATTGTTGAATTGTATTTTCTTCCTTTTTTTCATAGGAAATGAAAAGAGAACTGTATTTGAATGAAATCAAAGAAATCATCGAATATCATCGAGAACTTCACAGCATCACTCAGCTTGCCTTCCAATCAGCTTGGCAGTTTTTGATAAAAAGATTTCACAACGAAGAAAGCTCGGAAGAAGTGATTGTGAATGAAATGCATTTTGTGAGAGAAGCAAGAGGAGAATTGGAAGAGTTGACGAGATGTGTGGATTGGAAGAGAAATGAAGAGGGAAAAGGAGTCATTGAATCGAAAGAAGAGTTTGTAATCAGGAGATGGTTCTTTGTTATTGATTTTTACTTTTTCTCATGCACGATGTGGAACGAAGAACTTATTGGACTTATCAGCAGCATTGTTCAAGTATTTCAAGCATCAAGAGATAATTACCCAGATCTGAGCCGTAAATGCATTAATTCATTAAGAAGAGCAGTTGAAAATGAATGTGTGAAAATTGATCCTTTTGCAAGGGAAGGAATCATAGTTCTGTTTTCAGAAGAAATGAAGCAATCAACTTTGGATGATAAAATTATGTCTTATTGCTTGTATTTCTTTTTGAATATTTCAGAAAGACTGAAAGAAAAGACGGATGGAGAAACAGACGAAACTGAACGAAAAGAGTTGAAAAGAAAGATATTAGAAAGGATGGAAGAAGAAGGATACGAAGATGTCATGGCAAGCTTTCACAAAGTATTTGGTTTTCAAAATAGAAAATGTGGTAATGAATTATCGTTGAATATTTCTGATTATTTTGTGAATATTTAACCAAATTCTTTTCAATGAAAACTGTAACTCTGAAAATATATTCTCTTTTCTTTTTTATTCATATCACAGTTGGGGAAAAAAAATTATTATTGATTGATATTTTTCTTTTCTTTTTCAAAAAAGAAAAAAAAATGAAAAAATATGATATTCTTTTCTTTTTAATAAGTTCCATCAAGAATCTTCGTTGAATTGATTATTGCCATCCACCTTCTTCAACAGGATTCATTTTTATTCCAATGTGTTCAATTGTTCAGTTTTTGCCTTTTGAAGCCACTGGTCTCCTTTGCCTATTCTCTTTCTGATTAAATTTTCAATGAAAAAGAGAAGATGTTGGAGAAGAATACAAAAGAAATGAAGAAAGAAATATTTGCTGAAGAAACCAGTCAAAAATGTTGAAATTGCAGAATTATGCAGCAAACAAATTGATGAAGGGGAAGAAATGCTTCAATGAGATTTGCAAAAATCTTATCAAAAGAATTCATCAAAAATGAATTCTTTCTCTCTTTTATTCACCTGCTTGTCCATTCTTCCAATCAGCATCAAAAGCTCTCCCAATTTTTTCACTTGATTTTAGTCAGAAAAGAATATCTTCTGATGATTCTCTTCAGTCCTTCGGTCATCATTTGCAATTCTTCCTTCTTCATTTGAACATTTCTTCGTTCCATTCTCAAAACACTTTCATTCAAATGATCTTCTCAAAATAAGAACAGCAGAGTTCTTTCTTTCTTTCTTTCTTTTGTCTTTTGTTGCTGTTCCACTTCATTTTGAATGAGTGGACAAACAAAACAAGTATTTTTTCACAAAAACTTCAAATGCCTGAGTTTGTGGCCATTCTGTGAAACGATGAAAAAGAAATAGATACCATTTTGGAGTTACAAATACAAACACAAAAGCATCAATTTTTGAGTTAAAATATAAATATGTCTCTCTTTTTCTCAAACATTTACATCGTCATCAGATTATTCATCACAAAATCCAACAAAAATTATCAACTGAAAAAGGCTGCAAACGGTTGTTTGCGGATAAAAGGAATGATCAAAAAAGAAAAAACAAGCACAGTGAATATCAAAATGTGAAGAATCTCATTTCTTCAAAGATTAACTGAACAATCAGAAGCAGATAACACAGATAAAAATATTTTTGTTTTTTAGCAAAAAACGCTCAAAGTTTTGTCAGATCATAAATCAATGAAAAAAGAAAAGAAAAGGTGAAAAAAAAAGAAAGAAACAAAAAAGAAAGAAATGTTTGCTTAAGAGACCTGTAATCAACTTCATATGTTCAAAATATAACAGAAATAAATCTGACGACAAAGAAGAAAAAGAAGAAAAAGAATGAAAATCTTATTCAAAAACTGCTTGGCTGAAACAAGTCAATCTCAATTGAATTCTATCTCTGTTTTTCTTTCTCTTTTGCTCAGAAATCTTCATTTGAAATTCATTCAATTTTTGTTTCATTGCCCTTCACTTCCATTCCATCCATCATCCGAAAGTGACTCAACCCCAATTCATCTGAGTTGTGTGTCGTCTTCTTTGTCGAAACGAATGAAGAAGAAGAAGAAGAAGAAGAAGAAGAAAAGGAAGATCCTAATTGATGAAATGAAGACGGGTGCTGTGTGAGTGAAGTCG
This sequence comes from Monocercomonoides exilis, assembly GCF_001643675.1. NCBI lineage: Eukaryota > Preaxostyla > Oxymonadida > Polymastigidae > Monocercomonoides > Monocercomonoides exilis. Next base: position 134,494 of record NW_027150585.1, on the reverse strand, counting down.
AAGTGGAAGATGAGAATGAGAAGATTGAATGAAATGAATGAAGAGCACGCAATTTTTGTTGAATATTCTTCGTGTGCAACTGAAAATGTTGATTCTATGCGAATTTTTTTCATTTTCTCTTTTCTTATCTTTTCATATTTGTTTTTTCACATGCTCGTTTTCTTTCGTCTTTCTTTTTCATATTTTCTTCTTTTCTGAGTTGAGATGAAATGAATGGAAATGTGTTGAACATTCGCTTCACAGACTCCAAAGATAATCTGATGAGTATTTTGACAGTGGTAAAAATTTTGACTTATCTGCCAAATCAGGAAGAATTGCATGAAAGCTCGTCATGACATCTTCGTATCCTTCTTCTTCTTTCCATTCAAACATCTTTCTTTTGATCGACTTTCTTTTCGCTTCTTCCTTTTCATCATCCTCTTTTTCTTTCAGTCTTTCTGAAATGCTCAAAAAAAAATACAAGCAATCAGACATATTTTTATCATCCAAAGTTGATTGCTTCATTTCCTCCAAATAGAGACCAACAGCTCCACTTTTCAACAAGTCATCAATTTTCACTTTTCTCTTTTCTACTGCTCTTCTTAATGAATAAAGGCATCGACACCTTGCATCTGGGTAATTATCTCTTGATGCTTGAAATACCTGAACAATGCTGCTGATAAGTCCAATAAGTTCTTCGTTCCATAATTTGCATGAATAAAAGTAAAGATTAATTAAAAAGAACCATCTCTCGAAAGCAAGCACTTCCTTTGCTTCATTTTCTCCTTTTCCATCTTCTTTTCTATTCCGGCCCACACTCTTTGACAGATCTTCCAGTTCTCTTGCTGCCTCTTTCGAAAAATGAAGTTCATTCACTATCACTTCTTCCAAGCTTTTGTCTTGGAATAATTGATGAATCAAAAACTGCCAAGCAGACTGATAGGCGAGTCGTGTCAGATTCTGATGCTCCTGGTGATATTTGATGATTTCTTTGATTTCTTTGATCTCATTCAAATACAGTTCTCTTTTCATTTCCTATGCAAAAAAGGAAAAAAACACAATTCATCAATATCAAAATGGGAAAAATGTTTTCAAACCCAAAGTCCAATATTACCCAAAGCCAGTAACGACATTTCAACTTCTTTTTGAGCTTCTTCGGTCTCGTCTTTCTTCGAGGCAACTTTCAGAAGGCAAGGCACAATGATTGAAAGAACTTCATCAAAAATGTCATCTTCTCCCAGCAAAGCATAACATTCACAGAGATCTGTAAGAATTTTTTCGTTCATTTCTTCTTTCTTCTTATTTTCATCAATTATCATCTCTTTCATCCTTTCGCTCAATAATGAATCATCAAAAGAATATATGTAAATTATTTTCTGCGCTTTGTAATACCCAACATGTTTCAACAACAAAATTGCATTTACCATCAAAAGCTTCTCTTCTTCAATCATTTTATCTATTTTATTTAATTGTTCTATTGCGAAAACTGTTAGAAATTCTTCTTCATCCATTTCATCAACTATTTCATTCATTTCTTCAATTTTCTGTTTCTGTTCATCTTCTCTGCAATGTTCCAGTTCGCAAAACAATTCTGCAATAGAATTTAAAAAAACAAAAATTATGTTCAGAATTATTTAATCCTAAAAAAAAGGCAAACTTGAAAACTGTTCTGTTCTGGCCGTAGTCAGAATTTCATCTTCAGAACAATCATCTTCTGAATTATTTTCTTCAGATTTATTATCTTCAGAATTATCGTCATCTGACAAACTCATTCTGTTTGTTGCAATAAATATTCAAAAAGAAATGCAAAGCGTGATTAGAAACAAAATAAAAAAAAAACACACATAGATGATTATATTGCAGTACAAAAATGATCGCAATGCAAACGGTTTTGTTTTTGCTTTATAAAAAGAAATGTTAAAGATATCGCGAAGAAGCCGCAAGGATTGACTGTCTACGTCCAGAAATGGAAATTCTATGTTTCTTTTTGATCATACCAACATAAAATTTTCTTAAAAAAATAGATTTGTGGAAAAATATTTTCCATTTGGACTTATGTTCCACCTGTGATTTAAAAATTATATTTTCAATAGAGACAATGAGAATAGAAATGTTTTATTTGAATAATAATAACTTATTCAAAAATACAAAGTTTGTTCGGAATAAACTATTTTAATTGGAATAATAAAAATTAATTGGAATAAACTCTGTCTATTTATAACACACATTTGATTAGCCCTGGGTGACGTGCTGACTTCTGACGTGAACATTTAGAATTTTGACGGACGTGACAGATTTTTCCACGTCTGTAAAGAAATTCATTTTGTTGATTTTATTGTTCATAATAATTTAAATTTTTATTGAATATGATTTTTATTTCAATTTTTGAAGCAAAAAAATTCAAAAATTTTCTCATCAAAATTTCCATAACACAGTTTTCACTGAAGTGAAAGCGGTAATCGGAATTTTGACACGTTACTGTCTTCACAAGTCACTGAAGTCACGTCAGGTCAGTTTGCGAAAAAGACAAAAGAAAGAAAAAAAGGACTGAACATTTTGGAAAAATATCAAGAATGATAACTGTTTTTATTCTCTAATTGTGACAACTATAGCTTTTCAATTTTTTCATAGTTCTCTTAATTTTATGAAAAGAATAACAAATTCAAATTCCAAAAAGAATAAGAAGAATGCACGTAAAAGGACTCTTTCGATTTATTACCTTTGAAGAAAATACTCGCTTTTTTATTTATTTAATTATTCTTTGTTCAATTTTTCAAATTTTCCTTTTAGCTTTATATGAAATGACTTCGTTGAACGGAAAATTAAAAAAATAATTCTTTCAAAAACAATATATAAAAGTTTTTGAAAACGCATCTTGGATCTTCAGCGACATGACAGATGAAAATGGTTTTTAAAAAAAGAATACAGAAACAAGTATCTAATTGACCTTAATGTTAAAAAAACCGAAAACAAAGAATGGTAAAATTTTGTGCCGTTTGACAGTCCGAATTTGTTGAGATTATTTATTGAAAAAATATGAAAAGCAGGAAAAAATTGAGAAAAGAAGAAGTTAAAATAAATATCAATGTAAACAAAATATTTTTTACAAAACATGTGAGCAAATTTTCCAAAGAAGAATTACAAAACAGAAATCCAACAAAGATAGTTGTTCATTTTTCTGTATTATTATTTCTCTGTTTCACTTCTTTTTTATATATATTACAAAAAAACAAATTTCTATAAAAACCAAAAATGTGTATAGCTGTTTTGTGAAAATATATAAAAATAAGAGAAACAAAAAATTTTTGACTCAATTCAACAAGCATTCACTGAATAACCACAAGTATTCAACGAGAAATCAAATCAATATTCATCGTAAGAATACTCAAATGTTTCTTGAAAGCTTGTGATGAAGTCATTGCATTCTTTTTCTTCCAGCTTCTCAATCATCCTTCTTTTGGTTGCCTTTCTTTTTGTTTCTTATTATTTGTTTTCTCTTTCTCTTTCATTCTTCTAGAAATCCAAAAAAAAGAAGTTCAAACATTTCTTCATCAGATTGTAATTCAAACGTGATTGCAGAAGTTCCTTCAAAATAGAATCTTCATCTCCACCTTTGATCAATTCTTCAACTTGCTCACCTTTGCTTTTTGCTGCTTCTCCAATAAAACAATGAACCTGAAGCTTATTTCTCTGAAATTTTCTCAGAAAGCTCAAAATATCTGACAACCCATCCAATATGTTCAAAACATTCTTCATTCCTTGATAAGTTTGAGTCAAAGAAATGCTCCAATGCTTTTATCTATTTCATTAAAATCCAGCTTAACTTTCGTCTTATTTTTTCTTCCTTCTTCATTCTCTTTTTTCCAATACACACGCTTCAACATTTTTTATCATTTTCTTCTTGCTTCTCTTATAAAATGAAACTCATCCACAATTACGATTTCAGATGGAGAATCCCTGCAAAATCTGTTCACCATAAATGTCCAAAGCAGATTGATAGGAAAGTCGTGCCAGGCTGTAATGTTCCTGATGATACAGGATAATCTCCTTGAATTCTTTTGAACATTGTTCTTTTCACACCATCTGTGTAAATTTCGGTAAGTTCCAAACATTTGGACCATCGATAAAAAAATTTTTTGATATTGGACACGAAAGAAATTGCCTCAATAATTAATAGAAAATTAGTTGTTTTTGTCGAATATGCATTGAATGAAACTTTCAAATTTTGATTTGGTCTATCCCATAAATATTTTCAAACAATCCATGTATTTTATTCACTGATTTTTTAAATAACCTGCACGTTATGTATTTTCATATGCTTATTTTTGTTGTGTTCATATTTTGAAAAATACAAATAAGTCACTTTTTCACATTTTTTCATGCTTTTTCAAACGAAATAATCGCAATTGAGTTTTTTCTTTCGCATTGGTAATTTCGAGCACAAAGGAATGCACAAACTTTTAAAACAAAAAAAAATTGTCAATTGTCAAAAGCGCACAGTTTGATGCGAATTGAATTATTGATTGATATGAAAAAGTCAATACTCTATTTCAACATTGCATTCTTTGATAATGTTGGAGCTTATGTTTATTTTGAGACCAAAATATTTCTCAAAATGACATTTATTTATTTGTTTAATAACTTGTTTGTTGTTATAATTGCGAAAACCTCAAAAAAAAATAAAGAAAAAGGAGATTCATCAACAACTGTTCTTCTGTTAAATGCTTCTTCATTCAGCAGCATCAGCAATGGAGCATCGAATCCGTGTACATCGGAATTCTCTCTTCAGAACAGCTACGAAGTTGAAGTTGTTGGGTGCACAATCCAAATGCTCGACTCTGGAGGATGCAAAAAGGGAGGAGCGATGTCTTTTGAGCTGAAAGGTGCAGATGGGCAGCTGAAAATGAGCAATGAGGAAATTACAAGAAGCATCTGCAGCAGTTCTGAAGGATGTGGGGGAGGAATCAATTTGACATGGACAACAGATAACTATGTTTCATATGCATTTTCAGAGATAAGTGCTTGAGGAAACAAGGCGAAACAAGGAAGAGACATGTTTATTGTGGTGAATGATCTGAGGAATGGTGTGAAATCTGAGTTGTTTGCATTTTTTCGACTTTCAAAGGAAATGGAGGGTTTTTGTATCTGAGCTTCTGCAATTCGATCTATGGGTTCTCCTTGTCTGACTTGGTGTTTGGTGATGTTTGATTGGACTGAATGGAAGAACACAACGGCTTTCTTTGGGTCAGACGAAGTGAACTTTACAGAAGGCATATCTTTGGACAAGCTGCTGTTTGAGCACACAGACACTTCTGTTGTTGTGTCGTCGAGTGGAAGAGACATTCACGTGAGCGGATCAGAAAGGGAGCCTTGTCAGTCATTTTGGGAAGGGATGAGGCATTTCAGAGAAGGAGTCCAATTCAGAGAAATCATAATCAACACAAGTGCTGCCATTTCAGACGAGTGGGACCTTTCAAACAGTTCAATAATTCCAGCTGGTTTTTCTTCTCATGATGATTCTTCTTCTTCTTCTGATGAGCCTTCCTCAGATGAATGCACAATCACTGTGGGAAAAACGATTCAATCTCTTTCTGAACCTTCTGAGGCTGTGCTCACAAACAAGCTGATGCTCACAAACAAGCTGATGCTCACATTCACCTCCATCAACTTTTGCCTGCCTTCGTCTTTCGAAATACAACAAAAGGAACCTCTTTTCACTGAGACTGGAACAGCTTCGCTTAACAAGTGCTTCTTTGCGTTGCAGACAGCAGAAAAAGGCATTGTGTTTCTGCTTTTCCATGTTTCGTCTGGGACACTCGATTGAAGAGTTTAAAATGGCCGAGCTCTCCTTTGTGACATCGGCCATCCGACTTGCTGCGCCGGCTGCACATTTTGTGGCGAGTGGGTTTTCTGTTGATGTTCTGAATTTTGCAGATGGATCGTTTATTTCTGTGGGCAATGCAGAAGAAAAGGGGGATGAGGAATCAGTCTTATCAGGGAATGGCAAAGAAGCGAGCGAAATCAGACTGGAGAATCTTCAGCGGCATCTCATCCGCAACATAAATGCGAAGGCGTCGATCATTTCTTATGAGAGCGCGCTGTCTGTGGAGCTGACGATGGACAACTCGACATTCAGCGACTGCAACAGCGAGTCTCAGCTGGGAGGGGTGTTTTGTGTGTGGATGAAGGAAAGCTCAGACTCTTTGATTTGCAGTTGGGCAAATGAAGAAAGTGTGAAGGCGAATCTGTCGTCTTTTGAAACATGTGCGTGTTCAACAAGCAAAGACAGAGGGGGCTCAATTGCATTGAGTTGCCTGGACGATCCAGACAATTCAAATGTTAATTCTTCAAATACTGTGAAAGGTCTGCCAATCAAATTTCGACTGATTCGGTTTTCTTTGAACAGAGCGAGTGTGGCGAAGGATCTTTTCATTGTCTGCCGATCGATTGCTGAGCAGATCAATGAAACGCTATTTGTAATTGATTTCGAAGAACTGTCATTCGATAAGTCCAATGCAATCTCTTGCACTGATCAACCAAACAAAGCTCCTATTGATTTGGATCCATTCATTGTGTTCTACAAATCAGAGCGGATATTTGTGTCAGGAGAGAAAGGGAAGAACGAGAAGGACTGTGGGCGAATGGAAGACCTGTGTGAGACGCTGAGCGAGGTTGTACGGCATCTGAACGACAAGCTGCACCATAGCATTCTTGTGTGAAAAAAACGACTTTTTCAGTTGATGCAGTCATGTGATTTGGCATGTTCCTGGACATCTTCAACGTTTCTTGGTGTCAACAACAATGAGCTTTTGTTATTTGTTATTTCAATTGTATTTCAGCAGAAGACAAATATCATCATCAAATTTTGGTCTTCGATTTTTTGTTAGCAGTTTCAGTATAAATCTTTGAAGCGCAACAAGCTTCAGAAACTTGATTTCTTTCATTAAATGAAACAGATACAACACTTTCATTGAAATTTATTTATAATTTTTGCAACAAATTGAATATTCAGCATATACACCAAAAATTATTCAAAATCGGAAAACTTTCATTCAAAGTCGAAAACTTTCATTCGAAGTCGAAAAAGTTTCAATCGAAATCGAAAAAATATCAATCGAAATCGAAAAACTTTCAAGCAAAGTCGAAAGTTCGAAAATTTTCAAAATTTCAAAGAGTTGACAAAATTCAATAAAAGTCAAAAAACATTTTTATTGTTGAAATATCAATGATATTTGTTGTTTTAATGATTTTTCATCCTTTTTCCGATGTTTTTCTTTGCCTTCTTTTGTCCAATCACTAAAATAAGAAATGTGAGAGAAATACTGATGTATTTTTATCTTATTTCAATTGAAAGAACAATGCTTTTCAAAAGATTTGCAAAAAAATAAATATGTGTATTTTTTCACAATAAATGAAGAATGATGCACGCAACATTGGATCTCTAATTTCGCGTTTTTCATATCAAAAAACTCTTTTTTTTATGGAAGGAAACAAATGTTTTATGTTACGTTTAGAGTTTATTTTTGAGTCTATTTTGATCAGAAATCTGCAAAATATGCAGAAAACAATAACACAAACATTGCTAATAATAATCACAAAAACAAAAGAACAAAGATCCACTTCAATTGAATTCTCTTTACAAAACGTTTATATTTTTGTCAAAATTTCGATTTCGATTGAAATTTTTTCGATTTCGATTGAAACTTTTTCGACTTCGAATGAAAGTTTTCGACTTTGAATGAAAGTTTTCCGATTTTGAATAATTTTTGGTGTATCAGTTTATAAAAGAAAAATATCATAAAATGAATACATGAACAAAATTCTGGGAAAGAAATTAAAATAATTGAATAAAAACACAAAGATTTAATTTGTTTCGAATAATGACGGTCAAAAATGATTCAGTAAATATTCATCAAAATGAATGAAGCAAATAATAATAAAATTAATCTATAAAATACCTTGAAATGAGAGGATAATGCTCCAAGCCTTCATTAATAAAATAAAATAAAAACAGGTTAGTGTGAAAATATTTGTGGGATAGATCGAATGAAAAATTGAAAGTTATTTACAGAACATTTTCGACAAATAAATCTAATTTTAAATTTATTCATATGGAATTTTTTTTCGAATAATTTCTGAAATGAATTTTTAATCGACGGTCCATATACTTGGAACTTGCCCTATCCTCCTCCAACAGTATTTGTGAGCGATAGTCCAGTGAATAACCCCTCGAAGGTACAAGCACTCTTTCCTTTGCCACTTTCCGCTTCAATGTGGCATTTCAAAACTAAAATTTTCCTGGAAAAAGTTCTTTTTGCTAACTAATTTGAATGATAATTTTTTCGCAATTCTCAGAATATACCCATCGAATAATTGGTTAAATAATTTTCATTTTTTACTATTATTATCTTTTTTTTTCGAGGAGTAAAAATTCATCCAATTTTGCATGTTAACATGCCATATTTATATTTTCAGAAATACAGTCTTTGTAATTTGTTATGAATCTGAAATTTCATACGAGTCTCAATTCTTTCGTTCAGAAAATCAGATTTTCTTAAAATTGTTCAAGACCATAACTTTTTGATAAAATAATTCAGAAAACAGCTTCCATGAATAAAAATTGTTTATTTATTTTTTGGTGTTCATATTTTTTTGCACATTCATTTTCACAAAAAAGGATAAGAAAAATTTGTTGAGGGATTAAATGGAATAAACTTGGTCTTTCTGGAATAAATTTTTTTTTATTCGAATAAACAAGCTTTAGGAGACGTGGTGACTTCTGACGTGACCTTTTCGATTTTTGACGTATGTGAAAAATTTTTTTCTTCACGTCACCTAGGGCTAGAATAAACTGGTGTTATCTGTAACAAACTTTGGTTATTCGAATTATTATTTTCTTTTCAATAAAATTTTCTTATTCCAATTCCATCTAATATTCTTTATTGTTTATTGTTTATTTCAGAATGTTTATTTATTTTATATCAAACAATAGACGTATTCAAGACTTATTTAGTCATTTCGAAAAGAAGAAATCATTCTGTATATAATTCAACTTTTCGCAAATGACTCAATCATTTTGAAAATAAGTCAATCTATTGTTTGATCCGATAAGAAAATGTTATATGCCAATTTTGATCAAAAAATTTACAAGTTTGCTCTGGCTCCAGTGAACAAATTGTATGTTTTTGTCTATTTTTAAAAATATACTGTTTATTATTTCATTTTCTATATATTCTCCGTATGTTTCTAATCTATCAATGTTAACAGGTCCAGATTCTTATGAATTTGTTTTTATGTTTTAATCGCTTTTAATAATGTCCAGCGAATATTTTGCAGTATTTTGCAACAATTAATGATTAATCAACTCATATTCCTTCATTGTTTTCATTCGCTTTCTAAAGAAATATATTCTGACAAATGATTTTTTGTTTTTGATTTGTTTTTTTTATAACAGCAGTTTTTGTTTGTTATTTCTTTTCAATAAAAACAAAATACTTAGGAAAAAGCAAATTTTTGAACGATAAAGCGCATTTATGTTTTTCAATGAATTTTTTTTTGCTTTATTATCTTGATTTTTATTTATTTTATCTGTTGTAATCATTCCACTGTGAGACTTCAATTCAATTAAGTTTATTTAAAAAAATGAGATCTTGCCAACATTTTTGTGTTTTTATTGTTTGAACAGTTATTAATGATTAGTGTTGAATTTCACGAATATTTATTTTTGTATATTTCGTCTTTTTCAGCTAAAATGAAACATCAATGATTCTTATGTTCTTGGTTTGAAAAAATTTTTGCAAAACTTAAAAAAAATTTGAAAAGAAAAAACTGTCAAAAACAATGATCGTAAACCCAGAAGAGAATCAATTCGCAATGACTCAATCTTTTTGAAAAAGATCTGCATTTATTTAAATTTTGTTTAACTTTTTGGCTTCCACTAAAGCTTATGACAAATGATCAAAACAAACGAAAATAGGTCTAATAGATGCTACGCAGATTAAGTTGTATAATTTGAATAAATGGAGGTATTTTTATTAAACTCCGATTAATTTGAATAAAGTCCACTTTATTTAAATAAAAGGCCAAAAACTAAAAATCAACAAGAGATTTTGAATTAGAAAAGATCATTTAAATTAATAATAATTGTGGGAAGGGAAAATAATACACACAAAAAACACTGATATAATTGAAGTGAAAATAAAAAAAAAAATCAAACCTTTTTTAACAGTCTAATCAACCAAACCTTGATAATTCAACGGAAGCTTGTTAACACGCTTTAATTAAATAAATGTTAAATATATAGGGAGCAAATTTTATCTTTTCCTCAATATTTAATCTCAACCTTTTTTTTTTGAAACTTATTTTTGCTTTTTTGATTTGTGAAAATGCTTAAAACAAAAACAAAATAAATTGACTTCTTGATATTTTTGCTTTTCAGAATGCTGAAGGAAAAAATTTAGAAATTTTTATATTTAAAAAATTATTTAAATTATATATAATTTGGGACACAGATCAAAGACTTGCTGGCTGTGAAGCCAATATTTCATATCGAACATTTCAAGCCACAGCATCACAATTCCACATTCCTATGTTATTATTTTTACTTGTTTTTGACTTTTTCAATGAATTTTTTTCCTTTTTTTCTCATTTCACTGTTTTTGCTTAATACACGATTTTTTATATAAACAAGTATTTGAGTCAAATTTTATTAAAATGAAAAAATGTTTAAAGTCGTATTTATCGTTTATTTGTATTAAGCATTGAAATGAAAAGGAACTTTTCAAGAATTTTTACTGAAAAGCAAGTATATATGATTTTTTTGTTATTCAAATTACCAAACAGTTACAAACAAATAATCATTTTTTACATGCAAAAATCGTTATATTTTAATAATGTTTATTTATCATTTCAATAAATTTATAAACAAATGGATGCATCTCTCTGAAATCGTGTTTTTTAAAAAAATGGATGAAATGAGAAAAAGTGTAAAAAAAACAAGTTGAGAATGTTTAAAACAAGTTTGACTTATAAAAAAGAAACGATGTGTTATGACATGATAGCTTAAAACTTCCGATCAAAAATATTCGCTGGAAAAGCAGCAAGTCAATGATCAAAACATAAAATTATTATAATCCTCGATCTATTTGAAAAAAATGAAATATTGAAAAAAAAAATACAGAATAAGGAAATTAAAACATTTCAAACATTTCTGGTTATTTTTAATTTATCACAAGCTTGTGTAAAGCTAAAAGCATGACAAAAAAGAAAAAGGTCAAGTTAAAATCATCGCCCTAATTTGTTTACAAGGTGAAATAAATATTTGATTTGAGTTTTGTGTGAAGAATGATTCGCTTCGAAGATAATTTTTATAGTTTTTGCATAAATTATAAAAAGAAAACAACAATATTCTGAAAATTCTGATAAATTATTTTGTTTTATGCGAGTGTTTTAATATGCAAAATTCATTATCACTATTAACATAGAATAGTGATGTGAAAGCTGCAGAATCGCAGGCACATTTCCTTTTCATTTTTCATTTTCCTATTTTCTTTCATATTTTCACTCATACACTCTCTTTTGTCGTTGTCTCGAAATTTTGAGTTGTTCTTTCTCTTTAATTTTCTCGTTCTTTTCGCTTTGCACATCATCTTTATTTTCATCATTCATTTCTATCTTCCTTTTCATTCTTCATCCCCACAATCTCTTATACCGACTTCTTTTCAAAGAAGAAAGTATTCTTCCTTCCACCTTTGCTTCTGTTTTTAGAAGCATCCCGCATTCTCTGTAATTCTTTCCTCCTTCATTTTCTCGATTTCCGTTTTTCCTTTCGCTCACACAGCAGCTGGAGAAGGTTGTGTCACTCACCGAAAATGTGTTGGCAGAGACGGATGAGGCGAATGAGATGCACCCGCCATTGGTGGCAGTCTGTTGGCTCAACCGTTCTGAGTTGGCGTTGGTGATGGTGCAGTTGGCGAGGGAGAGGGAGAGGGCAGGGGAGGTGGCAGAGGAGAGGACACAGCTGGTGGGGGTGGCTGTGGAGGTGATGTGGGTGATGTTGGAGGAGTTGAGGGTGAGGGGAGCGGTGAGGGAGGTGAGGTGGAAGATGCTTTGGCTGTTGAGGGCGAGACTGGTGATTGCTGTGTGGTTGAGGGCGAGGGAGCCAGCAGTGAGGAAGAAGAGGGGTGTTTTTATTGTTATGGAGGTTGTTCAGGTGATGGTGGTTGTGTTGAGTTTGAGGGAAGGGGAGTTTTCAGAGAGGTGGAAGAGGATGGGGGTGATGGTGTTTGTGGAGTTGTGGGCGATGGCGAGGGCAGAGACTGTAAGGGATCCCTGAGTTTGTTGGAAAAGGGTAGAAGCGGAAGATGGATCTGGTGAAGAAGATATTGATATTGATGAAAATGAAGATAATGATGATGTTGATTGCGATGACTGCGAATATGAGTTTGATGTTTGAGGAATGCCACTAGAGGCGATGGTGGTGGTAGTTGTGCCATTTCCAGTGATTTTAGTGTCAGCAGCGCTGAAAGTGAGTGTTTGAGTTGGAACAAATGTTGAGGAAAGGAGGGTGAGTGAGGCGTCTTGGGTATCTGTCATGCGAACAAGAGCGAATTCAATTGTTTTGCATGGACTGAGTTGTGTGATTCCGCAGAGATCGGTGTTTGTCCCATTATTTGACACGATTTTGAATGTTGTGATGAGAGGGAGCCATCTGTTGAACTCAACATCATCAGCTGTTCCTGCGTTCCACACTCTTTGTGTTGGGGTTGTTGAGCCGCATTGCTGGAATGGAGATTGAGTGATGCTGCTTCCGCTGAAAAACACATCGTTTCCTCTGCCATTTGTTGCTGTGTTGCCATCGAAGAAACAGAAAGTGATGAATTTTATACTATTCATCCAGGAATAAGTCGAATGAAAATAAATGGCAGCGCCTCCAAAAGATGCGGAAGCAGTCAGTTTATTATTTATAAATTGGCAATCATTAACCAAAAAATGATTTGGTTTATTATTCGGAGGATTTTGAAATGTGAGAGAGCCAGTTGAATCACCACCAGAATTTGAGATGCACTTGCATTTGGAAAACAAGAATTGAAAATTTAACTGATTATAATTAAGAGCAAAATACCAGCCAGTTCCACACCAACCTGATATTGAACAATTTTCCACTCTATTTTCCGAGAATGTCCAAACAGAATTTGTTTGTGGATTCCTTGTGTGAACTGCTTCTCCATGTAAAGCAGAACAACTCGTGAAATTTGATTTTGTGATGTTTAACTTTTGTAACATTTCACAATTTTACACTCCGATATGATCATTTATTGAACAATTGTAGAATTAACAAGAAGTGATTGCGAGATTTGCATTTGGACAAGAAACATAAAGTGCACCTCCATCACTTGATCCACTGCTTGAATTTTCCCATATGCACCATTCGAAGCGATGGTTATTCACATCAAACGAATCCAATCTTCCAGGTCTCACTCTTTGAGATTCATTTCCGGTGTGTTAAACAGGAGGATTTGGTGTAGAGCTTGTTTGGTGCAGGAAAGAGGAGTCAAAGGCAGAGAAAAAAGTGTCGGAACTGTTGACAGAAGAGATGATAGATCCGTTGATAGAGTTTTGAGTGTGCTGGAAGAGAAAGTCGTTGATGGGGAAGCGAGAGAATAAATAGATGTGATCATAGAAATAAAAAATCTGTTTGCGAGTAATCCTGGGGATGAAGAGAGTTAAAAAAATGGAGCATTAATAGACAAAAGGTTTATAGAATTTGGAACATGTGAGAAAATCATATACTCGGTTTAATAAGAAGATAAATATCGAAAAAGAAAATTTTCTGTAAAAATATAAAATGTTCTTTAATAAAACAGAAATCGAGAAAAATAACCACACATTCATTTCTACATTCATTGTTTTATATAACTCTTGCTTGTGTTTCACAATATTGTTTATCAACAAGGCGAAAAATGTAAAACAATATTGTTTGTAAATTGCTGTTGCTAAAAACGAAAAAAGCAGAAATTACCTAATGAGCGCTGAATAAAATGGTACAGAAGTTGTTGTTGGTGCTACAGTATTAAAGAAACAGTTCGCAATCGCGAAGAAATAAACCAAAAGTTTTCTGAAGCTTTCATGATTTGTATATTGGGAAAAATGAATTTTTAATTGCAATAATCATTCACACTCGTGTTTTAAAACTTATACATTCAATTTCATAGAAAGAACAGCATTCAAAACGTATGATAAAAAACTACATTTTATCGAAGCCAATTTCTTAAAGATCAAATTTTTATCATAAACCATATTCAAAATGAAAAACACTTTCTAATTGGGACAGAATTCTTTCATTTATGAAAATTTCAATGATTTGTTCCAAACTTTTTCTGTAATCGAATGATTGAAATTCTAACACTATCGTGCAATATTAAATATAGTAATTTAAAAATTGTAAAAAATCTTTGAAAGAACGGCATGGAACAAAATTCATAAAACAAAAATTTCGACCCAATTATTTATCAACAAGAATTATCATCACTTTCATTAATCATTTTTATTTTAATTATCTTTTAAGATATTCATATATTAGAAATAGAAAAATACGTTTTTTCACACTCTTTCGTTGTCTATTATTTCACAAACAGAACAACAAAAGAAAATAAAATGATAAAAAAAATTCAATTCTCCCATCTGTCACATGACAGTGGTGTATGAGTGCTTAGCACTGAACCTCTGGAGCATAGGATTGATTCTCAATTCCGCAGTGGTTTGATCCACGGAGAATCTTGAAGTGTCCTTTCTCTCCCCATGCTGGTCCCCATGAGTTCTGGCACAACCAGTATGGTGTGTTGTCCTCAACACCCCATCCAACGCACAAGACAGCGTGTCCACCAGCGATTCCACCGGTCTTGTGAACATAGACACCGCTCTTGTAGTTCATGAAGTCATAGTAGACTGTGAATGCAACTGAAATTGGACCATTTTCATAAAGCTCTTCCATCATTTGTTGAGCATTCAATTTCTTGTATGAAACAGACTTGTTTCTAACGATGGCTGATCCATTGACGCATTTTGCTGGGCAAGCTGGAACACGTCCGCTTCCTGATTGATATGGCATGCATTTCTCGGTTGTTACACCATGGCTCTTGGTCCATGCCCATGCATGATCCATATATCCTCCATTGCATCCCATGTCGGTTGTGTCGCATGAAACGAGATCTTGTGGTGCCATATCACCATAGTCGCATCCTTTGATTGAGAGACGATCACCCATTGTCTCAGCAACTGAGAAAGCCCAGCATGATCCGCATGATGCTTGGTCACGGACTGGGAGGATCTTTCCTGGCCATTGTTCGCGGGAATCGAAGTTTTCTGGGAGAGCGTTGTCAAGGTCAAATGATGTTTCCTCATATTTGGTAACATATGTTCCCAAGCGAGCGAGGAATTTTGCGCGGGTGATCACTGATGCTGGGTATTCAACAGCAACCCATGTTGATGATGGATCGTTGTTAACTGTTTCGACAATTGATTCAGCAAGAACTGATGCAAACAATAAGAAGAACATTTATTAGTTTTTTTCTTCGTTAATTGTGATTGTCGAATTGGGGAATATTTGTATTGATCCTTTTTTTGCTATTGTGGTTATTCACACCCACAATGCGTGCTGGATAAAAAACTATTTGTCTTTTAATTTTGCATGATAAAACCAAGGGGAGTGTCAAAACAAGTTTCAAAGGTTTATTGGAGTTTATAATGCATTTCTATAAGTATATATTGAAATATAATTCGTTGTATATTTTGTAAGACACCATCTTCTTCTTCTCAGTCTGTTTCAAGTTCTGGTTCTTTAGGACAATCGCGAATGATGCAACAAGCTGTTTGAATTATTAGATATTTTCATGTCTTTTTAGAAGTTTGGAATAAATTTTATTTATTCGAAAATAGCCAAAAAGCGCATCCTCAAAAAGAACTTCTGATAATTCGCGTTCAGGAACCCTTCAATCATCAAAATGTTTGATAAAATCATTACAATAATAAAATATCTTTTTATATTTTATATTAATTTTATTGATTATGTTGTTTTCATTTTTTTAAATAAACAGCATCTCAAAATCAAGAACAGTCGATGTCTGTTCCTTCAATTTTTCATGGAACGTCAATTATGCCAAAGCCTTTGTCCCACAACCCATCTCACAAATCTTCGCAGCAGGTTGAAAAGCAACCAATTTCTGATATACTTGTTCGGAATCCTTCAAGAATGAGAATGCCTACACTTCACTCAATGAGATCTTTGAATGATTCCAAACCGCAAATAAAACTTATACCAGCATTTAGCGGTTTGAAATTCTTCTGATTTTTTGTTGACAAATTTTAAAATTGTTTCATTTTTATTTTCATGTTAATTTTTTGATATTTTTTTATTGATCCAAAATTGTTTTTTTTTTTTTTCTAAAATTTAATTCGTAAAAATTTAATTAATTGCTCTTTTCTTTATGAAAAACTTCTCGAATTTATTTTATTTTTAATTTTTTATATTCATTTTAAACACATTATATATTTTCTTTCTCTTTCTCTCTTTTCTTTCTTCAAACCTTCATTCACCTTACCAATTCCACCACCACCTCCTCCTCCTCTTTCTCTTTCTCTTTTTTCTTTCTCCTTCGTCTTCTCCCTTTCTTCGTTATCTTCTTCTTCTTCTTCTTCTTTCTCCCTCTCTTCTTCTTCTCCTCATCCTCCTCCTTCTCCTTCTCCTCCTCCTTCTTCTCCCTCAGAACTCCCCATATCCGAGCACCACGCGAACTTCCTCGCCAAACTTGAGCAGTGCAGCATCGTGTGTGACTGGTCTGCTGATCCTACGCCCTCTCAGTTGTTAGACAGAGACACAAAAACAAGATATCTGAAGGACATCGTCGCGTATATCACAACTGGGAAAAACGTGTTTCCCGAGCAAAGTTGGAGCGCGATACTGAAAATGGTGGCGGCGAATATATTTCGGCCGTTGCTCACGATTGAGAAGCCGCCGGCGCTGGGTATGAAGAGGAGGAAGGAGGAAGGAGAGAGAGAGAGAGAGAGAAAGAAATAGAAAGAAATAAAGAATATTAAAAGATAATTATGATTTATTGAATGTATTTATTTATTTATTTTATTTTGTTCAAAAATCCATAACATATCAATAACCCATATTTTTCTTTTATTATTCTATTGCCCTTTTTTTCATCGTTATCATCATCAACATCCTTCTTCTTCACCTTCACCTTCACCTTCTCCCTCTTCCTCTTCCTCTTCCTCTTCCTCTTCTTCTCCATCCCCCTCCTCTTCCTCTTCCTCATCAGCCTCCGAGATGGATGAAGAAGAGCCCCAGCAAGACCCCGCCTGGCAGCATCTGCAGTTCGTCTACGAAATCCTCTTCCGCTTCGTCCTCTCCAACGAAGTCGACCCCAAAATCGCCATAAAATACTTTTCCACTGACTTCATTTCCTCCATCATCGATCTGTTTGATTCTGACGACCCCAGGGAACGAGACGGCCTGAAATCAACGCTGCACCGTATTTATTCCCGTTTCTGGCCTCGTCGCCCGTTTATTCGCACTGCTATTTCATACAAGTTCCATCGGTTGATTCACGAGCAGATCCCGTTCAATGGGATAGCTGAGCTATTGGAGATTCTGGGGTCGATTATTCACGGCTTTGGGGTGCCTGTGAAGCAGGAGCATAGGTTGTTTCTGCAGCATACGCTGCTGCCGCTGCATAAAGTGTATGAGAGAAAAAGAGAAAGAAGAGAAAGAAGAGAAAGAAGAGAGAGAGAGAGAAAGAAAGAAAGAAAGAAAATATTTTTGCTTTGAAAGAAGAAGAAGATTATGCGAATGTAAAGTGTTTTTATTCTATTTGTTTATTTCTTAATCTTCCTTCTTTCTTCCCCTCTTCCCCTTCCTTCCCCGTTTTATTTCTTATTTATTTCTGTTATTTATTCTCCTCCTTCCTTCCCCTCTTCCTCTTCTTCTTCCTCTTCCTCTTCCTCTTCCTCTTCCTCTTCATCATCCTCTTCCTCTTCCTCTTCCTCTTCCTCTTCTTTCCCCCAGCACCCGCATCTCCCCCTTCCATGTCCAGCTCTCCAACTGCATGATTCTCTTCATCGAGAAAGAGCCCCAGCTCGCCCAGCTCATCGTCACCTCCTTGATTCGCTACTGGCCAAAAACGAACTCCCAAAAGCAGATTCTGTTCCTGGCTGAATTGGAAGACATTTTTGACTCGCTTTCACTGGAGGACCTTCACCCTTTAACTCCCATCCTGTTTAAAAAGATAAGCGAATGCATCCAATCACCGCATTTCCAGGTGGCAGAGCGCTCTTTGTCCCTTTTATCGAACGAATACATCCTCCAATTGATATCTCAGACGAGACAAACAACTTTTCCTGTGCTTTTCATGGCTTTATATACGAACACGAAGCAGCACTGGAATAACGCCGTGATTTCTTTGACCTTTTCAGCGCTGAAGCTGTTGATGGAGATGGATTCGAAGCTGTTTTCACAATGTGCTGTGGCGTTTAAGAAGAAGAATGAAGGCGAACACGCAATGCGGGTGGCGAGGGATGCGAAGTGGGAGGTTGTGGGGAGGTTGTGTGAGGAGAAGGAGAAGGAGAAGAGGAAGGAAGGAGGAAGAGAAGGAGAGAAAGGAAGAGGAAAAGGAAGAGGAGAAGGAAGAGAAGGAGAAGAAAATGTGAATAATGTGTCTTCTTCTTCGCCATCACCATCACCATCATCATCATCATCATCATCATCATCGAATGGTGTGAATGCGAAAGAAGGAAGAGCGAAGAAAGAAGAAGGAAGCAGAAATGAAGGTGGATTGGCAAGTATGTGGTTGATTATGGGAGGGAGGGAGAGAAAGAGAAAGAGAAAGAAGAAGAGAAACAAAAAAGAAAAGAAAGAAAGAAAGAAATTAAGACTTTTTGAAAGAGTCCATTTTTGAGACTGTTTAATCTCTTTTTTGTGTGTTTTTTTTGAAATTATGAATCTTTTCTTGTAATTCTTTGTTTTCCCATTCATTTCTTTTTCTTTTTCTTTTTTCTTTTTTCTTTTCTTTTTCTTTCTTTCTCTTTCTCTTTCCATTCCATTTCCATTTCCATTCAGGACCCACCTCCAAAAGAAGAGAAGGACTTTCTCCAACATCTTCTCCTTCTCTCTCTGCCTCTCCTTCTCCTTCTCCTTCTTCCTCTTCTATTTCTCCGAACCTTTCTATTTCTCCGAATTCTTCTTCTTCTTCTCTTAAATCAAACACACAGACAGTTAGATCTTCTTATCAATCTCAACAAATGCAAAATCAAGGGCAATTAATTAGATATCCATCTTCTTCTTCTTCCTCCTCCTCTTCTTCTTCTTCTTCCATTTCTTCTTCTTCTTCTTCTTCCATTTCTTCCTCTTCTTCTTCTCCTCCTCCTCCTCCTGATAATCAATTGTTACGCCCTCATTCATCTCGTTCAATATCATCATCTTCTTCTCCTTCTTCCTCTCCTTCTTCCTCTCCTTCTTCCTCTCCTTCTTCCTCTTCCTCTTCCTCTTCCTCTCCTTCTCCTTCTCCTTCTTCTACACCTTCTTCTTCTTCCTCCTCCTCCTCTTCTCAACATCTTCATTCACATTCATTACATCCTTCTTCCTCTTCTTCTTCTTCTTCTCAATCAAACGATATGGTTAGATCTTATCATTCCACTTCAATTTCTTCTCCTTCCTCTTCTCCTTCCTCTTCTCCTTCCTCTTCTCCCTCTCAACATCGCCATGTTAGTTCTTCTTCTTCTTCTTCTTCCTCCTCCTCCTCCTCTTCTTCTTCTTCTTCTTCTTCTTCTATATCTCCTTCACCTTCTCCTTCTTTTGCTTCTCATCATTCTTCACCTTATCTTTCTTCTTCTTCTTCTTCTCCATTAACAACAACAACAACTTCTTCTTCTTCTATTTCTCCGAACTCTTCTATTTCTCCGATGGCTTCTCAGCCAATCAGACTGGGCAGTGGAGGGGCTTCTTCTTCTTCTTCTTCTGTTTACTCTGCTCCTCCAATTCGTCGTGTTGCTTCTGATAGAAACGCTATTTCTTCTTCCTCTTCCTCCTCCTCCTCTTCTTCTTCTTCTTCTTCTTCTTCTTCTCGTCCTCTTTCTGGCCCCTCTCGCCGATCCAATTCGCCTTCTTCTTCTATCGCTGCTGGTTATGCTTCGTCTGGTTATGTGCGGCCTTCCCGTTCTGCCTCGAAGAAATGAAGAAGTGCAAGTTAAAAGGGGGAATAGCAACAAATAAATAAAAATAAAATAAAATAAATAAAAACTGAATAAAAACTGAATAAAAACTAAATAAATGTTATTTTTAATAAATAAATTTAGAAAATGTTGTTTTTGATTTTTTATTTATTAATTTATTTTTTTTTTTCCATAAAGGAAAATAAAGTGAAGTTTATTTATTTATTTATTTATTTATTTATTTTGAGTTGATTAATAATGCAAAGAAAAGCAAAGAATATCTTCAAAATTAATGATTGAACAATTGTCGGACTTTTATTCATTTGGATTAAAGTATTTTTCCCTTGAAGAATATTTTTTATTCATTCAAGATGATAATACACTTTGCTTCAAAAGGTAATTTGGCAGAATGAAACTCTTTGGGGAATCCCAACAGAATGTTTCATTGAGGATAACTCGCAAATACCAAAGCAAAAAGGATATTGTTTATTATTTCTTTAAAAAATGTTTAACACTGACAAGCGTCAACTTTTTCATTCTATTTTGTTCTAACTTCACATCATCTCATTTTTATTGAAAATAAATTGTTCTCATCCGTCCTCTTCATTTTCATCATCGTCCTGTGTCTGATGCGAATAGATAGGATTTCAACGATTAGATAGACTTCTCATTCAGATGGTAGTGATTCATTTTTCTGTGGCCGATGTTTTTCATCCTATCCTTCTATTTCTTTTTATCATTTGAGAAGATATCAAGAGGTTCAAAGAAAATATAGCCAAACAACAAACAAAGAATTTTTAGAACTCCCAATGGATAAAGAAGCAGATAATTACCCATCTTATTTCACCAGCTATTTCATTTCAATTTGCATTTCTGTTAATGAAAATGCTATGATTACCTTCTGAATGAGCACCACATTTGCATTTATTGTTGTTGTTTTCATATCTTCATCACTCTTTTGTTCAGTGAACTCTTGAATTCCTTTTGTTGCAAAAAGCCGCAAAAAAAGACAGAATAGAATAATATCTGACAAAACTTTCATTTGATATTTTTTTTGAATGAAAGTTGAATAAATAATGATTTTTCAAACTGATTGCTCTTTCACGATGTTGTTCGAAGAAAAGACACATGTGGACTGAAGCAAAGAAAGTGCACGTCAGAAATCGCTATTTCTTTCACTCTTCCGTTTCTTTTTCTTCCTCATCAGAAACCTCTCCAGAATATTTGTTTTGTCTGTCGAATCCAATCAAATAGAAAGTGTGATCTTCTCCCTTCTCTTCTGCACCATCTTCACTTTCATCTCTTTCTCAAACAATGAATTTCAATTCATTGTGTGCAACAACCAGAATTCCCCTGCTCCACCAACATGGACTTCATCCAAAGTGAATGCAATTCGTCTTCCTCATCATAGTCGAAAACTTTGTCATGAACAGCTTCTTCATCTTCCCCATCTTTTTCTCCCTATAATTATCTCAACCATCTTCTTCAGTCTTCCGCTGAATGAAAAATACAACACAGTTCAATCATTCCATTCAGCTTCCTTTGAGAAGGTCTTTTTCAATATTGTTCTTCCCCTCAACGTCTCCCTTTCGCAAAAATCATGAAAAAGATTGAGAGCTCGTTAACTTTCTCGATAACATGACTGAAACTGTTGTGGATGAAAATCATCTGGAAAGAATCTTCCTCTTCATTTTCTTCTCTCTGTTTCACTATCATCTTTTCTTCATCCTTTTCATCAAATATCTTCATCAGGGTAACTTCCTCTTTTGATTATTGCTCTGTTCTTTTCAAATGTCTCTCTATGTTGAATTCATGTGCTCACTTGAGATGAAAGAACAAAAAGAAATCGAGCTTGCATTCTTCTCAGACACATTAAAAATTGATGTTTGACAGTTGAGAAATTGAAAAACAAACATTCATTGCATGCACATAAAACAGAAGAGCCAGATCAGCCAAGCTGAGGAAGAGAAACTCAATTTTGTAGAGTTTTTTTTCCAGCAAAACCTTCGGCCTTGGCTGTATCAGATGTGATTGGCGGTATGCCCAGTTGTGAATTTCGCTGAACATGCGTTGATTCTAATTGATAATGAAATCTTCCATTTGAATCGAAATCAATCCAGAAAGATGAGGGATTGATGTAATGTTTGACAAACTGAATTTTTCTTTTTCCAATGCTTCAATTTTTGACAGACGTCGTTGAAGATGAATGGAAAACATCCAATCTCTCCAATGGCAGATTGCAGCAACACGAAAGAATACCCCCAAAAAACAACATCCAAAATTGATGTCTCCTTCTTCATTCTGATGCAACTGAAATTTGATTGGATTCCTTTCTTTCCTCCAAAACCCCATTCTCCCATTCATTTGCAGAGAAATAACCTTGCTGGAGTGTATCTCATGGAAAAGTCGTCTTCCTCCTTCTTCTCCAAATCTCATTTCAACTGAAATGAAAATGTCCCTGAATGAACAAATCTGTTTTTAACATCCAATCAAATGAATAAATTTCCTTTTGATGTTTCACTCTCAATGAACTGAAGAATCTCCATCATTTCTGTTGGAGCTGAAATTCATTCCTTTTCTTCATGGCACAAGATTATTTGGCAATTGAAGCATTGGGAACTTGATCTTCTTCCTCTCAACAAACATGTTCCCCATGTTCATGTTCATGTTCTTTTCTTTTCTTTTGTTCAGACAATTTGCGATGATTTTCGGAATTTCATTTCTTTTCATCTTTCGCAACCCAATGTTCCATTGACAAATGAGCTCAAAATGACACAATCCACAAAATATGTCAAATCTTCAACAACCATCTGTTTTTGGTTTTCAGACTCATTCTTCTCCACAAAAAACAACTAAAAACATCTTCCGTTCGCTCATTCAATCTGCCAGATTTCTTTTCCTCTTTGCTAAAGTATTTGCTATTAATTCCATTGGACAAAAATATGTGATTCAAAGAGTTAATGATTCTTTTCCATAAATATCATTATCAAATAATCTGTTGGTTTGATCAAAAAGAAACAAAAGATTTCCATTTTCTGCCATCATTCAACCAATCCTTGTGGCTTCTCCGCAACATCTTTTGCAATTCATTTTTGTATAACAAAAACAGTACAGTTTGTGTTGCGATCATTTTAGGACTGCAAGATAATCAACGATGTTTGTATTTATCTTTTATTTTGTTATTTGCCAAGCTTTGCTCCTCTTGTTGAATATTTTTTATAACAAACTGAATGAGTTTGTCAAATGCTGATAAATGTGAAAAAGGAGTTCGGGCTATGACCAGAACCAAGAAGTTTTCAAGTTTGCCATTTTATTTGGTTTGAACCATTCTGAACAAAATTTTTGTTTTTATTGAATACCCCTTGCAGAATTGTTCCATGAGCTTAAGCGTTGCAGAGAAGATGAACAAATGCAGAAAATTGAAGAGATGAATGGATTAATTGATGAAATGAATGGCAAAGAATTTGAATCAATTTTCACAATAGATCTATTCAATAAAATTCACCAAATGATTGAGAAAAAGACATTACCATTGGAAAATGCACTTATGTTATTGAAGCATATTGGATATTGCAAAGAGCTGAAAATAATTTGCTTAGAATCTTTTGATGATTCATTATTGAGCGAAAGTATGAACAAGATGATAATTGATGAAAATGAGAAGAAGAAAGAAGAAATGAACGAAAAGCGTCTGATTGACCTCTGTGAATGCTATTTGTTGTTGAGCAGATGGCCTTCATCTAAAATGGATTCAATCTATGTGCCTTGCCTTCTGAAAGTTGCATTGAAGAAAGACGAGACCGAAGAAGCTCAGAAGGAAGTGGAAATGGCGTTGCTGGCTTTGGGCAATATTGGACTTTGGGTTTGAGAACATTTTTCCCATTTTGATATTGTTGAATTGTTTTTTCTTCCTTTTTTGCACAGGAAATGAAAAGAGAACTGTATTTGAAAGAGACATCAGAAATCATCGAATATCATCGAGAACTTCACAATCTGACACAGCTTGCCTATCAATCTGCTTGGAATTTTTTGATTTACAGATTATTCACAGACAAAAGCTTGGAAGAAGTGATTACAAATGAGCTGCATTTTGTGGGGGAAGCAAGAAGAGAATTTGAAGAGCTTTCAAAATGCGTCGACTGGAAGAGAAAAGAAGAAAGAAGAAAAGAAGTGAAAGAAGTGAAAATAATTTGGAGATGGCTAAATGTTATTGATTATTACTTTTTCTCATGCACGCTGTGGAACGAAGAACTTGTTGGACTTGTCAATTGCATTGTTCAAGTGCTTCTAGCATCAAGGGACAATCACAAAGATATTTGCAATGGATGTCTCGATATACTAAGAAATACAGCAATAAATAGAAATGTGAAAATTGACTGTTTGTTAAAAAATGGGGCTATCGGTGCTGTTTTGGAGGAGATTCAGCAGCCAACAATTAATGATGATTTGATAAGGAATTGTTATTATTTCTTTTTGAATATTTCAGAAAGATCGAAAGAAAAGGATGTTAATGAAACCGAGGGGGAAAAAAGAAAAGAAATGAAAAGAAAGATATTTGAAAGGATGGAAGAAGAAGGATATGAAGATGACATAGCTGGCTTTCACGATGTAGTTTCTTTTCTAAACGAAAATTATTATTTTCAATTATCGTTCAATACTTCTGATTATTTTGTAAATGTTTAATCAAATTCTTTTCAATGAAAATCGAAAATCAGAAAATATATTCTATTTTCTTTTTTATTCATGTCACAAAATTTGAGGAAAACAAGAATTGTATTTTTATTAAAAATATTATTATTTCCTTTTTCAAAAAATGAAAAATAGAATTTCTTTTCAATAAGTTCCATCGAGAATCTTCGTTGAATGGATCATTGTACTCCATCTTCTTCAACAAGAGGTTCTTTCATTCCAATGTATTCAATTGTTCGGTTATTGCCTCTTGAATCCTCTGGTCTCCTTTGTTTATTCTCTTTCTGGTTGTTTTTTCAACGAAAAAGAGAAGGCGAAGGAGAAGAATCCAAAAGAAATGAAGAAAGAATTGTTTGCTGAAGAAGCCAGTTGAAAATATTGAAATTGCAGAATAAAGGAGCAACGTATTTGAAGAAGGAGAAGAAATGCTACAATGTGATTCAAGAAAATATTCTCTGAAGAAGTCAATCAAAATTGAATTCTTTCTCTCTTTTATTCTCCTATTTGCTTATTCTTCCAATCAGCATCAAAAGCTCTCCCAATCATTTCAATTGCTTTTTGCCAGAAAAGAATATCTTCTGATGATTTTCTTCCTTCCCTCGGTTGTCATTTGAAATTCTTCCTTCTTCATTTGAACATTTCTTCGTTCCATTCTCAAAACACTTTCATTCATGTGATCTTCTCAAAATAAGAACAGCAGAGTTCTTTCTTTCTTTCTTTCTTTTGTCTTTTGTTGCTGTTCCATTTTATTTTGAATGAGTGGACAAGTGAAACAAGTATTTTTCACAAAAACTTCAAATGTCAAAGTTTGTGGTCATTCTGTGAAATGATGAAAAAGAAATATACATCATTTTGGAGTAACAAAAACAAATACAAAAGCATCAATTTTTGAGTTAAAATATAAATATGACTCTCTATTTCTCAAACATTCTCATCTAAGATGATAATTCATCACGCAATCCAATGAAAATTATCAACTGAAAAAGGCTGCAAACGGTTGTTTGCGGATTAATGGAATGATCAAAAAAGAAGAAAAAAGCACAGTGAACATCAAAATGTGAAGAATCTCATTTCTTCAAAGATTAACTGAACAGTCAGAAGCAGATAACACAGAAAAAAATATTTTTGTTTTTTAGCAAAAAACGCTTAAAGTTTTGTCAGATCATAAATCAATGAAAAAAGAAAAGAAAAGGTGAAAAAAAAAGAAACAAAAAAGAAGGAAATGTTTGTTGAAGAAACCTGTTATCAACTTCTTTTGTTCAAAATAAAACAGAAATAAATCTGATGACAAAGAAGAAGAAGAAAAAGAATGAAAATCTTATTCAAAAACTGCTTGGCTGAACAAGTCAATCTCAATTGAATTCAATCTCTGTTTTTCTTTCTCTTTTGCTCAGAAATCTTCATTTGAAATTCATCCAATTTTTGTTTCATTGCCCTTCGCTTCCATTCCATCCATCATCTGAAAGTGACTCAATCCCAATTCATCTGAGTCGTGCGTTGTCTTCTTTGTCGAAACAGAAAGTTGAAGAAGAAGAAGAAGAAGAAAAGGAAGATCACATTTGTTGAAATGAAGACGGATGCTGTGTGAATGTTTGAATGAGAGAGGGAGAGTGTGTGAGCGATGTCGAAGTGGAAGATGAGAATGAGAAGATTGAATGAAATGAATGAAGAACACACAATTTTTGTTGAATATTCTTCGTGTTCAACTGAAAATGTTGCTTCAGAACGAAATCTTTTCTCTTCTCTCTTCTCTTCTTATCTTTTCTTATTTGTTTTTTCTCATGCTCGTTTTCTTTCGTCTTTCTTCTTCAAATTTTCTTCTTTTCTGAGATGAGATGAGATAAAATGAAATGAAATGAATGGAAATGTGCAGAATATTTCATTTACAGACACACTAAATATTCACAAGCATTTTTTGACAATTTACGATAAGCATTTTTGTTCAGAAAAGAAATCACTCCATAAAGGCTCGTCATGATATCTTCAAGTCCTTCTTCTTCCATCTTTTCAAACGTCTTTCTTTTCGTTGTCTTTTTTTCCGCTTCTTCCTTTTCATCATCCTCCTTTTCATTCAATCTTTCTGAAATATTCAAAAAGAAAAGCAAGCCATTCCACATAATTTCATCATCCAAAGTTGATTGATTCATTTTCTCCATAACAGCATCAATAGCTCCACTTTTCAACAAATCATCAATTTTCACATTTCTATTTATTGCTGTATTTCTTAGTATATCGAGACATCCATTGCAAATATCTTTGTGATTGTCCCTTGATGCTAGAAGCACTTGAACAATGCAATTGACAAGTCCAACAAGTTCTTCGTTCCACAGCGTGCATGAGAAAAAGTAATAATCAATAACATTTAGCCATCTCCAAATTATTTTCACTTCTTTCACTTCTTTTCTTCTTTCTTCTTTTCTCTTCCAGTCGACGCATTTTGAAAGCTCTTCAAATTCTCTTCTTGCTTCCCCCACAAAATGCAGCTCATTTGTAATCACTTCTTCCAAGCTTTTGTCTGTGAATAATCTGTAAATCAAAAAATTCCAAGCAGATTGATAGGCAAGCTGTGTCAGATTGTGAAGTTCTCGATGATATTCGATGATTTCTGATGTCTCTTTCAAATACAGTTCTCTTTTCATTTCCTGTGCAAAAAAGGAAGAAAAAACAATTCAACAATATCAAAATGGGAAAAATGTTCTCAAACCCAAAGTCCAATATTGCCCAAAGCCAGCAACGCCATTTCCACTTCCTTCTGAGCTTCTTCGGTCTCGTCTTTCTTCAATGCAACTTTCAGAAGGCAAGGCACATAGATTGAATCCATTTTAGATGAAGGCCATCTGCTCAACAACAAATAGCATTCACAGAGGTCAATCAGACGCTTTTCGTTCATTTCTTCTTTCTTCTTCTCATTTTCATCAATTATCATCTTGTTCATACTTTCGCTCAATAATGAATCATCAAAAGATTCTAAGCAAATTATTTTCAGCTCTTTGCAATATCCAATATGCTTCAATAACATAAGTGCATTTTCCAATGGTAATGTCTTTTTCTCAATCATTTGGTGAATTTTATTGAATAGATCTATTGTGAAAATTGATTCAAATTCTTTGCCATTCATTTCATCAATTAATCCATTCATCTCTTCAATTTTCTGCATTTGTTCATCTTCTCTGCAACGCTTAAGCTCATGGAACAATTCTGCAAGGGGTATTCAATAAAAACAAAAATTTTGTTCAGAATGGTTCAAACCAAATAAAATGGCAAACTTGAAAACTTCTTGGTTCTGGTCATAGCCCGAACTCCTTTTTCACATTTATCAGCATTTGACAAACTCATTCAGTTTGTTATAAAAAATATTCAACAAGAGGAGCAAAGCTTGGCAAATAACAAAATAAAAGATAAATACAAACATCGTTGATTATCTTGCAGTCCTAAAATGATCGCAACACAAACTGTACTGTTTTTGTTATACAAAAATGAATTGCAAAAGATGTTGCGGAGAAGCCACAAGGATTGGTTGAATGATGGCAGAAAATGGAAATCTTTTGTTTCTTTTTGATCAAACCAACAGATTATTTGATAATGATATTTATGGAAAAGAATCATTAACTCTTTGAATCACATATTTTTGTCCAATGGAATTAATAGCAAATACTTTAGCAAAGAGGAAAAGAAATCTGGCAGATTGAATGAGCGAACGGAAGATGTTTTTAGTTGTTTTTTGTGGAGAAGAATGAGTCTGAAAACCAAAAACAGATGGTTGTTGAAGATTTGACATATTTTGTGGATTGTGTCATTTTGAGCTCATTTGTCAATGGAACATTGGGTTGCGAAAGATGAAAAGAAATGAAATTCCGAAAATCATCGCAAATTGTCTGAACAAAAGAAAAGAAAAGAACATGAACATGAACATGGGGAACATGTTTGTTGAGAGGAAGAAGATCAAGTTCCCAATGCTTCAATTGCCAAATAATCTTGTGCCATGAAGAAAAGGAATGAATTTCAGCTCCAACAGAAATGATGGAGATTCTTCAGTTCATTGAGAGTGAAACATCAAAAGGAAATTTATTCATTTGATTGGATGTTAAAAACAGATTTGTTCATTCAGGGACATTTTCATTTCAGTTGAAATGAGATTTGGAGAAGAAGGAGGAAGACGACTTTTCCATGAGATACACTCCAGCAAGGTTATTTCTCTGCAAATGAATGGGAGAATGGGGTTTTGGAGGAAAGAAAGGAACCCAATCAAATTTCTGTTTCTTTGGAATGAAGAGAACAGCTTCTTTTTTGAACAATACTCAGTAAATTATTTCGTATACTGCAATCAACCGTTGGTGAGTTTAGATGCTTTCCGTTCATCTTCAACGACGTCTATCAAACATAGAGGCATCAGAAAATAAATTCAACTTCTCAAACATAATGTCAATCTGTCATCTTTCAGCAATCAATTCCGACTCAATTTGGAATTCATATTTGCATTTGATTTCTTCGCTCCATCTTGATGAAATGTTTAACTCAAGTGAGCGTTGAAACTGTCCATTTGCTCATCATATGATAGGAAATGAGACACTTTCAGCTCAGCTTCACGAATAATAAAGAATCAAATGCTCCATTTTCCATGAAGAGCAGTTTACATCGAAAATGCAAGTGGCCATGTCAGACATCATGTGCAGCGTCATCATTATCTTCCTCTTCTTCTGCTGCTGCTTCAAAATCAACTTTCTCCTCCTCTTCTTCTTCTTTTTCTTCTTCTTCTTTTTTTTTTCTTTTTCTTTTTCTTTCAATTCCTTTTCCTCTTCTTCCTCTTTCTCTTTTTCCTTTTCCTTTTCCTTTTCCTTCATTTTTAGCTTCTTCTTCTTCTTCTTCTTCATCATCATCATCATCATCATCATCATCATCATCTTCTTCTTCTTCTTCTTCTTCTTCTTCTTCTTCTTCTCCTCCTCCTCCTCCTCCTCCTCCTCCTCCTCCTCCTTCAATTTCTTCTTCTTTTTCTTCTTCTTCTCAATCTAATTCATCTCCATCATCATTTCAACCATCATCATCTTCAATTTCTTCTTCTTCTTCTTCTTCCCCTTCCTCCTCCTCCTCTTCTTCTTCTGTTGATCGTTTTGCCTTTCTTTCTCTTCTTTCTCCTTTCAATCGACTTGTTTCTCTCCAACAACATTTCAACAGACCTCTTTCGTTGCACATGTTGGATATGTTATCATCTCTTGAATTGCCTGGAATGAATAACAAATACATGGGAGAAGAGGAAGAGGAAGAAGAAGAAAAAGAAGAAATAGAAAAAACAGAAATTAAAGAAGAAGGAAGAGAAGAAGGAGGAAGAGGAAGAGGAAGAGGAAGAGGAAGAGGAAAAAGAAGAAGAAGAAAGAGAAGAAGAAGAAGAAGAAGACGCCATTTTCTTGTCTCATCCATTTGTTCCAGACAACGAAGAAGCACGCAACTCAGCAAGAAGTCTTCATTCTGCTCATCTTTCTTCTTATTCTTTGTTCTCTTCAAACTCCTTTTCTCCTTCTTCTTCTTCTCCTTCTCCTTCTTCTTCTTCTTCTTCTCCTCCTCCTCCTCCTCCTTCTTCTTCTTCTTCTTCTTCTTCTTCTTCTTCTTCTTCTCCTTCAACTTCTTCTTCTTCTTCTTCTCCTTCAACTTCTTCTTCTTCTTCTTCTTCTTCTTCCCCTTCCTCCTCCTCCTCCTCCTCTTTTTCTTTATCTTCTTTCACTTCATTTTTCTTGTTAAATTTTTATTTTTCTTCTTCTTCAGTCAAGTGCAGCAGATCCTCTTTCATCTGTCCAGATTCTGCTGTATTCATCCAAAGTTCTTTTTTTCTGTTCTCATCTGACGATTTTTCAAGCTTCATTCTTCAATTTGCTATATGTGCATCAGATTATTTTTTTGAGGGTCCAGAAGAACAGGAACAAATTTCACAAAATGAACAAACTGTTTCACTTTATTTTCCTTTTTTTTTTTTTTTTTTGATATTTCAATTTGCATTTATTCATTCAGATCTGAACTTTATTCATTCATGAGTTCATATTTTTCCTAAATGCATGTGTATTTCTTTTTGACATTTTTGTATTCTTTTTTTTTTCTTTCTTTCTTTGTTTTGTTGTGTATTTCATTCTCGTAAGCGTAAATCAGAATTGTGCTCAATTTTTTTTCAACTTTTTCAAGCGAGTTTTCTTTTTATTGATGCTTCAGAACAAATAACTGGAATGAAAGAGCATATTTATATTTCTTGAACACACAAATAGATGAGAACAAATGCAATACTCAAAGATGAATGAAGTGAAAAGAAAAAAAAATAAAGTGAATAAAAAAAATAAAAGTTTGTTATTTAATAATGGACAAATAAACGTTCAACATTTGGTACAAAAATATATTCATCAAATAATGATTCAACTTTGCAATTGCAGAATCCAAAAATGCAATCTTCGTATCCTTCTTCCTCCATCTTTTCAAATAACTCCATTTTCGTTGCCTTTCTTTTCGCTTCTTCCATTTCATCTTTCTCTTCATCTTTCAATCGATATAAAACGTTCATAAAAAAAATCAAGCCATTATACGCAATTTTGTCATCCAACGTTGGTCGCTGAATCTCCTCCAAAACAGCATCAACAGCTCCGCCTTTCAAAAAAGCTTCAATTTTCACAACTTTTTTTCCCGCTGCTGTTTCTATCACATTAATGCATGATTCGAACGTTTCCTTATGATTATCCCTTGATGCACGTAACACTTGAACAATGCTCATAATGAGCTCTATAAATTCTTCGTTCCACAATTTGGAAGAGGAGAAGAAGAAGAAGAAGAATGCATAAAGAAATCTCCTTATAATAAACTTTTTTTTCACTTCTTTTCCTCTATTTTCTTTTTCTTTCTCTTTTCTCGTCCAATCGACACATTTTGATAATTCTTCAAGTTCTCTTGCTACCTCTCTTGCCAAATGCAGTTCATTCACAAATACATCTTCCAAGCTTTCGTCGTTGTCCAATCTATCCATTAAAAACAGCCATAGAAATCGAGAAGCAAGTGGAGTTAAATTGTGATGCTCCTGTTGATAAAAGACAATCTCTTTGATTTCGTTCAGAAAAAGTTCTTTTGGCACTTTCTAATAAAAATCAGGGGGGGGGGGGGGGGGGAATCAATTAATATATAGAATGATGAAAAAAAACCCAAAACTTGAAGCTTTCTGATGCAACTCAAGGCCAATATTGCAGTTTCCACTTCTTTTTGCGTTTCCTTATCTTCCTCTTTCTTCAAGGCAACTTTCAGAAGATAGCGAATGCATATACCAAGGAGATCTTTTGATAAATCGACGTTGTAATTGTTCAGAAGAAGGCAACATTCGCAAAGATCAATTAAAAGCCTTTCATTCTTTCTTTCTTTTTTCTTTTCTTCATCAATGATAATAATTTCAAATATATGTCTCAATGAAGAACTTTCAAAAGAAGATTTCAAAATAATAAACGATGCGTTGAAGCTTCCGATGCACATCAATAATGAAATGGCATCTTTCAATGAAAATTTCTTCAGAATTATCATTTTGTGTATATTTTCAAACAGTTCTGTTGTGAAAACTGATTCGAATTCTTTTTCATTCATTTCATCTATCATTCTTTTCATTTCCTCGATTTTCTGTTTTTGATCTACCTCGTCACAACCTTCCAGTTCGTTGAACAATTCTTCGAAAAAAGAAAGAAAGAAAGAAAGAAATGCATGCAATATTCAAGAATTAAAATACAACAATGATTGACAACCTTTGAATTTTTCAGTGACGCTCATCTCCTGCGTTTTTTTGAGAAGCATAACATTCAAAAGACAATTTATTTTCGTCAATCCAATTAAAAAAAAACACACAGTATAGCGAAAGAATTACAATAATTATAATTTAAATAATAAAAATGAAATACACATCCATACCATCCCTTTTTGAACGATTTTGTTAGACAAGGAATTGTTGAAAAAAATACACTTTATCCTTTATTGCTTGTTGTTATGGTGATTATGATCATATCCTTAATTATATGATTAAAATTTATTCAAATTAAATAAATTTCGATATTTCAACCGATAGAATAACCTCTTAGAAATATGTTTATTCATGTGATTTGTCTTTCTAAGGGTTTTCTTTATTTCTGAATTGTTTTCAAGAATTATTAAAAACAATTCTTTTTATTAGATACAATGCAGATTGAATCACATTATTCAAATTGAAAAAATTATTTGAAATTGTAGGGGTTATTTAAAATAACCCTTGTTAATTTGAATTGACTGGCTTATTTTTATTACACACATGCGATTTTGAATTGAATGTTCAAAACATGAAAATAGATTACAATAAATAATTTGCATTAAAGATTAATATGAAATACTGAAGTCTTTTTTGATAGAACGCAGTGAGACAGGATTTGCTCCGAAATAATGAGTTTGATCTTTAAATTATGGGTGGTTTGAGTGAAAAACTTCGCCCTCCCCAAATGACGTGGAAAAGGAGCGAGACAAAAGTATAAAACAATAACATTAAAAAAATAATTTAGTAACAATAAAATAATGCATTGTCCGCTTCACTTCACCACCGACTTCGCCTTTTGCCATGGTATCGAGTACCAGAGGGCAGGGGACGTTGCCCCTCGGAGCTGTCTCCTGCAGGCCGTGCAGGGATCCGGTGAGGCGAAAGTTAAAAACGGAGCAGAAAGAAAAACCACTCTCGCTTCCGCGAGGCGTGGAAAAGAAAACTGCTTGTGCAGCGCTCTGCCTCCCGCTCTTCTGCTGATCCAGCAGAGTTAATCCACCCACCGCGTGCTGTGTGGGTCCGTCT
Organism: Monocercomonoides exilis; assembly: GCF_001643675.1. Classification (NCBI taxonomy): domain Eukaryota; phylum Preaxostyla; order Oxymonadida; family Polymastigidae; genus Monocercomonoides; species Monocercomonoides exilis. The sequence continues at coordinate 100,800 of NW_027150585.1, read as the reverse complement.
GACTCTTCTCTATGCATTAGTTCGATACTAATAAAAGGAGTAGTATCCTACTACCCACTTTTTATTCCTTCACTGTTTCTCAATACAGATTTAGGTGCATTAGATCTCTCTGGGCGGTCACTCCTTTCTTCTCTCTTCTGCTTTCTCGCCCTTTTCCTCGTCATCCTCCTAATATGTTTCTCTCTCTTACGCACCCAGCCGCTCTGAATCTCTCCATCCGCGTTTGTATTATTTCGGAGCAAATCCTGTCTCACTGCGTTCTATCAATTCGCAATAAAGCGAATCTATGAACGCAAGGAGCAGGTTTGCTCCTCAATAATGAGTCCTGAAACCCCTCGTTCTCTTTTCTCACCTGATCTTAAACCCTCCTTCCTAGCACAATATCGTGCGGCGGATGAATAGAGGGACTGCGGATGAAGGTGCGGCCGCTGTCTCTACTCCCTCCCTCTCTTAGAATGTTCTCGGGGTGTTCTTGATCGGGTTTTCGACACTCGAGAGGTACAGACTATTTGTCCTATGCTTCTCTCTCCGCGTTTCCTCCGATTAGCTTCAAGCTTTTTCCGTGAGGCCGTCTGTCTGCCCTTCGTCAGCTCCATAATGCAGCGGGGAATTATGGGGGGTGTCTCTTCACCTTTGGGGGGTTGTGTTATATCGTTCTCCCGCTGCGACCTCCTTTCTCGTATTGGCCCTCGTCTCTTCGATCTCTTCCTCTTGCTCACTTCCACCTCTCCTCCATCTTGTAAACTTTCTCCTGTATATTCCTTTATTCCCGGTATTGTTTTCTCATTTCTCGAATCCTTTCTATCACTGTCCTTCTCCGACTTGTCTCCCTTTTCAGCAAGGGGTACTGGGCCGCCGATTGTCTCCAGGATCCATCTCGTATCTTGGACTGGTAGCACGGTGTAATACTCCTGGGCTACTCTCGAACCTGGCGCCCATCTCGCGTACGCATTAATTGCTTTCCAATCTGCATCCTGTTGTTTTGCTAAATGTGTTATCACCGCGTGTCTTATCGAGTACGCAGTAAATGTGTCGGGTATTCCGTTTTCTCTCAGGACCGCCACTAATTCTTCTTTGATTCTCTGCAAGTTTGCAGGTTGTCTCTCACTGATATTGAACCACACATGTTCGTCTTTAAACGTCGTCTAAGTATAGTCCATCCAACGTTGGAGCGCTGCAACAGCATCTATATGTGGGTTTGGATGTTTATTTATGATAACCTTAACCGTCTCTCCCGCTGATGTTTTTGTTTGTTCTTGTGTCTGGACTAACTTGTCTATAAATATTATTGTATCACTTCTCATTCTCTCCAGCTCAGCTGGCCTAAAAGCACCGAAAATCATGGTCAGGATGAGGGCTCTCTTCTGAAGAGTTCGTATATCTTTTGAGTCGTAGGTTGTTTCGGCACACTTCGTGATGATTGTTGAGTCCCACATCGTCTTGTACCGTTTGCCCTTTCTCGGCTTTTCTCCCACATAAGTCTTAAAAAATATTTCTATGTCTTTCACATCAATCTTAATCTCTCTGAATAGGTTAATAGAATCCAGTACTTTCCGAACTGTCTGATGAATCACTCCACTTGAGAGGTTAGTGCTTGAAAGCTTTTCAGTGATCTCCACCATGATCCATTTGGCATCTTTGGTTCTGAGGGGGTCAGTGTCATCCATGCTCTCTCTCTATCTAGGATTTGTATAAATCTTCGTGGCGCTCTCCACGTATCTCTTTCACTCTTCTGATTTCTCAATATTGCTGCTGCTATGTTCTTTGCTCCAACGTATTCTCCACACGCTAGAAAGAGGTCCCTTCCCTGTATATTTTCCTCTCCAGAGTGACGATTGTCACCTCTCCTGGATGAAATTTCCAGCCTTCTTTTATCACACTTGCTCCTGGAATCACACACTCCTGAAAGGTATCCAGGGTCTTTGTCAAATGCACAGGCTGCAGAAGCAGGGTTCAGGTCTACACCTGCCAGGCTGGCAGAATCAGAATCGTTAGTTCCCTCTGAGTTGAGTTAATCTTCTCCCTCAGCACCTGTCCAATGTTTCTCAGGAACGGATGGACTAGTACTATCTCGTTTCCTTGCATTCCTCTCTCTATCTTCCTTCTCAGAGAGGATAGTCTCCAAGTACTTCCGCAGGGCACCGGCGCAATCGGTTCTAAGATTGTATCTAGTGCTCTCGGTGCGATTGTTTGTAATATCTCTGCGACTTTCTCCACCTTCAGTGCATAATCCGGCTTTTTCGCCATCCGACTGAGTGCATCTGCTTCCATGTTCTGCTCTCCTGGGAGATGTTCCGTTTGTATCGTAATGTCCAGGCTGTTCAGTTTCCTCTCTATTGCTCTCAGTGTTGGAATGAGCGATGGCGCTCCCCTTTTCTTCTGTATTGTCCACCCCGTGGACATATTGTCTGTCCTCAGACGAATATGGTCTATCTTCTGTTATGGCAGCCATGTTCCTTTCCTTTCTAAAGTCCTCAACACTGCTCTGGACTCCTTTTCGTTTATCGCTAACGCACTCTCCTGGAGGGTCCAACTCCCGTGGACATATATCTTCTCCTCTTTGTTCTCCCTCGGTATTGTTAACACTGCACCCCATCCCAGCTCTGACGCATCCGTTGTAAGTACTGCTGGTCTGTTCCTTCTCTTCAGACACCTCGATCTGTTCTCTTGAAGGGTTTTCCTCCAATGTGTTAATTCTACCAGAATCATTGGGATGACTATCACTGTTCCCTTCCAGCCCCCGCGGGCTATCGCCTGCCTCAGCACATATTGCATTCGCACCATCCACAAACTCGCTGGTGGGTGCTGTAGTCTCACGAAATTCAACCTTCCGAGGAGTGATGCCAAATTTCTCGTCTTCTGTCTCCTCCTTTTCTTTGCCAGTGCTATCCAGGTTCGCACATCCTTCAGCAAGAGCACTCTCTTCCTCTCTTGGAGCGTTACTTCCATCTTCTCTGAATACCAAAGCCATCCCAGAAACTCCACGTTCCTTGTGGGTTCCAACCTCAATTTCTCTTCCGACAGTATCCAGCCCAGATTTCTCAGGAACTGGGCAATCTCCTGTGAGATCAATCTCAATGCATCCCTGTCTGGATGCATGAGGAGAATGTCGTCCAGATAAATTACCAGCTTCACTTTCCACTTTTCTCTGATATATGACGCCGCCCGTCTCATTATCTTCGTGAAAACTCTGGGCGCATCCTTTGCCCCAAATGGCATCCCTACGTGAGCGTAACATTGACTTTGAAAGCTGAAACACAGATAGGGACTGAATTGCTCGTCCACCTTTACATGCTGGTATGCACTCGATATGTCCAGTGTTGTCATCCAATCGTTCTCCTCCAAGAGTTCCACGACTGTCTCCTGGGAATCCATCTTGAAATGCTTCCCCTGTACTTCTTCGTTTAGCGTCCTGCAATCTAGTATCTTTCTCCACTTTCCGTTCTTCTTTATCACCATGAATGTCGGGTTGAACCACTTCACCTCCGACTCCTGTATGGGTTTCACCACTCCATCCTTCAACTCCTCCTCCAAGAGGGATAAATAATTGTTCGTCATCTCCGTTGTTCCCCGGAATTCTTGCCTGTGTTTTCTCTCCTCGAGTGAGGTTGGGGATTGGGGACTTTTCCATCGAGCTTTTATACCACGGCTCACTAATTTGTCTCCCCCAATCTTCTTCCACTCGCTCAGTCTGTTCACTAACCTCCCAGGGAGTGACTCCTTCGGTGGTCCACTCGCTGTTCTCCTCTTCACTCCTAGCGTCTTGTGGCCAGGCTGTATTTGTGTATACCCTTCTCCTTCGAGAGTATCTAATATAGCTGTCTTCGAGCCCGCCTCCCTGGCGGTCCCAATCGGGGACTCGATAGCAGTCCCAAAAGCTCTCGAGACTCCCTTCTCCTCCTCCTTCTCGGATTTCTGCTCGTTCTTCTGTTTTGTCCCGCGGGGATCTACGGAGTCTTCTTCTGTGTTCTCTCTCCATGTTTCCATCTCGTGGTCTCTCGGGATCTCTTGATCTATCCTCTTCTCTCGATCGAATGGCCTCACTGCCTTCTCGTTGTTCTTGCAAACTCCTACGGGTTCCGTTCTTGTCACTATCTGTCGATTGAATGGGGCTCCCTGTGGCATTATTACTCCCTCGGAATTCGATAGCATTCTGTTAATCTCTTTCTCTCGGCAAAGCTCGGCTCTCTCTTCTTCTAGGCCCATTGGCTCGATCCAGAAGCTGCACCTGTAGTTGGTCCTCTCCGTATCCTCGGGGGAGCTGGGGGGAGGGGAACTGTGATCGAGGCCACTCTCCCAGGTGGTGCTGGGGCATGCTGTGATAGGGCCTGTGTTGATCTCCTTCTTTCCCTGAAATTCGTGAAGCTCCCCTCGAAGCCCCGCTTCTGGAGCTGTCTGTAAGCGAAGCCCTGAGCGTTCCTGCCTGTGCTGTACCTCCTTGGGCGTCCGCTCCTGGCTGCGACAAGGTCGAAGGCTGTGGGAGAAGTGGGGGATGCCCCATACCTTGGACCATCCCCCTCTGGACGAAAAAAGCTGGTACTCTCCACCAGCCTCCTCAGGCTCTCTGGGACGTCCTTGGACGTTCCCCCTTCCAGGAAACACTTCACATTCTCCCAGTTTGACTGGGGTATAACTTTCAGTAAATTAATCCGGCTGATACAGTCTGCAATCAGGGCATATGAGCAGAAGAGTCCCCTCAATCGCTCTTTCTCTTCTTCCCCTAAATGTGTCTTCCTCAATTCTCTTGTTGTAAGGGCTGCAATCGCCTTGGCAGCTTCAAACCCCGATTCGAGAGCAGGTTGGAGCAATTCCATAACCCTGACGGCTTCTGGAGAGTCCTTTCTTCCTTCGGCAGTGACCCCCGTCACCGCCAAGGCGTTCCAACTCGCATCGGTGTGTCTGGTGAAGAAGTTCTTCTCCGTCTCTGGAATAAACGTGTTTAAGATATCATCGTTTATTCTAATCGATCCGGCCTTGCAAAACTCCATAAATCTCTTCAGTTCGCCCACCTGCCTCCTGGGTGTCAGCCATTCGTCTGGGAAAATTCCCAAAAAGTCTTCCGACCTTCCCTGCTCTTCTTCCCGCTTTTCTGAGCTTCCGGAATCGCACTCGCTGCTTTCATCTTCGTCCCATCTCTTTGTCTGGTTACATACACGACTGCCACTCAAACGCCGTCTATGTCTCTTCTTTGCGATCATTTCTGAACTATTAGTTTCGGACTCAGATTCGCTTGCTTTCGTCGGAGATCCTCTGTTTTGTCGTTCCCTCTTCGTCTTCCTTGTTGGTAGTATCCCTTCTGCTCCCGAGTGACTTCGTCCTTCTCTGCTCCTCGACATCTGATCGATCCAATTTTCAACTCTCTTGAGCCTTCGAACAAGATCAAAGGTCTTCTCCTCGCTGTCGCTGTCTGCCATACTAACAGGATCTAGCGTCATTCTAACTGCGGATAATGGTGTAAACAAGAAGAAAATTCGTTCGCGAAGTTTGATCTTAAACCACCCATAATTTAAAGATCAAACTCATTATTGAGGAGCAAACCTGCTCCTTGCGTTCATAGATTCGCTTTATTGCGAATTGATTCTCTTTTTGTAAAAACTTAGATCTTTCAATAATCAACTTCGAATAAACAGAATAATTCAATAATCCGTTTAAAATGCTATTCCAACTTATGTGATTGAAAGCGTGAGTTTTATAATGCTTGTTTGAATGATTGTTTCAATTAAAAATTCATTTTTCCCAATATACAAATCATAAAAGCTTCTGAAAACTTTAAGTTTATTTCTTCGCAATTGCAAACTGTTTCTTAATAACTGTAACATCAACAACGACTTCAATGTCAACTTTATTAATTTTCTTTGGATGGCTTTGACTTTTAAGTTTTTTACAACAGAAATTATCAAATGATATTGTTTTTCATTTTTCACCTTGTTGTATAACAATGTTAAAAATCATTAACAAGAAATATATTAAACACTGAATGTTTGAAGGCGTATATGGTTATTTTTCAAGATTTCCTGTCGAGTATTAAACATATCTATTTTTAACAAATTAATCTTTTTCGATATTTATCTTCTTATTAAACCGAGTATATGATTTTCTAACATGTTCCAAATTCTATAAACCTTTTGTCTATTAATGTTCCATATTTTTAACTCTCTTCATCCCCAGGATTACTCGCAAACAGATTTTTTATTTCTATGATCACATCTATTTATTCTCTCGCTTCCCCATCAACGACTTTCTCTTCCAGCACACTCAAAACTCTATCAACGGATCTATCATCTCTTCTGTCAACAGTTCCGACACTTTTTTCTCTGCCTTTGACTCCTCTTTCCTGCACTAAACAAGCTCTACACCAAATCCTCCTGTTTAACACACCGGAAATGAATCTCAAAGAAAATCACCTGGAAGATTGACTTCGTTTGATAAGAACAGCCATCACTTTGAGTGGTGTGAATGGAACGATTCAAATGGAAGGAATGATTATGGAGGTGCGCTTTGTGTTGTTTGCAAAAATGCAAATCTCGCAATCACTTCTTGTTCATTCAACAATTGTTCAATTACAGGTGCATACCGTGGCGGAGAGTTGTTTTGTCAAGAATTGTTGAAAATAGATCTCATAAAATCTAATTTCACAAGCTGTTCTGCATTGCATGGAGGAGCAGCTGCAATATGGCATCCACAATCAAATTCTGTTTGGACGTTCTCAGAAAACAGAGTTGAAAGTTGCTCAATAAAAGGCAATATTGGAACTGATTGTGTAATCGTGATCGACAACATGACATCTGATGTTAAATTCTGTTCAAAAATTTCACCTGTATTGCAAATACTGGTGGAAATGCAGCTGGAGCAGTTTCATTCAATTGGCATCCACAACAAAAACCAAAATAATGCTTGCTCCAAGAGTGCCAGTTCATCAACAACAAAGTCGAAAATCCAATTTCCAATGGTGGTGCTGCGTTATGTTGCACCAGAACATATGATTGGATGAATGAAGTCAAACTCATCGCATTCTGTTTCTTCGATGGAAACACTGCAAAAAATGGAAGAGGAAACGATGTGTTCTTCAATGGTAATTCCATCACCCAATCCCCATTCGAGAACTGTGGCTCAACAACCCCAACAAAAAGAGTATGGAACGGCAACACAGCTGATAATGACGTGTACAATGGCTGGCTCCCCCTCATCGCTCAGAACAAAATCGTTTCTAACAGCGGAACTGATGTCGATACCTGTGGCAGTACCCAACAAACCCCATGTGCCACCATCGAGTATGCCCTCAATGGCTTCATTTCTATCCTCCAAGATGCTTCACTTATCCTCCTCAACTCCACATTTGTTCCTCTTCAAACGCTCACTTTCAATGCAGTTGATACAAAAATCACTGGAAATGGAACAGAGGCCACAACCATCGCATCCAGTGGCATTCCCCAACCATCAAACTCATATTCGCAGTCATCACAATCAACATCATCAAATTCATCATATTCATCATTTTCATCTGCATCTTCTTCACCAGATCCATCTGCCTCGTCTGCCCTCTTCCAACAGACTCAGGGCTCCCTCACAGTCTCTGCCCTCGCCATCTCCCGCAACTCCACAAACCAAATCACCCCCATCCTCTTCCACCTCTCCAATGACTCCCCGTCCCTCAAACTCAACACAACCACCATCACCGGAACAACCTCCATTACAATAAAAACTCCCCTCTTCTTCATCACTGCTGGCTCCCTCACCCTCAACCACACAGCAATCACCAGTCTCACCCTCAACAGCCCCAGCATCTTCCACCTCACCTCCCTCACAGCTCCACTCATCCTCAACTCCTCCAACATCACTCACATCACCTCCACCGCCACTCCAGCCAGCTGTGTCCTCTCCTCTGCCACCTCCCCTGCCCTCTCCCTCTCCCTCACCAACTGCACCATGACCAACATCAACTCAGCTCCACAAAACCAACAGACTGCCACCAATGGTGGGTGCATCTCATTCGCCTCATCTTCATCTGCCAACACATTTTCGGTGAGTGACACAACCTTCTCCAGCTGCTGTGTGAGCGAAAGGAAAAACGGAAATCGAGAAAATGAAGGAGGAAAAATTACAGAGAATGCGAGATACATCTAAAAAGAGAAGCGAAGGTACAAAGAAGATTCGCTATTCTTTGAAAAGAAGTCGGTATAAGAGATTGTGGGGATGTGGTATGAAAATGAAGAGATAAATGATAACGAAAATAAAGAAGATGCGTGAAGTGATAAGAAAGAGAGAGGCTAAATTTAAGAAAAAGAGAAAGATCATTTTGAAATTATGAGATTTCGACAAAAGAGAAATTGAGTGAAAAAACGAGGAAATAAGGAAAATGAAAAATGAAAAGGAAATAGACCTACGATTCTGCAACTTTCACATCACTATTTTATGCTAATTGTGTTAATGTATTCTGTATTATAAAACACTCGCATAAAACAAATTTATTCATCAGAATTTTCAGAATATTGTTGTTTTCTTTTTATTATTTATGCAAAAACTACAAAAATTATCTTCGAAGCGAATCATTCTTCACATAAAACTCAAATCAAATATTTATTTCACCTTGTAAACAAATTAGGGCGATGATTTTATCTTGACCTTTTTTCTTTATCTTGACCTTTTTGTTTTTTGTCATGCTTTTAGCTTTACACAAGCCTGTGATAAACAAAAAATAACCAGAAATGTTTGAAATGTTTTTATTTCTTTATTCTTTATTTTTTTTTTTCAATATTTCATGCTTTTCAAAAAGATCAAGGATAATAATTATTTTATGTTTTGATCATTGACTTGCTGCTTTTCCAGCGAATATTTTTTATAAGAAGTTTTAAGCTATCATATCATAATACATCGTTAATTTTTTTATAAGTTGAACTTGTTTAAAACTTTCTCAACTTGTTTTTTTAATACTTTTTCTCATTTCACACATATTTTCAAAAAACACGATTTTGAGGACACACATGAATTTGTTTTGAAATTTATTGAAATGATAAATAAACATTATTAAAATAAAACGTTTCTCGTATGTTAAAATGATTATTTGTTTGTATATGTTTGGTAATTTGAATAACAAAAAAATCATATATACTTGCTTTTCTGTTAAAATTCTTGAAAAGATCCTTTTCATTTCAATGCTTAATGCAAATAAACGATAAATAAGATTTTGAATATTTTTTTCATTTACATAAAATTTGACACAAACACATGTTTATACAAAAAAACGTGTTTTAAGCAAAAACAGTGAAATGAGAAAAAAAGGTTAAAAATTTTATTGAAAATGTTAAAAATAAGTTAAAATAATAATATAGGAATGTGGAATTGTGATGCTGTGGCTTTAAACGTTCGGTACAAAATATAAGCTTCACGGCCAGCAAGTCTTTGATCTGGGTCCTAAAATTATAAAAAATTTTAATAATTTTTTGAATATAAAAATTTTAAAATTTTTTTCAACAGAATTCTGAAAAACAAAAATATCAAGAAATCTATTTATATTGTTTTTGTTTTAAGCCTTTTTACAAATCAAAAAAGCAAAAATAAGTTACAAAAAAAGGGTTGAGATAAATTTTTGAGTTCAAGATAAAATTTGCACCCAATATTATTTATTTATTTATTTATTATGCATTTGCATTATGCATTTTCTATTTTATTTGAAGTTAATTTAAATAAGTCTTTTTTGGAGATTGTAATTTGATATGTATTCTTTATGTTTATCGTATATTTTTTTTTTTCCATAAGAAAAGGAGGTTTTTGAATTAAATGATTTTATTTATTAGTTTATTTATTTGGGTGATTATTTATGAAATCATAACTTTTTTCGGGGGGTCAATTTTTCATTTTCATTTGTCGTTGGGAAGAGATTTTGTATTCTATTTGTGAATTCTTAAACAACTGTTTTAAAAACAAACGTTAAAGCAGAAATAAAAATCATAATAATGTTTTTCTAGCCTTTTCTCTTTTAAGTGCTCTTTTGTTAAAATTAAGGAGAAATATTCTTACCGAAAATTTAATTAGAAATAATATACAGTCTGTCCCAAAAAAATGTTGATCTGTCCTTTTTTAATGTTGAGCATCCCTCAATAAATAAAAATTATATTTCCCACATTCGCCTTTCGTCATAATTAACTTTTTCACAACATGGAAAATATTCAACTGTTGGATGCTAGAACGTTCGAAAAAAAAAAGAAAATAATTGAATCAGTTCCAAACATTTCAGAGTTTAGAGTTAGTGCAGTTTCTTTACCTACTGTTCATCCTTTAGAAGAACGCATTCATCAAACTATAAAAATGAGAGCAGCAATGAGAGCTGAAGAAGAAAGAAGAAAGAAAATAGAAGATCTGAGAAATGTTGGAATTCATGAGAATCAAAAAATGAAAAATCCTTATACAAATGCAACTAATGAGAAAAGAAGGAAATTATCTAATCTTTTTCAAATCCATGGGCAGGAGAAGAGCGAAACATGGTACGCGAATGAGTGCTCATTAACAACAATAACTACAGCTAGGTACTTATCGAAATTAAAGGCTGGAATAGACATTACACTTCCATTACATCAAAAAGTGAGAAAGAAAAAGGTCGAAAACGAACAATATCAATCAATTGTTCGGGAAAAATTGAAGCAGAATCCTTTGAATACAGTGAGGATAATTGCTTCTGAATTATCGAATCATGGAAGCCCGATTGTAAAATCAACTATTTACCGTATTCTTACAGAAAAAAATAAAGAGACCCAAAAATATCCAATCTTTTACTTCAAAAGAATAACAAAGAGAGAAGCAGCG